>NW_022884369.1:0-1200000 GCF_011952205.1 Bombus bifarius
TGCAACTTCTGACTTCTGGGTTGGGTGGACTTGGAAATTAGAGTTACAGAATGATTAGGCGATAATAGGGGATGATCTTGGTGTGAAGAATGGATGCACGTTGAATTCAAACGTTGGTAAATTGAAACTTCAAGATTGCGAGACTGAGAAGTAAGACTAAAAGATCTAAGTTGGAAAAGATAATGCTGGAGAAATAGGATAGGAATAGGAAGGTATAAAATTGTAAAAAGTAAGATATAAATAAAAGATTTGATCAAAATGAGATCGAAAAAATGATATTATTATTTTGCTATATTCCCATTTCATGATCGATAATTTTAACGGACTTAAAAATCGATACCGAACTACTAATCTTCATAAAGTTGTTGTCCATAAGTTCTTCTACTTGAAAATTGTAGCAATGGAATCATTTTGATACATTGTGTTAATTTTCAGCACCACTCAATTACAATTCAGCGGTTTTTCCGCGCGCCTGTAACGCAATAGAATTGAGAATAACGCGGAAACCGGGCTGGTAAATTGATGAAATTGCCTCAGAAAGTGATTTTATTTCGATAATTCGCTATAAATACGTTTCAACGGTTACAGCGTGGCTCGACGCGACGGTTCGAAATTGAATTTAAGTTTCATTTAGGGGCCAAAAACTGTCGCCACGCGATTACTCGTTTCACTCTATCCATCGTTGGTCAACCCAGTTCCGTTTCACCTTTTAATCCGTCCAACCTGCGCTCATTTATATTCAAATGTATGTATAATTTATAACATGTCACTCCTATAAATTCCTTTCTTTCTATCGTTTCATTCCCATTAAATGGAATTCTCATGGATTAATCAGTTGATTAATCTTTGGAAAACGATACCAAGCCAAGAACTACGCAACAGTCCAGTTTGGATCACCAAAAGCCTCTAAGAGAATTTTGTTCAAACTAATTGATAGTCGAAAACTAGTATTAAAGAAGTGTGAATTTAGTCTTAGTTTGCAGAAACTATTAAAATGATAAAAATGGATATCGTATTAAATCGTTGAAGGCGCCAATTTACGATAAAAATTGAGAAATCGTTCAATTTGATTTTGCTATAATGGAAAAACCGTCTCCTGCTAAGACAAAAAATCGTTACCGTTTGATTAACAATACGGCATCTTGTCAAGGTATATAAGGAACACGGAAGTCGCGCGCGAGCTCTGTTGTGCTTGAAATTCCGGAGAGTGAACATCGAAGAAGAATTTAAATATAAGGTAAATAAAAAAAAAAAATATCAAATAACAACATTGCAACCAGTAATTTATAACGTCTAAACCATTAATTTACAACACTTAAGCTATTAATTTATAACATTTATGCTATTAATTTATAACATTTAAACTATTAATTTATAACATTTAAGCAATTAATTTATAACATTTAAACTATTAATTTATAACATTTATGCTATTAATTTATAACAGTTAAGCTATTAATTTACAACATCTAAGCCATTAATTTATAACATTTAAACTGTTATTTTATACATTTAGCCATTAATTTATAACATTTAAACTATTAATTTATAACACTTAAGCTATTAATTTACAACATTTAAACTATTAATTTATAACATTTAAGCTATTAATTTATAACGTCTTATAATTTATAACGCAAAACAATATCGCCGCTACAATGTTGCTTTATTATAAAATAATTTTACATCTCTGCTCCCAATGCTTAAAAACTGTTTATGTAAATGGGACCCGAGCGTAGTTACCTCCTCGTGGTGGGTCCCGGTAATTGGTATCGTTTCCCAAATAATAATAAACCAAGTACTATTTTGAATATTAATATTATTATTTGAGAAACGATATCAAGCTAAAAACTACTTCAATATAGTCTGGTCTTGATCATCCAAAATAGTTTTGGTGATCTAGACCGGACTAAGACCCCCCCGCGGGGGCGCCGTGGGACATCGTGGGACATCGCGGGACACCGTGGGACATCGCGGGACACCGTGGGACATCGCGGGACACCGTGGGATGCGAGCGTTTTAGCCTTAATTAATCTTAAGATAGATACCTATGTTATGTGCATTGTAAGCACATTCTGTACAAAGATACCTATCTATCTTGGAACGAAAAATAAAACTCTCGTCTCTCGTGATACCCTCGCTTACCACATTGGAAAAATTGTTCCCACGATTTATCGGTTCACGGTCGCTCAGTTCTTTCAAACCGTAGCGTGACGTACTCGCTCGCGCGTATTCCGGGTACGTGCGGGTCAACGTGCACTGGGCAACTCTTTGTATTCGTAAGTCGCCCCAAGCACACCTCTGTCTTGATGACTACTCGACGACTGCTCGTCGTTTGCCTCGAATCACGGGAGTTGTCATCGGTCTGGTGATGCCTGCGATCCGCAATACTGTCCGATTGGTACTTCGGTACTCGGGCAGAGACCTGCATTTCACGTCCTCCGTAATTCTGTTCGGGCCCGCGGGAGTGGACCCCACTGTTCAGTTGAGGTCAATGCCTTCGTAATCCTGTTCAGCGGTCCCTCCCTGTGAGTGGACCCCACTGTTCAGTTGAGGCCTCTTGCCTTTGTAATCCTGTTCAGCGGTCCCTCCCCGGGTTCCACATGTTCAGTTGGAGTGTGTTAAATCGCAGGCCTATTTGCTGGATCGCTAGTATCATCGGTTGGTGCCATCGACCGTAATAAGATCCAGACGACGTGACAGGAATCGGGCGAAGGTCAATGCTTGGGCTTTCCGCTGAATCTTAGGGTTATCCGGTGCACGGGGGTACGTCATGTAGGTTTGTTAGTTCTTTCGAGAGATCGTGATTTCGTTCGTTTCGGGCGCGCCGCGGTTTTTCTTTCACCGTCTGATTGTTGGGGCTCCTTTTCCGTAGTAGCCTCATATTGTTTCTTTCGTTCCAAGTTAGACAAATGTGTCTTTGATACCGAATGCGGCCAGTAGGGTTGCGAATTATTGTACTGATCGATGTAATCGTTGTATGGGAGATGAATGTTGCGTTGCGTGGGAGATAGATATTGCGTTGTGTAAGCTTTGTTTTACGTTTGTAAAGATTCATGTAAGCGCTGCGTTGGAGATATGTGTTTCGCAGTTAGGCTACGAAACAACTATTTCTTTACGCAGGCCCATGGCAAGTAGAGTCAAAACTCAACATTCTGCCAACAGGTTGAATGTCGAGATCGATGTGTAGTGTTACATAACCCATGGGCGGGTCTCGTGCGTAGTCACCTCTTCGTGGTGAGACCTGGTAATTGGCATCCTTTTCCAAAAATTAATCAGTTGATTAGTCTTTGGAAAACGATGCCAAGCTAAGAACTACGCAACAGTCCAGTTTGGATCACCAAAAGCCTCTAAGAGAATTTTGGATGATCTAGACTGGACTGCACCGTGGGACATCGTTGGACACCGTGGGACGTCGTTGGTCCAGTGTGGGTCACCAAATGCCGCGAAAAGAATTTTGGATGATCTACACTGGACTGCAACGTGGGACATCGTCGGTCCAGTGTGGGTCACCAAATGCCGCGAAAAGAATTTTGGATGATCTACACTGGACTGCAACGTGGGACATCGTCGGTCCAGTGTGGGTCACCAAATGCCGCGAAAAGAATTTTGGATGATCTACACTGGACTGCAACGTGGGACATCGTCGGTCCAGTGTGGGTCACCAAATGCCGCGAAAAGAATTTTGGATGATCTACACTGGACTGCAACGTGGGACATCGTCGGTCCAGTGTGGGTCACCAAATGCCGCGAAAAGAATTTTGGATGATCTACACTGGACTGCAACGTGGGACATCGTCGGTCCAGTGTGGGTCACCAAATGCCGCGAAAAGAATTTTGGATGATTTACACTGGACTGCAACGTTGGACGCCATGGGACATCGTGGGACACCGTGGGACACCGTGGGACACCGTGGGACACCGTGGGACACCGTGGGACACCGTGGGACACCGTGGGACACCGTGGGAGACCGTGGGGCACCGTGGGATATGTCTTGGCTATGTCGAATCCATTCTGAGCCCATTCTGTACAATGATACTTATCTGACTTGGAACGAAATATAAAAATCTATCCTTTTTTTCCACTGAATCTTGCGGTTATTTTGTGCACAGGAGTGCGTCGCGTGAGTCCATTGATTCTTCTGAAAGATCCCGATGTATGAAATCATTCTCTTATTTCAAACCAATTTTTAACGAATTATCTTATTGTTTCAAATTGAGTTATAACGTCATAAACTTGCAAATTAGTAACAGGTAGATTCAAATACCTCGAAACAAGGTTTCGCGCGCGTTTGCACAGTATTCTTTAAATATATTTAGTGGCGAACTTTTGAATTCTTGCAAATATTTTCTATTATTTAAAACACGCGACTGTAGTGTATTATTGGAATGTATATTTCGTATTCTAATAACGAAAATTCACAGTATATATTCTAATTGCGAACAATATTATTCTTGCAAACGATTGCATCGCATTCACGTTATTCATGAGCATTTGCTCATCGAAAAATATCTCACAATTTTCAACTAAATAATATTTTTCAAACTTGTTCCAATTTCTTAATAATAATTTTTAAGCGTAAAAAAATAGCAGTATTTTCTAAATAAACGTTCGATAGGAAAAAGAAGAAAATTGTCGAAACGAAGTTTCGCTTCTTCCCCCCCCCCCCACCCGCCCTTAAACAACCACCATTTCCACCACTGGACTTTACACGGTTCCTGCCTGATGTTAGTCTCCCTGATGATATTCGCTGGGATACCGCAGCATCCAGGGTAACGTCCTCTGTTTCTCCGCATCGAACGGTGAGTCGCATGCATTTTTGGTCCTCCGGTCACTCAATCATGTCGTAGGATGAAAGGTCCGAATCGGCACGGGTGACCGGTTGTATTACGTAGAATTTTGTTGCGAGCATAGTGACCGCGGGTATTTTTATACCCGTGAGTAGTAACATTCTTTTTTTAAATTTATTAGTTTAGGATAGGTCTTCTTGCACAGCGCGATTATAATAATTAGTTTAAATACATACACTTGAGAATATATTCGTGTTATTTATAAATATGCATGTTAACATTCCGTATAAATATTTGCAAATGGCAAATATGTACACGAATATATCTGTTTAACATAAACATACTTGATTTTAAGCAATGAATTAATCGTGACAATATCAAGTCACGTTCGTTTATTTCATTTCGGTTAGAATTTAAAATATGAGTCAAAATTCATTTTTTCCCGTACAAAAATGTGTAAAATTTTACGTGCAAGAAGACACTTCGCGACAGGCAGATTTTTGAATCAAAGCAATAATTTTGAACACTGCTTCTGCACTTTCGAGTATGTGCTTTGATAAAGAGATCGCCTGAGAATATTTCTTTAATATATTTAGAGTCAATTATTCCATTTGATCGAGTCTCAGTCTTTTTCAATTAACGCTACCTTTTTTGCAATATTAAAGTTTTGTTCTGATTTATTAAATTAATAAAGTAGAGTTACTTAGTTACTATTAAATTAATAAAGTAGATTTCATCAGATACGAAGTAGTAAAATATAAAATCAAAGAACGTTAGTCCGTTAAATAAAAATTACACAAACTAATCATTTCTTTTAGATCAGGATTTTCAGGTTTAACCCTTTCCGTGCCCATTGTCAGGATCTCATTCACGTGCCCAGGTGCTACTTGAATGGGAGAAAGACACTGGGCACGATGATCTAGAATTAAGTAATGTAATAATTTGTCAGCGACTGACGATGTGTTAGTGTACCGTGCACGACGTATTTTCCACGTTATGTGTGTGTGTTGTTAGGCCGTGGAACTGCGTCGCTTTTTTTCATTCGTTAAAACATCAAATATTAAAAATGTCGAAACATATATCGATTCAATTTACGTCTCGATACAATCACAATTTGTGATAATATCGCCCACGCGATTAAGTGTAACCATGCTTTTAATATTGCCGTAAAATACAATTACAATTCCAAGTTTACCTACATTTATTTTAACGATATCATTTCCTCAGACGTGTTTTATCACGTCTTACGCAATGGTCACTAGCCTTCGTCAGTCGATTTCAGGGAAACGGTACGTACCTTAGAGTGTGCATGCTGTGTGTTAAGCTCGGGTGTCGGAGGCGTCCCGGGACGTCCTCTCTAGTGTAGAACCTTTGCGCCCGAGCGTTTGTGTGAGAACCGTGGAGCGAGTGTGTTGGTGTGCCTGTTTTGCCATTTTTAAATATAGGGCTAGGTAGGATAGGTAGTATACTTTCTGGTATGTCTGTTAATTATAAGTAGGTAGGGCCGGGCAGGTTGGCACAGTCTCTGGTCGGGTAGGCGCGTTTTCGTGTGACCAACCTGTTTCTGGAAATTTATTTGAAAAATCGACGGCGAAACTGGCACGAGTAGAGCATGCTCTCGTCTCTGGTTTTGCCTATCGATTTTTTGAATTTCGCGGTCGCGGTCGCGAGTGGGCTCGAAACGAACGTATATTGCTCGAGCACGCACATGCGAGTGGGCAACGATCACTGCTGTGATCGTTGGTCAGTCCATGTGCACTTCAATCAGCTTCCGCGGTTTATATTTTTATTTTCAAGTTTTTTTTTGTTTGCGATTTAGAAGACTCGAGCTTAGAATTAAGTTTCAGCGGGCATTGCGCCCGAAGAAAGAAGAGGCTATAAGCCGAAGAGGCCCGGCAAACTGCCACTCAAGAGGGCAACTACTAATGGCTCCCCATCCTCTGGGTCATCCAGAGCATGGGAAGTCATTATTGTTACTACTTTGTCACTATGCTCGCTTTTACTATTTGTAGTAGTAGTAGTAGTAGTAGTCTTTTCTTTTTTGACCGATGTATATATCGGTCCATCGTCCCTTTGGGCAAATCGCGATTTTTCTTATTAGTGTTGCGACAGATTAATTACGGGTTGAATTAGCGTTGCGACATAATATCGCGGCTTTTCATTAGTGTCGCGAGAGAATGATTACGGTTGGAATTAAAGTTGCGATAAAATGATAATCGCGTTTGCTTTAGAGTTGCGAATTACGATATCGCGATTGTCTTTTGCAATTTTTAGAATTTTTCCTGTTTTCTATTGTTTAAAATTGGATTATAAAAATGTTAGTTTTCAATTAGTTTTATAGTATTGCAAGCAGCAATAGCAGAATACTTAAAGTACCTTCTTCATATAGCAAATAGTAATTTTCATTAAATTCACTTTAAGAGTTAGCGTTGCGATAATGAATGATCGCGTCTTTTTAAGTAGAGTTGCGTTTACAAAATGCCCAAACCCTCCGACTGTATTTGTCGGACACTGTTCCTGGATCACACGTACAGTTACAAGAGCTGTACAAGTGTGATCGTTCATCGGCAACCTCCTAAATGGTTGCACTTCGATCTCTCGCTATTAGTGTTGCGTATTGCTTAAATACGAGTGCATAGATTTATACTTATTAGCGTTGCGTATCAAATTTCGGGTATTTTCAGAATTTCTTTCTTTTTTTTTTAATGGTAGATTAATTGATATTGCAGATATAACGAAGCACTCATCGCGTTTGATTTTGAAAATTTTCTGCTTCATAAATATTTGTAGTAAATTAGTGTTGCGAAACAAGAATATTCAGTTCCACTCTCGGCTTGTTGATCGGGTTTATATAGAGTGGAACACGATCGAATTTTAGTAGCCCTTCTGGCTACTGCTATGTTTCTTTTTCAGTGCCCCTTATTAATGCGCCCCTTATTACTACGTTTATTACTGAAAATACTGCTATAAGACATATTCTTAAAAGTTAAAAGTTAAAAGATAAGGCAGGTGATTTTATAATAATCGGGATTTCCCTCATCTTAGTTATTCCAAATGAACTTTTCCATTTTTAATTCAGATTAAATTCAATTACTTAAAATACTTGTTTTCAACGTAACCCTAGTTTCGATTAAAAAGATACAAATGATTCTCTATATCTGCTAAAATTTAATCAATAGTAATTTGATCTATAATTAACCATTATTAGTAGTTTATTTTTCATGTATAAAATGTTCTCGTTTTAAAGATACCTGTTTCTTTCATATACCAAATCAAGTAAATGAGTTTGTTTCAAATTTATCAATTAGCAGAAAGTAGATTTCAATTACATACATGAACATTTCATAGCATATTAAATATGTATGCTAGATACCGAAATGATTTTTCTTCCATTGTCTGATTGTTCAGGCTTCTTCCCGTTTCTCCATTTTTAAAAGAAGCATATTGCGGTAACGTTGGAGTATATAACTTTTCGATATTTTCATAAGTTTAGTACAACGAGTCGTATGTCTCTTCTGCAAGATTCTAAATTGTATATGCAGTGTCAATAGTTTCATTTCCATTCTTTCGTTCCAAGTTAGACAAATGTATCATTGATACCGAATGTTGCCAGTACGGTTGAGAATTATTGTACAATGCTTGTACTGATGGATGTAATCGTTTTCGCAGATTCATCAGTCGATTAACTTTTGGAAAACCACTACATCGATAAGTACAAACATTGCACAACAATTCGATACCAAGCTAAGAACCACGCTAATACAGTCCAGTTTGGATGACGAAAAGCCACGAAGAGAATTTTGGATAATCTAAACTGGACTGCAACGTGGGACGCCGTTGGACGCCGTTGGACGCCGTTGGACGCCGTTGGACGCCGTTGGACGCCGTGGGACGCCGTTGGACGCCGTTGGACGCCGTGGGACGCCGTTGGACGCCGTGGGACGCCGTTGGACGCCGTTGGACGCCATTGGACACCGTGGGACACCGTTGGACACCGTGGGACACCGTCGGTCCAGTTTGGGTCTCCAAAAGCCTTCAACAGAATTTTGGATGATCTAGACTGGACTGCAACGTGGGACATCGTTGGACACCGTTGGACATCGCTGGACACCGTTGGACATCGTTGGACACCGTTGGACACCGTTGGACACCGTTGGACACCGTTGGACGTCGTTGGACAACGTTGGACAACGTTGGACAACGTTGGACAACGTTGGACAACGTTGGACACCGTTGGACGCCGTGGGACATCGTGGGACATCGTGGGACATCGTGGGACACCGTGGGACACCGTTGGACACCGTTGGACACCGTGGGACACCGTTGGACAACGTTGGACACCGTTGGACAACGTTGGACAACGTTGAACAACGTTGGACACCGTTGGACACCGTGGGACACCGTGGGACAACGTGGGACATTGTGGGACACCGTGGGACACCGTGGGATGCGTACGTTTTAGTCTTAATTAATCGTAAGGTAGATACCTATGTTAAGTGCATTGTGAGCTCATTCTGTACAACGACATTTATCCACCTTAGAACGAAAAAAAGAAAAATCTCGTCACCCTTCACTCGCTTACCACACAGTACTTATTGTATTCGCGATTTATCGGTTCGCGATCACTCAGTTCTTTCAAACCGTAGCGTGACGTACTCGCTCGCACCTATTCCGCGTACGTGCGGGTCAACGTGCACTGGACAACACTTTGGATTCGTAAGTCGCCCCAAGGACACCTCTGTCTTGGTGACTGCTCGACGACTGCTCGACGTTCGCATCGGATCGTGGGAGTTGTCGTCGCGCCGGCGATGCTAGCGAATCTGTTGGGGATTCAGTCGTGGATCTGCAGTCCTGTCCGATTGGTACTTTGGTACTCGGTCAGGGACCTGCAATTTCACGTCCTCCGTAATTCTGTTCGGGCCCGCGGGACTGGACCCCACTGTTCAGTTGAGGTCAATGCCTTCGTAATCCTGTTCAGCGGTCCCTCCCCGTGAGTGGACCCCACTGTTCAGTTGAGGCCTCTTGCCTTCGTAATCCTGTTCAGCGGTCCATCCCCGGGTTCCACATGTTCAGTTGGAGTGTGTTAAGTTGCTGGCCTATGTGCTGGATCCACGGCTGAATTACCCGTGGATCACTAGCATCATCGGTCGGCGCCATCGACCGCGACTCGTGTAAGTTTCGAACGGCGAAACAGGAATCGAGTTACGGTCAATTCTTGGGCTTTCCGCCGAACCTCGGGGTTATCTGGTGTACGGGGGTACGTCGTGTAGGTTTGTTAGTTCTTTCGAGAGATCGCGATCTCGTTCGTTTCGGGCGCGCCGCGATTTTTTCCTTTATCATCTGATTCATCGGGCATTTTCTTGTTTACCCATTTTTAAGGGATACTTATTGAGACCACGTTAGAGTTTATAACTTTTCAGTATCTTCAATATCTTACAGTGTCGCAAAAATAGAACGATAACTAGTTTAGTACAGCGACTCGTATGCCCCTTCTGCGAGACACGAAATGGTATATACAGTGTCAGTAGCTACATTTTCTTCCTTTCATTCCAAGTTAGATAAATGTGTGTTTGATACCGAATGATGCCAGTAGGGATGCGAATTATTGTACGATATTTGTACTGATCGATGTAATCGTTGTGTGGGAGATGGATGTTGCGTTACGTAGGCTTTGTGCTACGTTTGTAAAGATTCATGTAAGCGCTGCGTTGGAGATATGTGTTTCGCAGTTAGACTACGAAACAACTATCTCTTTACGCAGGCCCATGAAGTAGAGTGAGAACTCGACATTCTTGCCAATAGGTTGAATGTCGAGACCGATGCATAATGTTGAATAACTCATGGGCGGGTCTCGTGCGTAGTCACCTCCTCGTGGTGAGACCTGGTAATTGGCATCGTTTTCCAAAATCTAATAAGCTGATTAATCTTTGGAAAACGATGCCAAGCTAAGAACTACGCACCAGTCCAGTTTGGATCACCAAAAGCTTCAAAGAGAATTTTGTTCAAACTAATTGATAGTCGAAAACTAGTATTAAAGAAGTGTGAATTTAGTCTTAGTTTGCAGAAACTATTGAAATGATAAAAATGGATATCGTATTAAATCGGCAAAACAATATCGCCGCTACAGTATCGCTTTATTACAAAATAATTTTACATCTCTGCTTCCAATGCTTAAAAACTGTTTATGTAAATGGGACCCGAGCGTAGTTACCTCCTCGTGGTGGGTCCCGGTAATTGGTATCGTTTCCCAAATAATAATACACCAAGCACTATTTTGAATATTAGTATTATTATTTGAGAAACGATATCAAGCTAAAAACTACTTCAATATAGTCTGGTCTTGATCATCCAAAATAGTTTTGGTGATCTAGACCGGACTAAGACCCCCCCGCGGGGGCGCCGTGGGACATCGTGGGACATCGTGGGACATCGCGGGACACCGTGGGATGCGAGCGTTTTAGCCTTAATTAATCATAAGATAGATGCCTATGTCATGTGCATTGTGAGCTCATTCTGTACAAAGATACTTATCTATCTTGGAACGAAAAATAAAAATCTCGTCTCTCGTGATGCCCTCGCTTACCACATTGAAAAAATTTTTCCCACGATTTATCGGTTCACGGTCGCTCAGTTCTTTCAAACCGTAGCGTGACGTACTCGCTCGCGCGTATTCCGGGTACGTGCGGGTCAACGTGCACTGGCCAACTCTTTGGATTCGTAAGTCGCCCCAAGCACACCTCTGTCTTGATGACTACTCGACGACAGCTCGTCGTTTGCCTCGAATCACGGGAGTTGTCATCGCACTGGTGATGCCTGCGATCCGCAATACTGTCCGATTGGTACTTCGGTACTCGGGCAGAGACCTGCTTTTCACGTCCTCCGTAATTCTGTTCAAGTGGCGAACCCGCGGGGGTGGACCCCACTGTTCAGTTGGGGCCTTGCCTTTGTAATCCTGTTCAGCGGTCCCTCCCCGGGCCCTCACTTGCTCAGTTGGAGTGTGTTAAATCGCAGGCCTATTTGCTAGATCGCTAGTATCATCGGTTGGTGCCATCGACCGTGATAAGATCCAGACGACGTGACAGGAATCGGGCGAAGGTCAATGCTTGGGCTTTCCGCTGAACCTTAGGGTTATCTGGTGCACGGGGGTACGTTATGTAGGTTTGTCAGTTCTTTCGAGAGATCGTGATTTCGTTCGTTCCGGGCACCACGCGGTTTTTCTTTCATCGTCTGATTGTTGGGGCTCCTTTTCCGTAGTAGCCCCACTTTTTTTCTTTCGTTCCAAGTTAGACAAATGTGTCTTTGATACGGAATGTGCGGATAGGGTTGCGAATTATTGTACGATGTTTGTACTGATCGATGTAATCGTTGTATGGGAGATGAATTTTGCGTTGCGTGGGAGATAGATATTGCGTTGTTTTACGCTTGTGAAGATTCATGTAAGCGCTGCGTTGGAGATAGGTATTTCGCGGTTAGACTACGAAATAACTATCTCTTTACGCAGGCCCATGAAGTAGAGTCAGAACTCGACATTCTTGCCAATAGGTTGAATGTCGAGACCGATGCATAATGTTGAATAACTCATGGGCGGGTCTCGTGCGTAGTCACCTCCTCGTGGTGAGACCTGGTAATTGGCATCCTTTTCCAAAAATTAATCAGTTGATTGATCTTTGGAAAACGATGCCAAGCTAAGAACTACGCACCAGTCCAGTTTGGATCTCCAAATGCCGCCAAAAGAATTTTGGATGATCTAGACTGGACTGCACCGTGGGACACCGTGGGATACCGTCGGTCCAGTTTGGGTCTCCAAAAGCCTCCAACAGAATTTTGGATGATCTTGACTGGACTGCAACGTGGGACACCGTGGGATACCGTCGGTCCAGTTTGGGTCTCCAAAAGCCTCCAATAGAATTTTGGATGATCTAGACTGGACTGCACCGTGGGACACCGTGGGATACCGTCGGTCCAGTTTGGGTCTCCAAAAGCCTCCAACAGAATTTTGGATGATCTAGACTGGACTGCAACGTGGGACACCGTGGGATACCGTCGGTCCAGTTTGGGTCTCCAAAAGCCTCCAACAGAATTTTGGATGATCTAGACTGGACTGCAACGTGGGACATCGTTGGACAGCGTTGGACACCGTTGGACACCGTTGGACGTCGTTGGACATCGTTGGACATCGTTGGACATCGTTGGACATCGTTGGACACCGTTGGACGTCGTTGGACATCGTTGGACACCGTTGGACATCGTTGGACATCGTTGGACGTCGTTGGACGTCGTTGGACGTCGTTGGACGTCGTTGGACGTCGTTGGACGTCGTTGGACGTCGTTGGACGTCGTTGGACGTCGTTGGACGTCGTTGGACGTCGTTGGACAACGTTGGACAACGTTGGACACCGTTGGACAACGTTGGACAGCGTTGGACACCGTTGGACGCCGTTGGACACCGTTGGACACCGTTGGACACCGTTGGACACCGTTGGACAACGTTGGACAACGTTGGACAACGTTGGACAACGTTGGACACCGTTGGACATCGTGGGACGCCGTGGGACATCGTGGGACACCGTGGGACACCGTTGGACATCGTGGGATGCGTACGTTTTAGTCTTAATTAATCGTAAGGTAGATACCTATGTTAAGTGCATTGTGAGCTCATTCTGTACAACGACATTTATCCACCTTAGAACGAAAAAAAGAAAAATCTCGTCTCCCTTCACTCGCTTACCACACAGTACTTATTGTACTCGCGATTTATCGGTTCGCGATCACTCAGTTCTTTCAAACCGTAGCGTGACGTACTCGCTCGCGCGTATTCCGCGTACGTGCGGGTCAACGTGCACTGGACAACTCTTTGGATTCGTAAGTCGCCCCAAGGACACCTCTGTCTTGGTGACTGCTTGACGACTGCTCGACGTTCGCATCGGATCGCGGGAGTTGTCGTCGCGCCGGTGATGCTAGCGAATCTGTTAGGGATTCAGTCGTGGATCTGCAGTCCTGTCCGATTGGTACTTTGGTACTCGGTCAGGGACCTGCAATTTCACGTCCTCCGTAATTCTGTTCGGGCCCGCGGGAGTGGACCCCACTGTTCAGTTGAGGTCAATGCCTTCGTAATCCTGTTCAGCGGTCCCTCCCCGTGAGTGGACCCCACTGTTCAGTTGAGGCCTCTTGCCTTCGTAATCCTGTTCAGCGGTCCATCCCCGGGTTCCACATGTTCAGTTGGAGTGTGTTAAGTTGCTGGCCTATGTGCTGGATCCACGGCTGAATTACCCGTGGATCACTAGCATCATCGGTCGGCGCCATCGACCGCGACTCGTGTAAGTTTCGAACGGCGAAACAGGAATCGAGTTACGGTCAATTCTTGGGCTTTCCGCCGAACCTCGGGGTTATCTCGTGTACGGGGGTACGTCGCGTAGGTTTGTTAGTTCTTACGAGAGATCGCGATCTCGTTCGTTTCGGGCGCGGCGCGATTTTTGCCTTTATCATCTGATTCATCGAGCATTTTCTTGTTTTCCCATTTTTTTAAGGGATACTTATTGAGATCACGTTAGAGTTTATAACTTTTCAGTATCTTCAATATCTTACAGTGTCGCAAAAATAGAACGATAACTAGTTTAGTACAGCGACTCGTATGCCCCTTCTGCGAGACACGAAATGGTATATACAGTGTCAGTAGCTACATTTTCTTCCTTTCATTCCAAGTTAGATAAATGTGTGTTTGATACCGAATGATGCCAGTAGGGATGCGAATTATTGTACGATATTTGTACTGATCGATGTAATCGTTGTGTGGGAGATGGATGTTGCGTTACGTAGGCTTTGTTCTACGTTTGTAAAGATTCATGTAAGCGCTGCGTTGGAGATATGTGTTTCGCAGTTAGGCTACGAAACAACTATTTCCATACGCAGGCCCATGGTTAAGTAGAGTCAAAACTCGACATTCTGCCAACAGGTTGAATGTCGAGATCGATGTGTAGTGTTACATAACCCATGGGCGGGTCTCGTGCGTAGTCACCTCCTCGTGGTGAGACCTGGTAATTGGCGTCCTTTTCCAAAAATTAATCAGTTGATTAATCTTTGGAAAACGATGCCAAGCTAAGAACTACGCACCAGTCCAGTTTGGATCTCCAAATGCCGCCAAAAGAATTTTGGATGATCTAGACTGGACTGCACAGTGGGATACCGTCGGTCCAGTTTGGGTCTCCAAAAGCCTCCAACAGAATTTTGGATGATCTAGACTGGACTGCACCGTGGGATACCGTCGGTCCAGTTTGGGTCTCCAAAAGCCTCTAACAGAGTATTGGATGATCTAGACTCGACTGCAACGTGGGACATCGTTGGACAGCGTTGGACACCGTTGGACGTCGTTGGACATCGTTGGACACCGTTGGACATCGTTGGACACCGTTGGACATCGTTGGACATGGTTGGACGTCGTTGGACGTCGTTGGACGTCGTTGGACAACGTTGGACAACGTTGGACACCGTTGGACACCGTTGGACAACGTTGGACACCGTTGGACACCGTTGGACACCGTTGGACACCGTTGGACACCGTTGGACAACGTTGGACACCGTTGGACACCGTTGGACACCGTTGGACACCGTTGGACACCGTTGGACACCGTTGGACACCGTTGGACACCGTTGGACACCGTTGGACACCGTTGGACACCGTTGGACACCGTTGGACACCGTTGGACATCGTGGGATGCGTACGTTTTAGTCTTGTGGCGGACCGGTATCAACAGGACGCCGACAGGTCGAGGCATCAACGCGGCGCAACACCTCCCGGGCGATCCGCGGGTACCAACCGCCAACACTAGAGGGCTACGACGACAACGAGTCTATCTGTCTAACTCGCTAGCGGTCGAATATACAAGCGATTGATACAAATACCGCACCTAGCGAGACTCCCTCTACGTCTAAGGCAGGGACTACCGGGCATAGCCTTACTGACGAGTCCACCGGTAGTCCCGGGACGAAACGCACTCTCTCTCTCTTTTCATCCGCCTCAGTCTTAATTAATCGTAAGGTAGATACCTATGTTAAGTGCATTGTGAGCTCATTCTGTACAACGACATTTATCCACCTTAGAACGAAAAAAAGAAAAATCTCGTCTCCCTTCACTCGCTTACCACACAGTACTTATTGTACTCGCGATTTATCGGTTCGCGGTCACTCAGTTCCTTAAAACCGTAGCGTGACGTACTCGCTCGCGCGTATTCCGCGTACGTGCGGGTCAACGTGCACTGGACAACTCTTTGGATTCGTAAGTCGCCCCAAGGACACCTCTGTCCTGGTGACTGCTCGACGACTGCTCGACGTTCGCATCGTATCGCGGGAGTTGTCGTCGCGCCGGCGATGCTAGCGAATCTGTTGGGGATTCAGTCGTGGATCTGCAGTCCTGTCCGATTGGTACTTTGGTACTCGGTCAGGGACCTGCAATTTCACGTCCTCCGTAATTCTGTTCGGGCCCGCGGGACTGGACCCCACTGTTCAGTTGAGGTCAATGCCTTCGTAATCCTGTTCAGCGGTCCCTCCCCGTGAGTGGACCCCACTGTTCAGTTGAGGCCTCTTGCCTTCGTAATCCTGTTCAGCGGTCCATCCCCGGGTTCCACATGTTCAGTTGGAGTGTGTTAAGTTGCTGGCCTATGTGCTGGATCCACGGCTGAATTACCCGTGGATCACTAGCATCATCGGTCGGCGCCATCGACCGCGACTCGTGTAAGTTTCGAACGGCGAAACAGGAATCGAGTTACGGTCAATTCTTGGGCTTTCCGCCGAACCTCGGGGTTATCTCGTGTACGGGGGTACGTCGCGTAGGTTTGTTAGTTCTTTCGAGAGATCGCGATCTCGTTCGTTTCGGGCGCGGCGCGATTTTTTCCTTTATCATCTGATTCATCGGGCATTTTCTTGTTTTCCCATTTTTTAAGGGATACTTATTGAGATCACGTTAGAGTTTATAACTTTTCAGTATCTTCAATATCTTACAGTGTCGCAAAAATAGAACGATAACTAGTTTAGTACAGCGACTCGTATGTCCCTTCTGCGAGACACGAAATGGTATATACAGTGTCAGTAGCTACATTTTCTTCCTTTCATTCCAAGTTAGATAAATGTGTGTTTGATACCGAATGATGCCAGTAGGGATGCGAATTATTGTACGATATTTGTACTGATCGATGTAATCGTTGTGTGGGAGATGGATGTTGCGTTACGTAGGCTTTGTTCTACGTTTGTAAAGATTCATGTAAGCGCTGCGTCGGGGATATGTGTTTCGCAGTTAGGCTACGAAACAACTATTTCCATACGCAGGCCCATGGTTAAGTAGAGTCAAAACTCGACATTCTGCCAACAGGTTGAATGTCGAGATCGATGTGTAGTGTTACATAACCCATGGGCGGGTCTCGTGCGTAGTCACCTCCTCGTGGTGAGACCTGGTAATTGGCGTCCTTTTCCAAAAATTAATCAGTTGATTAATCTTTGGAAAACGATGCCAAGCTAAGAACTACGCACCAGTCCAGTTTGGATCTCCAAATGCCGCCAAAAGAATTTTGGATGATCTAGACTGGACTGCACAGTGGGATACCGTCGGTCCAGTTTGGGTCTCCAAAAGCCTCCAACAGAATTTTGGATGATCTAGACTGGACTGCACCGTGGGATACCGTCGGTCCAGTTTGGGTCTCCAAAAGCCTCTAACAGAGTATTGGATGATCTAGACTCGACTGCAACGTGGGACATCGTTGGACAGCGTTGGACACCGTTGGACGTCGTTGGACATCGTTGGACACCGTTGGACATCGTTGGACACCGTTGGACATCGTTGGACATGGTTGGACGTCGTTGGACGTCGTTGGACGTCGTTGGACAACGTTGGACAGCGTTGGACACCGTTGGACGCCGTTGGACAACGTTGGACACCGTTGGACAACGTTGGACACCGTTGGACGCCGTTGGACACCGTTGGACAACGTTGGACACCGTTGGACACCGTTGGACACCGTTGGACACCGTTGGACACCGTTGGACACCGTTGGACACCGTTGGACACCGTTGGACACCGTTGGACACCGTTGGACACCGTTGGACACCGTTGGACACCGTTGGACACCGTTGGACATCGTGGGATGCGTACGTTTTAGTCTTGTGGCGGACCGGTATCAACAGGACGCCGACAGGTCGAGGCATCAACGCGGCGCAACACCTCCCGGGCGATCCGCGGGTACCAACCGCCAACACTAGAGGGCTACGACGACAACGAGTCTATCTGTCTAACTCGCTAGCGGTCGAATATACAAGCGATTGATACAAATACCGCACCTAGCGAGACTCCCTCTACGTCTAAGGCAGGGACTACCGGGCATAGCCTTACTGACGAGTCCACCGGTAGTCCCGGGACGAAACGCACTCTCTCTCTCTTTTCATCCGCCTCAGTCTTAATTAATCGTAAGGTAGATACCTATGTTAAGTGCATTGTGAGCTCATTCTGTACAACGACATTTATCCACCTTAGAACGAAAAAAAGAAAAATCTCGTCTCCCTTCACTCGCTTACCACACAGTACTTATTGTACTCGCGATTTATCGGTTCGCGATCACTCAGTTCCTTAAAACCGTAGCGTGACGTACTCGCTCGCGCGTATTCCGCGTACGTGCGGGTCAACGTGCACTGGACAACTCTTTGGATTCGTAAGTCGCCCCAAGGACACCTCTGTCCTGGTGACTGCTCGACGACTGCTCGACGTTCGCATCGTATCGCGGGAGTTGTCGTCGCGCCGGTGATGCTGGCGAATCTGTTGGGGATTCAGTCGTGGATCTGCAGTCCTGTCCGATTGGTACTTCGGTACTCGGGCAGAGACCTGCATTTCACGTCCTCCGTAATTCTGTTCGGGCCCGCGGGAGTGGACCCCACTGTTCAGTTGAGGTCAATGCCTTCGTAATCCTGTTCAGCGGTCCCTCCCCGTGAGTGGACTCCACTGTTCAGTTGAGGCCTCTTGCCTTCGTAATCCTGTTCAGCGGTCCATCCCCGGGTTCCACATGTTCAGTTGGAGTGTGTTAGAGTGTGCTGGATCCACGGCTGAATTACCCGTGGATCACTAGCATCATCGGTCGGCGCCATCGACCGCGACTCGTGTAAGTTTCGAACGGCGAAACAGGAATCGAGTTACGGTCAATTCTTGGGCTTTCCGCTGAACCTCGGCGTTATCTCGTGTACGGGGGTACGTCGCGTAGGTTTGTTAGTTCTTTCGAGAGATGAATAAATGAAACTTATGCATAGTATATCTCTTCGTTCTTTTTCCTCAATTTTTAGGTTTTAATTGAGATAGTATAATATAAATACTTATCTGGCGTTCGTGATTTTTCTGATATCGTTAACAGAAGAGCACTCGGGAAAACATGATAAGTTACCACATTTTTCGTGTTTTATGATAGACTATTCTTAAAAGTCCATACGCCGTCAATCAGTTCTGTCAATATTATCAGATTTCCCTTTTAACTTAATTTTTACAGCTTGTTTTCTCCTTCATATTACAATATTCTCTGTTAAACACCAAACCGTATTAAAATCAGAAAATCGATAGGAGTGCATTTACTATGTTTATGCATGGTCTACAACTATAATAATTACACTATTCATCAATTTTCATAAATTTAAGGAATAGATGAATAAAACGAGCCGATGTTTCCGCTCTCCACATATTATCACAAAGATGTCCCAGCGTTCGGAAACCATCCAAAGACACACGATTCGAAAAGAAGCCCGAAGTCTTCAGGGAAATAAATACTAAACACGGTTTCCTTCTTGCTACACCCCTATTTCTCTTCATGCCACACCCGATAGTATCCTGAATATCCAATCGAGAAGAATTTCCCGTGCCAAGGACATCTATCTTCCCAGCTTCATTTCACACACGCGGAAACAATAAAACGATAAAGCTGTCCGCGAAGAAAATTCCTGTGGTCAGTCTGAGATTCTCCATTGAATCGTTCCACTCTCAGACGCAAGTTTCTTAGCTGCAATTTTCGCGTAAAGTCCAAGCAGGAAGCGAGCTAAGAGAGACAAGGAGATGAGAGAAAGGGACAGATAATCTGAGGGAAATGGGTTTATTATGCTTCGGGACATAAAGTCGTGGCCGCCTCGTCGAGGAGGACCGAGCGAACGAAGTTTGAACGTTAAGAAACTCATAATCAGAGTGGAAGCGGCGGAAGCCGCGAGTGGTAGCGGCAAGACAAACACGGCCACGAATGAGATTTCGATTAAATTTAAGAGGGCCACCTTATATTGCGCGCTGCTACGAATCGCCAACTTTCTTAATGCCGGACCGAGGATATATCGCGGCTACCGACGTTCATTTTGTATACAATGACTTTTGAAATTGCTCTGAGCTGCGTCTTCGACTGGTAGATATATTCAAAGCAACGATAGAGGGATCGAAACGAAACCATGAAGCTTTTAATTGAAACCTGGACGAAGTTTCTTGAAACGACCAGGTTCTTGTCCATGATTATTGAAATGCACTAAAGTTGAAAGGTATCCGTACACTCATCCTTATCAAGCTGTACGTCAACTATAATATAAGAATATGGAAAAGTCAAATTCCAATGATTTTATTCTTTATAATCACTTCATAGCAACTTACGATAGTAAGTATATTACAGACTTATTACATTGATTTTTTTTAAATAATTTTCAGTGTTTCACTATTATTATTTACTATTATCATCTATTACTATTTCTATAATTATTAATTTCTGACTATTTAAAAGTAATTATTATTTATGTAATAATAAAAGCGATATTTTTAATTGTCACTATTGTTATAGAACTATTTTATCACTTGACAGGCCTTTAGTATCACATGGAATTTTTCATCATTAATTATGAAACAGATTATGAAGGGTCTCAGACTTATATATAGACTTCTAGTGTAACTTTATTTTTAGAAAAACATCTTATTAAGAATAGGCAAGTGTGCAGGTACATTTGGACGGTAGCATACTACACACAATAGTAGAAATGGCTGTTCAAGGGGCGGCGTTGTTAAACACAACAAGGGTGTAATGTTTCCGATATGAAATTTCTGGATGGATACGCATGGGGGAGAACACGAGGTTGATTGTTGCGTGAAACGCTTGCGAATTCGAGGTTCCCATTGACCCGCTCGTTTAGACGCGATTATGAGGTTTCGAGTAATTATAGTTTAGACTATTGTGAGTATGTTTGTTAAAATAATTGAGGTTTGGACATACTTGCTGTAAAAAGGAATTGGCAATGCATGGTATAGAAAGTATTCCTACGTAAGCTTAAATGGAGCAGAAGTTCAAAACGTGTTTTCAAGTCTCGATAGTTTTCTATTGTGTTTAATTGCTATGTGAATTAAAGTGTACAGAACTGGATGAAACTTTACTGCCGGAAAAAACAATCCCGTTGGCCCGTATTAAACTTCCAATCAATCCACAAGCTGAATACACCGACATAACCAACTCACCCTCTTTCAACCAAATCGCCAAACGAACCGAATTCACGTGCAATTCGCGCGTGGTTTACATCCGTTCGAATCAGAGTTGATATTCGAGAAACGTGTGATAATTCTGTATAACTATCGTTCATCCTGGCGTATGAGGGACGCTGTAAAATCGGCTATGAATTAAAATTTCAAGGGTCGGAGTAGATAAATATAGTAATATTTATTTATTATACGCGTTTATGTAATTTCGTATTTTTAGAAATAAAACATAAATTTAAGTGCTAGGCAGAGATTTGCTTTACTCAATTATAACTATTATTGTTGTGATTATTTTAATAGACGGATATATATTTGTTTACTATAGAGAAAAAGTTCTTTATAACAATACTTGAACGAAAATTAAAATTAAAGATAATACAATAACCGAATGAAAACAGGAAAGTTGTCGAAAAGTTTCGCAACAAATAACGAGAGAGACGTATCTTAAAAGCCAGAGGCAACAACAAATTTCTTGAACATATTGACAAGACCCGAGAAAAAGTGAGCGTTATCGGCAATATCATTAGCACGATTACATGTTCTAGTAATGGAATCACAAAACTTCGGATCGTTTCTGAAGAAGTCAACACGAAAGCTCGGATGACTACATACAAAACGAAAACACGCGTTAGGATTAACTAACTGCATAGGAGAAGATTATCAGTAAGATTATTCAACATTCTGAAGAGAAGAAGAAGATCTGCAACTCTTCTCCTATTTTCCAGTGTTGACATTCTCTGTTTAAGAAGAACGTGATTGTAATTGTGATGTAACGTATGCGTTTTTGCGTATTGATTGATACAAGGATACCATATAACACTCGCACGTTGAGTGTTGACAAAAGAGTGTTGAGAGCAAGCGGACTGTCGTAAAGAACAGTTTGTAGTAGTAGATAATCCTCAAGTCACGCACGGTATCTATTGTTTCACATAATAACTATTATTATAAAAAGTATTATTATACTTCTACCTAGCTCTTAGCTCTTTATTGCATTCATAAAAATGCAAATTTTCAAAAATACGTTATGCATGAAAACCACGAGATTGAAACGTTTCTCTGGAGTCATTGGCACGACAGTGATCCTCGAGAAGTCAACCATGCGGACGTTGTTCGTCACGTCGCTCGTAATTGCGACGATAATCGTTGTCGAAGGCTGTCGAGTCGTGGAAACTTCCTCTAATGGTTCGCTGCAGTGGTTGACCGACAATGGGGGCCCGTTAAAACCGCCCTGGAGGGGCACACGTCTATCCTTGTCGCGAAGTGCACATCCTCGAGAGGTAGAACGAGAAACAGCCACCAAGAACGGGTTGGAGGGAGAACGATTCGGAAACGCGATCGTAGCAGAAGCTTTTACCGACTGAAGAAGACACGAAAGGTGGGAGGAACCGGTCTTTCGTACGTAGCGGCATTATTCTTTCAAGAGGCTTGCAAACCGACGCGCTCCCATCGTCGAGCTTTTACAGGCCGGCACTCGACGAGTCGAATAGAAATACCACGCGTCTCGATTGCGCAAGATGAAAAGCGTACTCTGGTCTCTTCAGAAACGAATTGCTGTTGATGATCGCGAGGATCGAAGGTCTAACAGAAAGTGGGGTGATTCGATGAGATTCGAGATTCGAGGAGAAACGTGTCGAACAGCTTCACAAGTTATATCGTGAGGTAGAGGTTTGAATTCTTGTTCTTTATTCGGTATGTTAGGCAGTTGGGTATGTCAGGCGGATGATTATAGCGTTTATGAGTCTGTTTACTCGTAAAGAACTGGCACGGTTATGTGTGTACAGCTTCGCTCATAAATATTCGGACACCTGGTGGTCTCGTATAAAATGTAATAAGTTGAGACAAATTATTAGAGAGATGACTAAAAATTGGTTACAAGCTTGTATACATACGAGACAGTAATTTAATACGTATAATAAAAATTTGGAAAAGTAATTTTTTAAGAATCGTAGATATACGATAAATTAATGGATTATAGGATTCCTTGAGATGTTGTTCTCGAATGTTAATGTGAAAATGAAAACCCATAAATTAATATTTCTCCGCATCCTAACCAGTGACCACGTAAACTCCATCTACATTAAAAAAAAATACCAAAACGAATGACCATAATTTCCCTCCTAACATCTGACATTCTACCTACATCGGTATCTTTTATTTCAAACAACGCTAACATCTCTCAACTCTTTCATCAATCAGTTGCCCATTTAACTTTCTATTCACGTACAGAAGACCATGAAAACATTCATTCTCACCCCGTGTAACGAGCTAGGTAATAGCTGTTATATGCTAATAGAATGGAAACGATAATAGATATTCTATTACGAGGATATCCAGCGCGCGTGACAAATAGCGTTACCAAGGAGTGCAGCTCGTGCAATTACCGCGTCGGCGTTCTCTTTCGTTCCCCTGTCCAGCGAACTCGGGAGCCAGAGGTGTCCGTGGGAGGACACGCCGTAGGTCCAGGGGAAAAGCGACGGTTTTATTGAATGAGAAAGAACACTTTCTGCCGCTAAATCACGCCGCGGGTAGTCCCGGTTGTCCCGACCGGAAGGGGCCTCATAACTTCACGCAGCTAGCCACCCTTTCTCCGGCACCCCTTTTTACCTCGAAACCTGCGGCCTTGCCCTTCCCATTTTCTCAGCGCCGCCGGAACCGTCGAGCACATGAAATATTAACCTCCGTCGCTATTCCGGATGTCGAGCAGCGAGAGAGAAAGAGAAAGGGGAGGAGAAAAAAGAAACGGAGGTGGAGAAAGATGGAGGTGAAAGAATGGCTGGTACTCGCTGGAATCAACAATTTTCATCGTCACCCAACTGCAAATTGAAGCGTGGTTAATGGTGCATTTGCAGGCTGCGCTGGATCTAATGCAAAATTCAGAACCAATTCGCAGATCCATCGATAGAAACGCATTAACCATGGAAGGTTTTAGAATCGTTATTCTTGAATTTTATTAAAATTGAATATATGTATGATCGTAGAGGTTCTTGGAAATGGGGCTTTCAGGAAGGCTTTTAAATAGAAGTAGACATTTTATCCGTTTTCCTTATGACTACATGTCATTCTTTTTCTTTATCTATTCTACTGAATATTACAGTAGTAAGTACGTTAACTAGGTAAATATGGGGTCCTTGTCTGACCACTTATCAAAGAGTTATATCTCTAGTAACATATCTGATATCTGATATCTGATATATTTGCCTATTTTCCAATTGAGACTAAGAATTGATTAACATAGACATTATTGTACTTGTGTAAAATGTGTATCAATTAAAGTTTACTGTAATACTACAACTACCAGAGCTATCAAAATAACCAACCCGTTATTTTTTTTACAGGAGTGTGTACAATGATTTATGTAGATTCATAACGAGGTGCTTTTGATAACTTGCACGAATTTCTATGAAACATATGTATAAATACAAAGCTGCTGCTTGATTTTCAATCTTGCTTCTAATATCGCAAGACTGGCGCCCCTCTGATATCGCCTTGTTCTTCGTTATATATCTTATTATATAATGTTAATATTAATTTCTCTTACTAATCTAAGCCTTAATACGGACATTATTTGATTTATTTTTACAAGTGAGATATTCTACTTATCCGTTAGATTCTAACGTTATATTCGACAACTATCGTCAAGGTACTAAACCAACCTAAGCACTCTGCACACAAACTTCGAGCCACTGCATAACTCTTTCAACATTGATACTCAAAACTTTCTTACTTCCGCAGCAATGGCCAGTCGAAACCTTTCGATTCGACCGGAGGCGTTTCGAAAGAGAGTAACGTCCAAGTTTCGAACGGCAACGATAAAATTTCCGCGCGAGAAACCCATCCCTCCCTTGGTTGGACGGTTACTCGTGGTCCAGGGAGCTTCGATGCTCCCCGAAGTTGGCCGTAATGCGGCCATTCCGACGGCGAAATATGACGTCCGCCGGGGGACCTCGACTCGGCCTGAGCGAACAGGGTTACACCAGCCGCGACCCCACTGGGTAGTTCGCTCAAATTGCATTTAAATTTGCAAGCCTCGGCCCGGCGAGCGCAGAAGTCATTAGTTCCCTTTAGTAGCGACGAATATCGTTATCGTTCTGTTATTAGCCCCTGGATCGGAGCAAAGCTGGATGCCTGAATTACTTTCGATATGCCTATTGCGATATTTCGCTGGTTTTAGGAAGGTCAGGCCGGGTGAAGATTTATTAGCGACACCGACATATGGTCGTTTTTATGGAGATATATTGTATTTTATAATAGATTTATAATGGTAATTAAAGGGAACGCCATTCGTTTCCTCTGCAAAATGAATGTCAAGTTGACAGCGTCAAGATATATTTGTGGTCGAAATCTGGCGTCTCTCAATTATTTGGAGAGAAGATTGACGAAATTAATTGGGCAACGAGCGATGGAAAATGGATCGTGACGTTACAGACGCACTCATGGTGAGAGATGGCAAACTGTGTTATGTTACAGTGAGAGGGCATGATATATTCAGTGGGAATAATTGTTATATTTTTGTAATTGACAGTCTCTTTCACCTAGTTACGAATGTACATATCAACTACAATGTAACAGACTCCGGCTCTTAATTCTTTTGTTACTCAGACACGTACGAAGTTTACGACTTTCCAAAAACTATATTACAAAATAATTAACATCACTTTATCCTAATTTTTCAACTGCATTGTTAATGTTGAACTTCCTCCCTTCCACCTAAAAAACATGATTTACCTGAATAACAAAATGCTACAGAATAACCATAAATTCCAAGTGAATCTTTAAGATTTTACATATTTTTAACATTGTTACGATTCTCTATATACTTTCCAATATGGTTTCTAAACGATCCATTCATTTCACGAACAGAGCTTAAAACTTGAAAATAGAAAAACTTTCCTCCCACGATATGCGTAGATCATGAGAGTAACTCTAAATTTAATTACTTCTCACAGATGAGAGTTACACAAATGTTTTCCAACAATCAACAGCTTCTACCGTTCCAAACTCATCCTCACACTACGTTCACCATTATATCTTAGAAAAACTCATTTATTTCTATGGAAATTCTGTTCCTTCGTTTCGAATACCTGCATCCCATGGAAGCATCCGCGCATCTCCGAATTTCCTGACGGAAGTGGGTTCGTCTCGGGACGGAACACAGTTCGGTCTTTCATTTTCAAGCCGAAGAAAGCGACAACCAGCGAGAGAGTGAGAGAAAGAGACAGAAGCGAAGGGCACGGTTGGGTGGCTCGGTCAAGTTGCAATTAAATCGGCGGGCTTCCCTTCCGCGTGACGTGGGCGTTGGGGTGGGCGCGCAGCCAGGTAGCACCCTCGGGGCTTGCAAATAAGGTTAGTTAGCGGCAACGCGTGTATAATTGGGGCGCCAACGCCGTCAAAACAACGAGGCCTCTCGCACGTCCTACGGCCAAGTTATAATGAACAGGGTGCGAACCGCGCGAGCTCGTCGTCTTGTCTCCCGCGCGCGGCTTTCGAGCCCTGAAGGAAACGACGAACGACGACCACGACGACGACGCGCACGCGTCCGTCGAGGAGATACGGAAGCACTGCGACGCGTGCAACGCGCTTAATCGACCAACTTTATCAAACTTCGCAGGCAAGTTCCGTTTCTACGAGCTAGCGACTATAATAGGCGCGGGAAGAAGCTGGAGCTGGGAAAAAAGAAAAGCCTCGGGATTCTGCGTACGCTCTATCGAATGCTTCTCGACAAGCTGATAAGACATTAGACATGTTTTTCGTAGTTATAATGGAGATTTTATCAACAAGCAATATGATTGTAGGGTATTAATTAATTCCCATAGAGTCTCTTCCTATGATCTCATGGAAATGACCAATTGTATGTACATTTGCATGCTTTTTGTGTCGTTTGTATTATTTTTTCAGTAATCAGTTTGTATTATTTTTTTTTTTTGTATTAAATTTGTATTATTTTTTCAGACATATACCAGGTTCAATTAATATGAGATTTGATGCCAAGAATATTTTTGGAATTAACAATCCTTCCAAATGTAAACTTTTGTGGCTGATTGTACTATAGGTTTGTCTTGCAGGTTCACTCAACTCTAAGTTTACATAATTGTGTATTCAGGGATGACACAGTATACAATCGTACATTTAAAATTCAAATTTATTATCGAAACTCTTCTTCTCTGAATCGCTATTCACACTATATTAATCCATGAACAATTATGGTTCGACAAGGAAGTATTTCCTTACTCACACGATTGCTGCTCTGACAAAGTGTTGCCGCTTACTTCGGTGACAGCCTGTACACGTTTGTAGGAAGGAGAGAAGGTAGCGCCAGCAATTACGCAATAAAGCGGCGCGTATTGTAGACAGCGTCGAGTACGCGCGTGACCCGTGACTCGAATGACAATTCCAGCTACACGGCCTCCGCGCAATCCCACGTTAAACGGCGGACTTCCGATTAGGTCGATTTTTATGCCGGTAAGACGTCGAGTACGTCCGGTGCCATTTGCTCGAATCAACCACGGTTGACGACCGCTTCGCGTAATTTTCTTCTGGCCGATCATTGACATGAGAAAGAATGTTAATTAATTCGGCTTCAGTGTTCTTATATACGGTGATACGAAAGTAAAGAAACTTTGAAAATAAACCGTGAAATTTCTCTCGAAAATTTCTTTCTTTCGAATTTTCATTTTCACTGAAGAAAATTTAAAATATTTAATTTAACGAATGATTGTACAATGTAGTAGAGACATTAATAAATATTCCAGGACTTTATACACCTTTTCGATTTTTTGGAAGCCGAGAATCGTGGAAAGGTAGGCCCGAATATAAACCACCTATTGCGCCTATGAAGTGTGCAAATATACGTTTGCTTATGAAGACTTAAAAACAAAATGAAAATTATAAAAGAAGATCTCACACGTGAGTTGTATGAACTGTAGTCAAGCAGTATTATTAATTATAGAATAATAAAATAATAGAACTACTTGCATAGCACCATACCGTGTAACACAAACTCGAACTACGACAAATTGCTACAACTTGCATAGACATATATACCCACTGAAGCTACCAATTTCCTTCCACCCTGTCAACCGCCTAATTCCACGCAACACAATCTACCTCTACTTAAAACTTCCTCCAAATTTCCGCTTCCATCAGGTACGAACCCTACGAAGTCGTCTGCTTCTCGGTTCGCCGTAGCACGAGAACATCAATTCCGCTCGCGATAAGCACGAATTAAGACGCCACCCGTAGTACTTTATTCGCCGATACAAAGTTCTAGGTCGGCTAAAGAACAAGAGAGCGAAAGTGGGAGGGGGTGAACATTGGAGACATAGCCGTAGAGTTTTCGCTTTATTTCACGGCCGTCTTCTCGATTGCGACAGGGTGGAAGAGGGTGGTTCACCCCTTCGAGACTGGATTGACACTTTAATGAACGAGGGAGAGAGAGAGAGAGAAAGAAAGAGAGAGAAACACTATCAAGTCTGTATCGACTGTTGCGAAAGCGAAAGCAGCGAAGAATGTAGGGTGGCGTTTCGAAGAAGGGCGGACAAGGAGGTGGAGAAGCTGGGCAGGAAATCGAGCGACCCCCGAGAGGCGATAATGTCGAGTGCCATGCCGCGTAATTGCCTTCGTTTCGAGTCGACCTCCGTGAACGCCACGGAAGAGCAAAGACCCGGGCTAAATGGAAGCCGGGATAACCTCGGGGAAACTAACTTATTACGTCGGGAAAGAAACGAATCGGCTCGACTCTAAGGTCTTCTCTTCTCGATCCTCTTGTTCGACGTCCGTGTGGGACCGAACCGGGAACGCTCGAGATAACGAACCGTACAACCGTTTCCCGCTGCTTGTTGGACGAATTCTAATTTAATCATTCGATGATAAGTCGACGTCGCTGATTTGGATAGCTCGCGGAGTTTCTACTTTCGACTCATTAAAACTGTTCTTTAAATATCTTTTAACGACAGAGAAGATATTCAATTATGTAATTAGATTTTACTAAAACGTCTTGCATATTCCAAATCTCACCGGTCTGATTATAAAAAATCCGAAAATTCTTGCCTAAGATAAAAATGCTAAAATACTTATGATGCAGGAGAGATCAAAATTTCTTAGATTTTATGAAAGCCCAGAATTGTCAAGAAATTAGACTTGAATATAAATCACCGAAAAACGAAAGAAAAATTGCAAAAGAATTGTGATTGAATTACTTCTACTATATCTTCTCTGTGTCGTGCGAGACCAAAATCTCTAAATTCTCGTCCAAACTAACGATCCCAAAATTCAATTCATCGACGCATCCTCATTTCCCGATATCACGCTCCTATCCACGAAACTTCCGTTTCACTAGTAGAAACACAGACAATCCAAGCGAAACTACAAATCGCATCAGCGTTACTCGACTTCACGGGGTAGCTCCTCCGAATCCAATGCCACGTATATACTGTTCGCCAACCAGATCTGTCATACACGCGGCGTTGGTCGATTGTTTGTTTGGCTTACGGCTCAGCTCTTAAGCTTCCTTACGCGCGTGGTATTAAGAGCGTCGCGTGTTCGTCCGTGATCCTTTTTCGTAGATGCGTACTCGTGAAGCTCGACCGTCTCTCGAGAGGATTGCGGCTCTCCTGTTCCTGCTTCCTTCTCCTTTGTGTCTGTTGGCTCCACTTTCGCCGCCTAACGCTTCCTCACGTTCCACTCGAAACTCTCTAGACGATGCTGTCCGACCGAAAAATAGAGGAAAAGAAAAGAAACGGCCAAAAGAAACACAAGAGATCGCTTTGCCGACGAGTCACATGCATTCATCCCGTGTAGCCCGCGTGTTTACCAGCCTAGCAGCATCCTGGAAATCGTGGATCTTCCGATTCCAACTCTCTGTTCCTGTATCTCTCTGTGTTTCTATCCGTTGCTGGAGACTTGTCTGATGTACGATGTGTTTCCGTTAGCTCTTGGCTCGATAAGTATCTCGATCCGTGGCCGCGCGTATGCCTTCGAGAACGGTCAATAGCGAGGGCTGGTTACTTTGGTATTCAACGTAACCTCGCCGAGAGTAGAAACTACGCGTCGAAAAGCTGCAATGAAAAGGAGCCGCGGATGGGCGAACGGTGAATGGAAGACGCACGCCGGATCACGTAACCGAGAATTACGTACTGTGTTACTTATCTCGATTCCCCGGCACTCAGCGTACCGCGAACACGAACACCCGCCTCCTTGCTGCGCCTTTCAATGGGGATCTTTTTCTTTTCCCTGAACGAAGGCTGCGAAACACTACCCGCAGCTAGGCGTCTTGCACGAATAGCGCCCCCGTGTCTGCTAAAGGCAACGCCGACTGTTACAGAGATTGTAATCGAGATGAGTGGACCCTCGGATGATTCGGTGTCTGGAGGGACTTTCTATAAGAGGCGAGTTTTTCGAAATACTGAACTGATTTAATTTTTTGATGCAGAATGTGTCTATGCGTATATGTGCATGCAATACTGAGAGCTGGTGTAGAATTTTTCAATCGAGAAGATTATTTAATATAAGAAGAATTATAATACCATATCATTTTCGTATTTATAAATTCTAATACGAAATGGAGATCAAGCGAAAGCTGCTTTAATGTTTCCACATTGGAAAACTAAAAGAAGTATCAAAAGCAATTGTGTGATTTTCATATCAGAGTTCTCTACAGACCTACAACAATGAAAAAGAAAAATTGCAATCTCTAAAACACCAATGTTCACAATATGGCAAAGTATACATGAAAAATTTAACCACACCATCGCGTTTGAGTAAATCGATCCTCGAGCCCGCGACCCCTAAGACCTGCTTCTGACCGATTCAATATAGCGATTTCCCGAGGCCCGGTGCTCCACAACAAAATCGAGGAGAGTACAAACAGCTGAAAGCGGAGGACAATGAGGCCGACGCCGCGAGGATCAATCGAAAAGAATCGAGGGCGCGCGGGAGGGTCGTCAAAGGAGGTCGTCGAAATAAGCCTAGCGAAGCAGTCGGGGGATCATTATATGCACAAAAGAGGCAGTGTTCGGGGCCGGAATTTTCCAAGAGTCGATTCGCAAAGAAGAAACGCTACGGTTGCAGAAAACCTCCCCTCTTTCCACTACTCTTACAGAAGAAGAATCCTCGGTTTCTCTTCGGTGGTGTAGGCTTCAGGGAAGAAATCAGAAGGACTATGACGAATCGATCGAGGGAAAGAGAGACGGAACCAGCACTCGTCCGTCCACCAGCTCTCGCGGATTTCAATCGGCTCCGCGAGCGGACCAGGAGACGTCGTCGAAACGATTTGTAAGCTGATTTTAATGTCGCGTTTACAGACCCCCGTAGGGAGTTTTCTCCACCTTCCACCCCCTTCGCCACCCTCTAACAGTCGTCGTCCTAGTCGGCAGATTTTCGAGGGGCTGCAAATCCCCCGTTTCCTCGTCGAAACTTCGCGTCGTCACGTCTCGAAAAATTCTGTCGTTCCACCCCCATGTTTTTCGCCCCGTCACCCGACTTGCTGTTTCGCTTCTTTTTCTTCCTCTTTCACTTTTTTCTTTATAATAATAAATCACGTTTCAGGCTATTCTTGCTACACCTTCGTATAGCGTGTGGTCATTAAGGGAAGAGAAAGGGTCATTAAGCGAGGGGTAATGAATGCAGAACAGAAGGATTGATTCCTGGTGGCGGAAGGGCGACTAACGCGCCTTGGTCAGAAATTGTCCTCTCACTTCCGCCGCCACGGCTAGTTTGCTCGCGCCACGGGAAGGATCCACGTTAAGCCCGCGCCAGCTGGACGGTAATGACGACGACATTAGGGGATCACCGGGTTTATTAGACGCCGTGCCACAAGCCTGTACGAGTAAATTGAATAATTTTTGCCCCCGAGCTCTCTGCACGTGCGGATCTACGCTCTATGCTTTTGGAATTTTGATAAAGTGGATGGATACTATGTTTAATGAAATTATTTAAAATATTAGCTTCTATTATTTATTATATAAAACTTTCTTTCTTCAATTTGATTCTCAATTTGATTTCAACTTTATTCAAAATTTTTAATGACGAAATATTCAACGTTACTTTACTCAAAAATTAGCATCAAATTTTCGTCGCGTTTCGACAGACCTTCGTTCTTTATACAAGATCGTTAATGAATAGTCCAACAATTTTCACATAAATTGTCGATACATCAGAACAAATTTCTATCAGGTTTTAATTACTTTAACTCTGTTTATGAAAGTATGGGTTTGCATAAATATGCCGCAGTTTACTTGTCTGATCAAATCAAATATATTTACAATAAATGATGATATTACTTCTTTCTCTATTTTTATTGTATATTGAATTTCCACTCATAGGAAGAGAATTAATTGTCGATGTAATAACTATTTTCAACATATACATTCCCCTTTTGATATCAAATAGGTACAAAGTGTGGAACTCGAAATTAAATAGATGTGACAGGCTTCGTTCTTCAATATTCTTATTAAAACACTGTCGCAGCGCCATAAACGAATATCAAATTTTCGCGAAGCCATACGAAGGTTAATATTCGCACTTTCCTGTTCATTTTAATTAATCGTCGCGTAATTTAGCGTCGACGGTAGTCGACTGCAATTTCATCAAACAACATCGCGAGAGATCGTCAGAGCTTTTCAATTTGGCCTCTCAATGGAACAGTGAACACCCTCGTCGTCGCGAGAAAGGGCAATAAGCGATAATATAACGTGTATCAGCGTATAGATTGTCGCCGTGGAATGTCAACGATGCAAAGTGGCACCGATTCCGTCTCCAACCCTCGGTTCTGACTCAGTAAACCCACAGCTACCCTGTCAACGAGGACGTTCACGCGGTCGACTCGTATCTCGAACGATGATTCGTTGGTCTTTAAAGGTCGTGCAAGCCGTAAATTCTTATTGGTTTTCGCGAAACGAACGACAGTAATGAAAGTAATGGCAGGGTGAAAGAAACGAAATCGATGAGGGTGTGACTTTTACAGAAAACCATTGGTATCGTGACTCGTTAATTTATTTGAATATTTATGTAGGATAGTGTGACATCAGGGAAGGACGTGGCGTGAGGGGTAATTGTTTATTAGCGTTGTCAAGATATGTTGACGTTGTCAAAGAGTGTTGTGGGCGTTACCAAGGTATGTTTAGGAAAAAGTGAGCATGGAAAACATTGTAACGAGAGTTGAGAGAGTCAGAGTTGAATTTATCGTTGTCGTGTGAAGATCGTTGTGTTGTCGTGTCGTAGAAGTAGCGAGTAACGAATACGTGAAACGAGGTATTATATTCGATTTCGTGGGAGTGCAAACGATATTATATTAATCATACTGTTACCTACAAATTAATAATATAACATTCCTACATTTATTACAGAGAATCTTTATGTATATATCGCGTGTGTTGTATAAATCAATTTGAAGATTAAATCTGTATGAGATACGACGTATCATATTGATATCATATTAGTAAAATTTAATACCAATCTGAAGATGTAATAGAGGTTACAAAATATGGTGTCTACAAGTGTTCATTTTCATCGTGTATGTCACCATTACAGACACTTGCTATAAATGTCTTGAAATCTTTCTATTTCGTTCACTAAGAACGCGAAGAATCATCACGAAGAAAAATAAATTAAAGAGTATTAAAGTTAGAATATCTATATTCTATTCCAGAAGAATTCTTCCACGATATCTATAAGATGGACACTTTCGAGGAATCAATCGTCTGCTGTTTTTCCACACAGATTATCCGACTTACTTGCGATTAATACCTGTCTTCGTGGCTGATATTCAAATCAGGAACACACGAAACCAAGCAGGTATTGATAAATTACGGTGAAACGAAGTTACTACCGGGTCTGAATCGGTTTTTCTCAAATATCGTTGATTTAAAGGGATGCTAGTTTAATTTGACAGTTATTCAATTACGGTTATCTGGGATCTGGTGTTTCGCGTGTCGCGAACGCGCTCACCTCTCCTTCCCTCGCGGCCTTGGCTTGAAAGAAGTTAAATTGGCTTCTCCACGCTCGTCAGTCACTCTCGCCCTTTCGCCGTTTCGCTTTCCTCCCTGTTTTTTATTTTTTGTTGCCGACGCCTCAGATGCCGTGAAAAGATAGAAAATAATTTCGCCGCACGCGATTCACCGTCCCCGGAAAATCTCCAGCCGTGAAACCCAGCCTGTTCGCAATCTTTTTATTTTCATAGTCGAAACAATTCGTGAATGGTTTCTGTAAATATGATTGAATATCTGGCCAAATTACATCAGGTTGGAAGAAGAAATCCAATATTCCTGAGTGGACTATTTAATTGGCAAAGTGTTGCTTCTGGATGAAACGAGGGAAATGGAGATTGCTCTTTTAAAGTGGATCGAAAGTTGTGCAATTTCTCTGTTAGATTTCTGTCGATTAATCTACCATAAATTTTCCGCAAACAATAACTAATCAATGGAAATATATTTCACAACAAGGAAGGGAAATATTATGCAATCGTAACGAACAGGTTTTATTACAATACATAAATTGCAATATAAATTGTTGTATACTGTCGATAATACCAAAGTGTATAATAAAGCCCAGTTTCTCAACTATAACTACAATAAGTCTTAATACGTTCAATCGTGCAAGTTCTAATTGTTCCATCAACCCCCAATTCCATCGACTTCCTAAAAAGCGAGCAATTCGTCGGTCAACCGCAATAGCATCGATCTCTCAGAACCTAGAAGGGAGGCGTAATTTCCTATCTTTCATCGAATAGGCTATAGAATCTTACAGAAAAACGCGCCCTTAATGGATACTTTATTTCGTCGACTGCTCGACCGTGCAACTTCTGCGTGACAGCCCGTGTATCATCCCCATCGATCGCATCCCATTGCCATCAGTCACTTGTACGATTCCGCGAGTTGCCATGGAAGGGCACGTGGCCTCCGTGGATCGTACTTCCGGCACGGGCTGCTCCGTTTCCCCGAAACAAAGTCGATAGGGGGTGGAAGGAAAAAAAAGGAAGGGGTGGCACATAGGTTTCCTCGAACGGGGGCGGCAGGTTCACTTCACCGCCACTTTGTGAGCCATCGTCGAGGCGTACTTCCTGACTGAGTCATAGATCAACTCATCCCACCCCCGAAAACGATAGAAGGGATGAAACGAGCACCGAATACCTACCCTCTTGTGTCTCTGTGTGTTTTCTGCACAGTCTATCGAGTATTAGTGTAGAGTATTCCGTGTGTACGAGACTTCAATTTCAGCTTATTGAGAATTTCATGGTGTCGAATGACGAAGGTATTGATACATGTATTTTGCTGGGGAAAGTTTGTGAGGTTTGATGTGCAAGCAAATGGATATTCATTGTAAAATTAGGGAGTAGAATTATCGAGTTGGTATTAGAATGTTGCATTTAGAATGTTGAACTTCAGTGAAAATTCAGTCCGACAGGCTAATACCACTTAGATTTTCTTCTGTTGTTAGTTGTCGACTATATTAAAATACAGAGAACTGTTAAAGGTGTTAAAAATAGGAATGTAACATTTAATTTATTCCACTCATTGGCTATCTTTTATTTATTTAAAGAAAAAATCCGAATGAAGAAAATGTAACTGCGCTGTTCTAAGAATTTTTTAATTCTGATAATTCTTATAAATCTGGAATAACGAAGTTATAATCGTTACTCGAAAAAGTGTATTGAATCGCGTGGAAATTAAATATTTAATATTTCATAGAAACTACAAGCTACTTAAATTTCATAAGAAAAAGCAATGTTTTATATTCACCAACCTAATAAAATCAGCTAGCTGGCTCTCGAGTATAGGCGAATAAAAGCGCTGATAAAACTTCCCACAAGATTAAACGAAATGGTTTGGTAGAAATGTAGAAGCTAGTTATTTCTAAACAAATATGTACAATTTAACGGTAAGTGAGTTATTCCTATTTGATAATTCTAATTGGGAGTATGAAACGATGCATGGTGGTAACTTCATAGACTGTAGTTACATATCTATGTTTTCCCAACGGAAGTCTACGTCGTCGTCGACGCCGTTGTCCCATCGTGCCTGCGGGAGAATATTGATTTCCTCGAAGGTCAGTTTCCCATGGCTGGCTATATCTTCTGATTTACGCTGGGACGAGGCCGCACCTGACTCCGAAAGGCAGGTGCTGGTGGACAGACCGTTTCCAAAGTAGATGGGAGGAAGATAGCGTGGGTTCGGTGGAAACCGTTTTGATAAATCGCTGTGATAATTGAATCTCGTCGATACTTCTTCTGGATTTTCATCTTGAGAAATATTTCGTACCCTCCTGGACCATGTTTCATACGAAAATTTATCAGAAAACGATTCGTAATTATACGTAAATGTGAGCTGCTCAGAAGCGACACTGATTAACTTTAGAATATCATAATGTACAGAAAAGTATGGTAACAATTACAAACGCTCTTTTATAAAATTTACCTGGAATTTCTGATTATTCGCGTAGTCTCTATATAACACAAAAATTTATGAAAATAAGATATTTTTCATTGAGAATTATAAATAAGAGATATGAATGTTTAATATTAATTACGTATCTGAATAATGTGAAATGCGTGAGTTCAATATTTTTCTCTTTCAGTGATTATTTTCATATTCTTTATGAAAAGTAATTATAATATATTGGCCGTAGAACTTTATCTAATTTTATCTATCTTTATCTAATAAAGATAGAGCCCGAAAAGAAATTTGTTTCAGCCCCTGAATATTATAAACCGTACTGAAACAAAACAGTAAATTACCTAACAATAATCTCTATAGAACGTTCGATCAACAATATATTCGACAGTCAGCAAGTGCCTCCATTATAAGCGTAATAAAATTATCCGATCTCCGGACAAGGAAATATAACATTTCATGTGAAATTAGACGCGTCGATGAAGCATGACATGATAAAATATCCAACGCATCGCTGTTCGACGTTCACGCGGCAAACATTCGATTATGTCGCGCCGCTGGACCGTCAATGCAGACAGCAATTACAGGATGGAGGCGTTTCTCGTTCGTGAAAAATCCGCTCGGCGCGGCGTGTGCCTGCCTCCCAATGACACGTCGCGGGCAAATATTTGGCAGAAAATCCATAGCCTGCCTGGCAAACATTTATCGCGGCCGAGCCTCTCACAATGAGCGAATTACCGAATAAAATTTCATCGTATAAGCGATTTTTAACATTCGCGGGACCACGCGCGCGTGATCGAAGGTAAATAAAGAACTCGTACTCGACTCGGTGCAAATTGGAGAAATGTTATTGATTTCGCTCGTCAGCGTAGCCCGACACGTTGGAATTCAATCTGCTCGTATTAAAACGGAACAATTCCAGAGCCTCTACAAATGACGTTTCATGATTTTCACGGTTTTCAAGCGAACGAGGAGTAAGCGTCCCGCCGCTCTGTTTATTTGTCAAATATGTATAAACCACAAAGAAATAACTGCGAAATATTCACGCCTAGCTGTTTTATTACTTTTGCGATATTTTTTTTTATCTTTTTCACATATTATATTTGGCACATACAGGCTCACGAAAGTGTTATAGACATCTTTTGGGGATATATTATTCGTGTTATGCGATACATTTTTAAGTTCCACTAACATTGTTACGAGCTTCGACTGTCATGAATATACTAACAAAATTTCAGACAAATCTGATAGAACATATGGAAATTAGAAAATATTTAGTACTATTATCTATTTCATAGAGATCACAAAAGTATATGAACAGTGAATTTATTATGTACATTCGGGAAATATAAATACGTAAAAGTGTCCAAAATGCATGTAATGTATAAAAATGTCGAGGAGAACAACTTCGGATCTCCACTTAACCATTCTCAAGAATAATCAAAACCAATTGATCACGTTAAGTTTAAGCTGCGGAAGCTCCTTACGATTATCTGAATCCTGAGAAATCGGAAGACACATATGGATAAGTTATAACATCTCTGACCCATGACCGAGAGACTTCTTCCACCACTGAAAGTGAAACATCGCCCGTTTTATAGCTCTCGAAGCCTGTGACACATGTGACCATAAACCACCGAGATTCTTGACCTCTCGAAAATAAAATATACCCTCCGCCACACATTTTCATCATACCCTCCTCTATACAGCCATTCAGAATACCCGATCATCGTGCTCAAAAACCGTGATCAAAATCCAACTTCCCATTTAACACTCTACCAAATCGTTCCAGTAAAACATGTCAAGAGCAAGTTCAAGTGCCTACATCCTCCTCTTTCAGTCTGTCGCTGCACGAACATGCAAGGCCAGCCTTTCGTTCTCGAACGAGCAGGCAACAACGAATTCCCGGTATCTTCATCCGAACATCCACTCAAGGTGTCCAATTATTAGGCGTATACACGAGAAGAAGAGAGAACAGGCCTACATCGTTACTAAACCGGTCTGCTGGCCGTTTTATTGCGATGCGCCAGCCTAATTTTAGTCAGCTTTATTTTCGGCTGCATCCGACACACAAGTATCCACTCGTCGGTAGCCTCGAAAGTTTAACGGAGATACGAAGAGGAAGAGAGAGATGAAATACACAGGCGCAAGGCGCAACCATCGGAGTTGCGAACCTACACGTGTTCCATATTCGAGGCCGGCCTTTCTCCTCAGATCTCGACGCGGCGCGTTACGTTGTCAAACACATGGCGTTTAATGCTCGCGGTATTGCTCACGGGTCAGACGAGCGGGTCCCTTTAATCTTCGGGAGCCATGCTAACTGCGTTTTTCTGTTCCGGCCGAGTTAATCGTCGTCCTCCGCGAATTGTCGCCGCGTGGCCTTCGATTCGTGGTATTCGATCGTTCTTGGAAAGGTGCACTGTGGATGCTGTATAGACTTGCAGAGAATGATGGCCATTCTTCATACTCGCTGCGAATGATTCTGGGGAATCTTTGCGAATGGTAGATCACGGTATGCAGAGGATAAATCGACGAAGGAAGAGGTTAGAGGATGATGGACGGAAGTGATGCCGATAAAAGCGATCGTTGAAAGTTCCAGGAAGGAATTCTTTACTTTTTGGAGCAGTCGAGACGTGTGTTTTGCCTTTCAGATGTATAGTTTGTGTTTTGAATAATTGGGGACCTATAATTTCGTTTTTGAAGTAATTGAAATCTGTACTTTCCCGTTTAAGACATTTGGCACGTACGTTTCGCATTCTGGAGTAATTGGAGCGTGTTCTTTATTTTTTGGAATATGTGGCATGTGTGCTATCCATTTTAAAGTAATTGGGACGTGTACTTTTCTTCTTTAAAGTAACTGGGACGTGTACTTCTCTTTTTTTAAGTAATTCGAACGTGTATTTTGTGTTTTGGAGGAATTGGGTCCTATACTTTTCTCGGTAGAATGTTTGGAATGTGTGCTTTATATTTTGGACTGCGTAGAACGAATACATTGTGTTTTGAAGTAATTGAAACGTGTATTATTTTTTATAAGTAGTACAGAATTTCTGAAAGCCAGATTCGAAACAATGAGACTCATCGCGGTAGTAGTTTTATAAAAGTGGAGTAGAAAAACATATGGTGCAAGCGAATGAAGCTTGTCGCGTAAAAAAGTCTATCAGATAAATTTCACTTTGACTGATTCATACTCTTGATTGAACTTTAGTGACTAATTATCGACGAATACTTATCTATTTGCAATTGATATATGTACCAACAAATTTCTTTATCTGTAGTATATAAGCTAGCAGCTTTTTTGATATGAAAAGTACGAGACGCTTTTATAAATATAAGATATTATTAAACAGTCACGATATTTTATTATATAAGCGAAAGTTGTACGAAGTTTTTTTCTCATCAGCCGTGGCGAATTGAAAATAAACGTGACAGCGATTGCTTCGACCTGTTCTGGTGCAATTTAGCATTACACAGCTTGCATTTTCTGCTTAGTCGTCGATTAAATATTACACACGACGCGATCAATCATCGTTAATCTGTTCGTTTCATCTAATGTATCTAATACAATACACCAGCAAAATAGGTATCATACAGTTGGATAATTTCACAACGAAAATATATATTCAACAGATCCATTGGATTGCTAGAACGTTCAGAAACTGATCAGACGTTAAAGGATATGCAAGAGACATTCTTCACAGCGAATAAAAATGTCAATGACTCGAACCAATAGTTCATTCATCAAACAGCGAATACTTACGACACACACCGTATAGTATAGAAACTCAAGTAGCCTGATCCTAACCAGGAGCTTCACTTCGTCAACATTGAATCACTTTCTATTCATCGTCGTTACGCAATGAATGCAACGAAACTTGAGCAATATTCCCAACATTTCGTAACTGAGCATTTCGTCATCCCCCCCCCCCTCAAACTTCACCGAGTTAAATCCTCCAACTAGTCCTTTTATCCAATTATTATATCATTACACGAAACGTTCGTCGCTCTGACGATGTCGCCTAATTAAAAACGCCAAGACCAAAACTGGTGACGAGGTAGAAAGTTTCTACGAAGTGCGTCAGACAGTTTGATTCGAGGAATTCCACGCCGCGGGATTTCATGGTCCCGGAGGAAACCCGTAAACGAGCAACTTTATCCTGGAAAAGAGCCGCGATGCCACGCACGAAGGAAGCATTGTCGTCGGGCGAACACCGAGGCGACGATCAATTAAGCGCATCCCGCAAAGTGCTAAGACATTTATGGCCGACATCTTATTATACCTTAGCGCACAGGGTTGGGTACGAGGAGCCGGGTCGTCGTTCTCTTCTTGCACGATCTTCGACAAGCAGCCGTCGAAGAAAACGGAACCGTGAAGCCCTATCGCGGCACCGATGTCTCCAGCCGGATGTCTTACAAGATTCGTTTAAGGTAGTTTCAACATGAGCCTCGATAACGCTAGCCCTGTCGAATTAATTGCCACGAGAGGCTATTGAATAAGAGTCTCTGCCCTTAAAAATTAAATATTCGATAACTTTGAAATTGTGGCTAGTTTGGTTGAAACGTCGAATAGTAGCTTCAGCTAAGAAGCCTGTCAAATGTCGTCTGATTCTACTGCGGTATATAGATACGTGTCTATTCTTTCGCCGTACTCCTTAAACACATAATTTCGTTAATGATCTTTACTAACTTTATAGGAATGATAGAATCTATGCGAAGCGAGTCAAGAGCAATAGATGTGCGTGTGAAAAGTACTTGGTCTGAAGTCTAAACTCTAGACTTTAAGTGCTCGTAGTTCGACCGAAGAGTGTTTAGACCGAGCACGTATATACTTGAGATTACGGTGTGAATGAGCGGTGCACAGTTACTTAGGTTTAAGGTGAACGTGACTGAATATCTTTTAACAATGGCTGCAACAAATAAAGAAAGCAAAGAAATACAGAACAAGAGAAATACGTGTGCTGGATTTTAAGAGAATTAGGAATAGTTACAGTCTAATAAAGCTCTCGGCCAAGTACTTTATTAGCGTTTGTACGTAGTCCAATATTCCTGGATTATTTGCTGCTATATTTTCGAAGAATCTATTCGTATAAAAAACTTTCCAAAAAACGTTCCTTCAGCGTTTACTCAAAGTATAAAAAGACAGATTTATACGGATCAAGATTATTGCTTGACAAGAAGGAAAATCCTGAAACCTCGGAAATTTCCCCTTTACCACCAACATAATTTATATCCCCGTCCTACGAATTCATTCTTACCATTCCGCACGGCCGACGAAGAAACAAAAAGACTCTTAGTCCAATTCCGGACAGCTCAATTAGTCAGCGAAGGCTTCGTAGGACTAGCTCTTTCTGCGCAAACGAGCTCTCCGGAAACACGCTCGAAACGAGTCCAATTTGCATCTTCGCGTCTAGCAATAAACGCCGGACGGATCGTTAATCAAATGAGCTGGCACGCGAGGGTGGAGGAGGGAGGCCATGCTCGAGACAATGTGTATCACGTGGGAGAAGGAGAAACGAACTGGTTCATCGGGCAAGCCACTTATCCGACGACCGCCGTAAATCAGGTCCGGAATAAATGAAACGCGCCACGGTTTCTCGGAGGAACTCGCATCCAGGTAACATGCAGTCACGTTCTAACATTCTTGGGAAGCGTATTAAAACCTGCCAAAATTTAAACCAGCTGGAATTGAAGCTCGACAACGAGTGACGGACTAACTAAACGAACTAACTTTCTACCTCCGGGTAAAAGCTCCAAGCTTTACCCATCCAGTTTATTTTCGCTTGGCATACGATGACGAGTTTTATGAATTTTTCGTGGGCGAAATAAAAATATTGTCGTTCCAGGAGTGATGAAAAATTATAGATATTTTGAAAATATATATTGTGACTCGATCGAAGGTATCTCAGTTACAGAGATGAATAACTGTGTATGATTATCTATAAACTTGATATAGGCTCCTATAAGAAAATATCCTCAGGTCCAATAGTTATATTTATATTTAAAATATTTTACAATATCAATGAAGTGAGGAAACAAGGAAAAAGACGAAACCCAAACCTTTACGACTATCTTTTAATAAAATTCACTAAGACAGTAAAATTCTTCATATAGTTCTCTAAAATAATAACACGTATGCAAATGCAACCGAGAAACTAATAAAGGTGAAATATCTCGCACGTTTCAGAATCGACCCAGGCTCCGGCATTCAAGGGTTAATCCAGTAGAAAGTGTCGCGTGGCCAACAGCGTTTACGCTTAATACAACGACGCGAAGAGCCACGCGAAACTGTTAATTAAAGTTAATGCATGCAACCCGCCACTATTATCGCGACCCGCGCCAGCTGGTCTGCGAACCTTGGACGCGTGCTTACTGCCTGGTACCGCTTCCATCGGCCAATTCAACCCTTTTTTCTCTTCTTTTCTTCTCGACGCTGCGAGTTCTTGCGCGAATTTAGTCGAACGGGGGGAGGGGGGTGCGACTGGACTGCGTGCCCTCCGGATAGAAACTTAATCTTCTCCGGTGAATGTTCTTGCGTTCGAGAGCGGCTTCTAGGGCTGCTCCTAGGGTCTGTTTATTGTGTGAATCATACGCGTGTGTGCGTAGGTGTGAGTACGTAATGTGTGGTGGTCGATTTGATGAAGCGATATTTGGGAGATACTCCGGTGTAGATTGTTAGAAGGGGTGGTTTTGTTGGCGAGGGCTTGCAAATTGGAGTTTGATACCGCAATACTCGCGGAACAGCATGTGGAATCATAATTACGAAGCTACGGGATGAGTCATAGTAAGATTGTGGAAAAGTGTCTGACGAGAAAGGCTCTTGTTTTAAGGAATTAAATATTCTGGTGTAAGTAGATGTAATGTACAGTATAATGATAATCTAATGGAAGTAGATCTACTGTATATGTGTGCGATAATAAGTTCAATGTAAATAAATCTCCATGTAGAGATAAAGAGTAGAAACGTGAAAAATGTGTCCTTAATAGATTGATCTTCTCTTGCATCGTCTTGATATATTTGGAGAAGATAGGAATTTGATCGAAAGAAAGCGGACAACATGAACCTTATTGAGTCCATTCGAGAAGACGTATCTCTCACGACAGTTCCCATCTCCTTTCCATTAACCGCGTCTCTAGTAACACATCACTCGTACGATTTCCTTCGAGGACTCCCCTCAAAGGTCAGCCAATAATTCATTGCCAGGATTTGATCTTTCACCACCCATCGACTTGTACCATCCACAATTCCCAAAAATATTATTTCGATAATGATATAATCGTTTATAATACTATGCGACTTTAAAAGTTTCATTTATATTGTTATTCATTTTATCATATCACTGTATCATTGTTTTGCTATCAAACAATCTATTTATATCAGTGATTGTTTTTCATTTTCTTAAACTCCTAAGAAACTTCAACATTTCTTTTTCTCATGAGCAAAGAAAAACGCAGCTGTGCAGGGTTAAAGGTACGTTCACCTCGACTTGTGGAGGTTCTTTGTTATAGTTTAAAGCGTAAATCACAGAGAAACGGAAGAGTCTGGCGACACACGCTGCGAACAACAGCCGCTGTTCACAACACGTTGTAAGGATCGAGCAAACGTTGCCGAGGCGATAGTCAAGGATGTACCTTCCGCGAGTCTGCTTCTCGTCCCGTACGATACGATCTATTTCTCGAGTATAATAACGCCATTATCCCGACGGCGCGTGTTTCCTCGTCGCTTGGCCGCGGCAACGCTTTCACCGAAACGCGGCCGATTAACGAGCAGCGCTCGGTTATCCGCCGGAAACCTGGGATAACGGCCGCTGTATTTCGCGGACTATGTGTTTGGAAGCGTGCACGGAATTCGGAAATTGTTTCCGTCCTGTTCAGCTTCGCCTGAAAGATGACTCACATATTATAGGTACAGAGAGTCTTTGATTTGACGAGAATCTCTTTTTAAGTGTCTCTCGCTCTCTCTCTCTTTAAGAATTCTATTCTACAATTTTAATTCGTGTTATAATAATATCATGGAACAAAATTAATATTTTTGTATAAATAATCATCTGCGTCAAATTAGAATAATCGCTTCCGAATAAATACGTCAAATTAAAAATCCAGCTTGAAATACAATTTGAAACTACCAAACAAGATCAATTCTTGACCCGATTATCGTCAGAGAGGCGGTAGGATTTCGTCCTGGGTTGTACAAAGGAATCTACGTAGCCGTTGGTTAGGGCAACATTAAGCCGCACGATAAACGTATTACGAGCAAGAGAGTATGGTAACCAATCGAATTAACTTCCCGGTCATCCGTCGCGTAACTTGAGTTCTGGCGACAGCGGATACGCGAAACTCGCAGTCGTTCCGCTCTAGCACGAATTGAATTAAAAGTTTCGTGGCGGGCCGGCTGGCCGCCATGTTAAAGGCGAATGCACCGGCTCAGTCAGCATTTTAATAGGCTATTTCAGTCAGCGTTTTAACGGCACGTGTGTGGAAAACTCGCGATAGCCGCCGGAACAGCTCGTTCGATGGATGGACAGTATGATATTTCCTTCGTCATCATCATGGAAAGTTATTCTGTGACAATTTTGCTCGTGATAGGTACATTCGAAGTGCAATTTTATTAACGTAAAAGAACGATGTGTCTTTTTCCTATTCTTATCTATCCATAGAATATAAGAAATACGCTATTTTGGATATTTGATTAACTGTGAGTTAGTTTCTTGATAGAGATACGAGTAGTTTCTGCTGTGAGACACCAAATGTCGCCTTATAACACAAACTAAGAATAAAGAAACTTCACAAACATTTCTTGATTTACTTATGTACGCTTCTACACTACGTTTCTTCGTACTACTACGTACTTCTGTATATTTGTTTATACTGTGTATTTATTTGTTTACATTTTCTGTTTACATTCGACAGTGTTCATCAACATGCTCAGTTGCCAATCCATCATTTACCTACATTGTTCCTACTTTCTACATACATCTAGAAAACCAGCAATAACAAGAATGCAACCCTTAATCCATGCAAAGCAGCACTCTGTAATCCAAACACCATAAAAATTCCTTCGCATCGTTTCCTAAAAATACCATCATACGAAACACACGTTACAGTTCATAAAGAAAACCGAAGCTTCCACCCCGTCCCACGTTCTCCACTTCAGCCGGAGCATCCATCCCACGCTAATCTCCGCTTGAAAAATAACAAAGTGCAGGCTTCCTCTCGGTTCACTCGAGAGCGCGTCTCGTCCCGGTTTATCGTTCTCCTGGTCGGCGTCTGGAGCACGCACAGCCACGTACCTGGCGCGTTATCGTCGCGATATCCCGGCCAAGTGGACGAAAGAAGAGCTGCAGGAACGCGCGTGTTCCCTTCGAAGAAGCCGGTTCCCTCTCATCGTCCACAGAGCTCACCGATAACCGCTTATCGATTTGCGGTTGCCTCGAATGCGGTCGAGCAATCTGACGAGCGCGAGGCATGCGCCGGCTACCAGCAGATACGATAGCATCCGCTACGAGCGGCGAGAGTTCCACAACCCGATGGAACGTCCGCTTCTGCCCGCCTCCGGAAGCGCGAGCGAACGAGCGTACCACGCGTGTACGTGGATCACCGCGGATTCTCGCTGCTGTGCCGCCGCCAACTGAACGCATTCGTTGGATTCTGTCGACCGGTCATCGAGTTCCCGAGTCGTTTCGTTCGAAGCAGCTGAACCCGGTTACGATCGGTTTTAGATTAGGGAGAAGCTTAGAATTTCCAGAGCAATTTCAAGGTTTGGAATGCTTTGGCATTGGGATAGGGAAACTTGGGACTGATGACAATTCGGATTCGAGGGCGGAGTAGAAGGAGAAGATTAAAGGATACGGTAAGTCGGTATCAATATTTTAATCTTGGAATATTATGAAATATCTGAAATTTTTTTGCTTTATTTAATAACGGATCTGAACTTGTATAAAATACTTGATGTATTAATAAAGTTAGATTTATAGTTCAGAGATAGAATTCCCAGTGTAGTTTGCGAGAATACGTAGATTAGCGGCAAGCAGGGTTTATAAGATATAATCTGTAATTTTTAAGTGATGCTGCTAACAAAATAGAATGAATATACAAAACCACGTGAGTTCGTAAGATACAATTTGTAACTTGCGAATGATACTGTTTATAAAATGGTATGGATATACGTACAAACAGGATCTAAAACGTTTAAATAGTAGAGTCACAATAAACCAAGAAACCTGGTTTCAGGGAATTTAGAACAAGGACATTTTATTAATATAAAGATAGGGTAAGTTTTAAAGTGGTTTCAGTGATTGGAGCTGCGGTATGCAATGTTAGTGACACAAAGTAGGATATCCACGTTGCGAGGCGAGTACGTTCCGACATTCTTACCGCTTCGCTCGCTACTGCGAGGCGATTAGCGGAAATATATTATCCTTCTCACGAACCATTAAGTAAGAGGGCCAATAAAGATACCTCCGCGAAAGTGCTGTAATGCCAGCAGATACGTTATCATAACTTCGGACGCATACGTACAGCAACGAGGACATAGACAAACAGTTACAGCTTCATAAAATGCGAACGATCATCCTGCACCGAAAGGCTCTCGCGCGTTTCGATAAAGATTGTCCTTTGTTCGATGAAAGCAACCGACCTTCTTCAACAATTGAACGTTAAATTCATTCGTGATTTTTCACGGAAAGAATATTTTTCCGATAGGAGCAGAAAATCAATTGTAAGAATAATTCAGAAGCGAAAGGCTTAATATGAGATCAGTTGATTCCAAAGTACGACATCTACAGACAATTCCCTCCAAATTTGGTACCCAATTTCACATTTCCTAATATTATATTCCAAAGATATTGAATATTGATTATCGATTAGAAACCTCCTATTATAATTAATCTGTTTATGTATAATCTATAAAATCAAACCAAGATTATCTTTCCCCTGTCTCTCTGTCTTCCAACGCTTTCGAGAACCAACATTTCAAAAAATCAATCCAAACCAAACTTAGAGAAATCATCTGGTACGTACAGCAGGGCTCAGACGTCGAAACAAGTGAGCGCGGCACGGCCAGTCATTACAGTTAATAAGCCTCCAAGCCTTAAATAACGCCAGACCATTGCCGCGGATGACAGTTATGACAGGCACGACCCATTGTTCTCTGAGTACCAGTAATTATTGGACTCGGTGGCCGCGTTACGCGAGTCACAGAACTTCGAGAGAAATACGAAGAAAGTGCGACAGAGAAAGTACACACCTATCTATAGTATTTCAACTCACACAGAGTCTCAGATAAGGACAGACAGAGAAGAGGAGGGCACTTCATGCGCCATTTAGAAGGGTAATGAAAAGACCGGCGTCGGATATGACGAGGGAGAGTAATTGCCAGTACACGCGAGGACGTTCTCTCGTCCTTCTTGACACCGACGTCTTTCTGACGACGTTCGTACTATCCATCCACGTCTATTCGCTTATCTCCCGACCAACTCATTGACATGGGCCTCCGGACGACAACGTCGTCCGCTCTAATTTCATCGTTGGACCGTTTGGCATCCATGGACGGATAGCGTGAAACGACCACGCGCCCCGTTTGATCCCTCGTTCGCGTTACCCAGACGCCTAGGAATTCCTGGACGCGACGTAGCCGGTGCATTTAACGTTCACGATCGACGATGGAACGTCACAGACGTTTACTGATACGACGCGGACTCCTGAAATGGATGCTGGAATTTTAACTCATCCCCTCTTATGACTCCGGTCTAAATTGGATTCTATGATAATTTTGGCATACGTAGAGTTAAATGCTGCAATACTAGATACTCGACGAAATGACAAGATCGATTTTTCTCTTTTGCAGTTAGTAGAAGGATGCAAGTGCTTTCGATAAAATTAATTGAAAAACTGAGTTGAGATTAATATTGGGATGGAAAAAGGATTATGTATGCATATTTGTTTTCGTCATATCAGTTCAATTATAACAAGTTAACCCGTGGACAAGAAAATGGAAATTAATAATTCCTATACGTAAATGTATCTATAATTATGTTTGATATAATAAATATAGTATCTAAGGAAAGAAAGAAGCTTTTTCGACGAATGAAATGTTCCTGTTTTGTTTCTAACATAGCTTCCAACTTCTATCATCCCTCAAGGGAAACAATTACGAATTCCCACCACCCTTTCGGTCCCTTTATTCTCCCATTCCGCATGGAACGACGATATTCCGTATCCCGTGAAGACAGTTTCCGCCGTGGTGGCCGGTAAACCGTCGCGGTCGGTCCTTATACTTTCAGATCAGGCGGATCCCAGAGTTGCGTGGAAGCGAAATCCTCCTTCCGCAATTTCACCCCCTTGCGACAAGCGATTCGGTGGTCAGTCAACGGCCGCCTATATTTTCGAAGCTTCCTTTCACCACGCAACTTCCATGGTGCTTTGAACGTGGAAAAAGAGAGCGACAGGAAAAAAAATTTCGTCGACGCGGTACGGAAGAGGAACGGCGATGGCGAAAGGAAAGGAAAGGATGAGAGGAACTGTGGAAGAAGAAAGAGGATCGAACAGAGTCGGAGGGAGTCTGGTCAATGCTCGCGAAAATTGGCTTCTAAATCTTGCCGCCGGAATGAGTAGCGCACCCCCCGTTGCCTGGCTCACCCCTTTCCCCTCCCACAGCCGCTGTCTACTCACGATCCTTTCCCTCGGGTCCGGCGAAAGGTGGAGGGAATGAGAAACTGCTGCGGTCTCTGGGTAGGGAACCAGAGCCGAGGTGGAAGGCCATTGTCGACGACGTGCGGGCTTACGGTCCCCACGAAAATCCGCGAGGCAACTTCGTGGAAGGGACTTCCATAAGTTGCGTTCAATGGGACATTGGTATAAAGAGAGTAGTAAGAGGAAAAGGGATGTACTTCTACCTCTTTTGACTACGGCTTTGTCTTCCTGGTTTGTTGATGTTGCGGTTCTTTTAATTATCTCTCGGGCCATTTATAGAGATTTGTTAATAGAAGAATATAAGAAAATCCGACGGAATGAAGGGTTCTAGAGTTTTATTTCTAGAATGATGATTAGTAGTTGAAACATACGAAATGAATGATTAGATTGTACCAATTTTTTAAATATTCTTCTTCTCGACGAGTATTTTCATGTTCTTGTAAATATTTTATACGTCGTTTTAGACCTGAGAATTGCATTCAGAGTTGCAAGTTGATGTTGCAAACTTTTTCATTCATTCGTGTCTCATTTATTGAGAAGAAAGCTACAGGAGATTCATCAAACTGTCAGATATCGAAAGCCATTACTCTAAAGACTATCCGAATCACATCACTCCTCCGGTAAATTATACCAAAGACACGTGACACGACTAGCTTCATTCCACTACCATCCACGTCCAGCTATTCGAAAGAAAGTAGTTTCAAAGTTAATGAATCACGGCGTCACGTCAACCAACCACTACCAGCTGTATTTCCAAAAAAAAAAAAAAAAAATCCGATACCCTGGTAATGCCAGAAAAAAACCGACACGCTAAACAATTCCAAGAAAAAACAGCCTCTGTTGAATACAAATACGTGCTTCCATAGGATCACCATAACAGGTATCACTTGAGGTGGTTCAAGGAAAAGTGGGAAAATCTCTGTGTCAAGCATTCCGCGTCCATCTATTGGCTATCTGCGACGGTTATCGCGCCAGGAAGCGTCGTGTTCGTGGCAAACACGCACGTGCGTGGCCCACGTGCACTTAGGGGTTGGCTAACGTACGCTGCAAACACGAAGAGGCTGCCGGGTGTGGTCTCGAACAGAGAAACGTGATCCCCGTGGTAAACCGCTGTTTACCAAGAACGAGAAGTATCCCCGAGAGAGACACCGGCTCTCAGCAGTTTGATCGATGTCCGCGTTAATCTGTCCTTAAGACGCGTGCACGCTGTCCTTCCTTCCGGCTATCTGTAGCCAGAAGGCCGCGATTTCCGGCTTCGAGTCCCGCGTCTCTTCCTGCAAACATTCTAACGACGAGGTGCGATAATGAGCGACGTTTCCCGTTTGGAAATCGGGATTCTGTATTGCTTGGGGATATAGAAAGATTTTTGAGGGTAGATAAGCCTGGCGAGGTGTGTGGGAATTTTTCAAAGTGGAGATTAGTTATCTTGGAGTTTCGTAGGGGACGTTCTGTGTTTTTTGAATGTTGATGTTGGGGAAGTTTGAGGTGGGCTTTGTGGATTTGAATATCTTCCGATTTTTTGGTCTTTATCTTTTGTGGGGTATATTTTATAATTCTTTATATTTAATCGTTTTTAGTAGTAATTATTAATTGTTTACTGTGGAGTGGAATTTTACTGTAGCTTCTTCTTTACTTTCTTTATAGTAGTTTTTCCACGAAGGTATACATTATCGTATATGATTCTATGGATTTTATTATTTCTTGTTTATTTTTTTTATTAAACGTCTGAAATGTCGTTGAGTGTATTTTTAGATACTTATTTATACATCTGGGGAAAAAAGACATAAAAGCAGGCTGTAACGTTTGGTAGAAAAATTTCGCCACCATAGCGGATCGAGTGGGCTCTCGAACGGGAGAGCGGCCGCTTTTCACGACAGGAAGCTGTCTGTTTGTTGTCTTAGGTCGAGTCCGAATGAAACGCGAGCGACCCGATACCGACGTCGTTTGGAATACCACTGTTCGATCCTAAAGAAACATACGAGGCGCCAGCAGTTACGAACGGGTTATGGGAAAACAATGGTTTCCGGGTGGCGTACGAGCACCTGCGACTTCCAGCAAATGCCCTCGCCTTCCCTTCGCCAACGACGATTTATTTCCTTCCACTAATTAACCAAAGAACTACAATGTCGCAGTTCTACGATTCTTCTTTTGTTAATTTTGTATTTCAGTCATTGTCAAGTTAATTGTATCGTTTTTGTAAAGGAAAGTGAATAGACTGAAGTACGCTGTGATTAAAGAAAATGGAGATGAAACGTTAAGCTACATGGGTCAGAAATTTAAGAGAATAATAAAGTCATTGAAAACTTTATGTTCGGTCATTCTGATAAATTAACGAAATTAAAGTGTGATTCTTCCAATTTTTAAATGAAAAATTGAATTCTCGAGTCATTTCCTACAAATAAAAAATATCTAGCGAGTGTGTAAAAATCCGCAATCCACTGATAATTGACATATGTGATGAAAAAGGCGAGTTAAATGCAGAAAACGTGTTTAACATCTCTATCTATCTGCAAAATTTTATTATTTAATTTCCAAGCCTTTGCAGCAGTACTGGTAATAATGTGATTCCGCTTTTAAAAGTATACAGATTTCTTTTACAATATAAAGTTTAGCTTTAATTTCCTCGGATTAAAGATGTTGTTACTTGTCAGTTATCGAACTCCTCGAATCATAAATTACATACTATACGTGAAACCTTAACCAAACACTTCTAATAAAACCGAAACCGAACTTGGAGATCTCGGAAATCCTTAAACCTTCATCAATTCAATTAATTACAAGCTCGATATTACTCGAGTAACTCATGGATCGCCGACACGAGAAATTCCTGCAGCGGGCAAACTTGCACGGTCCGCGAGCAATCGATTACCCAATATCGTCTTTCACAACTGGAGGTCTGGCCCCTCGACGGGACGTTGACACAACACGACTACTACACAGTCGTACAACTCGGGGAGATAATATTACGTATCGGGGATGCTATGGAGGTCATCTTTACATACGGAGCCCTGACAGCTGCGTAATCGATGCGACCGCGACTACCATGGAAACCATAGTTTTCCAGTTCACGACACAACTTTCTCCTTCGTTCAACATTACAGTGAATTACTCGTGAAAGTATTCCAACATTTGCCATGTAATATTTCCATAGATATACCATTCTATCTGTCTTGTTATGCCACTAACTTTCAATATCTTTTGTATAATACACACGATATATTTACATAAATGCATGTATGTAGGTATACACTGTGCGTGCACACGTTCATCATTGAATCATTTTATCTTGCAGACCTAGAGGAGAGGTAGATCCCGGCGGAGAAAAAACTCGAAACGAGAATTCGCCTGGGGACGAACTTTTCGCCAATCTAACGAAGCCACTCGGTTAAGCGGATTATTTTCGTCGGCTGACTAGACCGGGGAAACACATCCGTTACATGCCGCGCGATAAACTTCTCCTCCAGGCGAGGACTCAATAAATCAATTAATTGACCGTGCTCGAATAATCGAATAAAAGTACGTATATGTGGTATGAAGGCTCGAACGTTAACTCGAGGAACTTTGCTTCCCTGTTTGTTTGTTATGTTTGTTTTACTGTAAATCCAAAGTTTTTGTTGTAGAGATTGTAGAGTCGACAAATATGAGGATTGTAAATTATGGTATAAATGAGAAGTTTGTACATAATCACGGTTAGATTTGAGTTAGATTTCGAGTTACATGGCTTTAGGGTATTTCGTGTAATACATAACATCAATGATCTTTATGATACAGGATATAGAATAAGAATAAAAATAAATTATTCTACAATTAAGAAATTTAATCCAAATTATTGTGTATCGCGCTTAACTCAGTAATATCAATTGAAACTAAAAGACAGGTTATTTTCGCCATTAGAGCAATTGGGAAATATATCCACATAATAAAATTTATCCATCGAAATGTCGTACAATCATCGTTTATAATATTAATGCTAGAAAGGTAGGGAAACAGCTTTTTCACATTAATGTTAGAAATAAAGATGGAAAACGTGCTTGCACAGGAGAAGAGCAAAAAGAAACGCTGTGCAAGCATTTAGGACAGAAAAAAGTAAATCTACGTGACCCATACTTAAATGAATAGCACGCGAAACTGTAGATGTACGTGACCGACCTCCAAATATTAAGCTGCATGCAGACTGCTACATTTAACAAAATTCCAAAGTTAAAAAGTTACCAAGTAACACGATTGCCACACTGATTACAGAGTTCATTACCATTTCCATATTAAAACTACACACCTTTTAACCATTTATTTAAACGAAACTGAAATTGCTATCTTTACAAATTCCACGTTAAAGAATTTACAAGAACGATTTCCAAGAATTCTATTTCAGGCAAGTAGAAGAACGTAGAAAACAATGATCGTCTGCAATGATCGGGGTGGGAAGCCAATCTCCGCTCGACGGAGCAAGAGAAGATCTCCTGGAGCTGGAAAATCCCTTATTACTCGGACTGTCGAAAGTGGAACTACGACGAAAAAGGCCAAGCAATCGGAGCAGCGAGTTTACGTGGCGCAACGGTCTCCAGCTCGAATTACAACACTCGTTACTCGAACCACCAGCGTCTCAAGTTCCGGGGTGCACTTTTAATGAGTTTTCCGGCCACGGTCAATTAGTCTCGTACTCCGAGGCTCGTGGATTTCCAACGCGTGGATTGTTCGACCGATCCACCAAGAATATATATACCAGGAATGTATATACCACCATTCATAAGTGCAATAGGCTGTACTAACGAACGATTCTACGATAAGCGAACGTTATAATAATAATAAACAGTTCTTACGACTGACGTCAGTAATGAATTACTTATAATTGTAAGTGGGACAGCTATTAGATTGTTAATCATCATCTCTTTTCATTTGTAGAAATAATTTTGTTTAATTATCAGTTTACTGGTTCTTTAACACTCCGACGACCGTACATTTTGGCGTACTATTACTACCAACCACCTGCAATTTTTACTCAATCTAGTATCGTATAATTATGATAGGTAAATTTTATGAGAAAATCCATCATCATTCTTGGATCTTCATCCAATTATCCTAATTTATTTTCTACACTTATGCATTATATGAATTTATTTATTTAACTCATGATTGTCTCATACAGTTACAGAAATTGGAATTATAATCATTTTCTGACCATTCACTTTTGCTGGATCATTAGAGTTAGAAACAGTCCAGTATTTTTCCAGGCTTTTCAGTTCACTTGTAAATCGTTTCACTTCAATAAAACATTATCAAATACGGGAATCATTTGTCTCGCACGTAAGTTGCAATTAGAAAAAAACTGAAGTCACGCGAACATGACGGTGATCGACAACAGATAGCGGAGCGAAATCACGTTTATATGATGCTGGTCGTCAAAGTGTTAATAATCCCTTAACATAATATAAAAATATTCTTCTTAGTTATAATATTTCACCATGTAATATCAGCAAATCACAGTCTTTCGTCTTACAGTAACAATGAAGTTTGAAAGTGTTTCATATGACAAAAGTTTTCTATGATAAATGCTATAATATCGAAACGAAATTCTCTCGTGAAAACGCGGTTGCCATTCACGAACACTTTCCGCGTTTATGACGCTCTCGAAGATAACGCGCAGCGCGGCGTTTATACGTCACTTTTGGAAATTGCCGCGAGTCTCAGAGGAACGTTTTAGTTTCGCGAAGTTGGAGATTTTTATTGCGGCTGTGTGCACGTCGACGAGCCCTCGACGGCGTTAAGTGGGACTTCAGAAGCGAGCTGTAACGTAAACGCCCGCCAACCCCCAAACCGTATTACCCCCTTTTATTTAGGGCGCGAGAAGATTCATGGCAAATGTTTTCGGACTGTCGCTTCTACGACACGCTTTATGTTATTGTTCTATGCATTTCCTGGTGTGTCATCCTGTGATTCACTGGGGTGAATCTGCTCTGTGTCGAGCGGTTCGTCGATTAATGATTTTTATCTTCTTAAAGGTAGTTTTGATCATCTGTACATGAAGAATGAATTTGAAGCATTTTAATACTTTTTTTTGATATCATCTAATGTAATCCTGATTATTTTTATTGATATTGCGAATAAAGGAAACTTCCATTAAAAGTACGTACGATTCTCATATATAATATTTTGTACGTATGAAACAACTAATACTACAATTAATGTTAGCCATCCATTCTACTGCGAGCCCTCAAAACAACCACATAAACCTCACTCTCCTACCATCCAAAACGCAAAACACCCAAGGTCGTGGTACACTGCAGAATTCATCTACATAACAGGCGATTACGCATAAAGTTCCGTTTATTCACGCATTTGATTGTGGGATTCGCGGTGGCCCACAGTGGACATACGGAAAAACGTTGGCCAGACCACAGAATAGACGTAGAGAATGTTTCCATTCGATTGGCTGGCTAATTGCAAGTACGATCGATGCTCGCTCTAATCGTCGATTGGAAATTCCTCTTAATATACTTTTTTTGAATCCTAAAAGCAATCTTCTATTATTGGATTAAAACCTAACAAGACGAAAGCTTATGGATAACTATAACTGTTAATGGAAATAAAAACTTTTATCGATCTACTGCTATGATCTTTTTAGTGTTAATTCTTTAACTAAAATATCTAAAACGCAGATAATAACGATATTAATTAATTCTACTAAAAAAAGATACACCAAGATTTAAAATAAAAAGATACTAGTAAAGAATAAGAATAAAATAATTCAGTACATAGAGCGGACAATCCAATACAGACGATCCATCTTCTATCACAACTAAACAATTCTTAGACCGAAAAATGTCAATTAATGTATGCCCGAAAACAAGAATCAACTGATTTCATCGGAAGACAGACTAGTTTCCTATCCCAGCTCTGTCAGCGGAAACTTTTCCATTTCCGTATTAGCCGCAGCGTCGTTTTGTTTAAACACGAGTTAAGCCGGCATCCCGGCGGCTGGTCGCCGCGGCAACTGTCTGCTTTCCAGGGAAAACGCCGCGTGAAACTTTTCTACCCCCGGTTGGTCGGACGGACGAACGAACGGCCTCCTGGTCGAGGGTGAAAAGGTCGAAGCCTGGCCTCCTCCCTCGACGTTCTCATCTCTGTCGTTCCTCACCCTGGATCCAGGGTTAGATGGAGCCGAGTAATGAGCTTCCCAGACCCGGTTGTAACGAGCAAAAACTTATCGTCACTCTCCCTCCTCTGATTTACTCGACCTGCCACGTCGTTAGTTGTACTGCCTCCCTTCGACGATCGTCTCTGCCAGTAGCTACATTGACGTCCTAAAAAGCCTGCAGCATTTTGGACCATCAAGTCCGTCAACTCGTCCTCGTTCTCTTTCCACGTGTTTTTACCCGTTGCTTCTTTGGAAATACGCCTTCCAACGCTGAGTAAGAAAGGAGCATCGATGATCTCGGTTTTTGGATGGTCGTGTGTGTGATAACAGATGGTGATCGATGATCTTAAGTTCGGTCCACTTTCTTTGGGAACTTTATAAGCTTTCACGATACCTTTAACTATTCGTTGAATGTTGTTATTTTATAAAAATTATTTCGTCCATCTATGTGTAACCATCTGATGTCTGTGCATGAGATTTAATTACTTTTCTCTATTTGTAACTGAATGTTATTTTACGCAAAAGATAATAAATAAAGAAAAATAAAAAAGGTGACTAAGTTTAGATTTTAATAGCTTCGACAAATTGTTACATTTCAAGGCTGTCTAAATCTAAAGATCTTTATTGCTGACCATATGGATCATTTCGTTTGGAAATCTCAAGAAAAAGACTGTAACGTTTCGAGGAAAGTACACGTTGCATCGAAACGTTTCTTCGGAAATGTCAGCTCAAGAATCTGACCCTATTTCTTCCACACAAGTAGACACCGATAACCCTATTACGATATTGCCGCGGCAACGCGATAGTTTCAACGGATGGTAGGCTATTTATTGAACTGGCAACGGAATACTGATCATAAATAACTAACAGATAAGTTCTCTGTACTAATTGGTGACGGATGCGACGCTGTGCAACTGCTTGTCTTACCAGGCCATTTACGATGCTTTTATTACCGATAAACTTTTCCCTTTTTCGTGGAAAACTTCCGTCGTAACCATCGTCGAGATTCATCTGTGTTTACTGATAAATAACAAGGAAGAAAGTAAAAGAATAGAATCTCAATTACAGATACGTATAGTGTGACGAACAAAAATAAATCGATAAAATAAGAAGTATAAAAAGACAACGTCATTCTAGAAATTGAAGTTATATATATTATATATTATACAATATTTCATAGTAGCAATGGGTAATTATCGATATCTCACCCATCTCACCGATTCCCATAATTTTCGGATATTTTGAAGAAATTAGCATTTTGCTACCTACAATTGTGCGTCTGTGAGAGTATATGCGTGAGAATTGGCTGCCAGCCGCGTAACCCAAACCTAATTCTTATCTTCCGTTTATAGCTTATTGCAAATATTTTGGAAACTAAGGTCGAGTGTCTGTCACATATATAGGGAAAAGTTGCTCAGAATCATATCACCGACAACATATTCAAAAATCATTGAGATCGGTGAGGTGGATAATAATGAAGATATCGATAATTATCGAGCAATGAATAAATATTATAGCACAGAATAGATCACCAATATCAATGTGGTATTATATTTTTAATACAAAAGTTACTAAAATTCATAGTGTATCAATTTTAAACTTCCTTTCAACCATCGCTGTACGTTCTTAGAACGAAGATTGACGAGTCGAGATAGCCTGGAAAGATTACTGATGAGAGTCAATAGGCGCATAGAGGAAGAAGTAGATACAGAAGAGATCGGAGAACGTTGGGGATTTGGGGTTTGAATCACAGGAACTTCTGAATGCTTCCCTTTCTCATAGAGGGGAACAATGCTCATTAATAAAAAAGTCGAAACATGGGGTGGTACTATTGAGTTTACGTCGTCGCGCCTCTTCTTTCCGGAACATCATTCATTCGCTGTCAGAGAACAATCCTGAAGAATATCATCAGTTCTACTATGTAGTTTGCACTTCGAAAGACAAATTTACGAACTTTGAAATAAGATACCTACAACACACACATGCTAAAGCCTCGTTGTCCAGCTCGTCAAGTTGGTAGATTCCAAGTAATTTGGTTTCAAGTTTTGTATTCACACAAGCCGAACTATGTAGTCGTTTGAATTTGACTTCATCTGCATATTTAACAAAAGATGGATAACTATCGAACGAGATGGTAAAAGCAAGCATGGAAATATAAATAACATTACGTTACCTAATTATTTATCGTTTCTTCGAAACGAAGAAATAATTGAAAAAACACTAACTACACTTGCGAGAATACTTCAAGTCGAGTAAGAAACTAATAGCTTCACAGTAACAAAGTGGTCTTAGGTTATAGTATTTAAATGCAAATGAATTGATGTGGTTTGGCCAATTTTAATACTTCAAGACAACTAAATAATAGAACCACAGTGATAAAATATCTAACGAGATACAGAAATCTACTTAGAGTTTCCAAATGAAACATTTTAGAGGATCGACGAAGAGAATTTCACGCTAGGATTAACGAACCGTAAGTTTTACGAGAAATGAAGATCGATAGGGTGTTGAGACAGGCGTCACCTTATTCCCCGGGATACTAGAAAAATTAGTGTGCCCCTCTTTCATTTCTTTCTCTGGTTTTCTTGTTTTTGGAATGGTCGCGCGACTGTCACGAGGCGTACACCCGTGATCCGTGAGTTATTTAACTCGTTTGTCTTAATGAGAGTTATTTGATCCCTCGTGTCGAGTTGGCGCTGCAGGAGCCTCGTAACGCAATAAAGCAAAAAGCTAATGGTGCTCGTTACCGCATTGTTAGGTGATAAAGATCTACACAATGCCTGGCTTCACGGCCGGCCTCGTCCGAATGCGTTTCTGCAGTCGACACGTGTTCCACTCTTCGTTACCCTAATTGCGTAAATTGAGCGCAATCTGTCAGGATGCATCGGGCGTCGCCCTCAAATCGTTTCTTGATAGTTTTGCCACGCTTCATCGCGCCACGGTTCATACAACCTTCCCTTTTTATTGAGGCATTCCATTGCGAATCGAACAAACTCGTCTTTGACAGATTTTGTTCCAACAACCGTCTTACGAATTTGATCATTGGAGAATCCTTGAAAAGTTGTTACCACTCAGGCTTCCTGTGACATCACTATAAAGCTGAAATAAGTAGCCACTATTGTAAAAATTTCGCTCATGATACGCCTTCGATATTTGTCAATACTAGAAATTCGAATCTTCGTTTCTTATGGAATCCAGAATCCACAAACTAAAATCCAGAATTCTTAGTTTAGAAACCAGAATGCAGGATCCAGGATCCACGAACCAGGATCTGTAGTCTAGAATCTAAAGTCCAGAATCTATAGTCCTGAATTTAAAATCCAGAATCCATGAACAAGAATCCATGATCCAGAATACAAAGCCCACAAACAAAAATCTGTAATCCGGAGTTCAGAAGTCGATAAAGCGGAAGCTCGTCTGGAAAGCGGAATTCATAGTTCAGAACTCAGAATCTAGAAACCAGAAACGTACAATTCAGAGTTGAGAATTCACGAAGCGAAATCTATAATTAAAAATTTCGAATGCAGATGCCGGATTCAGACTCGGAAACCACGAAACGATGGTATTTAGTTAGCAGCATGGAAGGATCGTGCGTTCCACGAGCAGAGGGACGGCGAAATAAATTTAGCACCGACATACAGGCCACTTTTCGTTGGAGCGTGGCGTCGCGGACACGCGAGCGTGCACGTCGTTCTAAAAGCCACCCGGAGTCGCGTCCAATTATGCTTGAAACCAGTTTACCGAGGGTTGCGACGGTTGCCCATTGGTAGCTGGCTGAAACGAGCGGAAAGAGGCCGGTACCAAAAGCTTTTCAAGATCATCGAACGGACATCCCGCGGCGAATAGCTACTTCTCTAATGATTACATTAGCTTAGCGTAAATTATACGCGTCGCTGGACCGAAGAAGGGAAGGAGGAGGAGCGAGGTACGATTAGAAATGGCCGAGATAACAGGTACTCGTTTTATCTGGTCGACCGATCCTGTCATGCTTCACTGCACTGGACGTTGCTAGACGTTCCTCGATCCCGATGGAAGGAAACGATTTCATGCTGTGGAGTTGCGAGCCGACTGAGTGATAATGACATTGCTCGATGTTATAACTTTTTACAGGCCAACCATGGTTCTCTGATTTATACTCTCGCTGCGGATTATTGGCTGTCCTTCGTTCGAAATTAGTCGCGCGTTCGAGATCATTTGTCGAGGAATGTACAGACTATGCGTTGCTGGCAAGTTTTAGAATTTCTTTGACTATATTCGGATGCATTCGATGTGGAAAATGGAGTATAAGAAGGAGGTAGGATGGTAAAAACAGATAACGAATCCAGAAGTCGCTACATTATAGTCGCTATAGCTATTATTTCTTCTGGGTGATGTGTTTTATGCAATTGAACTACAATGGAACTGCGTACAGATGAACTTGGAAGACAAATAGTTTATATGTATAATTGAAGTTCGTATAGTAGAAGACTATTGTCTTTTTCTTTCTCTGTGTCCTTCATATGAAGACCACAAAAAAACGGCATAATAAATTACATTTTTCATTCTTTATATAAAAGCTATATCATTATACTAAAACTACATTTTTATTAAATCTGGTTGGAGTTTTCCTTGCAAAATATTGATTTCAAAGTATTTATTGGTCATCATATTTTAGGTATTAGGCATGTATTTAGTTTTTGCACGATACTTCATGGATATATCATCAAATTACATTCGTGACTTCTTCGGTAAGCGACAATGGTCTAAAATAAATAATTGATACTGAATTTGACCAACAGCGATCTTTATGTGATCGTATCTACATCTGCATTTTGTGATTTCTTAATCGGGGTATCGTTGAATGTATAACCGTGACGAATGACAATTACACAGGGGCACGGTATTGTACGAGCATATGTAAACCTAGGAGTTTTCGTAGAAAAATGGCACGACAAGAATAAAACGGTCATGAGGAACGAGGCGAGGTAAAAACGCGTAGTAGAGAATAAACTGGAGCAGTTAAGTAGCGGAGGAAGCGGAGCAGTAAAGGAATGAAAAATGAGGTTGAGCGAAACAGGAACAGAGAATAAAGTATAAGAGCGGTAAAGAACGGTGTATTGTACGGAGGAAAATAAGAGGAAGGGGAAGAAAAAAATAAAATAGAATAGAAAAACAGCGGAAGATAAAGTGGCGTAATAAAGCAACGGGAAACGAAGTATCTTATAGTCTATAAAGTTCTACTATCCGTCCTTAACAATAATCGCTTTGATTGCTTTCTCGATTCGCTACGATTTTCCACCATTGTTAATCGAAGCGTTTTTACCGTCAAATTCGTTCGAATTTCATATAATACAAATGGTATAAATAGCCTAATAAGTATCGAAGTTTCAAAAATTCCTTATCCAAAGACCTTATAATTTTTAAACCCAAGTATACCAAATAAATTCACCGACTGTTTGTTCCAATTTCCACGATTCCAAGTCTCCTAACTCCTCGTTGCCAAGATTAAGAACCGTCCGTGAAAGCGTCGAGAACAATGCATTTCCATTACCGTAAAGATTAAATAATGCGATTGTAGTTTTGATTGCGAGACATTAATCCGCTTCGCGAGCAACCGTCGAGTCTTTGCCAAAATCTTTTACCAGGATAAGTCGGTTAATAATTAGTGGTTTCTCTATCTGAATTCATGCTCGTGCAACGACGACGCTGGGCATTCTGCCAAACGTATCTCTCCGTTCGTTTCTCTTTCGTTGGACTTGTAATTCAGTTGGTTAGGATGATTTCTCGCGTCGCGATCCACAAACTCGCGATAGAAATGGGATCGATTAAAATACATGACTGTGATGAAAATGGGAACGAACGATCGTTGGCAGAAGCCACGCTAATGGAAACATTTCCGATGAGATCTCGTATAACGCTGCTTGTCTACCATCGAGGTGAGATTTGTAATTCACTTTCGGGCTAATTATTCGTTTCCACCGACATATGTTGAATTACATTGAAACTTCCAACGATCTCACCGATGTAGGATTGTCAGGTTAGATAGAAAGTCAAGTCTCTAATTGAATTCATGATTGAAATGTTCCTGTTCCTTTCTTTCTGTGACTGACGTTTCTATTAGCGTCGCGGTTAATTTCTATAATGATGTTCTACAGCGTAATGAAATTACAAATTATCAAGTAGAACGGTGAATAATATTCAATTTCGGAAGCAAAACTTTGTTATTTCATATGCAGCGGTTTGGTAACTAAGAGTATGAATTGATTAGCGTAGACTTCGATCAATTTTCAAACTACTGTCTAAAGTTCTTCTTTATTATCACAGCTCGTTACATCCTTAACACTATTTCAAATTTAAACGAAGGTTTATTTTATCCCATTTACAATATCACTACACTTTTCTGCTCTTCAATTTATGCAGCTGTTCAACGTGTTTTCTGCACGACTCGTATCTAACTTGAATATAATATATAATTCCGTACAGTTTTCCCTATCAGAACGATAAATTATCGTAGCGCAAGGAAACGATTTCTCGTACCATTTCTGACGCAATATCGCGACAGATTAGAGAGTAAAAATTTCCGCAACAAAGAAACGCGTGACCATCTGCTGCTTAAAAGAGCCACAACATCAATTTCCTACATGCAGTCGCGACACAAAGTCTCGCGAAAGCAGCTAGCGTCGATTGACATGGCCATCCACCGTCTCTAATCTCCTATGCACCCTAGAGTCCGATAATGGCGGGAGCGTGCACCTGTCAGTGGCGAGGCGACTCGACAGACGCGTGTCGCAACTCTCGATAGGCAACCTCGTTCACCCATAGCCAACTCTCGGACGAGTGCTTACCAATTTATAGCATCGGGCCGTCTCCGTGTACCTGGCCGTGTCTACACGCGTCTAACACGCGTAACTCATTAATCGAAAGGTCTATCACAACGCTTCATGGTCCTTCCCCCAAACCTGACGTTGATTCGTTTCTGTTTCGACCCGGTTGGTCGGTCAAACGAGACGATGCGTTTCGACTCCTTCAACATCGTCTTGCGAGTCGTCGTGGTAACGCAAACCGAGCATACGCGTTTTCCCTGGCTCGTCGTTGAACGCTGGCCGCGGAATGGAAAGCTCTAGGGAACGGAAACGGGCTGAGGAAACATTCGTCTGCGTTTGAACGAGGCGGCTTTTGACGGTACAAGCCACGTTGTCCTCTCAGACGTAGCGCAAATACGCACCTGACCGACACGGCGTCTACGTGCCCGCTTTCCATCAGACGAAAGTGCCACTGTTCACCGGTTACGAGACTGTGTGTGATCGTCTGGCACACTTGAGAGCCGCTCGCTGTTTCCATTTCTATTCTGCCAGTGGAAGCTTACCGACAGAATAGTATTGTCCACGCTGATATTGAGAAGTTTGTTGGAGTTGCGAAGAGATGTTAATTAGCGTGATATTTTATTGCAACAAATTATTGTACAATTTTATTGCATACTTCGTATCTTCATTGTTGAGTAACGTATATGTAATGATATATAATGAAGTTATGAAACTTGTCACAGAATGAGAAAGAAAATTGTTACGATATGTAGCATTACGTTAAATGATGTTTCTCGCGTTATATAGAAAATTATACGATATTCGTCAAGCGTTGATGGAACCTGAGGAAAGTTTGGTAATATATCGATTTTATTATTGATGTATTTATTGAGTACTGATTTTATCATTCGATATTGTTTTCTAGAATTATGAAATGAAATGGAGAGAGACTGACAGATTGCACGTTTAATTTAATTACTCCGAGAGAAATGAGCCCTATAAACTTTAAAGACATGAATGGGAAATACGACATATAAATATATAAATTGAATCCCAATATCGATAACGAAATTAATTATTAATAAGGAAATGTGAAATGTTGTACGACTTGTTACAGTCTTGTAAAAGGTATAATCTCATAACAAGTTCCAAAAGTATAGTGTACAAGGAGACCTATAATTTCTATACAGCAATTTCCTTCGTAACATTGTTGTAACACGTGAAATATAGAATTCAAATTTACTTATAACAAAATGTTATTCAACCATCGCGAACCAATTTTATTCGCGTATCGCAGATACCTATACTACATCCAATAATCGAATTACGTCAAAGTTCGGCGAGAGTCGAAGTCGCCAACCAAGTTTCTCTCTCGGAAGTACATTAAAGCAGTCCATCGATTGTAGCAGTGAGTTACCAGCCATCTGAATATTATTAAACCCTTCTCCGAACGGATTGGTTCGCGGAAGTTTCGTATAAAGTCGTACGATTTCTCGTATGAAATTCGCGAGGACGACGACGACGGGACGTCGCGGCGTTTAACAACTCCGGTGCACGGTCGCCACTTTAAAACTTTAATGTTTCCTTTGCTCGTGGCTCTTTGAATCGTTTTACAGTTTCATTCCCCGGTAGCGAGCGGGTTCAAAGCTTTGTAAGAGAAGGGATTCGTATTCAACACATTCTCGTGTCCACGACCATCGTTTCGCATTAAACTATTTAACTTCGTAACCGACCGAGACAAGTCTAGTTCCCCTTACTCTTTGCTGCAACAAATATTTGCCGCGTGTAGTTTGCGTTGGGCTTAGAAACCGGCGTGAATTCCATTAAAAGCGTCGTCGATGAGTTCATTCATTGGCAAGTTTGCGGATCCACTTGAGACACGTTCTAAACGAGCTACAAGGATGCTCGGGATATTCGTTTGGATGGAGAAACACTGTTTTACATTTTTCTTTTTCTTAGAATAATTGGATAAATTGCGTAGAAAAACATTGTAGGCTTCTCTACGAGATGAAGTATGCATTTTATGTTATGGCACTTGATGGTTGCACGGATTACAGAGATTAAAAAATTATCATAACTGAAAGGTATATCTCTGTGTATCGTTCAAATCTTGTTCTGTCTTAATTTCTCCGTTTTCTTAATATCGTAAAAAAATATTGATTATTTAATAAAGTACGGATTTCACGAGAAGTATTCTTCACATGAGTATAGGGATTTTAGTGACTACAAGAACTGCACAGAACACCGCATTGATATTCTTTATATATACGCGTCAAACGATCCAACCCTCTCTACAATATTCTTCGAATTTATTCTTCCGCTCAGATTGTCTCATAAACCACCAAGCGTCTATGGAAACATAATTTGGTATTCATTGAGCTGATTGATAACGATCGAGCCGTCATAAATCATCGAGGACATCGACGAGGTGGGATGAGACAGATTAGTGGGCAGATCGTTTTCGGGGGTGGTGAAAAAATTATCGGGGATGTTTTAAGGCTGACAACGAACGTGTAGGTTGTCACAAGCAGCCAAAGGTGTAGGTAGACCGATGAAAGAGCAGCGAGAAGATAATTGATCGAAATTACGGCAACTCGATGCAGATTGGACCGAGCAGGATGCTGATGAACAACACGTAGGCGAACCGATTAGCTTTTTTTTATGGAAATTCTCTTCTGAATTATTATTCGGTGGAGAATCTCGCCCTAGCAATCCTATTTTTCTAACGTAAGTACTCGCCCTTTATTACCCTAACATTGCTTAGTACACTTCAGCCTAATAAATCTCTATCGAAATCGAATCTCTGGCTGAATAAAGAAATCCGAAGATACATTTATCATTTATAGAAATTTTGCCAGCAGTCATAATCCAGCTTTTTCGCACAATTAGCACAGTCAACAGTCATTCAGTTGAACTCAGTCGAAGTTTGTTACCTTCAACTAAGAAATCCAGTAGAGAGGCAATATCTTGTGTTCGTTACAGTCTCAGAAAGTCGATACAGGAAACGGACAAATCGAAAACGATACTCCAGGCAATTTACCGGTGGGACCGACGCTGTTTCCGTTCCTTTTTCGACGAACCCCCGAAACAATTAGACCCTTTATGAGACTGGTAGAGCATTAAGAAGCCGCAAAGAAGATGCGTTTCTCCGCGTCACGGCCGAGGGGCGACGAGGAAGTTGTTTAAAGTGACGCCAGCCACGTGTTCCTTCTAGCTCCAAGTACCGTGGGTAACAGTGTAGCCGTGACAAGAGTTCAAGAAAGATAGTATACTATTTAAGACTAAAAGGAGAAAAGAGAGAGACACACCGTTAACCGACTCGTATCTCTCGTAGATTCCTGTCCGACGTTGCTTTTTTCTTCCTTTTTTTTTTTTTTTTTTTTTTTTTGAAAAATCCATTAGAAACAACGAAGACGCTTGGCGTGGATCGTTATTAATACCGACGGGAAGTCCATTATTCTGGCAAGATTTAAGCGCACTTTTAACCTCACCAGCCATGCGTATTTATGATTTGTTATTCTCTGTCGGCCACTGGCCCATTACCGCTTCCCTTTGGCTTAGCCGATCCACGACCTACGCGTTCCGATGGGATAGAAGATTTGTTGTGCGTAAATCACGTGTGTGAGTCTCGTCTTCAGCCCCACTCCTATCCATTCGTGATTATTTATTTGTCTTTCCGTTGCTGCTTGCAACGTTGGGATTAATCGCGATCGACGTGGATATGAATATGGCAGGGAACTAGCCGCGTTGCGATTCGTGGGAAATTTGTCGAGAACCTCACGATTACAGCACTGAAGCGGAAATGAACGAAATTGCGATGAAAAATACACCTCTATAATACACTTGTGTGTTAAGTGTAATACATATGTAGATCAATTTTTTGTTTAAGAGAATGACATAAGAATAATGAAACCCTAAGGTGTACTTAAATAATTATAATTGTAACAGTATAGTAGAAATATCGTTATACTAACTTTGCCTCAAACGTCTACGTGTCTTTAAAGACACAAAAAAAGAAACCTCAACTCTGTCGTTCTAACATACCAAAATTCAAATTTCGACATCTAAATTTTCATCAAGACAGTGAACTACGAGTATTATGCAAATCAAAGGAACTTGGTCGAGCATCGTCGGCGCCACCAGTCGCAAACACGCGACAAAATACGTGTAAACATTATTTGGTGTGCGTGGTCGTCGCATCCCGACGAGTGCGCTCCCATGGTCTGGTCGTCCTGCTCCGGAACCCGGACACCGGTGACGAGGTGTGGGATGAATGGGCACGTTACGCTTCGCAGCCTTCGCACGTCAGGGACGTACATACGCTTACAGATGAATCCTGCAACGATTTTATGGGGCACGAGTGACGCGATGACTTCGAGGCTGAACGCGATGACAGGCAGCACGTCGGTGACGGATTGTAATCCAGAAAGACTTTCCGTTCGTCCGGTAGCAAATCACTTTGCAGGAATGAGTTAGCGTATGTAAAATGATTGAAAGGGTAAGAGGAAGCCGAGGATCATAGGGGATTCGCGATTCGTTTAAGCGTTCGCCCTTAGGGCACGTTCAAGTACTGTCCCGATGGAACAGCGCTGTTTATCCTCCGAATTAGAATACAGAATACATTTTTGAATATTCAAATTAGGGAATTAACGATAGAACTACGGATCTACCGAGTCGGACAAAATTCAGAAATTTTCAAGAAATGGAATTAACCAGAATTTAATTCGCCCACGCGTCAATTATATACTATGCTCCAGAAATTACGTGTTGTAAAGAAAATATTGTTATTTTGCATATTCCTAACCACACGCTTTTTAAGTAATAATAATTTACAATCACATAATCGCCAGTTTCGTTGCACACACTCTCTATTGTCTCACCACTATATGAACATAAATATATAATTACCATTTTCATAATACAATAATTCCACCAAGCACCCACAGATTGCCAAGTATCTATTACCAACATCGATAATCTGAACATCATCCAGCAGACAAGATCATCGACGTATGTGGGGCCCCAGCGAAACCCTAGATCCGTGGTTGTCGCAACGTGTGGTCAGAAACCGCAAGCTCCAGGCGGATAAACGCCGACAACGAGACACTTCTTTTCCTCGGGTGCCGGCACGGCGCGGCGTGGTACAAGAGGAGAAGGAGAAGAAACAGAATGGATGAAAGAAGGAGCAAGCCCACGAAACGACCACTGGATATGAGTCACCCGTCGTCCCGGCTCATAATTACGCTCCAATTGTTGCCTCTCTGCCACGAAAGAGGAAGGCAGCTTCTCTCCTCGCGCGCGTTTTAATGCGTCTGACCGCCCCCGCGGCCTGTCGCTCTTGTTCCCTGGTCGGTTCGTCATTCTTGCTCGACCCCTAGCCCTCTTACACGCGGAGATACGTGTATGAAATACGAGTATACGAATAGAACATAGGAAGTGTAGTAGTCAACGAAAATCTGTCTTTTGAATCGTCAATGTTTTCCTGTCTTTCCCTTATGCTTTTTGAATTGCCAATAGTTGGTCAGAATCTATCTTTCAAATTGCGAAGATTTACATAAATTCTCTTCGAGCCAGAAAGTTGGCCTTACTTTTTTGAATTCTAATTTAATCTGCATTGTTCATTTAAATCGATTTAATCTGGATCAATTGCTTTTACGATGCATAGGCTGTTATCGAACAAAAATTACATATATTGTCTGGTAAATGAAATTTCACTACAATATATATTTCTTATTTTAGATGTCAATAAAATCAAATTAAAAAACAATTGAATACTTCGTTGTTATTCGATATTATGTGAGAAATAAAACAATTATTATTTAGGATGGTTAGAAATATAGTTGATAAAATATCAAAGCAAGATTTACATAGGTTGATATTTCATTTGATAATCTTTAACAGAGCCTCTAATTGAAAATCTTCGAACAGTTTTCATATCCTCCGTGTGAAAACGCTTTTAAGTTTCGCTCGGTGAATGAGTGGCTGAGTAAAAATATAGCGAAGACTAGATGCTAATAAGTTAGTAAAAGTTCGTTTCCGCGAGGTTGATCCATCGTAGTACAACGAAGAGAAAGAAGGAAAAAGGGAAAGAGAGAAAGGGAAAGCCAGTAACGAGAAGAATTTCAAGCGGATAGTTCTCCGTAAACATCGCGAGTCGATCCATCCTTCAACTGTCGGAATGATTGATCAAGTGAATCTAGTCCGGCACGGTTCTTGCCACGGGTATATAAGACTTAACCCGTTCCCCGCCTCAGGCCAAATCGATCCACCCTTTATCTCGTTGATGGATCGCTGATGGAATCTCGGTGCACCGTCGAAAACCGCTCCTCGTTGTCTGTGCTCGTTTCTCCCTGTTCTCGTCTACTTTACCATGTATATTTGCACGTGGTGGATCGATAATAATATATGGGAGCTCTCACAAGTGAATGGTGCACCGGGATTTTTTGTGTATCTTTGGGTAATTAATTTTTTGGTGCTAAATATGTAGATATCTACTTATTAATAGATTTGGAAATTAAGGATTGAAATTAAGGAACTTTTTTAATGAGTGTTGTAAGAGATACCTTTTCTACAGAAAGGGAATTCTCGAAAAATGAAGAAACAAACAATCACATCCCATATAATAAAATTAGTAATTTCGACACAGAGGATCTCCATCTCCTTTTAAAATTAATTTTGGATATTAAGTACGACGAGATTTATCAAGGGTTGAAGAATCTCTTTTCATCCTTTCTTTTCTTCAAACAGTTGAAGAATCTATTTCCATTATTTTCATAAAAAAATAAATCCTCAAGAGATCATATAAAAAACACACTCCACGATAATTCAGTCTTCATATGCGAAAAACTATATTGCGCATTCTGAAGTATAAAAATCAGCGGATGAATTGCACTTCCTGTACAAAATTCTCAAATCTAGAAAATGTTCGTAAATTCTCGAGAATTACCAAGCAAGCAAACACAGTCCACAGCAATAAAACTAGCATTTTCAAATCCTGAGTACCTGGAATCCACCCCTAGTTGCTAGGCTTTTAAGAAAAACGATAGCAACGGAATGGAGATCCCATTTCCACGAAAACCGCTCGTATCCATTATCTACGGCATTGTTCTCGTTGTCCGTTCATCGGATGGACGATAAATCGCCACGTTCGGCAAAGATACACCTTCCTAGGGTGGCCCACCCCCCGTAGGAGGATTCCTTCGCGACCGCGGAGCCAGTAAATAAAATCGGCAAGTGCCACGACGATTTACTGAGACGGAGGCAGTAAAGGTTTCCGCTCGATCGGCCGTAAGCGCGGGTGCTCGATGTACCGATACACGATAACAGTGCTTTCACGTCGTAGCATGGCTCTCCCGCCGTGAACACGCGCGCGTGCACGCCACACTCTTTCCACGAGGCTTTATCGCCCTGTCGATGTCCCTTCCAGCGGCCACATTTACGAGCTCCAAGCTATTGTTCCTCGTAGAGCATCCCTGGCGATTTATTAAATATCCATCGAGTATTTTAGATCCAGGTTCTGACGAGACACCTCACGTGGAAGAAATAGGTCGTCCCTTTTGCGAAAGATTCCGAGAACGCAGCTCGATTAAGACGTTTAGATGTAGGAAAGTACGATGGCCAAATTTTACTATTTTAGCTTATCACAACCAATGTTTCTGCAGAATCGTCCTTATCTTGCCAAACTTTCTCTAAATTATCTTCTTTGCGTTAACTACGAGCTCTCAGTCGCAGTTTTAAGTTATATATAGTTATATATAGTAGGCTAAAATAGAACCCGAATTTAGCTTTTATCAAGTTACACGTTTGAGGTAAATGTCTATCGTGAGTGGCCGAGTTTCAAAGATGAGAACGGGGGACTGAATATTTGAGATTAGGCTGTGAAAGGTGATCATCGAAGGTTTTTGATGTAATCGAATGTATTCTGCAAATGTCTTCTTAGTATTTGAAGATGCATGCACAGGGTAGTTATTTATGCAATAAGTCGAGACTGGAAGTTTTGTTGAATTTCTATTGTCTATGTTACATCAAGTCGTATATTTAAATATTATCTATTTATCCTTTCATTCATACAAGAAATTAAAACCACTCCAACTGTAGAAGATATTTCAAACAAGTATGTTTGAAACATTAAAGAAACTATTGCAGAAGTATATATACAGAAGATCTAGAAATCTCTAAATCTTCCGATGCAAACAAGACCTGTTTCACTCCATTCTACCCACAATCTGTTCGTAATTGTACGTTTCTTTGTTAGAAAAATGTTTCTTCGTTACATCAACGGAGTCATCGTTCCGTCCATCATCACCAGACCGATTCCCCTCGTAATACGTATACATCTCACGAAAGAAGGAACGTCCATCCTCTCATTACCACGTTCTCGAGGCTGTCCTCGCGGAACGATCGGCGCGTCCAAGACTGGCCAGTCGACGGTGTTGCGTTTCTGGCTGGCAGAGTGGGCGAGAATTACAGGCATTGTGCACGCTGGTCGTTGCGGTAATGCGGTTCGCTGATTTATCGCGGAGTCGAGCCACAAGGAGGTGTAGCTAATTGTTCTTGCATGCAGATCCTCGACAAGGCGCGCCCCGGCTCGTTCCCTCGTCGCGACGCTTCGAAATTAATTGTACAGCTCGCGTCCCTCGCGTCTACACTCCCCTTTTCTCTCTTGGTCCACTATTTTTTTCCATCTTTCTTCCATCGTCTTGACGTGGTGCGCGTGGCTTTCCTCGAGCGAAGCCGCGTCCGTTCTCTCGTTTCATCCTCGTCGAGGTTGCTGATTCTACCTGACCTCTTCCTCTGATAATAAACTTAACATTCTCTGTCATTAGACACGCGAACGAAGACGTCCGTTTCGCGTATTGTACGCGATTGTCGATTAGTCGAGCGTTTCACGCTGAGATCCACGTCGAGATTCACGAGATACGCATAATCCTTGCCCACATAGATAAATAAGTACCGTCCTCGACGTGGCTCTTCTTCCTCGTGGAATCCTAGATTCCACGTAGAAACGCAGCTGTTCCTCGGACAACCGCGGACCGCGAAGAAGCCACGATTTACGATGCTTAGGAACGAGTTAGAAATAGAATCGCCGCGGAATCTCGACACACGACCGTCTCTATTCGACGATGTTAATGTTAGCCCGGAGATGAAAATGTTACATACCGGGTTAATGAAGTTTCGCAAACATACTTTCTGTCCACTGACTCAGCTTAACAAGTAATTGTATATTGTAGGATCTGGAAATATCAGAAATGGTATTTTCGTAATTCTTAGAAAATGAATAAAGCGAAATTCCAAGAAAAATCGAGGCTGAAGGCCTTTGTACCTCCCTGTGAATCATCGCGACAGGCTCTTCGAACAGGACTTGCTAAATGTTCTTTGACATTCCTGCCAGCCTTGAACTACTAAATAGCTGTCATTGGTCATTAACAGTGACTCATAATTAGACTGCAGACGTTCATGCAAATTTATATTTCTATGAACGCAAATGGAAACTCGAAGACAATAAATATAACCTTACTGAATATCTTAATGTACGTTTTCGTCAGTTTATTCAATGGGTGGTATCTGTCGACCAAATTCAAACTTCACAGGAATGACATTTCATAGTCACAAACCTAATACATACGTAGTACCCACCATGAAGGCGATGGTTCCGCGTATTTTTCCACGACATTCGCGGAGTCGTCGAGCACGACCGATGCAATTATCGCGAGGGCGAGGCGAAACCACCACGAGGAAGAACGAGCAATTTGTTTCGGCGACAAAGCGCGGCGAAACTGCTTGGATTCGATCCAGCAGATCTCTGTTCCCCTCGGCGGAAGGCGAAATATTCCGCATCTTTCCTTCCTCGTCCGCTTGTTTCGTTCGAAAGCCGCGCGGCGCGAGAACGATGGCCCCTGTTTGTCAAGAGGCATCAGGGAGCAGGCAGCCGTTTGTCAAGGGGATTACATCCAGCCCTGTTTCCAGCCCGCCAAGGAATATTAAAATTCCGACGTATCTCCGTCGTGCGTGGCGTCGTGCACCGCGACGACGCCCCGGTTTTCTCGCGTGTTTCGCGTGTACGTTCTTCTCTCTTCGTTCTACCCTCTCTCGTTTTTCCTTCATCATTCGAGTTCTCCGTCCTTTTTACTCTTACGGTCCTGTTCGTGGAACGCAATAACGAATTCGAATATCCCTCGCCTTCCATGGCTTTTTCCGACCTTGTTCAGCTAGACGCGTTTTAGCTCGTCGTTGAATACGAGAGCCGCTTTTGTTGAATGGAACGCAACGGTACAATGGGACTCGTGTCGATTACGAGATTCATTCGCCGTTCCTGCCTAGGGTTAATCGTTTAATTGCGTGAGCTCTATTTTTCGTGTTGGCTATTCTGCGTGTTGATGGATCGTTGATGAATATCCAAAGGATTTTAGTTATGAATACACTGGCTCCGATATGCTAGTGCAAGTTTCATTAAGTGAACACGGCTATTCTTTCGTGTATTGTGCACAAGTTTACATCTGTGTTCTTCTGTAATTACTTGGATGGAATTTTTAGGCGGATTCGAATCGTGACGTTTGAATAACGATGGCGAGTAGTAAGCGGGTAATAAGAGATTTATCTGTGCAGTTATCCGATTACACGGAGTCATTCGTTGATTGAATTTGTACATAAAACTTGTATTCACATTTTTGTGCTTAATCAAAGAAATACATACGATTATTAGTACCTTTTTTAATTAATATCGTTGCGTACGCGTATGACGATCTCTTCATTCTTCGTGATCAATAACTGCGATAGCTCATAATAGAAACAGTTATAATGCTGTTAAATGATCATTTTTATTTTAGCCTAAGATACATTAGCATGATATCAACTCCATGTTTAATAATTCTTCAATTTCATACTTAACTACACTCACAGTTCTCTGATTCACATCAAAGCTGCTGCGTTTGGTTTTGTCAAAAATACTTTTCGTTATATTATAAATCAATCCGAAAAGTCAAGGGTACAAAAAAAATGATAGAGCTTCGAGTTTCGGAATGTAGATTTCATACGTATTAAAAAATGCAAAAAATGTATTAAATACGCATAACATAAAAAGATACGAACAACAACCAAAATGATCTTGTTTCTAATATTCAACAAATGAAATAAACTTTATTTGATCCGCCATTCTTTTATTTGATATTTACGTGTTATAATATTTAACAAATGAAATAAATTTTTATGCAAGTCTCATTTCCTTAGCTATATTAATGAAAATATGAAATTGCATAAAAATGCACAGTTTAATTATCACAGTCTCCCTCATTGTAACCAAGCAGGAAGAATCTTCATCACGCGAAGCTCGTTGTCCCTATTACGTATTCCTCCCACAATCGCGCGTATCTCGCGCGGAATCCGCGGGAGCGGTCGCGCTATAGCGCCCGGTGCCCGTCGTTTTTCCCGGGGACGAGTTAATTGACTGGACGTAGCCGCGGTCCTCGTCCACGGTAAATAAAAGCAGGACGTCCAGTTTCTGTCGCGCATGCCTCGCCGCGAGGAAAAACACCACGAAGTCGAAGCACGCGCGCTGTAACGCGACTTGGAATCAACTGGAAGCCAGCCCATCCGGGAAAAGAAAGAAAAAAGAAAAAGAAAAAAGAAAATAGAAGAAACAAAGAGGAAATGGAATATCGTTGACGGGATTCCAAGTTGCGCCCTGAAATGCCGATTACAAGGAGACCATTACAATTTATCGAGCCGAGTCTTCGTGGAATAGACGCGTGGAATCGAAACGATTGAATAAATGCAAAATTGGAACGGATCCGCGATTTGTCCGTGAGATTCTTTCGAGTTTTCTCGAGGACTCGCGTTACGCAATCGGCGAGTATCGCACGTGCGATACCTCGAAATCGAACGTGCACGGAATATCGGTTGCTTTTCTCTCTTTCCGCTTTTATCAACGAGGGCAACCGGTTTCGCAATATTCCATAGCCGATACGAAATCACATGCTACGCTAAACTTGTGTTTCCCATCGTGAGCCTGGACCTACGTGCACGTGGAAAAATTCTTTATCGCGTGTTTCCAGTTTCCTAGCTACGCCTCGAGACGTAAGTAGCCGTGCGACGATAATTTGCCGGATTTTGCACGCCATTCCGCCGCTCCTTCGCGCCACCTTCCAACCTTCCAGTCGCGATACGGAAACGTGGAACTGCTCCAGATGCGCGAAAGGGTAAAGGTTATCCATCGTGAGTCACTGTAATATCGAAATATAGTGGAATGAACAACTGTCTTTTTATTGTTGTGAATTTTCTAGGTGGAGTAATAATTGTAAACTTGTCAAGTTCAAGGTCGAAATTACAATAGTTGAAATACTATTGGTACATGGCAAAGTGATATTTGTCAGGCCTGAACAAGTTACAAATCTGAAGTTCTGAAGATCATGTACGTTGTTGTGAAAGTTAATTTAAATAAACTTATATTTATATTGAAGAAAAAGTGTAAAATATGTTTCTTTGTACATTTTGATAGCTGCGGAAATTTTACGTGTTCAGTTAGTACAAAAGAACGATAAATTTTGTATTGAAATTCTTACTGTCTTTCTCTAGAATTGAATAAATTAGATTTCGTACAATCCATTGAAGCAACATTTAAACTGAGGTTCGATGTGGTCTATGTTGACTTATTTAGAAGTTATCAGGTTCCACGAACTATCGTTTCTGTGCGGATGCTGTCCATCCAGTCGATGCAATAAGATGTGTATTTTTAGATCATCAATAACCTATTTTCACTCCAGTTCTAAAGTCGACGGAGAGCCACTTCAATTAGGTCGGTCTTCAAGATTAAAGGTTATCTACAAGTGACTCACCGATCAGGAAATTTTCCAGTATCGTTGATTCATTCTATTCGTTCATATTCCATCTAAAATACGAGAAATACGAGAAAGATCGCTCGAGCGAATCGACTCAGCAAGGTTATACGCGAAATGACTGCTATTATTCTCTAGAAACTGCCAGTTTAGTTCAGGAAGAAAAAATATCTGTACTCCATCCTCGTTTCCAGCTGAAACTCCGAAAGTTTGAATGGCTACTACGGTTGTTTGCTGATGAATCAGTATTAAAGGTGTCTTAGCTGGGCGACGAACAAAATTCAAGGAAATTTAATTTATTTTGTTGGAATATCTCCCTTTTGTCAGAGCTTCGCGGGCTTTCCTTATACCGTTAGGTAATGCGAAAAGCTTACCAAGTTCCGAGTCTGGAGATCCGGGATCAGTTGCTAATAGATCGTTGGTTAGAAATCTCCCTTTTGATTTATGAAGTTCCAAGACATTTGCATAATACTACTATAAGTGGCGAATATTAATTCCGCTACTCCTTTCAAACAAAACAATCTCCATTTTTCATCCACAATCACGCTTTTCTACCATTAAACAATTTCTTAAGTTTCATCTGCCGTTTCAACACTACGCTGAAGTTTTTCCTAAAAATGTTAAAAGTTTTTTCTTGTTTAAAAGAAGGGTGAAATTGGAACGTAAAAATTCGAGCATTATCTAACAAAGGAAAGAAAAGAAATAAAAAGTCCTAATTATCTATGAACTAATCTTTCTATCGTTAAAAACTTTCAAAGTTGCATTTTTCCTGTTAATTTTATATTAAAATTTTCCTTATAACGTTGATGGTATTTCTGTTTCTTGAAACAACAACGAAGTAGAAGGAACATAAGCAGCTGTGTTAAAAATAGAAAAATTAGATCATCCACAGATCGAATCATTAATTTTCACTTTTCTCTTATCGACGAAACTAAAACTCGTAAAAATTCTGAAGCCTCTCCGTGTTATCAATTTTCCGAGTATTTCTCCAAAGCTTCCTATCTACTTTCTATCACGGCACTTCCTGTCTACGTTTGCAGACCAAGTGATTTGTAGCAGGAACTTGTAGTATCTCGACTTCATCGCAGAACAAACGTGCTTAAGTGTAACTTCGCGGGCGTACTACATAAACGTCGTGATACGGCCGCGGAATCGTTTCGTTTCTGCACGTGCGAGCGGTCGGTGCTATCGAGACCCAATAACATGGTTGAAACACCTCTGTGGAAGCATTTATCGAAGCTGGAGCGCACGCTTCTTGGATAGGAAGGAGTCGATTGTTGCCATCGAGGACAATAAGATTGGCAACTTCGTAAAATTACTCTGGGAAAAAAGTTTAGAATCTTTTTGATTGAAAGTATGTAGCTATGATCTGAAACTTTATTTCCTCGCGAGAAAAGAATAACTTCTTGGTCGGTCTTTTTCATCGTGAAATGTTCTTATTTCTTTATGCGAGATACTTGAAAAAGTTCTATCGAGATGGGACATTTAAATCGACGTCGCGGCCCCCGCAAGTTTCGCGATTTAAGAGGATTTTAAATATATCGAATAGAATATTTTATGCCTTGCCGTGTGGTCAGGATTGAAGATTTCGTTTCGAGAACTTCGAATCTGGGTTATTAAAGGAGTTCTTATATCTTCCAGAGCGGTAGACGCGGAAAATATTCGGATTTAATAAGTAATCGAAGTTTCCGTGAAGATTAAAGAAGACTTTGAAATCCCAGCCACTCCTAAAATGTTAATAATGTACATTAAAGTTGATAAGCACGTGAAAAGGTGATTGAAATGCGAGGAGAGTGAAATTCCTCGATAGTGGTAACGAATACCTGGATTTATATTAAATTACCTACAAATTAAATTTGCTTATTAGAATTGTATTTATTTGTTGAATATTACAACTAATATCGCCATTGATTCTTAAAATACTACTTTATTATACATAGAATTTGTACGAAAAATCTCATATCGATTAATTTTCAAAATACTTGTAGGACAGTCTATCCATTTTCAATCTCTAACCTGAAAAATCGTACGTTTCATTGGACCATACTGCATCCTCAACATCTACAATTCCGCAGATGTCGATAATTTATCCAAAAATTAAACACACTAATCACTATTCAATGTTTACTACAAAATAAAAAAAACGCATTTCAAACAGCCAATTTCTTTTGCCGGGATGAAACTGATACAAGAGTGTCTGTGGTTAATTGCCTCTCGATAGAAGCACGGTGTACCTATGAACGTCTGTATCTTTGTCCCTGTTCGTCCGTAAAGAAGAGTATCTCCTTGGACGTCGAGTGGTGGTCTCTCGAAAAGAGGAAAAGGAGACCAGTGCAATCGCGACTTTCGCCCTTTCGCGACTCCACGGAAACTTTAAAGCTCTCCCCTTTGGCTCATTCACCGGGTGGAAAGTTCAAAAAGTCAATTAACCGCTCGTGCTACCTTTTGCCGTCGATCGAACAGTAATAAGCGGGAACGAGTGAAGTTATAGAGCTCGAAATAAGTATAAAGCCAGGCCAACCACATCGGTCTCAACGACGTCTGATTTGGATTAATGAAGTCGTTCCATCACCCGACACAAACGTCACTGTACAGCATTCAAACGACGGTTTCTCTATTGAAAATGTCTCTCTGTTCATCGACAAGGCACCGTTTCTCTTCTTCTCTGTGCCCTGATTGCTTGGGACAATTGTGTTTTCTAGAGTGATCCGTGCCACTTTTATAAAACGGATGCTTCGGAACCATTAGTTAGACGAAGCATCCCTCGATGAATATTGTTACTATGTGGGAAAATTCATTGGAACGCTAGATTTCGTTAATGCAACAAATGTTACTTGAATGACGGAACGAGACTACTGCACAATCATTTGAAACTAAATTGAACTTATGTAAAGATCGATGTAGATCATGTAAGAGACACCAAAGGCTCATTGATATTGGAATCATGACATAGCTATATTTCAAGGAAGTTTGAAGATCATTCAGGATCATTCGAGATCGTTCAAGGTAGTGTTAAAGCTACACGTACTTGTCAAGGGTCACGTGAGGGTGCTTAAGGTTAGGTCAAGGTGTGCGAAGGTTCGCTGAACGTCACGTAAAGATCTTCCAAGGCTGTTTCTTACCGTGTCAAGGTTATTCCAAAGCGATATGAAAGCTATTAAAGATCATTACAAAATTACTTGAAGGTCTTTTAAAATCGATTTACTAAAGTTAATACAAGGATCCTTTTTAAAATCCTGTTTAAAATTATATCAATTCTAGAGACACTGATACGACATCACGTAACTCATATTGCCGAGGTCGGCGAAACCAAAATTCTGTCCAAATAAACGTAACAGAGAGATACATCGCGGATTCGCATGAATTATCAGTGTGGATCACGGCATGAATTTTTCATTAATCCCCATCGTTCTCGGCAGCTTCTCTATCCCTCTCTCTCTCTCTCTCTTGCTCTCTCTCGTTGGCTCTTTATGTGCTTATAATTAAAATTGATCGGCTTAAAAGAAGAAGCCGATATTAATTACACACGTTGGCGTTGGATAATTAAATACACAGTGCTCAAACGCCACAAATTTCGTCGATATCCAACGGAGCCTTCCGCGATTCCGAGGCACGCGAGTGTTCGATGCATATTTCAGCGACGTACCGATGCGAAATTTTCACGAAAATAAAAGAGCCACCCCCTCAACCCACCTCTATCCACCGTGTTCGTGGCTATCGATGGCATCGCATTCATTCACGTCGACGCCAGGCCGTAATTAATAACCCGTTTTAATCAGGCTACGTGTGCTAGCGCGCGCGCGCGCGCGCGACTGAGATCACGCTCGTTTCATCGAAAAAAAAAATCCCACTATGGAGTAAAAAAGGAAAAATGATCTGATTTATAGTTGAGAGCGTTCTCAAAATAAAAGCGTGTCGAGAAAGCAAGATCGGTGCTGAATGAGCCGGAATATGGGATAGAGATGGATAAATTGGACAGGGAAGATGTGTACAGTAGCGCATGAAAGTATTTATCGTAGAAAATTTCTACGAATAAATCGCGTGAGTCCAAGGAAACTTCTAAAAATGTTATTAAAGCTATATCGGGATACAACTATCAGGAATATGTCGGTAAAATTTGAAACCGATCTGAAAAGCCATGCTGACTCCGTAAATTGAAACATTTTGTACTTAATTCACGATGTTTCGTGAAAAATCAAGTGCGTAAATAAAATAACTTGCCTATTATGTTAACTATTATGATCGATATCTGTGAAGTATCCAAAGAGACGGGACAAACTTACGTTTAATCCCAATATCAAATAAAAAGAGAATTTTGTTTAAATTGCACTGATTTCGAATTTGAAAACTGCTTTCCTATAGAAAGTAAAGATACAATTTATTCATAATATAACATATATGCATAGAAGTTTTGTATAAGCGTTCGAATACTTTCGTGAGCCATTGTACGCGAAGAGAAAGAAAGAAAGGATAGCAGGAAGAGAGTGATCGACGTTAAGTCGAGCGGCTGACTCGATTATCGTTTCCCCGGTCATTAAGGAGAAACGTCATTTACCTTCGCAGCAGAAGCATCCTCTCGCGGGCGCGGATTAAGATAAGCGATTACGTCACGATCGACACCGTCACGCTTTCGAATAAATCAACGTAGCCGGGTGTCGCCCGACGAAAAGCCGGACGTTCAATTAAATTCCATTAAATCATTAATTTTCCACAGGCGGGCTTCCATTAATTCCGCGTATCTCCGCTGGTCTTTGGTTCAATGTACCATGGATAAGGTAAAATCCGGAGACGATCGATGTTACCGAATTATCGATGATCGCGTCGAGTTTTTCTCTTTATTCCTTCATCGTCGTGTCACGAGCGGGATCTTCGATTTATTCTCGTTGATTTATTCGAGAAAGTTTCTCTTAGAACGTTACATTGTAACTTGCGAGAATTAACGAACGCAGCACGTAATGTCTGCATGGTAATTAATGTGCAATCTCCTTCGTTATTTTAGTAATTTCATTATGGTAGATTGTGTTAGTGTTTTGCTATGTGTACGTGTGTTTGTTGTATATAACGTAGACTCATCGTTGGGATCATTAACAACGAAAAAGTTGGAGAGAATCATTGGCTTCCATTGCGCGATATAACAGAAACTGCAGCCGCCATCAATCGCGAAATTACGGTTAACGTTAACGTGACCAGTTTCCATTCATCAGGACCGAGACCGCGGCTACGATCGATAATGACTATCATGGATCACGCTTGCTCGATTCAATTTCCCGCGACGTCTTCACGCGACGCCGCATCTTCCACCGCATCACGAGGGTCGTTTCCTGCACTTTTTCTCTCAAAATTGATATCGTACTTTATCTTAGTATATTCGAGAATTATTACCGGTTGTATCAACTTTCTATCAGGGCTTCTTGCAGAATTGAATTAATGTTACTGAATAAATATTACAAATCGCAAGTTGTAAGTTACTAGTGCAAATAAATTCTCTGTGACAAGAACAAGTTTGCCAGTAAAACAAATTAGTAATTATTTACAAAGCGGACGACCTCACCGATTTCAGAGACCTTCAAACATGTCGTCAAGATCAACATCCGAACAATCTTTCCCGATACATATTATCTTCACTTGGCTTTATTTTCCGAAATATTTGCAAAAATTTCGACAGTACGATTTTGATAGTCGAATAGTCACATTTTTCAATATTATAGCTCAAGATTTCCCAATTTCGAATAACGATAATATAATATAAAGCATAATATGCATTATATCTATCTGTCTTAACTTATTTCACAGTAGCGTTTCTAAACTTAACCCATTTTATTTCCTACGTGAGTTGAAAATGACTATCGGAAATGAGTCAATCAAGTTGCGCCATATAAAATGTATCGATCAAGTTTCCGTGTTACTAATTTATTACCTCAAGCAACCAAACAACAGAATGATATGGAATACGAACAATGATATCCAAAGCTGCAAAATAAAATTCTTTATCGTAATTATCCTTCCCGATTCATAATAATCATGTGCAAATGAAACCGTGTGATCACTGTTTCAATGCTTAAACATCCAACGCTTACACACATATCAAAACTTAATCGATCACGTTTCCAATTCAACGTTCCACGAATACCGAACGAATTGAAATTAATATTTCACTGAGAAACGGGATTTCACTGAGATAGAGTTTCATCAGCAACTCATGGAAGGAAGATAGACGAGACTCGATGGCAAATTAAGTAGAAACGGCGGATTCGTGAGATGTCGTTCGATTTTTCTCGTGCGCGAGGATCCATTACGATGATTGCCAAGATTTTCAACTAGCAAGGGGGATGATGCAAGGTGAATTATGGGGAATATCGTAGGATCATCCGCGCGCAAAAACCGCTTCGTCGAGAGGTAAATCGAGCGGCATCAATTAGAATTGATGGATGAAAAAGTGCTGGTTGATCGTGACCCGTCTCTCGTACATGCCGCACGATGAAAGATGAGCCGCAACAAGAAGATCCTCCGGCTGGATATTAATTGCCCCGTGTTTGCGGAATCTTCTCTTGCTACATGAATCTCGGCGTCCGCGATGGATGGCCCGATGGCGAACGCAAACACCATGTCTTCCGACCGGTCAGGTAGGAATCCAGTGATTAACAGTGTATCTATGCGTGTTTCTCGATTCCTTTACAGTTTTTACCACTGACAAATTGAAATCGAAGAAGACAAGTTCTAATGATGATTCAGGATTTAGTACCGAGATAACGAGCATTAACCCTTAACTACAGATGTTCGTACCTTTAATATTGCCACAGACGTGTAGTTTCGCTAATCACTGTGTTTTAAGAATTAGTTTAATGTAACTATTCTGTTTAATATACGATGTTTCATGCAGATGAAACTGAGAGAAATTACAATTTGTTTCATAAGATTTATTATAACGTCGAAGCTGTTAAAATTGTCTACTGTTGAAATAAAAACTCCGATTCAATTTGCAGTTAAGGATTGACAGTATTACCTTGCCAGTAAATAACTTACTTACGAATTTGTTGGTTCTAAATTCGTTTAATTATCTCTATATCTCAAAATGTCCCTTCAAAATACATTTGGTTCTCGACGTAATTACATCTAAGGATGCCGGCATTTGTTGTTCTGGTTCACAATTTCTTCAGATGTATCATTTTTGCCTAATAGATTAAAGATTCTTTGATAGATGTAGAAGCAAGATACAACCGAAATAACTCACTGTTAGTATCAGATTTCAAAGTCCAAACAGAAAGACCTAATCCACAGAGAATGTAAATCGAGAAACGGGACACGCAAACAAGAAGCAAACCGATGACACAAGGTTCGAGAAGAAAAGAAAAGTAGAGACAAAAGGTCGATGACAGAAGGCGGACGAGAAGAAAATCCGGGCGTAAAGCGACGCTTTCCATCGTCTCCGACGAGCTGGAAAACGGACGGCCATTGTGAACTGGCGAACGAATTAAGGTCGGATAGATCTTTCCACTCTTGCGAAACGAGAGCAAGGAAACAAGCGCGAAAGAGAAGACGGACACGTCTTTGAAGAAGAAAAGGAGGAAGGAAAAAAGGGAAGCTACCGTCGGTATTGCACAAAGGGCCCGGTGTTGTTGAACGCATTGTGCAATAGCCCTACGTTCTAATACACGAGAAACCACGAGGCTGTCAAGAGAGCAAGTCCTTGGCCCTCTCCAGTCAGGAAAAAAGAAGTGGACAGAAGTAAAAAACCGGTGGCACGGAATCGTTCGTTACTCTGGACCGTGTGGATCGTGGAAGACGTCAAGGTGGACAGGACAAGGAACGAGGGACAGAGACGTTCGTGAAAGAAAGAAAGAGGGTGAAACATGGGAGTCCGGTGGCCTGCAGCTGCCTGATAGAGCGGTCTTCGCCGATGCGCGAAATCGACGAAATCCGCACCTGTGGAACGAACACACAGGTCCAGCCACGTCCCTTGTAACCGTGGGTGAGCCGTAGGGACATCCAGTATCGATGGGCGTCTCCTGAAACCCTCCGTTGTATCGGTCCATCGCTACCTATGGATTTGTGAATGGCTCCCAAGTTTATGTAGGATGGCATTGGATATTGAAAAGCTTAAAATATCGTATAACAAAGATATTTATATGCAGTTATGAATATGTAGTCTTAAATTATGAAATTGTTTGAATAACTTCTATATATTGTTTCGTTTTTCATTTATCGGTATCGTTTGTTGCAAATTGGATACATCTGAAATTTGAATCGTTTCATCAACTTCCATCAACTTAGCGTATAATCTAACTTAATCCGATGGATCTTTACATTGGCAGATTTTTATTCCTCGTTTCCATGATACTCGAACGAAGTAAAAATTACTCGTATTATTTTAGTCTTTTACATCTTCCAGTTATTTCATGGTATACGCACTTCAAAATTGAGAAGGCGTAGCAGATTGAGACTTTATTTTCGTAATCGTAAACGATATAAAAATTCTTCTTTCTTTTCTTTCATCCTCGAGATTACAATTAAAATCATGCTATCCAAGAAAAGATTCGAGCCATTCGGTACTTGGAACACATTAAGATCAAGAGAATCGTTCAATCTTTCTACGCTTTCGGGTCTTGCTATCTCTCCCAAACCCTACCAGATTGGAACAACGGGCGTCATGTCGGAAAGCTTGCAAGCCAAGAAAGTTGAATGGTCATCGTCAGCTTTTCTATCCTTTCTTCCTCTCCTCGCTCTCGTGGAAGCATCTTGCCGAGAACGAAATGGAGAAAGCAACCCCATCTGTCTATTAATCAGATCTTTTGTGGCCGTTATCGATCACGACTGTTCGCAGTGGGAGGGTATCCACGACACGTTCAACGTCGTTCTTTCCACGGTACAGTTCGTGCAGGTATTTTTCAGGTAGAGCCACACGCTGCGCCGCCGAAAGGTTACGCGACTTGTTTTCGACCATGGGAGCCACTCGTCGCCAGAATATTAATTATGTTAATTACCAGGTCGATGAGACCGTTCGACGAGCGGAACGTGCTAAATGAGTTTCGTTAGTTACGACTGCAGCCCCTTCACGAGCAGATAACGCGTCGCCAGGACGTGGAACACGCGTGCTACACGACGCATACCTGGGTGTCCTCTTATTTTGCGCCCCCAAACCGATTCAATCGCCGCCTCGACACATTTTATGCTCGGAAATTTCTTGGGATGAGTTCGGGTTATAACAGCCACGGTAAGAACATACGTAGCTGTCTCGAAAGGTGTTTATGCGTGTCTTCGCAACACGCGCGGCAGTTAACGCAGGCTCGCGAGAGAATGTTAAGTATTTTATTGAGGAAATGAAGAAATCGCGGATTTCGTCGAAGATCGTAAGGCTGCGTTCACATTGGCGTTTTTAAGCAAATCACAAACTGCTCACGAGGTATTCTTAGATCGTGCGGATACTTTTCCGAGTAATGGGCAATGAAATTGTTAACGAATGGCGAATACTATTCGCTTATGAAGCAGTGGTGAAGGAGGTTAGCTGAAGGAATGATCGATTCAACTTTGATCGGTTTATAGTATCGTGGAATAACGTTTCTTTCACATAATGTTAACAATTCGCTTGTATTTCCATTATTCATTACATAGATCGATCGAGATCACATAATTTTATCATATATATCTGTGTTGGTAATATTTCAAGCCACAGACGATGCCACAAAGCCAAGTCTCAAGATTTCACACATTGGAATGAAGATCAAATGAAGATCAAAGCAAAAAATTAGAATGAAGTCAAAGATTCACAGTGAGCCTGCTTATTTTCCTACTCGCAAGTTATTCGTAACATTCAGGATAAATACGATGGTACATTCATTCGCAGTCGGTACGAAGGTAACTCGCGAATTTTTCGTAAACAGTTCTAGTCAACGCGAACATAATACATTATACGTGTTTCTATTATAATCAATGGTTATTTTCAGAATATTAGTATCCTCCAGCTGTTCTCAAGATCGGTCAACTAAATCTCTCAAAGCGACGTCGTCATTCGCCGCGCTTTTAATCCCTCAAAGCGTACACAGGTTGTCCCTGTGTGACACACGAAGAGGAGAAAAGGAGGGTACGGGCAAAGATCAAGGAAGTATGATGGCGTTCGCGTTCCATAGTGGCCGTAGAAACAAAAGGAGGCAGTATCCTTCCCTTTGTCTCACGAGGGCACACCCTGGCGATGTGTGCCGTTGCATTATTCGCCGGTGACTCGATATTATATCCAGTCGAGACGAGTATTGATGCGAAGGGAGAACATGCCGCTCTTCTTCGACCTCTAATGGCACGTTGGTTTTCTGAAAGCAGGCGACGAGTCCACCTAGGCACTGCTCTAACCCGGCAATTTTGGTGCCCCACAATCTGCCAGATTGCATCCCGCCTAGAAGGCGAATTATCCTTCTCGTTCTTTCTCTTTCTATCTTCTCATAATCTGTATACGGTATTCGAAGGAACGAACAGTTAGAACTCCACCTTTTCCCACTGCCACTTTTGCGGCGCTTGTAATTCCAAAACCAGACGTTTCTCTCTTCCTCGATTTCCACCATGGGTATTGGTGTCTTCGTTTGACAGGGAGGTCCTTCCGACTATCGGAATAATGACAGAGTTTCGAAGGTTTCCGAGAACGGGAAACAGATCACGTTTATTGCGACGATCGGTCGAAGGGTGAAACACGTGCGATTTTATATCTATCAAGATGACAAACCGATCAACTCCGGTTTTTTGTCAATTTCATTCGTAAACTCCAATTTTGTCACATTTATTTTTATTAGAAAAAGAAGAATAACAGCAAATTTCACAAATAGTGTTTGCAACATCATCGCTTCTTTCTGCCTTTCAATCCACATAGTTGATCAATGTAGTTGCTGAACAACTCATATATCTAGCCTCTTCTCTATCCAGATATCACAGCCAGGATGATGAAGACACTCCGCCTGAACGAGGAAAAGGAACACCAGAGTCTCCTGACTACTGAAAACTCCAATCCATCTCTCCCCCCGCAATAAAAAAGAAATCCTTTCTTCCCTGTCGAAAGAGCCAAGAGAAGGAAAACGAGTTGCTTTCGACTTCCCAGAAGAAAGACTGGCTCTGCCAGGAAAGTGAACAGTTGGCGGCAAGCAGCCGCATGTCAGAACGAAGAAAAGAAAGGAAGGAAGGAAACGTCGTGGCGGCGATTCGACGCGCATTCTCGGAGCGCGTGCCCGGCAATTTTGCGGCTGGAGGACGCCTTCACAATTAGCGGTATCTACCGAATGGCGCGCAGCGCATTCTTGCTACGGACCTGAGTCCCACGCGGCAACCCCTCAAGGTCTTTCCCATCTTCTCCTATCCGCGGTTTTGTCGTTAGGCATTAATTGAGCCCGGCCCGTGAGATTACAGAGAAAGAATCCTTCGTCTACAGAGATGGTATATATCCGAGAAACCGAATGAATTTCTACCCGCGGTGTGTCCCCGCCTATTCCCTTCTTTCTTTCACCCCCGAACCAAGCTCTCTCTTTCACGACCGCGTTCCTCATTTTCTTTCTTCCCCCGGTCAGAACGTCGAGAAGCAACCTGTTATTAAGGGACCCTGCCGATTAGATTGCGCTAATGGCGAACCGCTGTCTCCTCGGAACAGAAGAATCGACTAGTCTCTTTCTAGGCTCTGAACCGTCTCTTTTTTCATCCTCACTTAGGATCTCGTGTTTCCAAGGATACATAGTAGAGTGAAAAAAAATATATCGGTGGATGTCGAAGCGCAAAGGGATGAATATCTTAGGATTGTTATAAATAGAGAATGAGATTTTAAATTAAACACGAGAGACATTCAAACAACGAGTCAAATATTATTACTAATTGTCTAGTGGTTTTAAATGCAACTCCTAGGTAGATAGTCAAATAAATCCTACTTCATTCGAATCATATTTCTATGAATTTTTATCAGTGAATTCATCATATCTCTTCTTTGGCTTCTCTGGTTTCGTGGGATTTTAAGATCTAGTATTAATGATTTTCTTAGAAGTAGAGGTACAGAAGAAACACAAAGATGAACGTTTTTTCTTAAGTGGAATAGTATGATTCTTTTATCTGTTCTTATTTTTAAACGATCTATGACTAAAAGTCGTTTAAAGCTACTGAAGATTACCTACGATGGACAATAATTTATACAAGGAACCTTCTACAATTTCTACTCATATACATACACAGTACAATAGATATCAAACATCGAATCGTCATTTTCTAGTAGTATGTTTCTACATGCATAGTATATATTTTCTCTACAACACAGAATTATTTCCATTTGCATTCATACGAATCACGTCATAAATTAATTGCACGAAATATATAAATATTGTTCCGCATGTTTCCCATGTCAACAAAATCAATTTGAACCGACATATCAAAGATCTTTTCAATGGTTCCATATCGAGAGGATTAAAAGAATGGAACAGACGCTCTCAGCAGCCTTTGCCTCTCCACGATACCTCTCCGTATGTACCAAAGCACCTTCCAGACTGTCGCGTTTCATAAACCACAGCGACCAGTTCGCAAACTAACCGATTCGATTCTCCTCTTGAACAGCGACACGCCATATGCTCGCTCCACTCGACACGCTGAAAAATTCTAAACCATCGCCGGGTACACACGGTTTCCCCGCGGCGATCGACAGAGTCGAATCGTATCGAGCACAATAACTGCCGGGGAAAATTAGGGTGTACCGTACAGCCGGTCGATTTCGAAGAAAAGAAAAAAAAATTGAGAAAGAAAAAGAGAGAAAAATAGCCGGTCGCCGCGTTCATTACACGGCCGTTTGCGAATCGTTGCTCGCGACACAGAGCTGGCAGCGGGGTGACACAATTGTGAACGAGTGGCGAGTAACTCGAGTAGGCACTCTGCGATCTCCGCTCTCTCCCGCTGCGGGATACGCGGCCGTGCAACAGGCTTTATGCGCCCGTTGCGCCACTTATGCAATCGTGAATGCGCCGCAACCCCGCGAACACGTTCCTCCGCATTTCAATAGGCCGAAGGCTTTGCCCGCGCGGCTATTCAACGCGATTCCACCGAACAGGAATAACGAGTCCTACCCGCTGACTATCGATGCGTTTGTCTTTATCCAGAATTGTATAATGTGGAATCGAATAAAACGAATTTTCGTACAGTTTCTAAGAAATATATTCAATTGTATAAACGGACCGATTTGCTTTTGGTTGATTTTGAGGAAAATCCAATGACGACGAGTGCTATGCATTTCTAAATTCTGATACATTTTACCGTAGAAATGTCCTATCTTTAGAACTGACGTTTAAATGGATTTTCTTCCACCATACAACCGAACATTTCGTCCATTCGACTTCAACTGCAATCTTCCTTAGTAGATCTCTTATTCCACGCGAATACGCAATTGTTCGTTTTCAGGTCAGCTTAGAAAATTCTGTACGCGCAATGCGGATTTCGATCGCCACGCTGATCGAAACGGCGAAACTCGGCCGGGACTCGACCCAGATCCTGTGCCCGAAAACCGGAGTACAATCAGCAGCGAGTAACGGGGAGTTGAAACGGCGGTACTCGAAAATTCAACGCGCTACAGGCATTCGAAACGAGCCATATGGGTAAACCGAGCCACCAACGGTAGCTTTCCATTGTGTGCAATGCTACAACAATATAATAAAAATAATTTCCCGGAGGCAGAAACGTCGCCAGGGTATTAGCGAGCTAATGAAACGTGAGTTGGAGCCTAGCCTCTGGTGTCGCGTTTCCGGAAGACGGGAGGGGACGACCACCTTTCGGACGGAAGCCCGGGGAACGCGGTTACGAAAGCAAAGGGGACGGAGCAGAGAAAGAACACGAATAAAAGAAAGACAGAAAAGAGAAACCCGATCAATTTATTTATTAAACGTTTTTCATGCCTTTGTCGTAGCCTGTCGTGTTCCCACGGGAAATACGAGGCGCTTAAAAGAGTGCTCCCGAGTTTGGCGAATCTTGTGCGGGAGGGAATCGCCAGGACCGACAGGAAGCCGGCGGATCAACCAAAGATACCTACCCCTAATGGAATCACGACCGACCTATACGAATTTGAGAAGAAACCAACATATCTCGCGAGATTCATGGGATTTTTGTTCCGTGTGTGTACGATCAACTCGATTGTCTCGAATTACATACAATGACTACAGCAAAAACTGTCACACATCCTTAATTGTCAACCAAGCGTTTATTTCGAAGGTTCTACGTTTAATTTTTCAATTTTAGGGAATCGGTTTGATTTTGAGTAGTTTCGTGGAAATTGTTCGTTTCTCGGCAAAATTCAGAGAAGGAAAAAAGTTTCTAAAAGTTTCGAATTGGCAGGTAATATGGATGTAGGACTATAAAAAATTAGTTACTCAAGATATTCCTCGAAAGTGAAACTAAACAGGAATATTTCATTCGATTACTCGAGCGGGATAAGTAGAAATCACAGCGACGCTTAACGACCACAAATCGGAACGAGGCAATGTCGTAACGCGTTTTCGTGCTTTTAGTGTCGAAAAACGGTCCCATTCGAACGAAAATAATCTTATTACCCATAAAAACAACGTTTGAAGCGATCGTAAAGAACGAGACGGTAGCCGTAAAAATAAAAAAAAAAAAGAAAATGAGAAAACGACGAAGAAAACAAGAAGGGAGTCTACTCTAGGCGGAGGGCGCTATCTCTTCCGCCCTTATATAACGCAAGGATTCTAAAGGACGAGATTCGAGACGAACCTGCGTCTCTTTTCGAATTTACGACCAGAGCGACTTTTATGCCACAGATTTGTCCTACAACTTATCGATTCCATTAAGCACTATTAGCAAGCCGAAGCAACTTGGCATCGAGAGGCAGACCTCGAGCGGTCGACAGGCTCTCGACATCGCTTACCTGTTCGTCCGGTTCGCCTCGAGTGGATTCATTTGTTTTAGGAACGACGAGGACGACGGAGATTCGGGCGTTGAGATAAAGGAGTCGATTCAAAGGCCTTCAGGATCTATCTTCGAATATTTCGAATTTGTTTTCCATGAAAGATGACTCTGCTCTTTCATCTTTTACGGCACAGTCGATTTCATTCGACTTATCGTTTGGAAGATAATAGACGTTCGTCAGAGACGAAATATGCACAGAATACGTTTTCGTTGAATATCTTCTCGATGATGCAATGTTTAACTTTATAATTTGACCAGTTAGTCGCTTTAATTATTATACCAAATTCTATTTTTTCTTATTCTTTTTTATTACATTTAGATAACAGGTAGAGATAGAAATAACAAGCGAAGATACAGACATTAAGTGGAGTCGATCAGTTTGGCTTGTGACTTATATATTTCATTATTCTGAATTGCTTGTTAGAACTCGCTTTTGGTCTGTAGAACACATTCATTCCAACCACATCCTTAGTCACAAATATCACAGCAAATTAGCCAAACTCAACAATTCACGTTTCATAACCGGGGTCTAATACACTTTGAATAATAAAACGCGTAACATTTTCTTCCTTTTCAACAATTTCCAAGTAGTATTCATTTTTCCCTTTCCGTTTGATATCTCGAGGAAGCCCTCGAGACAGCCTCCTCACCCGAGCTCCTCCACCTTCAGAGTCCTTTTTTCCATTTTTCCCCTCCACTTTTCGTCCTTTCTTTCTTTTCTTCCCCTTTTAATCCACCCGCGCGTTGCCTCTCCTCCTTTTTCTTACGAGAAATGGGACAGGCTCAGATTTCACCAGTGGACTCTCGAGGAGACTCGCGTCGTAACTCTAGACAGGCAGCGTCTATTTTCCTCGGGAAAATTAATGGTGCCGCTGACAAGCCGCGTAAAAAAATACGACCGCTCGTCGTATACATCGATTTCCTCGATGCGACCTCGCAATTTCGTCGGTGACTCGCATCACGCTTTTTCCTTCCCACCGTCGAACTCCACTTCGTGGCTCGGCGCTTCGTTTCTTCTGTTCCAAACGTCGCGTGATCGATCGTTTGTCTCCTGTTACGCGAAACCACGTTTTCGTCGACCGGTTCCGTGGACTTCGAATCTTTAAAAGATGGTCAGTCGTGGAGGTTCTCTCGATTTTTCGACAATGGAATTTCGAAGCAGGCTACGAAGGTTATCGCTAACGCGGTCAGTCAATTAGGACTATCTCTCCGCAGAAAATCGGACACTTTGATCTCCAAGTAGAGTGATGCCAGATTCTGGTGCATTCGAGGGAAGAACGTGGAAAAAAGGATGGATGGTTCGAAGAGTAATCGATCTGGGATAAGTCTGTCCTTTCGAAGAAAATTGGAAAAGACTATCTGGTCGAGTGTTTGCGTTTTAGGTTTCTTCGAGCGACGCGGGGATATTCGAGCTACCTGTTCGACAAACATTCGTTTTTCTAGATTCCCGATAATGCATCTTTTTCCTTTTTTCATAGTTGGCAGAGACCCTCCTTTTATGTTTTTAGAGCTATTTGTCATTTTCTTAATACGGATCTTCCTAATTGTGGTACCACACGATCTTCGTAGAAGAGAAAGAAGAAATTCATCGACAGTTTCCAAGCACAGAGATGATATTTTAGTTACCTATTCCGCAAATATATATTCTTAAAGATTCGAGACAATCGTCTTTTCTTCCCTTTTCTAATTCACAAAATTCTCTTCTTTCTCCGCTTTTCAAAATTTCTGATTAAATTAATTAAATTAATAATTAATTTAATCAGTTAATCAGGTTAAATTAATAATTTCTGATTTCGTAGAAAATAGGAAATCTATTCGTCCTTTCACCGAGCACCAAGAAAACGATTCAACTAAGTTACGTTTATTGCTTGCAATTTGAAATCATCTTTTCATTCTTTTAAACATTCTACTTTCATCTCCAACAGCTTTAATTTAATTTGTCGACTGCCGATTTCCCATTGTCTTCCTTCTTATAAAAAAATCACCCCAGTTGGAATTCGACCGCAGAAGTTCGTTTCTCAAGGACGAGGGACAACCAGGAGGGTTGCGTACTCGAGTTCCATCGGTGTCCTGGCGAAACGGAACAGCCTTACAAGATTTCCCTCTTAAGGAAAGCAACCTATAAAAACGAGCACTTTGGGAATCTTCCCGTGGAAAAACGTGCCTCGAACAATTTCACAGAGGTGCAGTTGATCCAAACCTTCAAATATTAGACACGAACGAAGCAGTTCTCGTTTCCTGCAATATCAAACGATGTCTGGCGCGCAGATTTTTTCTTTTTCGGACAGATTTCACGAAATCTTTGTCTCCTCGTAGTACAACGTGACGAGGCATGTCGTTAGCATCACGGAGACTCGAAAATGAGTTTCTGTTCCAAAGCGATGGCGTCACGTGCTCCATAGAATTTCGTGGACGACTGTGCGACACGTGTTCGACGAGCTGACCGAAGCTCGCTGTTCACTGCTGGACCCGCATCGTTTCAAGATCCACAGACACTTGAAAAGGTCGGCTTGGAGAACATCAAAGAAACCCTCATTGATGCACGGGGAAACAACTAGGAAATGTAGCGGACTACACGAAAATAAACCGATGCGGAATCACCATGCTACGGGTAAACAAAAATAGAGCACCGGCTGTGTTCGGCATTCTTCATGCGAACCAGAGCGAATACGTTGTTAAATGCACTAAAATATTGGTACTAGTACTTGACAGCAAAGAATCCATTTTTCCTTGAAAATATTTCAAGAATATCTTGTATTGTATAAAGTTGTATAGCAATATCACGAAGTAAAATTGTTAATAAAGAACCATGTCACTCCCCAACCTCAACGAACGTTGATAAATTCAGAACTAACTCCTTATCCAAAGTATCATTGAATAAAGAAAATTCTCATCCAAGTGGAAACAACCCCTAACCAATAAATATCCCTGGAACGATACACCATATCATATTTTCTTTACACTACATTTTCTCCATACATAAATAACCTTTCACAACAAAATATATTTCCCATCACTACTAGTTATACTCTCACGCAATTTCACTACGAAAAGACCTCTACATACATACATGTACATAAAGTGTTTCAGAAAATTGGTACCAACCTTCTGGAGAGTACATCTTATATCCTTTTCACAGGTATATCTTATATCTCAATCTGATGGTTGGACACGCGTTTATTACGGCCTTTTTGTTTGCTTTAATGCTTACTACATGCTTCTGAAATTTAACATCAACTCTCTCAGGCACCTTGTATATAATATACATAAAATCCCTAAAATAAAGTCGATCAAAATTCGACCTGCTCGCTGGACCACGTCGTCCCAACTCGTTCCTTTCACCAATGGACGAAGGAAAATGCGGTCCCCCGAGGAATGCGACTGGTGCAGGCCCCAGGACAAGACCTCGAAGGGCTGTATCATGCACCGGGTGCCCCCCTGCTGGGTGCTCTGTTGCGAGCAGAGAAGGGGGTGTGGCACCGGTGCACCCCTCGGGATCCTGCGGTCATCCCTACTCGTCGGCGGCCCTTAGAAGCGGCCGTGTACACGCACAGCGTGGCATTATGCAGGCCCCGTGTTCTACAGGCCGTTACGGAACCGCCCTATAATGGGATAAAAATAACCGTGTTTATATAGGATTACGAGACGATCATCTTCCACGGGACGAGTTTCCAGGATGGAAGGGGGCGAGGTCGTGGAGAGGTAGAAAGGGTAGAATTTTCGTCGAGCCGGTTCCTCTTCTCCATTGTCTGCGCCACGTCGAGCAGTCGCGGCTAATAGATATGTGATAGGGAGACGTGCCGTCGTCTTGGGTACGAGATCGCTGCTACGTTTGTATTTATACGCTGATCAATTTGTGCGCTGTCGCGTGCGATACGCCATTGTTGAATGCGTCTAGAGGCTAGACACGCGGTTCGGTAATATATCCGGTTTACCTTTTTAGGAATACGATAGATTATTTGGAGTTCTTTCTTAGTCTTTTTGTTGTTTGTTTGACGGGGAAGACGTGCGACGTTGAAGTCCTTTGTATTGTGAAAAGTTCTTTGATGAGATATTAAGTATGGTACGTTCTTTGAACTTCATAATATAATCATTAATTATTTTCCAATGTAAATGATGTATTTTGTACGTGGTATTTACTTTTCAATTTACTGTACGAGGTTTCTATGGAATTTGTCTGGAGTATCTTCTGTATGGAGAAATATGTGAAAAAAATGAAATGGAAATAAAGCTTTTTCTGTTTCAAAAAGGAGATTTTATAATGGAGGTGCATGTTTTGAGAGTAAAGTTGTCGATCTTTGCTTTCTTAAATGGAACTATATATTTTCATTTAGCTAGACGTGTAGCTTAAATCCATAGATTTGATATACTGCTCTTCGTATAATATAAAATTGCTGATTTATAACAAATCAAATTTGCATAATAAAAAGGTGCATATTTTATAAATCGTTCCCTATGCAAACACCCTATGAAAGGGTTAAAACGAGGCCAAAAAAAGCCATACGTAAAGTTAACCTCTCGCGCCTCCATCACCCAATCAATCAACCCCCTCCCCGATTCCCATCGTCGCTCACGAGAGGGAAGGAAAGGTTACAGCGTGTGTTTGCCACGGCACTAACGAGACAGGAAGCTCTGTCTCGGAACCATGTCCGTCGATATTAACAATCAAGCTATATTTGATTACAGTCTTGCTAATTGCGCGTCGCCGTTCATTGTTCTCTTCTCCCTCGTCTTCTCTCTTTCTCACCCCTATCGGACGATCAATCGCCCACTATGCTCCCTCCAGTTGGTTTTAGGTTCAAACGTGACAAAGCTGGACAAAGAGCAAGCGCGACAGGGACGAAGGATCCTCTCTGTCGTGCGTAGAAATGATGCGCCCGGGTTAGCTGATAAAGACAGAGAACTCACCCCTGCCGGAACGTTATTAAATTATTCTAGCGTAACAGTAGATCTACCCGCAGATATAAATTGACACTGACAATGCCGATTTCGCCGGCAACAGGACACGTGATTCGGGAACCACGAGCCGCGACTAAATACGCGAGCGCCAGTTCACCTCCGCAACGGGGTTAAATTCCTGTTATTAATGGATTTGTTTGCGGTGCCTGCCCCGACGGTCAATATTTATTTATCCGGGCGAATGTTAGCGTTGCGACAAGTCCTGGCCAGTTCGGCGTTCAACAGAGGGAACGAGAAAAGACCGGAGATCGAAGAGGATAGGCCACGACCTGCGGCAGCGGAGAGGGCGGGGGTGGTCGGAGTTTGCGGGTCACGTGAAACAGCAAGATCGTAAATAAATGGCCGGCGTATTTATTCGGGGGAAAAAACAAATTTATGCACCGGTTGAAAAAACGCTGCGATGCTAAGAAGCAGGAAGAACGTCTCTGATTTCCTGAACCCTTTTTTATTAAGGCTCCACGTCGGCTGTGAACCGGTGACCCCACGACGTCCAACAGGAAACGAACGCCGAGTGTTCACCTTTTAAGGGTTGCCTTTTAATGGGATCCGATGAAACTCTGCAGGCTGTTTGTTGGGCATTTTTTCCGTTAGTTTTGCTTTCTTTCTTTCTTTATCGGTTTGGTTGCATAAAGGTTCGCGTAACGTGGGATTGGGCTTATGTAAATGTAATGTAATTTGGCGCAGATGTTTTGGTAGCTTTGCGTATACTGATGAGAAGAATCAGAATTGTATCATAAAAATCAATGGCTTCGTATGTATGTTCTTTTTAATAGAAGAATCTAACCGTGTTTTTATCCTGCCGTTATACGAGACTCTCCGAAGCCAAACTAATCGATTTCACTTTTTATTCATTTCTTCATTTCATTACATAAGTATTTCATTTCTCTAACTTTGTGTGTATTATAAATACTATGATATCGATATGTTCTAAAGATTTAAACAATCTTAAAATTGATCAAGATAAGTACTAGCAATTTTGTAGCCATAAAACGATTCTATCGAATCAGCATGTTTTAATACTGGTTTCATTAGTATATATATACAAATGTTACAACAAATACGATTACGTATACGAATATCTTTCGAAGCCACGGTACAACGATCATCCGATATATCGAAACATCGACCTATTCAACACATCAACTCCACCATAAGGACTCCGCCCAAAAATCGTAAACCACAGACTTCCCCGGCAAGTTCTTCTCTTCTCAAATACCCCTCCCAAAAACCTTCAAAAAACCTCCTCATCCCTTCCAATGTTTCTATAAAACTCATACGAGACAACGAAGTTACTCGTAGCAGCAGCGTCGATACGTTTCTCTCGGCAGCTCGCGCGGCACTCTGAAGCGGTGTTCACGAGCTAACCATCGAGAGCTCCAGCATCCGTGCTCCCACCAGCGTGGCAGCTCGAACACAGCGGGTTCAGCTCGTCTCCGCCGCTACTGCCACCACCACCAGACACGTCTCCACCACCACCAGGGTCGACGGCGTCTCCACCACCACACGGCGAGCGAGCAGCAGCGGCGCTCAAGAGCCGAAGGGCCCCGAGGTTTCTGCGCTCGGAGTCAGTTGGCCGACATGAGCCGCGCGCGTTGGGGCTCTCGGTGTCTGTTCGCTCGTTAAGGGTGGCAACGCGACCGGTGGCGTGCACCACTGTCCCGTGAGATGTCCGCGGATCAGCAAAACTACGCTACTCGCGACCCATTCCAATCGAATAACACGTTTGAAAACACTTTCGTCGAAAGTGACGGCGGCAGATAGTTTCTCGAATCGTAAAAAAAATCGAATCAAGGGTAAAAAAAAAAAATTCGAAATAGTGTAAAAGAGATTGAATCGTGAGAAGGGTGAAGGACCGAGTTTTACGTAAACGCCGGGTCAGCTTTAGGTGAACCTGAACCAGTGTCAGTGCAGTGGGCTTCTCGAGTGTGGATAAACAAGAAAAAGTGGTTTTCGGAAACATTGAACCGTGTGTTGCTCGTTGGGGTGCAAGGTGGATTTCCTTAGAGAAAGCTGTTAATTCTGGGATTCCAACAGTTACAAGTGAGTTTCTTGTAGATTACGTAGAACGTATCTAGGCGGGGTTTAATTAAAATTGAACGAGGTACGTGGAAATTGGACGAGTATCCTCGAGGAGGTCGTCGAAGAATTTTAACGAGCGACTTGCCGGTTCGAGTACCCTTCCGCTTCTTTCGATATTTTCTATTTGATCGACGAGAACTTTTATATATTTCTGGTTCCTTTTTTCTTTTTTTCTTTTCCTGAACTAGTATTTCTTTTAATATATTGAAATGTAGTCACGGTCGAGCGAGCGTCTCGAAAAGCTCGTACGAAATTAGGAGGCGGTCGCTTATCTGGCAAGGCGAACTCCCGCTGGGCCACGGCTTAAAGGTCCCCTGGAAAAACTATTTAAAAAGCCGCGGCATCCAGTGAAACTGTGTTTTCCCTGCTCTTACGCTTCGCTTGCCTCGCAGCAGTCTCTGGTTATTGCTATTCAAATTAAGCCACCGTGGCCCGCGAATAAAGCGATTCCCGTGTGCCTGCTTATCCGAGTCGAGCGTTCTCGGTATTCGGAATTGGAAAAATTCCGCGAAAGTGCTCGGGCCACACGAACGATTTACTTGTTGCTTGCAGCGAGTTTTATCGTCCGCGAACTCGGGATTGGAAAAATTGCTCGAATCGAAGGCGGCGTATAGCTTGACAAGTGTAGATTCAAAATCGTGTTGGAAATAAATGGAGACTTGTTGCAGTGGTTCTGAGTATTTGTTAGAATAAAAACCATTTTTATGACTATTGAATGGACGAATAGTTTATGTAGTAGGATTCATTGGTTTCCTGATTGATTCTTTCCACTGACTATGATTTTGTCATATAATGGGAATTTCAAGTCAGATAAGCGGATTTATCAATCGACAAAAATTCACTTTTTAATTACAAACACTCGTGTTTTTCTATTTATTCTTTCTTCGATTAGTTGGTACTTTATTTATTAAATCATTGTATTGTAAAGATTTATCTAATACGATTATTTTGCTTAATTACATGTATTTGAGGTTTGAAACTATTATTTTGTGCTACATCATAGTTCGATAAACGGAATATTACTCTATTTCTATCGCATGGCAAATTTTTCATCTAACTATTGATCAAATAATTAACAAGTTATCATTCGATTTAAGATTTCATACGTTTCAAGACAATTGCATTTCAAGAAATCGTTCTTTGTCGCTTACGGCTGCTATAAACGTCAAACTCTAAAAACAATCTCCAAAATTCGCATTTTCACCACCGTACAATTACTCAATCGTAAATCTACCGAACGATCCAAAATGAACCAACAACCTTTAAAGTTTCGCTAAAAACACCGTGCGTAAGCAGTTTGTGTCGTCGCAGCACGCGATCCCAGACACATAACGTCTGAATCTTAACGTTCGACCGGCGGACTCCATAAATTCTATGAAATGGGGAACCGCTAAGTTTACGAAATACGCATGTCGAATAAAGCTGCCAGCTCCCCGGGGAACAAGCGTGTACGGAGGATGCTCCGGTTTGGAAAAATACCCGAAAGGAAGCGGGTACTCGCCGGTGGTCGCGAACGAACGACTCTCGACCTCCGGCGGATAGCATAATCGTAAAGTGGCCGTCCATATGCGGCATCGAACGAAGATTCACAAACATTCGGCTCCACTTACCAGAATTACGTGGCCCGAATCGACGTCGTTCGCTATAGAAACCGGGAGCAGTATGTTTTCACGGATTTACGCGAAACGCGTGCAAAGAGGGAAACGAGTTTCCTCGTAAATACACGAAATATGCAGAGGGGCTCAGCAGTTTCTTAGCTTTCCTCCTTGAAACGGTCGTGTTCAGGCTTTTCGACTTGTAGATAGGGTGAGGTTGAGAATGTGTTTGGTTAAAAGGCGAGGGTGTTCGAGTTCATTGATCACCGTTGAGAGACAGAGGTTAATTCATGGAATTATCTTCGTAAATAAAACATATAATATTGGAGCCATTCATTCACGTGCAGAAAAGAAAATAATGAATGCGGATGAATAAAAGTGCAGCTCGAAACAAGGTTATTTCTGTAATCCTCTGTGAAATACATTTTTTTAATTGATACAAATTTTGGTTCGTTTATTTGATCGTTTAGATTAAACGACTTCCATTTTTGGATTAAACCTTCCAACTATCAGTAGACATTTGTTTTAACAAAAATGCAACTTTCAGTAGAAAATTGTAGAAATCTTTTTAGTAGAGTTTTTCATAGAAATGTTAATAATACTTTTAGTAGAAATTTTATCCTTGAACGATTAATCTCTAATTATACACGTTTGTAATTTTGCTAGTACCATAGACGTACTCTTTAATTACAGAATGATCTTATCTGTTAAATGATATGTTATAGAAATTCTAGAATATAACGTACCATTTTAAACTTCACAAAATTGTAACAGCAAGATAAAAATTCCGGCTCTCGCCTACCCTAAAAGATTAAACACGCAAAGTCGTCTAGTGACCAAATGCATTCCATCATCCCTAACATGTTTATCTTTTCCACCCAACTGCTTCCCACCACCTCCATAAACTATCCTCCATGCGCAACACCCATAAACAGCGAGAATCTCCAACAGAATATCATGAAAGCCCAAGAATCTGCTGATATTCCCCATTTCGCGGTCATAGACGAAGAATGATCGATAATTCACGGTCACAGGCAAATCGACCTGTTCTATCTATTCGTGAATAGTGGCACGACTGTCAACCTCGTGCGATCCCTTTCGTATTTTGTCTAGTCTAGTTCCTCGTTGGGAGTAGAGGGACGAGGGAATTGCTGCGATTTCCACGACGTCGGATCGATAAACGCTTGAAATTGCGGAACGTTCGACGGCGTTGTTTGCGACGGCCTGTTAACCTTCCGATCGAACTGACGCCCGATCATAGACGCCGCTAACGAGGATCTATCGCGGGAGACGCGACTACAATAATCGGCCTTCGATTTTGCACACTCTGTCTCCCTCTCTCCCATCGTTCGCTCATGCGTGCACTGTGAATGCAATTAATTAATAAGCCGCGTATCTCTCTCGTCGGGCCGCCATTGATAGCGGGCATTAATCGTCGCCGCGATACCGCTGCAATAATTACGCCTTTGTCTCTTTTCACGAGAACGATGTCCGCGGAAACGATTCCCCCGAGTCCTCGACTTGTTTTGCACAGAAAAAGTTCGCTTTCTGGGAGGCATTTCTTTAACAAGATTCTGCGTTGAATGAATGTTCGTTGGTAATGGAACGTTCGCGTGTTCTGTGTCAGTGGATCGAGTGGTTGCCGTCTTCGTCAATGGAATTTTATAAGAATGTTACGATCAACTGTAGCTTTCTTTGGGACTATCATATTAAAATATAGGTTTAGAATACTTGATTTTAGTTACAAGGTTTTGAACATTTCACGTCTTTTATGAACAACGTGTTCCAAAAAAGAAAGGTATCTAATGAGATACAAATACGAAGAGGAAGCGAGGAGAACAGCAGAGTTAAATTTCTAAAAATTTCTATATTTCTTTACAGTCCTTGGTTATCAATAATACCTGCAGGAAAATTCTTTTCTACGTTCCCTTGAAATCCCCGATTCCTAGACTCCTAGATTCTACTTATCAATGAACAAACGAGAAATGGATCTTTTTCGACACTTTCCTCAATTCTTATCTCGCGTCGTATCGACCGTACAAACACCTCCACCTTCAACCCTGCAAACACTTCCTAAACTATAAGCCAAATATAAAAACGCGTCAAATAAAAAAAGACTACGTTTTACTTTTTTCCAAATTGAACCATCAAGTAACGGCTCTCACAAGCGGGTCCCCCCTCGTGTCTGAGCCTAATGCTCGAAAATGGCCGCCGCCCACGCGAGTAACTTCACTTCCCGCCGCTCTTTAACTCTCTAAAATTCTCCTGCGGCGTGAAACTGCTCTCGCAACGAGCAAAACAGCTCGAAATCGCGGCGATATCGCGCGCTCGGCTCGCGAATTCCATCGACGCGACTCGTCGACGATGAAAGAAGTCGGCGGAAGCGGCGAGACGAAAGCGAACAGCACGAGAAAACTGAAAAGCGTTGACGGGAACATTCAAAGGGGCGCGTGTCGCGTTCACGGGAACGAGACGACGCAGCAGAAATAAGAGGATCCATTGGCACCGCTCGCGGGTCCCCGCTCGACTTTCTTTATTTTCCGGTCGGACAGGCTGAAAAAGAGAAGGAAGAGAGAGTTTCAGCAGCGTCTTTCTTTATCCAGCCACGCTTCGCCGGAGATCATTACGCGGGCAGCAGCTTCGCGCAGAATGGTTGGTCGTTAATAATGTCTGTCAAAGTCAAATAACAGGTCCCATTCCTCCCGATTCGTGACGTTTAGTCAGCGTAATCTCATGCTCCGTGTAATCTCATGCTGCGGGTAATCGAGGCTTTTTCAATTTTTCTCTCCCCTCTCGCAGGACGTTTATTATCTGGCGGAATGAGTTCATGTGGCGCTCGAACGTTCCGCGTTATCCAATCGCCAATTGACGTTTTCATACGGAAAGTTTCTTTGATATTGAAAATTCCGTTTGACGTCGGCTCGATAAGAAAAGGGTTGAGTAAGTCGTAACGCGATAAGTCACAGAGCCTAGACGCAAGTGAAAGATCGTAGATTGTCGGCGAATAATCTAGAGTCGATAGTCCCGATTCTCGCGCCGCTTTTTCGTCGTAAGGATCGTTAATCTTCAACGAACGTTTTTTGCATCCATGTTATGAGCTCGCGTGTTCGATCTGCGCACGAGCTTCGTGAGTATCCCGCAATTATCGAACGGTGCTGTTTTTGCATGGATATCGGTAGAGATTTCCATGATTACCCGCGGGTAATCGAGAACCGTCGAGGTAAGTCGACGCGACTCCGCTGTAAATTATATGCATATACCGTATTCGATTCACGGGAAACTTGTACCGCAACGGGGCGCGCACATGATCGATAACATTGACGATAATGTGTATCTAAATTTTCTGTACTTGTCCACATTAACAATAGTATTGATAGCGTGTAAATCTCTTAACAATGTCTTTTGTATCTCTAAATGGCAATTGAATCTTCGCCTTAATCTCCATTCCCTTCTTAAAGGAGCTATTTCCTACAAGTGTCAGACAGCTGAACCTGATGCGAATGCGTCAGTTGAGCATCATTTAAAAATACGCTCCTTCGATGTATCATTATATCTACAAGCGTTTTGCACACTGATAGAATATCTCTCTATGCGAATACGATATGCAATCGAATCAGACGTCTCACGCTGATGAGCATATTACAGATATTTCTGCACAATCATACTTTTATAGTCCAATTAAACACATGGAATTTAAACAGAGACTTGTTTCATCTATCGAATATTATAATGACCGCCTTATTTTAAACATTTTATACTTCTACATTATCATGCATATCCTCGATAACTCTATGCTTCTACGTTTTTCGTAGACGCGTAAGAATCCTCTAGATCCATCGATAAACTCGCAGCTTTCTCGCGATATAACGCGATACCCATCATTAATAATCATTATTCCTCTGGTACTTTAACAAACTGAAACCGAAAGAATCCTCCCAAGGCAAGAAACGTCGAAGAAAAACATCAGTGGTTACTATGGACAGGAGGCAGGAAACGAGAGGCACGTGATGGGAGTGCGTAAGGCCGGTCGAAGGCGCGTTTCGTTCCCCTAGCCCGTTTTCCGTCGCGAGGCCATTAAAAACTCGCCGATGCGGCCTGTTATCTCGGTCGACGGATCGATTTTCGGTATCGCGGTCTCGATCGGCTCGCAGGAAACAACGTTGCGCCTTGCAGGAGGCTGAACCGGGGCCCACCTGGCACGCGTTGCCCCTCCATCTGCGTTCTCACGGGCTTCGTCCTTCTTTTCTACCTGCCTCCTGTTCGAAACCTCGGCGTGCACGCGAGCGTGCGCGGCAAACACCATGTTCACGCTTCGACGAATTTCTACAGTGATTCTGGGTTGGTGGGTTACGAACGACCGATGAAGATGAAGGACCCCGAGAATTTTCTTGTTAGGTTATAGAGACTTCCTGAGGTCTGAGGGACGTCGAACATAATGGATACAAATCGAATCGAACAGAGATTCGCAGGATAAGGAGATACAAGGTTAGATAAGGGAGGCCGCGAGGGTAGAATTTGTGGCTAATAATGCGGAAATCCGACGCCCGGAAAAGCTAACACGTCGATAAAGAGATATGGGAAGACACGATTATGGGGAGGGATGGTTTGGTGAATGGAAGGACGGTGAGAATGGAGGGTAGATTTGTTAAATCGTATTCTCTTGGTTTTTTTTTTCGATTATGGTTTAATTTTTATAGATGCGGTGTAAATTTTTGACTCGTAATTACAGATGCATCGTTTATAAGACATTCTATGTTTTGGTTTGTGTGCATCCACTCTTTGATGTCAGTTACTATAAGATAGAAATTTCAGATAGAAATAAACTTTGAGATAGAAACTTTTTTTTACTGTTAATGTAACGTTGTTCGTATGTTACGAAGCTTCAAAATATTCAATTTAAACGATACTTAGACAAACCTCTGAACAAACAAACGAGTCTATCGATGTCGAAATCTAGCGAAACAAGATAAAGGAAAGCAAATTGAGCGGGTGTCAGGCAGGATAGTAAAACGAGGCGAACAAGAGATAGAAAAAGAGACAACCGCTGCGAGACATTCATCACGAAACGTCCCAAAAGTGCTGGTACATGTGTGTATACGTGGTGTGTGTACGTTTGGTATGCATGGCGGCGAACGATCGACACGCGAGATTAGAGGGAAAGCGTATCGTGGAAACGAGTTTCTTCTGGCGCTAGGTCCACCACGTCAAGATCGCGCGACAGATACGACTAGTCGGGAAAAACGTGATCGAAGGAAAAAAGCCAGTCTGCATCCTGAATTTTCCCTAGTCTAGCACTGTATATTGTGTTTCGTGTATTCATGGAAAAACGTCAAATAATTCCGCGACTCGAATCATGGCATAGAAGACGAACGTTTGATCCTCTGGACGCTCAACTCGATGGCGTCGTTGACTAACGCACACGTGGCTCACTCGATGTATTTTCAGCGACACGCGGCATCCAGTCGCTCTTATTCGCGCAACGCAGCGGCGCCGCTTTAACGAAGCGATCAAAGAAGTTACGAAGGTGTGCATCGAATTTAGACTTTGAAAATAGAGAAACTAGAATGGTCTACTTAATAGCTTGTATTACCGACGATATCGATTTTTTTGGATTTCAGTAATACTTAAATTCAGATGATTCAGATTTGATTCTTCGCTACTTAGTGTTCTGAGCTCGTAATACCAATTGCAAAAGGCAATGAACAGATGCCATGAGAGTATTATCGTTTATTCTCGTCAAATCTCATCTCATTGTCGGTAGAATTGGATTTCATCAATAAAATCGTTACCTGTTTCACGAGAGTTGCAACATAAGCCACCAATTTGTTGAAATTTAACCGAGCACTATTGTATACAAAATCATAGGAAAGTACAGATTTTCCGTGAACGAAAATGTTCTCTTGATTTTTCGCGGAAATACTACAAGTCATCTTTCGTGTTACAATTTCACTAGAGAAGTCACGGTTGAAGCCGGGTCTTCTCGAGCTCCCGTGAAATTTCGTCGTTTCCCCTTGACAATTTTAAAAGGCTCAAAGTCACGGGTTAAACCCTCTTCGTGCCACTTTGACGTGGCTGTTTCAACCCCGTTCCTTTCACCGCCGTGTCACCGTGGCAAAGGAACAAACACTCGCACGAGGGTTCCAGGCTTCCTTTCGACGCTACGGAAAATCGATGGATCAAGGATCGTAATGGACGACGTTACGAGCTCGCAGCGGTGGCCACGATGCACTGGATACCCATAAATCGTCCGCGCAGGTCACGTCTCAACGAATTGAATCCTCGTTCTCGTAGGTAGCCGCAAATTTGTACACATTGCGTCGAGGTTTCGTCGTCATCCTCCGTTAGCCACCCTGTATACCACAAAAAGTTCGTGTATCTTTCAAAGATACGAAGGAGAAACGACAAAAGAGGACATAACCTTGGTCGTATGAAAGCTTGTATCTTTGAGATCGGTTCAGATCTTAGGAAGATAGGGCACGCGGTCGTATTGTGGTTACGCGTGCAAATTTACTGCTTGTAGGCACGCATCTGGCTTGAGGACCGTCTACATTTACAGACAATTGTTCGCAGACACGTAGATAATTCGCAGAAAGTGGCATAAAGTAGAAATCCAAAGGTAGTTTGTATAAAGAAGAGGAAAATCGGTATGAATGAAAAAATCTTGAAGTAGATAAAATTTTTGTGGATAAAGAATTCTGTGTGATGTATTAAACTTCTTCTAAGTATGAAACTTAGTTTGAGAAACTTTAATACAATTAAACTTTAGTAGAAAAATTTGTACGAATTCACAAAGCTTAGGACATTTATAATAAAGTCCTTTGAATATAAATTACAAATATTACCTACTTTTGGAGAATAATATTTTTAGAAAATAATGCACTTATAGGTACTTGTCCGACTATTGAATAATCATCGGTGCTTCACTGAAATGAAAAAGAAGAAATAGTGTCTGTAACTGTCCCCGGACAAGTATATATGAACAACTGTCTGTAAGTCTAAACGAGTCTTTAACTAACGGACCCACAGCTAGTCAGAAGAACTATATCTCCAAGGATCTTCATTCGAAGACTACCTACGTGGAAGATAAGCAGAAGTGAACGAGATCGAGGAGCATAGAGAGGAAATATTCTAGGCGCGCTGTATAAAGATGCTCCGCAAACCCACATCCCTTCCTCTGCAGGGGGGTTGACATGTTTATTTCGCTCCGTAATCTTCTCGGATTACGTTTTGGCCACGGAACAGGGTGAAGAGGGGAGGGAAAGAGAGACGTTTGTCGAAGAGAGGGTGGAGAATAAAAAGAAAGGGACACCGAGAAAGAAAGGATAGCCAGGGGCGGAGACACGAAGCGCATACCTGGCGTCACACGTGTGCCTCTCGAGAAGAGGCCTCTTGAAATCTTGTACACAAAACGGACCCTTAAACGCAGTGACTGCAATCGACTCGTGGTACGTTCGTGTTACGCACACTGTGCTACCTCTGCGTAGAACAAGATTCACTGATGCTATAGTTGAATCTGAAAGATGTCACAATTTTATCGATTCAATAGCAGCAAATTATTTTATCGAAGACAGAATCAAATGTAATAAGTTGCAGAATATTTTGAGAAAAATGAAGAATTTATTTGTTGCACAATTAATTTTTATTGGATTTCAACCTTCGTGGATAAATTATTTCTATTTATTATTATATAATAGTTCATTTCTTTACTGTTACAGGCTTCCAAAACTTCTCTGAAATAAAAATAAATATTGAATGAAAACAAATTTCGTTTTGGTAGTTTTTGAATGACCCCGTCATTTGTCTGTGGGAATTAAATAATTAAGTAATCAATTGTATGTAGATAGAATGGGAATAAACTCAGATTTGTAACACATCCGAGTCGTGTACCCAATAATTTCCTTTTCTTCAACGACTATTACGGATTAGTTCCAAACACCACAATGAGAGATAATAGTGGAAATGCGCTTGCATGTTTCCACAGGAAAGAAGCTGTTCCATGTGAAATTTACGACTCCCCACGATCGCGTGTTGTGAGCGCAGAATGATCTAGAGATGGATACACGCGGGCAAGAAAATTGGTCAAGGGATGATTTAGTGAGAAATGTCTTTTTTATGGCGCTTTGAGATTCGCCGGGAAGATACCAGGATGAAAAGTACGGTAGATCGATCTTTGTGTACATTTAGTCTGTAGCAGGAACTTTATCATCTTAATACATACTCTTCTTTATTCTTCAAAAAGAATCCTCCATAAATTATCATTTTTTATACTACTTTATTCTTGTCATTTTTTTACATTCCTCGTAAATCATTTTGTTTGACAAACACATGTTTTAGAAAAGGTACAACTATCTGTATATCGTATCTCACAATATATATATATCTAAATCAAAATGCTATTTAATGGATGGAACTCTTCAGAAAAATAAACGTAGCTAATTAGTTAAGGCGGATCTTTTAAAAAAATTTTTGTTACCTCTGTAATCTAGCCTCTTGAACTACATAAAGAAAAAATTGATATCATTTCATGATCAATGTAACGGTGTTCTTTGCCAGAAAGGAACACAGATTACAAGAAGCCACCTTTGATTAAGCCATTCGACTCAACCTTTTGGGTTTCTCCGTCTTCATTCACGGAATACTCCGTACAATATAGATATATCGCAGGCCAATTTCTCCAACCACCCAGTGTATACTCAATCCCTTGCGGGGGAAAGCCTGGAGAACACGATCAAGTTCGTGGCTGCGAAACGCAAAATTCGTGACACGTTACGTAAATGCATGCAAATTTATTACAACCAGAGGCGCATGCGTGCGTCGCAATTTACAACGCTGTAAGATAAAATGCGTAATATCCCTGGGTATTAGAAATGTTACGGCGAGCTATAGAACGCTTCGAGATTACACGGCGGAGAGAAGACGAGATCGGCCGGCAAGTTTCTAAATAACACGATGCACGGTTTTCACGGTAAGTCGAAAGAAAGAGAGAAGCAGGAGGAGAGACAATGTCGTAATTGCCCGCTGTTTCACAAAACCCCTGCGATCTTCCAGGGGTTGTGGCTTCTTTCGAGAGCGTCTATCGATCCGTGTCGACCCTGACACGCAAACATACAGCTAAGATGCTGACGAATAACGGAATACAATGAAAGTATCGTCGAAATATCAGAAAGCATCGGCATTGATTTGTAGAAGATCCTTCTTTGTAGAAGAATGGGAAAGTTCGCCGGAACAAATATGTGTAGATATTGATTTCACGTTTGTTGGATGAAAGCTATAAGCACTGTCATATTCTATCATTGTATTACGCATTTTATTTATAAGTATGATTTGTTCCAACGTCAGTGATTTTATACCAGAAAATAATTAATTCTATAGGCAGGGTATTCCATATCCGAGCCAGTTTTTGGCTATTGTAAGCTTTTAAGAAAATTGGAAAACTTCCGAATTGCCTATACCAAAGATAAACACTGTTTTTCAAACACGAGGATAGTAGAATTTTGCTCTGATCGTGTGAATTTACTAGGAAAGAATGAATTATTCTTTCGCCAAAATGAAAATAGCCTGTTATATAAATCTAACAACATCGATAACTTCACATATTTTCAGTATCACATACATCCAACCCACATATCACTTTTCTCCCCAACGGTACAAGAAAACTACATTTCCCGACTACTTTCGTTGCCATCGAGCTAGCAACCCTAATAGAATCCGTCCTCCCCAGAGGATCAGCGAAATTTCGCGCGCTCTCGCGAGACACGAACAATCAATAACGAATTCTCGATTGGAAGTCTCTCGCGAAAAAACATCCAGCCATTTCTTCGTTCCTCGTGCATAAAGGATTCCCCGGTATATCGGTGAGCGCGTAAGCACGCGTGGATCGTTTCTCGTTCCTCGGGGGCCCGCTTCTGTTCCGTAGCCGAGGTGGAATAGAAACATCGAAGGGAGGCGGCTTCGCAAACCGGTAGCCGCTGAATACTCCGGGGAATCCAGCCCCGTTGATTCCCCCCTACCTGTTGTCACGCGATACTCAGGTTGCCCTTCGAAGCTTTAAGCCGCTTTTCAGTCGCGGTCTCTCATCTCTCAACATATAACATCTCTCTGAACCTCACTGATCCAGAGCGAGAGGAACCAAGAAGAAGAAGAAGAAGAAGAAGAAGAAGAAAAGGGACAATGGGGAAAAAGAGAAAGCGAAAAAGCAAAAGAAGAGGAAGATGAAGAGGAAATGGACAACACGAAGCGCGCACGATGCGTCGGTTTCGAAACAGACGGACAGATTGTGCCGCTTGTAAAGTGGCGAGGAAGACCCCTGGAAAACAGGTCTCATGAAAAGAAAAGACCTTTCGTAGAGCAGCGAAGCGGGTGAATAGCACTCGAGTTTCTCGCGTTTATCCCCGACTAGCGCGCGCCAGGGTGAGAGAGCCAGGCATTCGTGGCAATTGCAGTGTGAAATGCCATGTGTTCATCCGCGCGCGGCACCACGACGTCTGCTCGGTGTCGAGTGTTTTAAGCCTTTGAGTGGTAATACCGGGCACGTTTATAAATTGAGTCCTCGTCCTGGAGGATTAGACCCCGACATCTCTCTCTCTCCCTCTCTTTCTATTCTCGTCGATGGGAAATCTGTGTAGGGACGTCCGATACGCTCGCATAATGCGCGTTCCACGGCCTCTCTACTCGTCCTGTGGATTATTCCGCGTCATGAATCTTCGAGACCATCCTCGCCCCGTGTCTACCTTCCCTAACACGCGGTCTCGTCTCTGTAGCTCCTGTGTTCCTCGCGTGGTTTCATCGACTTTCCACCGGATAGCGGCCTGACTATTGATTCGACGCGATTTCATCATCGTGATCCACGCTCGTCCCTGTTAACTCCGTTTGCGTTTCAATTAGAGAGATATCGTACCACGCGTCAACACGGAATTTTGATGCGTCAGGGTCTGTGGTGTCGTCGTGGAATTATCATTTTACTCCCTTAAACCGCGATTCAACCGATCTTTGATCTAATTTTACCCTGTCGGAGGCTGGAAGGAATTTCTTAAAGGATGGTGAAATTCATCAAAGATAATTACTTCGAGCGCTGACAGAGCACGTGCACTCGAAACCACTTTCGATCTCGAACGAAATAGTTTGCGCCGCCTACAAGCGCGAGTTCGCGAGGCTAACAAAGGACCCACGAAGGACGACATTGACAAACGATCCTCCTGTCGCGTTTCAATCCGCCGATAGGAGCTCTTACAAGTCTACCAGCGTTTTCTGTTTCTCCCTCTCACTCTTTCTCTCTCTTTTTCTCTCTCTTTCTGTAGCGCGCGTTTGTTCCCATGAATTTCCTTCGAGTCTTGTCCAACGAAACACGAGCTCGCGAAACTAGTTCCCCGCGAGTACACACCGAACTGTTCCAAGCAAATACGTTCGCCGTGTGTGTAGCGCTTTATCGCCGCTCGTAAAGTTTCATCTGGACTTTAATTAAACCCGGGAACCTCTCTCGATACTAGTCAGACGCCGATATTTTGCATAGAATGAGCCTGTATAACCGAAGCAATCGAATCTTGATTCTCTGGCTTCCTCTAGGAATTCCTTTCTTTTTTCATTCTTCTATCATGTAACAGAGGAAAAGTTTGATTACCTGAAAAATAAAATTCCTCCGCTTATATTTACATAGCTGATTAATTTTCTCTATAACTGTTTCTTATATTTATCAAGTAATCGAAGAATCTTATTAATCCAGAGGAGCGAGCTACCCCCTTCGAGCTTCCAATTATCCCCAGGACGGAACGAATTTTTCGCGTCTGGCGATCCATTTCCACTAGACGGATCGCCGTTAATAATTAACGATTCCCGGTTATCGGACTGGATTGGCCACGAAGAACCGGCGCGAGGTTGATTCGAGGGAAACGAAACGAAGGGAGCGAGAAAGGGGGTGGAATTACCAATCCACCTCTCTCTCTCTCTCTCTCTGCCTCTCTAGGTTCGAACGAAGGCACCACGAGGAAATTTCGCGTGCGGGAAAGTGCGCGGTACCGGTGGAATATTTAAATGGCAAGGGTTGCCAGCCGGCACCTAAGTGGCACTCTCACCACTCCTAACCGTCTTTTACGTTTTCCGGTGGAAACAACGGAACGAGCAAGCGAACCCAGGAGAAACGTTCAATCCGCGTCCCAGCGTCGATGTCGCTTCCGCCCTCCATCGCGTGCCACCAAGAAGTTTCCATTTTTTTTCTTTTTTTGAGAAAAAGCCGCTGCTGGCTTATATTTTCGATGAAAACGCACCCTTCCAAGCGGCAACCATAGCTCGAACGCGGTTCCTATAGAAACTGTTAATTTTTTTTCTGAGACCTTTTTCTATTTTCTTTCTATTTTTTGTTTTCATGTTTCAAGAGTGGATATGTATTTTAAGATGAGATTGAATATACGAGGACATGGTTGGAGGAACGTTATGTCAGTGGATTTCGAGTCGAGAGGGATCAAGAGTCCACTTTTACCTCTAGAAATGAAATATCTTTGAATGTGGAATTTAATCTGAATTTTTCACTGCGTTTTCAAGTCTCAGAACGATATTATTGGAGAATAGTACGAAAAGGAAAATTATATTTATATGTATAGTACCGATTGACAGTATATAAAGAAGTCGTATTCAAAGAATATCTGATAATCTAGCAACACACAAGTTTCCACTGACTACTCAAAATAACAAGTCTTTAGTCGATTTTACGGTGAATTTGTGTAAATGTAAGTTGAAGAGCGTGCACGTGACCCCAGAAGTCGCTTTCCATACATTCTTCGTATATACATATGTATCTCTGAAAAACTTACTGCTTCATTTATCTTAATTAATCATGACTGACGAACTACGATGTATACCCAGGCTAGTTCATGCAACGTTAATCTATTCCCTCGTATACGCCGGTGCACGCTTCTAAAACATTCCGTAGAAACGGATAATAGCTGCACGCTGCTTTATTCATTCACTTGGAAACAATTGCATTAGCCTCGTCAAGTAGATATATCACGATGCTGTTTCTCTGTTAGCTACAAAGAATACTCTTCGTACATTTTCAACCTTAGACACGCCATATTACAACGCATGCGTTCACTTACCAGTTTCAATCTATGATGGAGATAGAACTATAGTAGAGTCATTTATATTTGAATTGCATTTCTTGGAATAAAATTTTAATGGATATCTTCCTATAATTCAACATGATTGTAAAATGATAGAAAGAGAAATCTTTACGCTGCAACCTATAATTTGACATCCTATATATTTATTACTTCTGATTCAAAGTTTTCTTTCATAAGAACAGAGAATCGTAACTCGTGGAAAGAATCAATGAATCCTGGCTATATCCATGAACAATTTGCCCATCAATGAGTTCGAGTAAACGAAGTTCAACTACATTATCATCTACCACGTTTGAAAATCCTACAGCTTTTAATTTTAATCGGATTACTCATTTTTCTATTTCAGGTGCAGTCCACAACCACCAAGAGGTTTCACGGTGAAAGTGCATCGCCACCATTTTCCTTAATTCAATTTTCTTCGACGTAAGATGAACGAATGATCGACGAACGACGGTGACACGTACGCGATGAGGCCGAAATCGTGTTCCCTGTTCCTGTTGTTCTGCGTGCTGTTGCCGGGACTGGTGCGCCCCTTCACATCCGGCGAAGGTGAGCAAACTTCCATCCCAAAGTCTCTCATGACGACAAAATGCAGTCGTCAGAGAGGGAACAGAGGCTCTCCAGTTAGAATCTCGCTTTCTATCGATTCAAGAACCCGACTGCGACAGTCGATGACTGAAGTGATCGAGTGCACTTCGTACGAGTTCTTTCACCACGGAAACGGGAAACGAATGCTCACGGCCTCGTAGATCGTTCGATAAGTTGGAAAACGGGCGGACTTGTTCTGAGAAACAGCCGCCATTTTGTTATTTTCTGCTCATTTCACAGGGGCAATTAGTTCGAAGATAAAGAGTTTCTAATGTTTATCGTAAAATTCTGCATAAACTCCTCGGACCTTCGAAATCATACTATGCGCTTGATATTTCAATTTTCCAGAAATTTACTTCAGAGATTCTGATTTGTTTATTTGTATTATTGATATTGTTTGTTTAGGTCCTGAGATTGTTTATTTCCATTCTTGATCTTAACCTTTCGTAGTCGAACTGTAGTCGTCAATGTATATCATGTCATTTCTTTTACCTTTAGCCGCTTCCTTTTATTCTTTCGTACCAAAATTTAATTTGATAAAAATGTTACAACGTAGGCAATATCATTATTTTAGGTTTATAATATTTGTTCCATTGATTCGTTTCTTTCTCTGATGATAAATTACTCTATTTTAAAATAACTTTAAAACAGAAAAGCTAACATGCAGGAGCATAATAATCGAATGAAAGCACCGTGCCCAACAACTAATGTGCGTTAATCCCCTAAATTCCTTGAACAAGCCTCCAAAAAAAACTTCCATTTATCCATCATTTTCCTACGATCGCTCAAGATTCGATTCCCAATCCCCACAGCGAAGCTTTATTGTTCCCCGATCCTGATCCAAGGGTACGTCAGTAATCAACGTTCGACGCTCACGAGGGAGGAAGCCGAACACGGACATGCTTTTTGCGATTCCCTAGCCGAGAAAGAACCTGGTCGTGTTCTATGTGCACGGGGCTAGTCACGAGCACGGTCTTTGGCTTGGGAAAGGGAAAGGGTGAACGGAGAGGGGCCCAGGCAGATCTAATTATACGGCAAGTCAGCGTCGTTGATTAGTGGTGGGCATAACCGGCCGGTTACGTTACACCAGCCGTTTTCGATGATGGATTACGATCCCCTGGAGCTAGTTTTAAAGCGACTTTACGCGAAGAGGGGGGCTTTTGGTCTTTCTCGGTTTCTTCGCGCGAGACTCGCGAGACCACGTGGCCGACTAATTAGCGTCCCCGACATCCACCGGCCTCGTCATCGCGGCACATAGGGATGATGAATGGCACACGGCAAGCAAAAAAAGAAAAAAAGAAAAAAATGAAAGAATCGTTACACATAACGATAGAAAGTTCACGGATTTATACGCCTTAACTGTGCGTATCTCGAAGCGAGAACCATTCGAAAATGTATGCAGTAGAAGAATTATTGCGTTCTTTAAACCTTCTTTCGAGGAAGTTGCGCCGGTGTTCGCTATGTTGGTCGTATTTCAAATTAACACATTGGCAATAGTACGCGTTATGCCTCAACAATTTCTGATAAAAAGAATTGTACAAGGGGTTATGAATAACATACGGTTTATGAGAAAGGTCATCGTATCTGCTTAACGATATTGTGTTATAGAATTGGTTGAAAAGAGATAGCGGTTATCGTGTGTGAGAAAATAGAGACCCGTTTAACTACAATATATGGATAATTGGAATTAGAGTGAGAAGATAAAAATGTACAGATAGGTGCAATTGTGTCTCTGTGAAACCCATCGTTTTAACTTTTCGACACGTTAAACTAATCAATTCTAGCTGCCACTAATATTCCGATTTCAACACTACGGAGTGTGACTGACATTTAACGCTTTTAAAAACAATACTTTAATCAAGTTCACGCGACTCAATTATTAATGCGTTAACGAACATACCAGTGGAACCTACAAAATCGTTTAACGAGTGAATTTCACCGTTTCCACCTCGCTCGCAGTGACTCATTCGCGGATACCGGCAAACTCTTCCAACAACGCAAACTCATCAATAGGCAAAGCCACAGCCACGCTTCACCGACGCAAACAACACCAGCCAGACTTTTCTAACGCTCGGAGTAATTACGCTTTCCGACAGCTGGCACGGTCGTTCATTTTTTCCCCAAGCCGCGGGAGAGGCACCGCCATGCAAATTGCACGCGTCGACATTTAACGACTTCGATTGTGTGTGCACGCGTGCGACTTTCCCGCGAAGCCAGCGCATCGTCGGCGACACCGTGGAGAGGAAACGGCGCCTAAGAAAATCGTTCTCTGTTCTTACGTTGCCAGGTGAACTGTTGACTGTTCAGTCGATAAAGAAAGAGGGAGAAAGAGAGAGGTTCTTACGTGCGTAGAAACCCGCGTGTGAATAATAGCTCCGACGATTTATCGCGATGTGATATCGTGTCATAATTCCAACGACTCGGCTGGCCGACGTTCCGGCGCGCCGAGGAAAATATTAGCCGCGTTAATAATTAACGGGCCGCGGGCAGGTCGACGCCGTGCGTCGTTCTCACGTTTAAGACCGCAAATCACTTTGTTTGTAACTTCGTGTCGCGTCTATTTCGTGGCGTCTTCAATTTTTCAACCTCCTGCGAACTTTGAGAATTTAAATGGTTCGAATAGTCGAGAATAAGGCGGGAAGTTTCTTGGTTTCAGATGAGTCATATGATTAGTCTAACACAGTGGAATTGACTAAATGAGCTTTCATAAATCGTAGAAAATTTATACCGTCTGTGGTACAAATTGGCGTGATGAATGTTGGAAATTTGCTTGAAGGAATAACAAAACACAGGAAGTAAGTCAGTCGGTAGGATTGAATTTGTCGATACAGTGTAGATATTTTATATTCTTTGCAATATGAATTGGCACGATAAAGACTAGAAGTTTGCTTAGAGAAATGAAAAAGGTTCAGGGGAAGTAAGCTGGTAATTAGTAGGTTAAAATTCTACTTAACGGCGTGGAAATGAGCTTCGTTAGCATAACATGAAAGAGTTGTACTGTGATGGAAATTAGCGGTATAAATATTAGAAGAAACCTGGGAAAAAGCAATAGAAGAATCAAAGGAGAAGAAAAGAAGACGAAGATGATACTAGTGTATACTAGTAACACAAAGTGAATACTAATAAGTGAATACTTAGGAAACATTTAAAAACTCTTTTAATAAATGATATCGCAATTATTTGTTCGTATCAACAAAATGAGAAACAAAATTCAATAAAAAAGAAGAAGAGCTAATTGATTAATTGTTACTACAAAACATTTGGAAAAATAATTATTTCCTATACATTGACGTTTGTAATAATAATCAGTTCGTACGAAGGGAATAAATAAAAAAAATCGATCGTTTCCACTGCATTATCCCCGTAACAAGTTCACCAAGCTTGTCGTCCAGCCTGCAGATAACATGCATCAAAATAACGAGTACCGTTTTCCAGAAGATAGATATCCACCGAGACTCCGGTAAAAGCTATCGAACGTGTCTGGTTTTCGAGCTCGCGAAGCCAGCCAGGTTTCGCTCGTATCCGGTAGCGAAAGAAGAATTACGAGCGGAGAAAATACGAAGCTTCCCTGCCTTGGAAAAATGTTTATTCCGGCGCGCGAGAAAGCGGAAGGCGAGAGCAGATCGCGTCGACGAATCTTCAGATTTACGACTAATAAATTCTCCATACGCCGATGCTCTTTCTGTGCTCTCGTAAAGGTCACGTCACGCTGCTGATTTCGGATTCTTCGACCCCATTCTATCTAGCACGGGTTCACCTCTGGGTAACAGTACCATCCGCGGGATTTCGCCCTTCGTGAGAACCTATTACTCATCCTCGTGCTGGCGTGGGCCCGTTTCCGAGCGATAAGTATCATAAGTAAATCGCGATCAGGTCCCGCGATACGACCTTCGATCACGTAGCTGACCACAAAAACAGAGATGGATAGATGGAGAACGAGAGGAGGAAAGATAAAGAGAGGAAACTGTAAACTGTTTGAAGATAGTGGGAGGTCGTGTGGATCTCGCGAAATCGCCCGGAGCAAAAATGCAAAAGCCAACGCGAATGCTGGTTGGCGGGTTGGCTCGACCGAGCAATTACCCGGTTGGTTCCACGTCGGAATGGGGCCCGTTCTCGGCCTCGCAGCCGCGGAGGAGGAAGATGAAGGGGAAGGGGAAGAGTGGTAGAGTCGAATGCGAAAGAGAATAAAAAAATACACGGTGAAGTTAGTTAGGCGAGAGAGAAGGGAGAAAAACTCTTTAATCTCTCGTGGTCTCTCATCGGCACACTGCCCGACCGAGTATATACCGCGGTCTTTCTTGCACTCGTGGTGTATGCCTTTCTCCGTTTCTGTCATTCTTTTACTCGCAGCGACGAAAGGTCGGGTCAGCTTTAATTATCGTAAATCAAACGAGAGAGTGGTGCGCCGAGAGGAGGCCCCGGCAGTTGTGCAAGCACGAGCGCCGCGATTATTGTTGAAATCGCGGAGAACCGCCGGGTAAAAGAGTGGCCTGGGTAAAACGCAAACTACGGACCGGCAGATCGTGAAATATCGGCCGATCGAATTACAACACGACGATATTTTCGCGCGTTCCCTCGTCCCGTGAACTCTCGATATCTTCGAAGGTGGTTAGTCAAGTGTTGGTCCGGCAGTCGCGTTGCGAAATTTCTCGATGCTCTCGGACACATCGGTTCGAAAACCGGATATGTTCGTTGTTTCTTAATTGCATCTTTCGACACTGGCCTATGGGCGTTTTTCTTTTTCTTTTTTTTTTTTTGTGTGTGAAATATACTTGTGGAGGTTCGAATTGTAAATCCGCTTTCTTAAGAAGTCTTTGGAAAGTTCATATTATTGTTTGCTTATGTTTCTAGTCGCTTCAGTTCGAAAATTCCATATGTATTTTCATTTAACTCTTCTTAATTGTATCTTTGATTATATAATTCCAATAATAGATTCGCGAAGAGCAAATTATATGTATATACCATAAGGTCGAATTATGTAATCAATTTTCATACCAAAGTTGCCAAAGTCGTCATTATCTTCGTTCACCAAATTCCCGATAACTTTAATCATATCAATTTGCCATACTTGTTCTTTCGTACATCTTCGTCTCAAAATACGATTCTATACAATCCAATAATGAGTTTTCGTACTAGGTTCTTAAATATGCCAATCATTGCTATTTATTAACTTAAAAATTCTCCCATACTTCCAATCTCATTTTAATCATTTTAATCTAAAGTAACTCGTTGCGATTACCATCCAGCGAAAAAGGAAGAAAGATAAATCAAACGCAACGAATTTTTGAAACAAGGTACGAAGAGTCGCCAACCAGAATCGAACGATATCGAGGGGAGGCACGGCGCGCGCTAGTTTTCCTGCGTTCGGTCCCGCCTCGTCAGAGATTCGAATCTTCGTGGCTCGCAATTTCAATGCAAATCGGTACACGAGCTCCATTGTGTCTGGCAAATGGAACGATGAATCCGCAAAAAGCGCGGGACGTGAAATTTTGTTCCAGTTCGACGGGTATCACGGATGAAGTACAATGGGCAACGGGCGAGAATCGACGTGACGTCGTTTTGAGGGCGGTGGTTATCGATAGCAGGAGGAAAGAAGGCACCGCGGGAGGCGTTCACGCAACCAAGCAGTCGTATCTGATTCTGTTACTCGGTTAATTACACGCCTTAACGTGAGCCTTGCTGCCGTGGCTGCAATCGACTCGTGTAATGCGCATCATCGCCCTACGCTTTTTACGATTCGCCGCCTCTTCCGGAGGCCTCCGTTTAATATTCACCCTTTCGTCAGCGTTCGCGCGTTTTTCCACCCGTTCCATTCGTTTAATTTTCTGTCGTTCGCGAGCAGGCCGATCCGCGACGACAAGTTTCGTGCCGCTTAAAACAATCGCTATACGCGTGATGGATGAAACTCGATAACGGATTGAGTTAAGCGATCACGCGCATCGTTAATAGGTTGATTCGCAGGATGTAGGTTTGTTACAGCGTGGGATCGAACTGTGGGTAATGTTCACTGGAGCAGGGGGATAAATCGTAACGGGGAATTAAATTTTGTATATTACACTTGTAATCCTTAGCTTATATTTTAGAGATAGTTAATTTTGTTTACTGAACCATGCTATGTAATTATTATGTAGCGAGAAATACTATAAGATATAAATTGTAATAAGAAACAAAATTTTATATATTACGTTGGTATGGAATTTAGTTTGTAAATCATAGTCAAAATTTTATAACTAGGATTATGTGCAGAATCAAGATGTAAATTGTACGATAATAGGAGATGAAATTTGACGTATCACGTATCTGTGGAATGTAATTCCTAAGTCGCCGTTTGTGAAGCTTTTAATTAATAAATTTCAGGTATTATAAGATACGTGTTAGCTAAGATTTCCTAATCTCCGTTTTCATGTAAAACGTTTTTCGCAACAGTCGGAAAGACACTGTCGTCGCTCTGGATCGTCCAGCCACCTGAGAAGTCTCTATCCTCCGGGTACACTGACCGCCCTTTAACTCTGACCTCTGACTTCTGATTCCGAATACAATGCGGGGCTGTTGTCATCGTTCAAAGATAATGCGCGGCTGTCCAAATGGAACGAATCGAGGAAGGTTCAACCTGATTTCATCTCGGTGTCGATCGTTCTCCAACGATCAAAGAGAAAGATCCTCCTCCTCTTTATCGGTTCCTCCTTCGTTTGTTTCTCTGTCTTCCATTTGGCCTGGTATCGATCTACGTACCAGCTTGTCCGTTACGATAAAGATCGATCGAGATACGAAACAGACGAGAGGACCACTCGTGGTTGACGTATGTATATCTCTCGTTAACCGGAATGACGATAGAATAAATTCCCTGGGAGCAGGGAACCCGACTCGTAGAGACTTGACTGGCATTATTTGGACCCGAAGGTCGTGAACCGTGAATGGCCTGGAACACAATAGCAACTCGAGGCGGTCAGGCGCCGTCTTATTGTATATTTCAGTACACCCTCCAGGCCGGAAGTAGTCCTTTTTTCTCCAAGGGACCGATTCATGGGAAACGTTAATTCTTCAACGACTACCTTTCGCCACCTTTCGCCGAAAGTCGCTCAAAATATTTGGCTCGCACCTGGCGTTGACTTCTCTAGACTGGAATAAGTGTCGTTTCGGATAATCCGGGAATAGAAGTCGCTCTTGAAAAAGTTTCCCTTTTCAATCGTCCACCCTAGAGTGACTAATGAAAACATTCACTTATTGAAAGAGCAGCATTTTGTTTATCTGAATGTTTTTTTCGACAATATGAAAGTTCGTATTAATCGATTAATTTTTATAACGTGAGACGTCGAGATATACTGTCTTTCATGACTGAAATTCTTCTGATGTATCGGGATATCAAAGTACAATAACATTCACTTACATGGAGTTGAATAGTATGACCTGTTGTTTTGTAATACCTTTTTATATTGCCAGGGCACAGCACATCTACGCCATTCCCTCATTGCATGATTTTTTCATATTTTGATACATTAATATTGCATTCATTATCGTAACTGTATCCATGTTGTATCGTGTTTCTGATGGAATATCATGTAATTTTGAAGCCTATATTATACATAAAGGAATACACTAAATTGAATTTATGAATGAGCATTTCCCTATTTACACGCCCGCTACCATTCATGCCTATTCATTATATTATTTTAAACAAAATTATATAGCAGACAGATTAATAATTCCAGACTTAAATAAGTAAAATCTAAAATCATAACGTATTCAACAACCCCCTACAACGTAAAACAACAATCACGTAAAATCAACAGCGTTACGATTATCGCCACATTACAAAATTCATCGCGACAATTTCCCCTTTCTCTCACTGTTCAGAAAAGAAAAACGAGGTAACAAAGAGTCTAGCCTGTTACATTCAACGTGTAATAACGCCGATCACGCGAGGATCGGGTACTTCTACGGAATCGGACTTCCTGGAAATTCAATTCTCTCCCTCGGCCTTCTTCCCCGCAAATTAGCACCCTTCAGCGGTGACGCGGTGTCAAGGTGTCAACGAGGGTCGCCAGGGCGAGCACCTTGATTTCGAGGCATCGTTAGATGCGCGGCTCACGGGAGATACGCTGTATATACGCGTAGCTACGGAAGAGGCGGAAGAGTCAAGCGGCGGGGTCAATGAAGCCCGGAGCACGAAGCGTTACTCTTTGGCCGACGTTCGGCCTGCTAAAATAACAAGGCACGTGACGCGAGAAAACAAGGAAGCTCTTGTCTCTTCCTTCGTCCGTCTTTCTTCTCTTCTCGCTTCAACTGGCCTTCGTTCTTTCCATTTTGCTTCTCTTCCAATCTTTCCCCTCTCACCTATTTCATCTTCCCATTCGATTTGTGTATTTTGGTATCGCGTAGGAGATTAAGGAAGATTTTACCGAATCTTCTCAAGATGTTCACGTTCTTGTTGATTCTTCTTAATGTCATGTAAATTGGAAGTCACATGCCTATATGTCTTCGGGTTACAGAAAATTATGAATCATGGTCTTATCTCATAAGCAAATAAAACTCTGGTTTTAGAAGTTTACTAAATTCAGTGTGTTGAAGTACTGACGCATTAGTAAGGTATATATAACATACAACGTATTAAGAAGTAAAGTTGTTCAGGCGCGTTTTGTATATTGCATTTAGTACATTTTAGTGCATTTAGTACACTGATACTGGTAGTGTAACCGGTATTATTTGTTTATGTAATTGAAATTCTTTAATCCTGGTATCATTGGTCACCGATCGCTTTTATAGCCGTCATTGTAAAATTTAATGTCGCTGTTTAGTAACCGTCATGACAGTCATATAATCCATACTCATAAATCAATATCCTTACACCAGCCCACTCTTTTAAGAAGTTTCTCAGCCCCGTTTCTCTGTTGTATCTCTCCATTTTTCAACGGCTTTAACTCGAGCATAAGAGGATATATTAACAATTAATGAACTGCCTGAAAGCCTAGGGAATATTTTTTCCCAAAGTACCAAGCGCCATATGAATGGAACTCGTTTCCAAGGACGGAAGACATTGACCAGCCGCCGACTCGAAATAGAGTCGTCGTCGTTCAAGTTCTCATTGTTCGCCACTTTCACCGCCATAAATAACCTAGTCCTAACACCCTGCATACACCTCTCGCCTCACCTAACCACAAATCTATTCTCCATATCCGTAGTTGAAACAAAAATACACATCTGAAAATCTCCCGCGCCGTATCGCGTCCCATCCAGAATCTCTCTCCCCATCGGTCTCCACTTCCTTCGAATCTTCCCCATCTCTGGCGAAGCACGTTCTCTAATCTACATCGTCCGCCTCTCCCCCAATAGCGCGTATGTTCCATTGACTCGCATAGCCGGCAAGAGCCAACCGTGTTGCAGGTACCTTTGTTAATTAAGAGGCGTCATGTGTGGCCCCTCAGCCGTCGGTACACGTTGAAACTGTACACGCTAGCGTTCGTGTGTCTGCCCAGCGTAATACGTGGTCAACCCATATAGTGACCACGCGAGACTTCCCCTATATATATGCATGTGTAGATGCATACACACAGAAACACATATACAGGGTGATTTTGAAATCGTGGTACGTGAAAATCTGAAGGATGTGATTCTTTACGTAAAAGTATTGGGTTGGCAACTAAGTGATTGCGGATCTTGTCAATACCACCTAATGACACTTAGTTGCCAACCCAATAGATTGAAAAAGATATCGGATAAAATGTATTCGTACGACGCTTCGTTTGCGGGAAAATTGGGTTTTGAAATGTGTCGTGTATGATGTTAGTAGAACAAGTTTGCAAGTGTCATGTTCGTCTCATTTGGATGTTTAAAGATTTCTCAAATATACGGATAAACTAAATATGTTCAAATTCTACTTTCTCGAAAACGAGTCATTGCATGAACAAACTTTTGTTGAAATGCGTCAATATATCGTGAATGTTGAAATTCAGCCAATATTAAAACCGTTATACAGAATAAGCAAATTATACGATATTTTATTATGTCATTATTAAATGTTTATATTATTTCATGTCGTTAAATTATTATTAAATCTTTATATCATTTAATATAGTTAAATTTTGATTAGATTTTATGTGCAACATTATATATATATATATCGTTATATTAATAAATCATATTTATTCTGTATTTCTACGTGACGAACCACGTCGTTTTCAGCTGTGTGTATCGCAATTTTAGAATCACCCTGTAAGCACAGAGGGAGCTCTTGTATCCAGGCAAGGGACACGACTAACTATCCAGCTACACTGGCTAACGAGGGGCCTCGTGCAGATCTCGTGGTGGCTATTCGATGGCGGGACCGGATTACACCGTTCCGTTCCGAATTATCGGAAACCGATGAGCTCGGTTTTTCCGTAGAACGCACGGCTCGCGTGTCGCGTGACGTTGCTCAATTAAGTTCGCAACCCCGGAACTCTTGCTCCTTTTTCGTCCCTGTTGTTCCCTCGTAGATGCGGGGGTGGGTTGTTTAGGGGGTATTTGCCACAAGCAATTACCGTGGCGCGATGGAAAGAGATTTCGACGGAGGTCGGCTTGTTCGGGAGGTGCGGCTGATTCGGTGATAGATCGGAGATTAACCCAGGTTCCAGCCTCGGTGGTGGAGGCAGGGTCGATGTTGGAGGTTTCGGGGTAGGTGTTCGAAACCTTGTTCTCCTTGCTGTAGATCCTATGGGATAACGTTTTTAGGTTAGTGTGTGTCGGGTTACGTTAACGTTTATGCATATCGTAGAGACGATCGAGATATTAGGTTGCAATATATGAAACCATAGGTCCTTAAAAAGGATAGGTTAAAGAATCAAAGTCATTTATGGAACAGAGAATTCTCATCTTGAAGAAATGTTCGTCGACGAAGAAAGATTTAGGAAATTGATAAAAGAAAATCAAACGCGCGTTGAATGTTATCTGCTGTGAATAATTACAAGAATCTTCTAAACGTCTTCCAGTAATCTCAGTGCCCTAACGATGAAATTAGATAACACGCGCATATAGCAACTTAATGTGGACAATTACAGAAGAGATATCGTCCCACATTCGGAAAATTCATTACAGTCTCCGAAACACGAGGCTTCGTTAACTTTCTAGCAGGAACAGCCTCTGAATCGTACCCGCGAAAAGAGTTTCACGTCTAGATCGGTAATTTAAACTGCAGAAGCTTATCCTGACTCTCCTTTGAATCCACGTCGGAAGCTTAAAACCTCATCTATCAAAGAATTACTATCCGCGGCTAAATAACCAAGGGGGACTGTAGGAATAATCCACACAAAGGAAGCAAAACGCGCAAAACAGCTCTGTTTCACCCCGTTCGGTCCCTCGATCGAGCCGAGTTTCTCTTTTTCTCGAGCTCGTGCGTGCGTTATATCGCTCGATTAAGCGCTCATCCGGTTACTCTATTTTTTCCTCTCTCGTAGCCTCTCGCGATGTCGAGGAGAAAAAAAAAATCAGCCGCGGGGGTTGCAACGAAAAGAGGGGAGGGGTGGCGCGCGTGAATTAGCGTGGTACTGGGTGAGCGTGTACGAGCAATCAAAGACACATTGAAGAGGGAAAAGAGATCCGGTTGTGCGCGAAAATGGCCAGTCGGAATTTATACGAACTCGTCCCGAGGAATTAGACGGGGAAACGATTCCGCGGAACTTTATCGGCCAACCGATCAGCGGAATTATCGGAAATCGATGGAAATCCTCTTTCGCCGACTGTTCGTGTCTCCTCTTGGCCTCGCTCGATTGAGTCCTCTGGGTCTTCTTTTCCTTCCATGTTTCTCTTTCTTTCTCTTTTTCTCGTTGGTACTACACTCGATTCCACGGATCGCGTGTTTGCGAACGTGTGCACACAAAGAGAACGGGGCTTTGACTGAGCTAACTGAAAAGAGAGAGGAAGCCGAAGGCGCGAAAAGAAAACACCGTGGATTGATGGATAGTCGTGTAGATGGTCGTTTGTTTTAATCGACTCCGTGGAAATCGCCGCTTCATCAGAGTACTGTAATAATGAAAGGAAGAGAACGAAGCGAAGCACATTTTTTAGTGAATGCGATACAATAGATGCTCGTATAATACGTCTAGCGTTATAGGAAATAGCATTACACGAAAGCACATGGCTTATAACAATTCAGGTAGACGAAGTAAACTTTTACGTCTTTCATAATTAGAATAAAAAATTCTGTTTAAACGAAATCCACTTATTCGAACGAAGCCTTAATTAGCGTCTGATTAAATGCCGATTGAATCTACTTATCTGAACGTGATTCCCTATTATACTACGAACAATCACAATGAAAATCTTATGAAATGATATAAAAAAATCGTAGATGTTCAATTTTCTCATGATGATCCGTGATACTTTGTGATTAGGAAATTCTCGATCCGTACTTTTATCGACACAATGTCCACGTTCGACAACCTGGTGTATTCGTAAAAGGCGAAAAAGGGGATAATAGAGAAAGAAGCGCAGGCGTGAAAAGAAAACATCGTGGATGGACGAATCCCATGGTGCAGGATATTCGTTTTAATCGACCTAAACCCACAGAAAATCGACGTTGCCAGCGTGGTGTCGATATGGCACGGTCGTGGTCGTCCAAAGTGGCTAACGACGACTCTTGTACGAACTGATTCGGGGAAAAACTGGCCGTACTACGATTCTACCCTATCGGCCAATCGATCGAGATCCATTATCGAAAACCGATGAAAATTCTCTTTTAGTTGCGCTTCGATTCACCACGGTACGTCACGTCGCCGAAAATTTTTGCTTGCCCCTCCTCCACCATTTCTCGTTCTCTCACCGATATATACATATGCGTGTCAGCGTGTCTTTTTTCCTCTTTTAGTTCGTTCGTTCATTCGTCCGCCGACGCTTCTCATTTGCTCGTTGTGCGATTCCCATCTCCGCGGGCCGGATATCGAAGGTATCTGCCCGCCATCGAATATAAATTCTGACAATTTTTTTCAGCGTGAGAGGCGAATTTTTGTTTCCTCGTATTTTCCCAATTCATTCGGATGACCGGCTGCTTTCCGTGAAACGCGTGAAAAATAACGAGCAAGGACAACGATAAAAGGCTGCGACGTCCGATTGTAAAGTCTGTCGATCACGATGTCCATCCGATGTGCACGCGGATCTTGTCGCTGATATTCAAGTTTCGCATGATTGACGCTGATATACTTGTAGAATCCTCGGGAAGATAATACGAATCGTTATAGACAGCGTAAATAAGATAAAAGGAAGTGAGTTGATAACTCTGACCGCTTTGAATACCACCGTCATTTTTAGAGAAATGAAAATACTTTATTCCTATAAAATATATAGCCCAAAGAGAATTACATTGTATATCTGAGTAACAACATTTTTATGACTCGTGAGAACTTCTTGGTCATTTCAAGATCTACTTTTTTAAATAGTGCATGTTTATGCAAATTTATATTTTTATCAACTCGAGAAATGGAACATGGAAATTCCTTTCACCTAATAAAAATCGTAACAAGTAGTCACTCTTGAATATTTTATTAATTGTGTGTCCTAAACGTATTCGATGCAGTTTTACACTTTCAGAACATTTCCTTAATAAAACGAAATACGCCCGATATAAAGCTCTTCTCCGAAGAAAGGCACACAAGTTTTTGCAATATCGGTTTCCATCACAATCCCGCTGCACGAGTGGCAATTTCATTTTTCCGTTTCCCCTTCTTTTGGGAAGCGGTGCGAGACGGAGAAGTCGATATACGAGAACGAGGACGATTATCGCGATGAAAATTGTGGCCCTCGGCCAAATGTCGCACGGGGATAAAGGTCTAACCGCTGGTTGGCGGGAAATGCATCGGACTTGTGCACCGGTGCGCCGCGTAAATCCGAAAATTCATTACTGCAGCCTCTCGCGAGCGAGCGAGCGTGCAAAACGGGCCGATTGTTCGCGAACAGGACGTTCCGGCGAGCGAGACGCCTGGCAGTAATGGGCCGGCGTCAGGATTTACAAGGGGATGGTAACCAGCGTTGGCTATTGTTGACAAGCAAATATAGAATTTTCACGATTCCGATGGAACAATCCCCGGGGGCGGTGAATAACGTCCGCGCGAATTAATAACTCGATCGTAAATTACGATTACGGAGGGTAGAGAAGGGATGGGTTCGTGTATTTAGAATTCAAATGACTGACTGCGCTCCCAGCCTGATCCTGCCTGATTGCCGGTACCCCCATCCGCGCTCCGATTTCTGCCACATGTTAATGACGATAATCCAATTCTATGAATTTATCAGGGACTGATAATAACCAGCGACGTTCGTTTTGATTTGTCCACCAGATTCGAGATTATCGTCCAGCTGGTTTTAATTTGATGTGAAATCATGCGAAGATTGTACTATATACGTGCATATTATATTTATTATCGCATTGCGATAGGCGCTTATTGCTTCAGTAATACGAGCAAAAGCGGTATTACGATGAGGAAGTTTGATTTTCAGAGTCATATGCCGACAAGGATGTTAAGGTTCATCGATTGTTCGACAATTTCTTCTTTCGAAAGAAACGTGGCTTCGATGAAACCGTATTATAAAGTACAATACAGAAACATTAAATACACACAAAATTGTAAGCAATAGTCGATCATTTTTGGCACATACATATGTCCTAAAACTTCGTCTAATGCAATATTTGCCAAAGGAAAAATGCAAAGATTATTTAATACAAGTTTGATTTTGTTCCAGAAGGCGAGGACGCCGCGGAAGACGAAGATTCCTATCTCCTGGAAGAAGACGACGTACCTTCAGCGACAATAGCCACCGACACGGAACTAATTTCCGAGGCAGGAGGCCATCTGCCCGTCTTTCTCACCGAACCAGTCGATTCGTTTGTGGTGAAGAACAAACCGGCCACGTTACATTGCAAGGCCGCACACGCGTTGCAGATCTACTTCCGGTGCAACGACGCGAGGGCGGAAGATTCGCAGCAACAGGATTTCGTAGACCCTCACACCGGCACTAGAATAGTCGACTGCGAATTGAACGTAACCAGAGACCATATCGAGGAATATTTTGGCAGAGACAAGTTCAAATGCGAATGTATCGCATGGTCTGGTTCCGGACAGATTAAAAGTCAGCCTGCGACTGTCGATGTTGCTTGTAAGTGCGAAAATAATATTGTCCGATCGTATTGTCAAAATGAATATTAGTTTAATATTAATTGGAATAATATTAATTTTTCAAACGTCTCGTAAGATTGACTTTCTGTGTTTTTGTAAGTTACGAATTTGAAGACAGCTTTCTCGGCAATTTAAAACAATTTCTGGCATTCTGGTTATTGAATATACCAATGAATTATAAAATTAGTCGAGCGTAGACTAGTTAGTTTGAGTTGCACAGAAGGTTTAATGTAACGCGAGACATCTCAATTCTTCTAAGAACTTCGCCGATAAATATTCGGCTGTGGACAGTTGTTTGCTCCGCTGTCGGGACAGCCACGACTTTCGTCTTACTTCTGGCCCCTCGTAATTATCTTGATTCTCCTAAGCGAGGTCATTATTTAATTCCGACCCTTAATGCGAGGCAACACAATGACCGGCAACCATGAAGTTTCTAAGAGAATCAATTTAGGAAAGGACCGTTTGTTCGGTACTTTGCGCTTACGTAACTGTCGTTCGGACAAAAACTTTTGCTCCGCGAAAATGCCGTAGATAAATCACTAGAGCTCCTCCTCGACCCACTAGTCTTGTTATCAGCGTGATTAAGGACAATTGCACACATTTATCAATACTCGTGTTTTGTAGGTAAAGCGTTGCACGGAAATTTTCTGTAAATTCGCAATATTTCTTTATCGTTAATTTAACGGTCTTTGCTATTTTTATCTTTCAAATTCGTCGATACATTCAACGACTTGCACAAAAGTTTCCTTTAACTTACAGCATTGTTTTATCATTATAATCTTTATGATAACTTTTCTTTCCACTTCTAGTCACTTTCAAATTTCATAGCATCGAATTTCATAGTTTTTTCTTCAACAAATTGTATATATATTTTCTTTAATTTCCAAGATCTCTTTATCGTTATGTACTGTCTTTAATGTAATAATTTTTCTTTCTATTTCCATGTGTCGAATCCACCAAATATCTACTATTACTTTTTCTCAAAGAACCTCCGTTTGTATCATGTTTCTAACAGCCATAAATCCCATTTTCTCAGACCTGAAGAAGCAATTTGAATCTCCGCCGTACTCGGTATCGGTGGAAGCAGGCCAGAGCACCGAACTCAGGTGTCTTCCTCCTGTGGGAGTGCCACCACCGAGGGTGTACTGGCTAAGAAATAACGTCCCCGTCGACACGGAGTCGGACACGCTTTTAGTGTCTAGCGAGGGACACCTTCTGGTTGGCCAAGCGAAGCTAAGCCATCAGGCGAATTACACTTGTGTCGCGGAGAATATCGCGGCCAAGAGGCTTAGCGAGCCTGTCAGCCTGACAGTTTATGGTAAGTTTGCTTTGATGGCATATAATTGCACGTTACTTCTCGTGATTTGTTTCCATATTCCATTTCAAAGGAATACGTGATGTAATTAGACGTAAATGACTTTGAACTTCTATTAACTCTCCATAGGCGAAAAGTATTTTTTAATTTTCGGTAGATAAAACATTTTAGTATTCTTGATTTTTGAAAATTATTTTCTGAATATTTATTTTTATAATTATTTCATTGTAAAAATAAAAACTCTTCTCGAAGAAATTTGACGATAAAACACAGATTGCTGACGATCTTGTTCGTCTGTTGAAGTAACAAAGCAAAATAGCTATTTTTACTATAATACTATAATATATAATAGATACAAAAATCGGAGTTTCAACTCAATGGATCAAGAATGCATATCTGCATTTTCTACTCTTTCCAAGATACTAAACGAAACCAATAATTAGAATATCCATAAAAATTTGGTTACAGTGAAGGGTGGATGGTCCTCGTGGTCCGCATGGTCCGAATGTCACTCGAGATGCGCGAAAGGTGGCCAGAAACGAACTCGAACATGTACGAATCCCGCCCCCATGAACGGGGGTCAGCCTTGCATGGGTCCGTCTCAACAGAAGATGGACTGCAACATCGCCTGTCCCGGTAAGTGTCCCGTGAATTCATTATCCAGCCGGGACAGAATGAGATTTTCAAGGAAGCATCACGGTTCGTTAACGTCGATACGCCGTTCGGTTCCGCGACTGAACAGAGATTTCTTGCCGACGTTGTCCCTACCACGCGTCTATTTCTATCCGATGGCGAACGAGCGAGCAAGAGATCATCGTCTTCTCTTCGTTCGATTGTGAGTCGTGTTGCGCGGGAACGACGCGACGGTCGGGCAAGCAGGTTCTACCACGACAAACCGATATTACCGATGCCAAGGGAGAGGAGAGGCTCTCTCGTTTGATTTACGAGCTTCCCTCTTTCCCTCTTCGAATGTCGCCGATGTCTCAACAGGAGGCGGTTCTCAGCTCTCTTAAATTGTATTCACCTTTCGAAAATGCTTCGCGACATCCCGAAGGAGAAACCTGCACGCACGATCGGCCATGCGCCGAGTGCTATTGAAAATCGTCGGGGGCAACGTCCACGGGAAACGTGGCGGGGAGTCGCGGAGGATCGACGAGTGAAATATTAACCCCTTGTCTCGTGGTTCGCGCTGACACGCTGCACTGGCAGAATTTTGATATGGTTACTCGTTTTGAGTGTTATCCTCGAACAAGAGTCGAGCTCTTGAATGTAAATGGCAGGTAATTGGAAAATGAAGATGGATATGCATATATGTATTTTCTGTTTGGTAAAGGCGAGAATGGCGAGACAGGGAGTTAATTAGAAAGTCTATTGATACTATTGACTGTCGCTTATGTGTGCGCACGTGTTTCTCACTAACTGTCTGTCCTGCTTTCGATAATGCACCTATACGTCTTTCTGTCTAACGCTCGCTTCGGAATAGCCGGCACTCTGGAGGAGTTTACCAACGCACTAGGTAAGTGTATACTCGTAAATCCGCTTCAAAAGCCAACCATTAAATTAAAAAACAAAAAAGAAAGAAAGAAAGACAGAAAACGTCCACGTATAATATCCACATAATATTCCTATTCCAAAGCAAACGCTAGAAAAGGGAAAAAGATTTCCCTCGAGGAAAAGAATCATTTGTAAGTATCGCGTCGGAACTACTCGAATCATAGCCAAAGATCGAACGCATACGGAACAGAGACTGCTTTTTTCCACGGGGCCGGTACGAGTCAATTAAACGGAAAGGAAGCGAAGTCCTCACGACCGAATTGACGAGTATGGCTTTCGAAAAAGGCTCGTGGGGATACGGACGAGTTACGAGTCTCGCTGTCCCGTTTCCACGTAGCTTTTTACCCATCGCTTTAACGGCGATCCGAGTTCCCCTTAACGACCTCACGAAAGAAAGACGATCCTTCGAACCGCTCGCCTCTTTTTTCTTTTCCCGGGGACACACAGTGGTGGACGGAGGATGGTCCAGATGGTCGGCATGGTCGGTGTGCGGCACCGACTGTACGCATACAAGAAGAAGATCCTGTGACGAGCCACCACCCAGCCACGGTGGACGACCTTGTCAAGGGAGGGACATCAGCGTGGCGAATTGCACCGGCGGCATGTGCAACAGTAAGTCACGAGATCCTTTCCCACTTGTCACGACTCGCTTCGGCGCCACATCGGCTCATCCACGTGAAAAAGATACCTTGTTCGCGAGAATACACAAGCTAATCACCTTTAAGGTGGATCGAGGGTAGGCTGAATGGCTTAGAAGATAGTAGAAGCTTTTTTCGTAGATCGGATAAGGAATAATAAATGTTCGGTGATTCGAGTTTAACTGGACTCCATTTTATCGGTAAAGTGAAACTTTGTGGTGTTTGGAAAGTCTGTTTGGGGATTCAGAGTTCTGGATTTTTCTATAGTGTGAGTTGAAGGTGATCAGTGTGTAATTAGAGTTGATTAACGACCGAGTAAAATGAATATTCAAGTAGTTTTATGTTTTCTGTTTTATGAAGTCGATCATTCCTGAATAATTATAGACTATAATTATCTTTATGACTACTGCTTCTTGCCTCGCATAGAGAATATACTTATCATAAATTAATCTTTACTCACCATTCGCCGCAAACGCTTTGATAATCGTGCCATTCTACCAGCCTCCTGTTTCTTTTCCAGATGGTAACACGAAGATGGGCGGCGCACACTTGACCGAGCATGGTAAGTTCAAACTTAAAAATTCACTTTTTCCTTGATACTTAGTTCTTTTAATAAAACCTGGTATAGTCTTGAGAAAATGTTATAATTCTATGTTTGTACGTGGCATGTTTGTGGCACAAAGAATTCGACGTCACGATTGGACAATAGCGATTCGCCGAACGTTCGAGACCCACCCCCGATCCGTTCCGCGGTGGCGACGTGCGAAAATCGAAATAAAATATGGCGAGTAGGCGTAAGGCACGACCAGCCGCGAAGAAAACGCGCCTAACTCGTCGCGCGACATTCTTAGATGGATTCTTCACGGTTTGTGAGCGCCGTTTATATCCGCCGTAGAGCTCGGTTCGCGATCAGATACCATTCAAATCGTTCGTCCCATGTTGGGAAAATAGAACAGAGCGATCATGCGCTGAGCGCCGCTCTAAGAACGATATTCATCGATTCAGGTATATTAATGCGAATGTCGAAGGCGTCACGAGCCTTTAAACGGTTGCGCGTCGTCGAACAATTGATGTAGAGTAAAATAATTCCAATAGCGAATGAGTACACCCATATTTATGCAGAAACGATGAAGAAGAATAACCAATAAACTATTGATACTAAGAGAAAAAAAACGGTCAAAGAATTTAATTCTCAAACGAATAAACTAAAATTATCAGTGAAGTTTTACAAAACAAATTTTACTTCGTTTAAAATTCTAAAATTCTAAAAGCTATTTTGCACAATGCAATTCTGTAATCTACAACCTGTCAATTCACGAATAACAATCGATAAATTATTATAGAAGAGGATTGCGATCTTCGATTCTCGCAACTCACGCTCAAATACCTTCTCTTCTTCTTACCCAATTTACCATCCACCTCTTGTACAATTCCAGTCGCTTGCCATCGGTTTAATAATCGTTTTCCAGCCCGAGGAAAAATGCCTCCTCATTCCCTCGTCATCCCTCCGCTATTTACCCAGCAAGTTTTCCACGCCAATGACGAAGGTCCACAGCCCCTCCGCGTATTTACTTTTAATTACGCGACCGGTTAATTATTGACGCTCCGCAGGACGATCGTCGAAGGGCCGATTCGCGGTCCAAACAGTCGCAACAATGAGGTGGCGGCTGCTGCTAGTCAAGGGTGGCCCACTGGTCCGTATAGATCCAGACACAACCCCCGTTAGCTGGACGATTCTATCGACCGAACCACATCAAAGTTGCACGCGATACCGTTCGACGTAGGCTGTATTCTCTCCCCATTCCACCTCGCGTCGACGGGGGTGGGTTCGCTTTAATATCGAAGAAAATTATGTAATCGGTAGCCGTTACGCCTCCCGCGCCCCTTCCAACAGGGGAAATTGATCGTGCATGCAAATAAAGTGCCATTATCCCGTGGCGAAACTCTGAACGTGAGTATATGGATGGTCGAACAGAGGGAAGAGAGAGGGTAGCAACCACCACCCTTTGGAACTTCGATTTTCGTCGAAAGCCACGATAAGACGCGAAAACTGTTGCGAATTACACCCCGGTGGTTGGTGAGAGGTTTTAGGATAGTTTTCGCCGAAATGGTTAACTCTAAGGTAGAAAACCAAGATTCTGAAATTATTCAACGAACGTGTAGGTATGTTTGCGGGTACGATATTTGAAAGTTTTCCATAGACTTCGACGAGAAAAGAGGAGCCGAAAATAAAATGTTAGTAAAAGGAATATAGAATATCCAGTAGTTGTACCAGAGTTAAAGTAAAGTGGAATACACGTACTTCGAGTTTACATACGAATTTTCTTTCTCTCTTTCTCTTTCGCGAATCTTTTCCAATTCTTTTTCATAAAAATACATGTGTATTTTATAAAAATGCCTACAGTGTTTTATTGCCTACGGTGTTTCAAAGTAGTTACGTCTCTTTCGAGGAAAGATTCACGAAAGTGAGATAACAAAAGAAAAAGGCAATCGAAGCCAGAATTCTTTCAAGGGGTTCCGAATGAATTATAGGCTTCAGATACGTTAGGTCGAGGTTATGAAGCGTTATCAATTGCCGTTAAGGAAATAAATCTCTGCGACCCCCTGCACTAGCTCCACTTTTCAGTTTGCGGAGGGTGAAGCACGCGAACGATCCAGGCGAATGGAGGAGAGAGCCTGCGTAACCCGACTAACGACGTGGAACTATTGCGTTTCAGGGAATAGATCCTCTTTCTCCTTTCTCCCCCTTATTTTCTGGATCTTCGTATGCGTTTTCGTCGCGGCGTATATTGATGTTCGAAGCACGTGTCCCGGGACCAGCGTACGCCAAGCAGACGCACATGATCCTGCGAACGAGAAGCCGGCTCTCCTCCGAGAGTCACGTACCGGGGTTACAACCGGGAATGGCTTTGACATTCTAAAATTGGAAGAAGCTTAGGAACGTCAGCCGCCGCTTTCTCGCCGCGTCGGAGATCTGATGGTATTTGTCGAAAATCTCCTGAACCAGACACGGATACCTTGAACGTGGCAATGAGACGATGAAGGCTAGACACCGTGGAAAGAATTATTTTCCCCTTTTTCTTTCTTACGTTTTAGAGCGAGTAACTTCGCTGATAGGCGATTAGGTGATAGTTTGTAGAATTTATTTAAAAGTTTTCGCAGACTGTGGGGCAACTGCTTAAAGCTAGTTCTAGTTCTCAGCGAAGTTTCATATTGCAAGATTTTTGATAAAGAACTTTTGTAATGAAGCAATAAGATTACTCTTGTTTTCAACGACGGTAATACGGACCTCTGTGAATTTAAAGGCTGAACTTGGTTTCATGTTAGACATTTTTACGAGGAATCTCTATAGTACAAATAATAATTTATTTCACAGGGAAAATATCGTTCCAACTTTTCCGTACTTTCTTTATGTCTAATGAAACTTCATTGCTTTATTCTATATCACGAACTTCGAATTGCACGTTTGTCTTAGTAAATCGATTAATATGTCAGTACCTTATATCTCCATTGTTACATAAAATATCACGTTAAGCTTCTTCATTTTTTAATCAAACCTAACAACCGTCTCGAGACTTTTGAGCAACATTCGCTAGGAGAAAAGTTGCACGAGTAATTGCTTTACTCTCCTCTCGTTTCGTAAAGTGATATCCGCGAACTTTCGCGATTTACGACGGCACGTCGCCTGTCGAATGAAGCGTTCACAAGCGATCCATTCGCGGCTCACCGGGGCAAGAAGCACCGATGAATTCCTGCGTTACATAATTCATAAAATGCCATTCGAATCTCGGTGAAACTTTGCATACAGCGTAATTCAATCCCGATTTTACACGGACGATAAGAATATTGTGGTGTACGATGACGTAATCTCTCTTTCCTGTCCTCTTTACCTCCTCCTACTACGTTTTTCGCGGTTTTAATCGCGTCCCACGTCGTCTTTGTTGCCATCCTGTGTTCACTGACCGTCGAGCGACACGACACCACTTAAAATTATTATTCCGTTCGAGTTCTCTGCACGCTTGCCGTGGTGGTTTTTATTACGGGCCGTTTAACGGCCACGATAATAATGATCCGAATGTTTATCGTCGAAAGCGCGGAATAAACGTGCCACGATGTAAAACGATAAAACAGGAGACACGAAGGGAGACGAGCGAAGGTTGTGTTCCCTTGGCGTAAATGGAGAGGAACCGAGCTTGAAACTTTCCTTAGACGATGCTCGTAATATTTAGCGGTACGCGGGAAACGTTTAAAAACTCGTCTTCGTCTTCTTCTGTCTGCCTGTCTCCTTCTCGTCGTCAACTCTGTGCGTACCATTGGTCCACGCGAACACGTTTCGTCGTAAAAAAGGAAAAGGAAGAGGGAAAGAAGGAGGAGAAAGAAGAAGAGCGTATAAAAGTTGCCGCGTAAATTATTCATGAATGGTGGTCGGCTCTGCTCGTCCACGATGAGCACACTTCGCGGATACGCGAGAATTACCGGCGCCATTTGCACGCTACGTCTTAAACGGCGGCGGAGAGATCGTATCGCGGAGTGGCCCCTTAAAACGAGGAATTAACGCCCGCTGGTTACTGTAATCTCCGACCGGGCGATAATCTTTCGACGCGCGGCTTAACGCCATGCCGTAACAAAGTCTCGAATTAGCGGCTATGCTTTCTCGCTTCTGTAGCGTGTTCCCCGGAAACAAACCTGCCAGAGTTTGGACAGTGAGTGGTCGGCCGCGTGCATGATTTCGCGTTGACTCATGTTTCAAAGAAAGTCTCGAGAGATACGGTATCTTGAAGATCTAGTCGATTCGCGAGTGTTAAGTGGTGGAACTTAATTGGGCACTAATTAGTTGTGCCGATGGATGTTCACTAGCTTAAAAAGAGAAAATTTAGTATGCTATAATGGGCTCTTCGATGTGGGAAATTTTCAGTGTTTAATCTCTTGAGGGACGAATTCATTAACACACTACGCGCAAATGATAACTTCGTCGAAAGTGTCTACATTTTTTTAATAATTACGAAGACGAACGATTTGATACCTGTAAGTTTCGTAGGTTGGATGGCTAAGATTAAATATTCATGAAAATATTCCATGCACTTAGGAATATTTATTCGCAATAATATTGTCAATTAGTCACCTTCTAAAACTAGACTTTAATTATAGAGCAACATACAACATATAAACGTACACATATGAGTTAGTATCCCTCAAGAAAATACAATAAAAATCAGTTTCCATGATAAAGTAATTAACATTCTACAATTCTTGTACTACCATGTCGTACGTGTCTGTGACCGGTTCGTGAGACAGGAATAAGAAAGAAACGCGTCGTTTGATGTTCACAGCGAACCGACGGATGGACGACCTGGCTCTGTACGGCGGCGTGACTATCGCGTGTGCACTAGTCGGCGGCGTGGCATTTTTCGTAACGAAGGTGCTGAGGCGCAAAGGTCGGGACCATTCTCTTTACTCCATGGCCCGTAACGGTAAGCATTTCACAAATGGAAGAAAAAAGAAAGAAAGCCAACCGCGTTGGCTGTTCGCGAACGAAGGAGCGAAACATGACGTTCCGCGGCTGTGTGTAATTATATCTCGCGTTTGTGTCGTCTTTCAAGAAAGCTGAACTCGTTCTCGTTCCTTCGTCACGCTACGCTCGATCGAAATGATACTATTTCGAAATGTGATCGACGCCACGTGTTCGCTACTTTCATCCACGTATCAAGAAAATTTGAGACGATAGCTCTGACTATGTGAGTTAAATATAGAAGAATCGTAGTTCTCGGATGGAATGCTTCATCGTCGTTCGATCATTTGATATCCAGCGATGAAGAATAAACGTCACGCATCGTAAGAAAAATTTATCGGTGAAACGAAGAAAACTTCTCAGATTCTTGTGTACACACTCAACTCGCCTAGCCAGAACGCATCGCAATGTAAACATCAAATATTCTAAAAACCTGATGAAAGTGGCGGACGTGGTTAGCCCTTGAAATCGGAATAGTATCACAGCGGCGTCTGTCCGCAGCGCGCAGAGATACCCACGAGCCGTGGCTCGGCGGTGTGCGTTTCAGAATTCCAGCCGGAGTTCTTCCCGGACCAGGACAAGAAGTTGAGCCTACAGCCGGACGTAACAGCGACGAGCGTTCCGGCCTGTTACGAGTATCCTTTCGACCCGAAGCTGTCGATGTCGAGATCCCTCTCCGAGCACCATTACGACGTGCCCCACCTATCGATCGCTCCACAACCGTCGCCAATGTCACCAACGCCAAGCACGTCGACGCAGGAATCGTGCAGCGACAAACAGATCCATTCCGATTGCGAGAACAGCATCACTAGCTCGTACCCGTCATCCGACTCGACGTACAACGTCGCCTCGGAGAGCGTCCGTTTACCGAAGCTTGAGACCGGAAACGTTGCTGGAGCGGCGGTAAACACACGTGGCGCGCTTTTGGTGATTCCGGACGCGGGCATATCGATGTCGGTGCCCGAGGGAGCCGTGCCGAAGCCACTCAGGGAGGAACTCTACTTGGCGGTGCTGAACGAGGATCGCTTTAGGCCTCGATTACCCGGTAAGTGGTGCGTGCATTATTAATTGCCAAGCGCTGTCCGTGACGGTTCCGCCGGAACGAACACCTCATCGATCCGACTCGATTGCGATTCAATTGACGCGGACGGTCTCGATGGAACGGTCTGGGTGTCTTTGAGGCGAGAACGCTTCCAGCTCTGATGTTGCTCCGTCTAATTGCAAATTGTGGCGCGTGTAATAGATGTGTATCCTCGTGGAAAGACGTGAGATCGCTTCTCAAGAGATTAGATTCAGTTTCTTGCAGATATTCGCAAACAGACAATTCTATATTCCGCGCGACTGACTAGAAGTTCGATTGTTTGACTAGAAATTTGATCGCGATAAAAAAAAAAAAAAGATTGTCTCGAAGAAAATATTTAGATTTCCGCGTTTTCAAACTTTCATAATTCTGTTCTTTTCTGCTCCTCTATCCCTTATGACACGCATGGAAGCAATAGCTAGAGATTTTTGTGTTTCCTCCAGACGGTATCACGCAACTATCCGCGGTGGTGACTTCCGGCCCTTCGTCGGCGACTTTCAACAAGCCAGTAATCCTCCAGTTCGAGCACTGCGCGATGCTTCATCCAGCAACGTGGGAGTTGAGTGTCTGGGCTAGCGATGGTCTAAGCGTCGAGGACGGTACAGCGATTGCCTCTTCCAAGGATCATCAATCGATCACGTGGACAAGAGTGTTAACGTTAGGCAACGAGACGATCAATACACCGCTGTTCACGCAGCTGGATCACGCGGAAGCCTTCATCGTGACGGAACAACTGAGAGGCTACGTTTTAGCTGGCCAAAGTTGCGAAAACGTGATCGCCACGAAGAGACTGCGGCTAGCGTTGTTCGCCAGCCAGGCAGGCCAATGTTGCGTCCGAGTGTATACCGTGGAAGACACGAAGGCTGCCATGAAGGCTATCGTCGACAGAGAATCTCAAATTAGAGGTTACTTGCTGGATAAGCCAAGAACCCTGCTGTTCCAAGACAACGGTGAATCTCTCTGCGTCAGCCTCGAAGAAGTTGGCAACGAGTGGCAGAGCAAGTCGCCCACGGAACGGCAGGAGATTTCGTTCAGGGACATGTGGAACTGCCAGGAGAACACGAAACACGTAACTTTTGGGTTGGACACCGCGTTCGGACCTACCAGCAGCAGAAGCTACAAACTCCAAGTATCGCAAGGGAACTCGGACACCAGGCAGGTGTTCAGGATCGTGTACGACGGCGTGAAGCAATTGATCTCATCCGGAAGCGTGACTAGACCGCTCAGAGAGGTGACTGTGGTCAGCAGCGGGCATGCTAATAACGCGACCACCGACTCCACCACCCTCAGACCGTTTCGGTTTACCAGGTCCCTAAGGAAACAGCTATGCCAATGCCTGGACCCGCCGAACGCTCTTGGCAACGACTGGAGGATGCTGGCGCAGAGGCTTCAAGTTGACAGGTTGGTAATCTTGAGATTTCCATATTTGCTTCGATAGATGCTTGTCTGTTACTTTGGTAATTCGATCGACTGACGGGATATATCCTCCGGGGACACTGATAGTTTCTTTATATGCTACCGTTACTGGGTATCTCTTTCAAGGCTCCGCGTCCCATAGGAGTTGATTGTTCTTGACAGCCGGTGATTTGTAAGGATCGTATGGCCATTTTCGATGCAGAAATCAATACGAGGGATTTGCAAATGTTTTAGACTACGGTAGAATTATGTTTATCTGAATATATCGGGAGACTGATAGTTTCGATTATCGAGGTTTATTTGTTAACCTCTTCACTCGTTCTTATCAGTTTTGATAGTAAGAGCTAACGTTCAGAAAATCGAAGTCGAATGTTCAGCTTGTCCGCTACATACGTAATTATGCACGTAAACAAGTAATTTTATACTTAATTTATCATAAGAAGATACGTCTATGTGATTGGAGTTCTCCTCAATCGTACTTTGGATAATAAGAACTCAGCTTTATAGCTTATGCGTATACTTGAAACTTAGGATCGACTTGTTCATACATAATTCTACTATATTTAAAAAGTTTGTGATAGAATTTCAAGATCAATGAGAGAAGCAGTACTGTAATATCCATATCAAGTGTAGAATAGTATCTACCTAATTTCTGATTTTATACGAATTTCTATATTTCAATTTCTGTTTGACAAACACAAAAACTGATTCTGTTTCTGAAAAAAAAACAAATTTGTTGACCATAGGAAAACAGGACTATGAGTCAAAGATCACGTGAAAGATCAGTACAATTCATCTAATAACAGCTTCTACTTTTCCATCTATCACCGATAGCTTTTCTTCTATTCTAACGAAAGACGCGTGGATTTCCTTGACTTGCAGGTACATCAACTACTTCGCCACCAAGTCCAGTCCCACGGAGCATATCCTGGACCTGTGGGAAGCGAAACACCACGAGCCAACCGCGGTGACCGACCTCCTGAACCATCTTCGAGTGATGGGCAGAACCGACGCGGCCACGATCCTGGAGGCCCAACTGGGTCCGTGGCTCTGAACGAACGGAATCTCGACGCCACGTGACGTTCCCTGTGGTGAGTGAAAGTCCATGAACGAACCGAGTGAACAAAAAAAGAAACGAAAAGTGGTGAACCGAACATTGTTTTGGAGTGGAGAAGCCGGTTCTTCGGGACGGACTTATCGAAACACTGCCTTAATTTTGCGCGGGTCAAAACTGACTCTCTCCCGCTTACCCCTTTTGTACATAGAAATTTTCGTCTCTTTCTTTTCCCTTATTTTCTATTTTGTTTCTTTTGTAAGATGAACGTTGTTCGAGGTGACATCGTCGGATCTATACGAGGATCGTATTGTAATAATCGTGAAACGAAGTAAACTAGAGACTATACGTTTAGATGGTTATATATGTGTACATATCGTGCTAAGGACTGGCGAGCAAATGCAAATGGATATATCCATTTAGACGGATGTTTATATATATATATATATAAATAAATATATATAAAAATATATATATAGTTAGATAGATAGAGAAACATCGAGTATGGAACGAACTACGAAAACGAAGAAAAGAAAAATCGTTCCAACGCGGTGAAAGAAGTAAAACGAAAAAAAAGAAACGAACGACATAAGGTAAGGAGGAAAAAATGGAAGATGTTTTTATCGATTTGTTATATACGGATGCACGAGCACACACGCGAGTGGCCACCGGTTTCCTGGAAGGATGATCGTGCCAAAATTCTCACTCTCGGTTTCGAAACCCACGAACCCGTTTCCGTTGAAGTTTGTATTCAGATGTTTGTTAAAAACTATGCGTCTGTGGTTTCTTTCGTGCACATCGACAATACCGTTGTCCCGTGGCCCGTTCAACCCTCGAACAACACGGCGAGGGATAATGCACGCTCGCGCGTGCACACCTGAACGGGGCGGAAGTTCGATCGCGTAGAAAACGACCTCTATTCGCGGTAAAAATCGGATAATTTTTAAATCGAAGTTTATTTGGAAGAATTGTATATTTGTTACTTTCGACGAATAAAATATTCTTGTATACCTCGAATGGTTGTTCATTCATTTTTCATCCCTCTTTTACTCCTTCTACCTTCGTAAAAAAATTTCCAATTTTCCAATTTTTCGCCACTTTCACGAAAGTTGAAATAATTAAGATAAATGAAATTTTCGATATTGTCAAAACACGAATCCACGATTAAAGGAGAAAGGAAACTGTCGGATTTAACACGAGCCGAATTTAATTTCGACTCGACATAAGTGTGGATTAGGTGTGCCGTATGTTAGAATAAATAGAGGCTGAACTGGATTAGGTCTACAAACACGAGAAATGAATTCCGTATAACTACATCCTGAGGTAAGTAATTGAAAGCTGAACAAATAGAAATATTCTCATGTGGTAGGATTTGTAAAATATTCAAGTCCCTAATTTAATAAACGTCTCTCATAAATAGAAGCCCTATAGACTTGACGTATCTCTAACAAATTAGTATTAAATTTCTGCGTAATAGGATCATAATTACGAGGGGAAGGTTCGGTTAATATTCACGCGAAAAATTTTCCTAAATAAGAAACCCTGTCGAGGTGAAACGAGTAACACGATACGAACACATCTAATACCCAAAGAGACGCCGAAAGAATGCTGCTTTCACTGGTCCAGTGAGTCAGCATCGATCGCGCGGACTCCCACATTTCTGACGAGTAATCGTTGCAAAGTTTCAACGGCGACCATCACGTTCCTCCATTACCAAGTTTCGATTCCGTGATATCGAATAACCGTTTCCAGCGCGCCATGCGTGCACTTAATACGACCGCGAATTAGTTTCAAACCTTTTACCTCGATGCCATCGTTCCCAGAATTACGAACGTGCTCGCGTAAAACGCCTCGAAAATGGAGCAACAAATCGGCTAACCAAGGAACATTCGTGCACTACTTTGCCATTCGCTTGAAAATTACCATTTTCTATTCCACTGATTCGACGAATCTAAAATAAATCCCACGAATCACTTTGCACGATTTAATGAAATTTATCGAAAACAAAGTAAATAAATATCTCGTTAAATTCTGACGTGAAATAATATTTCAATTTTATGAAATTTTTCATGAAAGAATATCAATCTACCCTGAACATATATATTTATAAATGTAAACTTTCGAATAGACGTATAACCGAGTCTTTCAATGAACACGTTCGAGAATCGACGTTTCTAAAGGATATTCGTAGGCGCGAACTCCATATTTCAACGAAGCACGCTGAAAGAAAATTGCATTTCTTTCGTAATAGCTTCACAGAACACGATTTGTTGCACGTCTGCGTGCCACATAAATCTAAGTAAATACAGTTTCATGTCCGTTAGAGGAGCACGCAACGCGGCTCAATCAAACTAGACGACGTCGAGACGCGATTCAGCTAGGCGATCTATCGGACACGGAACACCGTCTGTCACGGTCTTTCACGAAAGACACAATGGCTGCCGCAAATGCATTTTATCGACGTATCGTCGATAATTTCCAGCGAAACACTCTTTTTTTTCTCGAGCTCTTTTTCTCTCTTTCTTCCATTCTCCGACCAGCCACTGCTTCCAACATCGACGACACAGACGCTTCACTTCAATTCCGTGTTTCCTCGTCCCCGAGCCTATGATTCGACGAAGACGAAACGTTTTGTCCTCCTCGAGCTGTACGTTCTTAGTCGAACGAGCCCGAGAATCACTACCAAAGAATATTCCTCGACTTTTCACACCACCCAACCATTTCTCTGTCTGTGTTGGTACGTACGCCGTGGAAAGAGAACCCGCGACAATGGACGTCGAACGTAGCAATTTTGAAATGTCGATACCAGTCACGCGTACAGCTTTTCCACGGCTTTTGCCAGCCTAGCTGCGAGCGCTGTCTCCTACCTTTCCATCCTATAATCTGCCATTTCCTCGTCTTCTCGATGGGACACGCACTTTTTTCTTCATAAATATCGGTACGTCGTTGTTTAGCCACATGGAATTTTTTTCAAACGTTCTGATACAATTTTCAATCGATCCTTTCTATTCATTTTGAGATATTGTATTATGTTACTGTACATTTCATTTATTTTGGTTTCGTTATTTTTTAAAGAGCATTGCAATTTTCTGATCTGGAAAAATCGAAACCATTCAATTGCGAGTCAAAATCATCAATGACTCTGTAGAAAGAGGACTTCCTTTCTAAGTAATAATTAATTTTCTTTGAATTTTTGCTAATGTTATAATCGCAAATATTGACAGCTTAAAATTCTATTATATAGTTTTAACGACATTATGCGTAAATGTAGCATTGCAGGGGCAAAAAATATGTTCCCAATGCTTACTACTTTGCTTGATAATCAGAGATGTTTTACGACTGTTGTTTATGAAATCTTGTATTACCAGAGTCAACGCCGATAACCTTACCTATCTAGCAAGAGAATAAAGCACTTCCTATGAATGAAACAAATTTCGATAGGCCACAAAGTATCGTTTTTATGAACGACTCTACTCAGACAACAAGATGAACCTGTCATTTGTAGCCAATCAGTAGATTTCGAACTCCAAACACAACTCTGTACGATAACCCAGCATCTAGAGATAAGACAATCGTCTGTGAAAGCTATCTGTCGATGACAGCTCGATTGGAGCTCGACGTTCCGCTAGACGAACTGCTCGTATCATCTCACAGAACGTATCAGAAAGATCCGCGAAGTATCCTCGACTCAACAAAAAAAAAAAAAGAAAAAGTCATACGAAAATATATTCATCTGTCAAACGGATGGAAGCTTTATATTGGTGTACAAACTTTATATTGGCATACAAACTTTACATTGGTTAAAAATGAAAACGTCAAAGGGAGTGGTCTCTCGTTTCCTAGTACGAAACGCGTATCGTTATAAAGCGCGTCGAAATGTCTGGACCATCATAGGAATCTCTGAGTGAGTGGCGCGATATTTAATTTAAATTCCTGCGAGGAAAAGAGCGTCCATCTGTGTGACTCACCGGTCATGCCTCATAGGTAGCTTCATACAGAAAACATGGAAAAAAGAGCGACGGAGAAAGGAAGTAAAAGGAAGTGGGAAGGATGGGGAAAAAAGAAGAAGAGGCACGAAAACGTGAGCGAGTTTCTCACGGCGTGGCGGTCGGCCTCGTCTGAAGGATCTCTGGAGGAGAACTATTACGGCGGGCCTTCGAAAAAAGGGGTCCGCTCGGGCCCTGGAGTGGAAAGCCGCGCCTACTAGAAAATTAAAAAGCCCTCCACTTGATCTCCGTTCGCGGAACGTAGAGACTCGATCCTCTTCTACTCATTGCGGCGCGCTGTCCGAACACGTTGCGTAAACGTAACGGAATGCGCACAAGTGTTCTTCAAGTGCTCCAGCATGTTGCCGCACGGAGGAAAGTCTAAGTGTCATAAAAATAGCTCGACAGAGGAACGGTTACTTCTCCCTCTACTCTTTTGCGAACCGTCGCGTCGCCGAGAGATGAGCCGCCAATGCCGCTTTTACTATTCGCGTGATCGCAACGTACTGGACACTTTGGTATGTCGAACACTCATTGATATGCGTCTGCCGGTAGACGTGTCTCGATTACGCCCTTCCATCAGAGGTTCCCAATGCTTCCTCGTTAGATAACAGATCTTGCTCCTTGCTGTCGATCCTGTAGTTTTTATTCTCTGGCAGATTTGGTTCTTCTTCGCTTTTCTCTTTGTTACGAACGTTTGATGGAAGAGGAAAGAGTTTGAATTAGGAATAGAGGATAGTTTAGATCCTTTCAAGGATTTCTTTCAATATGCATTTAGGTAGTACAATATTTGTTAAGAATATATCAAAGTTCCATAGGGAACTTAAGCGAGATTTCGCTCTTGAATTTCGTTTCTTCCGATTTGCATCGCTACTGGAAGAAGTTTGAATATTTGTCTTAACGAACAATCGTATAATGTAGTAAGGCTGATTGAAATATCTCATTGTCAAATTTTTCGAAAGCTTAGAACAGCGAAAAGATTAGGCTCGAATCAAACTTTAATAATAAATTTCAAAGAAATGAACTTTTCTCAAAATTCTAATTAGAAAATCTCCTAACTTGTACCTTGTACAGATTCTTTTCTACCATATTTTAACATTGGCAACCGCTGATCAAGAATGTGCAGCCATTAGACGGTCAGATTTTCTAAATACCCGTCATTACATGCCAAGCTGGATCACGCGGATCTTCCAACGATCATCGTACGAAAATAGGTTCGTTTCGCTCCGAGGCAGTCAAGAGAGCTTACCTGGTTCAAACGAAATGTTCACCGAATGGTTGATCAACCAGCTGCACAGACTGGTTTCGAATCGACGAAAAGTAGAGTCGTTCCGAGAGCGAATTTTATGTGACTACTTGAGACACAGCTCGACAATTCACCACGATATCTGGATCGACCGCCACACGTTCAATCTTTATCACGGATCCAATGATTCGTTCCTTTCGATTCGATTTTATTGTCCATGGCAAGAAGTAAATGGAAACTGGTCGAGTTTGGAAAGAAAGTAATTTCAAGTTTTAATTAACAAGCAGAGCTCGTAAAATTTTTACTAGCTTTCTGGTGAGAAGTATATAATAAACTCTATTTTTCAACAAGATTAAACTTTATTACCGTAAATCTTAATTACCGTGTTATATGTACATATATATGTGTTATACAATAAATAACTGTCTTATGTTAAAAGGTTTCACAACATATTTGTATGCGCACTAGGAAATTACACGGTAGCCCGTTATATTTCATTTATTACCTCTATTTTTTATACTTCTAGCGAAAGTAATAAATATTATCCAAATTCACATTTCCTCTCCTCGATATTTGTTAATTCCAATTAAAATCCTATTAAACGATCCAATGAAAATAAAATCTTATTTACCTCTAAGATCAAATCCTTTTTATCCTCTTTTAAATGCATTCCTCGTCTTGTTACTACACGTTCAGTCTTACCTAACAATATAAGACAGCCAATAAAGCATACGTAACGTGTTAATTCCACTACTTTTATTCCGTTTAGATCCAAGAACCACGCGAATCAGTCTCCACGTAACAATCTAAAGCCCCGATCTCTCCATCGTTCGCTGGCAATTGCCGATGCAACGCTCGTTGCCCATGGACACGACACGGGTGTAAATTATAATAACGTGGCGTGAAGGTTACGCTTTCGCGAGTCTCCGTTTGCTGTTTCGCGTCATCCGCTTATTGGCATGTCGAATCGTCATTAAGGGCCGCGTCCGGTCCAGTTCATTTCTTTCGCCGACAAGGTGTCGTGAATTTTTGTTGCGCGGTCACGTTCCGTGTTCTTGTCACGGGTTTTCTTGTCTCTGGGCGTTGGAGTAGACACGCGTGACATGGTAACGCGAGAAAGCCCTGGCGATACGGGATGACGGACGATTGCAATCCTGTCTGTCCAATCTCGAACCACGTTTTTCTCGGTACACCGCAGGAATTTTCTACGAAACTCCTTTAGGTATCTCTTCGACTTTTATCGTTTGACCTATTTCGTTCCCCTCGATCGCCAGATAAATCGTTCCGGCAAATGGAAATATCAAAGTTGGAGTCGACGATATGCGTCGATAGGCATAATTGGTCGGAAGAGTTATCGATCGAGAGGATAATTAGTACTCTGCGTTGGTTATGCAATTAGCGTGGATGTTAGTATTCCATACGCGTGGCCTTTTTGCATTTGCTATTCTGGTGAGATTGAACGATAGATCAACTTGGAAATAACTGCAGAATTTTAAGCTTGTTCAACCCTAGCGAATTTTCAATTGCAACTTTGAACAAAACGATATCTGTTTCCTCCTATTTTGAAATTTATCTTACGATTTATTATCTATTGTTTATACCATTGTTTTACGACGAAGGAATTTACGATGGAAACAAGTCGCTCGATTTTCGAAAATTCAACGTTAATCATACACTTACCTAATGAAATTACGAAACTTGTAAAAAATAGGGTTCGATCGTTTCGGCTTTCGTGAGTCACGTATATCTCGAAACAAGAACAAGAAACGCAAGAATCCTTCTGGGTAATACAACGTGGGAGTCGAATTACCCGCGAAAGCATTTGTTGGTGGGGCGCAGGGATCGGGTTCGGCTGAACACATTCTAATTGATCCCTCGGCGGTAACAAGGCGCTGGTCTCTTTTCTCTTTCTTTCCTCGTCGACGGCGTTTACACGCGTTCTCAAGGCGCCGCGTGCGCGAACACAGCTTGCGGCAAGACACGACGAGACCACGAGCCGCTCAAGGAGGTGTAAAATCGCGCCGAGACGATGAAAGTGAGCCAACATTCCATCGGCGTCGTTCTCCGCGGCTATTCCGCCCGCCCGCTGTCGTAACGCATGACAAACAATGCCGATAACCTATAATCTTCGTGGCCCGTTAACGTCCTCCGACAAAGAGGAAAATGGAGAGAAAGAGGAAGAGAGAGAAGGGAAAACCCGTGAGCTAAAACGAAGCGTGAGCGTGCAGCGTTATTTTCCAGCGATTCGCAACGCGTCGCCGTCTCGACCGATTTTGTTCCGTTTCACCGATGAAAATCGGGATCGAACGCCAGGTGACCAGGCAAATGCGATTTCAACGCGTAAACGTCGAACGAGATGTTCGATTGCTATGTTTTTTCTGAATCGTTCTTTTATTCGCGGAAAATTTGTTTCCATCCCCCAAACTAAAAGTGAGTTGTCGACTAGCTTTGCTTTCAAATTTTTATTGCTATTGGAAAAAGTTTCCTGATAAAAAAAAGAGTAAAACTTTTTTAAATTTCCAAGTATCTGTGTCAGTAAAAAAAAAAAAAGAAATAAAAACGATTCAGTATTCCTATCAAAAATACTTATATTTTAAAATTTAAATTTTTATAGTTATTTAATAAAAGCTGACCGGAAAATGTAGAAAATGTGGCGTAAAAAGCCACAAGTAGATGGTAGGGAGGGGGAGTTAATAATAACAAAAATGTAGACAGCAGCTGTTTTTGATTAACAGCTTAAAACAAGAAACAGCACGTTTCTGATCTCAAATATCTCAGACGGATTAATCGTTCTGAGGAATATAAGAGGATTAAAAAGCAGAACTCCTTTATCATCGAAATCAGCTTTGCTCGATTAAAAAGAAAAATTGATCGTGTGAAATATTAACGTACGAATTCCGTTAAGACTGCTGGATGGTCGGCAAGTGCGACAAGTTGGCATTACGAGCGAATGTACCGTAACCCGTGCGACGCGGCGCCAACCTTCCGGAGGTATATTTCGTATGTATAGAGAACTGTCTTATAGAACTCGAGACACTTGGTACAATTTCTAAGTTGCATCGTTTCTGCTGGATGGCATGGTGTTACTACAGGTTGGCATCGTAAGTTCCTGCACCGTAACCTATTCGGCGCCGGTCTTCCGGATTGCCACTTGATATCTATGGGTGAACTACTCGAACCAGTCTCGATCGAATAACTATTCTTCGACTTCGATTCTGCTATAGTACATACATATATTGCTTCTTGGAATGTTCTTCCGTTGCTGATCTAGTCTTGAACTATATTTCAGAAAATTCTTGGACGGCTACTTTTTCATTCGTTGTTAAATTAAAAGGACGAATCAAATATAAAGTAGCATTATCGTATATTATGTTTATCTGGTTAGTACTCCAAATATGGATGCGATAAAGATGTTTAACTCTAATTTCTCGTATGATAAAAAAGGTGTTCATATTTAAAGCCATAGAAGTACGTTAAATTGTGTACTTTTTAAAATTGGATTTAAACAGCTTGAATCGTACCAAGTTCTTAACAATGATCTCTCACGTCATCTTCATCCTACCACGTTAGTACTTCGAATGACGCAATAAAGATACACATCGACAAATTTAATAAATCTTCGCTATCAACAGCAACAATACAGACATCCAATCAACTGCATACACCTTATTCACGAAACATAATCTCGGCTTCATGAACCGTTTCACGGTATTACAGGGACTGGTCCCGGTTCGAACGAGTCCCTCGACCACTCTCCATCCGAATGAGAAACGCTTGACGCGATCTTCGGCTTAGCTGTACACGGAAAGCGTCGCATTCGGTAAATCCCCGACTGGCAGGAGGATACGTGTAAATACGAGGAACAGGAGATTACCACTCCCAGTAGCCGAAGAGACACCCAACGTCTTGACGAGCTGCCGAGTAATACTTTCGAGCGTCATGTGCGTGCTCTTCCTCGAATCCACCGGCACGCTACAACGCTATTTACAATCGTCGAGGATCGAAAGAGCACGATATCGAACGAGGGTACACGCGGCGTCTTATTACATCACGAATGGAACAGCCATTGTATATGAAATCGATTTCACGACGACTGTTCGCTACCGTCCAACAAAAGACGGGCTGTCGACCCACTCCGTCGTCGTCTCGTTCTTGTTCAATCCGTTGCTCGTACGCGGTACTCGTGCAAGAGCCCGCGGCGTTTCTTCAATTTTCTTCTCCCGTTCGTTCGTATATTACGACGGAGACAGGCCACTGGTAGCCGCAACAGAGCGTACAGCCGGGTAAACAGAACGTCAAGCTTTCTAGTTCCGTTCATTTTCTTGACAAACGGCCGCTGCCCGGCAAGAATCTCCTAATCGTCGGCCAGAATTCTCCCGTGGGGAAGCGTGATCGTCCATGATTAACGAGACCATCTTGGGAAACGCTGCTCGATATCTACGTGAATACGACCCGGCGTACATTGACAAATCTTTTCAGATTCCCTGTTATATGGACACGTTAACGTTAACGTTACGACCGGCTAGTTACGAAAGTAAATTTAGCGTTAATAAATTTCCAAAATATTCGCTAGCGTGCTTGTACACACTGCGAAACAGTCTCTCAATTTGTAAAGATTAAAATCAGACGTAATAAATCATTAAAGAAATATATAGATAAATATTTGTATTCTATACTAATAGTTAGCATTTATATGACGCTAGTATCGCGTCATCGATCATCATATGTTAACGTAATGCAACACTGAACGAATCTAAATCATTTGAAAATCTCGATCCGGATAACATACAAGATCCACTATCTGCTCCACTTACACGCCATTAATTCCAACACCGTTCGCTTTAAACACGATCCAAGGAACCAAACTTTATACCATCCACCACCTACGCGAGTCCCCAGCAACCATTCCAACGATCCTAAAGAATATAGGGCCCCCAAAACGAAAGGCGGATCTCTCCGATCTCCTAACGATCCTATACTCTTCTCCGAGTGGTCTGTAAAGTGTATCGCTCGAATTTCACCGGGTTTCGTGATCGAACGATTTCGTCCAACTCGTCGGTCCCTCTTATCCATCTTCGTTCCTGGTTGGAGAACACGGGAGAACTCCTCCGTACTCCTCCCCCGGACATACATATGTATCCGGTGTTCCGAGCATTGTCAGACCGGCCCTGAAGGCAGTAGATAAAGAGCAAGACGGATACTCGTTCTCAAACTTGCCAGCTGCTTTTGCCCACGCGAATTTGGTGACTCACTTTAGACTTTAGAGTCTTCGGTTCTCTCTGTGTATACCTACGCGCGCGTTCGTGTCACTCGAATGAATGCTCGTTCCTGTAACCCCAACGAGAAAGGCGAAGAAGGGGGAAGTCGCGTTCGTGAAGCAGCATAGGCGGGTATCATATCGTATGCTTAAGGCCGGTTCCGATAAGATCCTGAAAACGCTTGATAGACGATTGCACGCTCTCCTTTTTCATCTTCTTTCTTGATTTCCTCGCGGTGCGGCTTCGTCGTTTTTCTCCGCGCGATACATTGTTTAGTCGGTTGAGTTATTCATATGTATGAGCGGCGGAGGTAATGGGATGCCGGCACGGTCGGATTAATAAAAATGTTTGTCGTGCTTCTTTCAAGCTCGCGTTCGCATCGAGCGGCAATGATCGAGAGCAAGAAATAAACGAGCTACGCCAAGTCGAGCCGTGATTATCCTCTGGCTACCAAGGAATTTAACGATCCGCTCGTGAACCTACGGACTTCGACCTGTCCGACCTAACGAATGAGAGAACGTATAGGGGAATAGGATCGACGTGCTTTCGAAAATTTCGTTCTTCCCTAGATTCTACGGGGATTCGAACGTCGAATTAGACTCGCAGTGAAAGACGTGGGTCGACGTTTTCTCGAAATTTTAGTGCTTTTGGAATTTAAGCATTTAGTGATGTGGGTTTAATCAGGATGGTGGCCAAGATTCCACGTGTTTCAGATCTTTCTCCCTGATATTTTCCAACAGTTCTCGAATAGCACACGCTCTACCATAGAATTGGTTTAGCGTTAGGAAAATCGATTGAAATAATTTTAATTAATCAACAAATTGATACAACATATTTAAAGAAAGATGAGTGTTTCGTTTAAAATAATAGCAGTGAATTGTTCTTTAGCGATTGCTTTCAACGACTCTGCTATTCCTATATTACAATGGAGAAATTTATGTACAAGCCTGGTACCAGGCGATTTTCTTTTAAATTCTAATACATTTATCTCGATGTTTAATCCCCGCGTCTGCTCGCGCCAATTGCTACAGTAACTTACCCTCGGTAATGGAAGGAAGACAACTGGCCATGGTGTCGTGCCCGAACGCGTTTTAATACCCTCGCAACGGTCCTCCTTTGTTGGTAGCATCGACACGTCGCCGTATCAAGATCCATTTCGCTCTAACAAACGCGCTCGCCCCCTTTAAACGCCAGCATCTCGCTTAACCCCAGCTCGCGTGTAAGTACGCATCCCTCATTCTAGTTGCTCCTCCCCTCGATATTTCACTCGCCCTTGTCGTTGCACTCATCTATATGTTTTCAAAAATTCCTCCTATCTGCTTTGTGTATTCTCTTGATAATTTTCACACGTGTCTTTTATCATTTGAAAAGAGAATCTGCAACTGACACGCGTATCACTGTCTCTAAATGCTTTTACGCTAAGTTGTCAACGCGACGACGAGACAAAAGAAGCAGAAGAAGAGAAAAGAACGTGTTGGGAAAAAGCGCATCCAGTTTTGCAGAAATAGAGGAAGAGACAAAAAATAGGAGGGAGATGGCCTTCAGGGTGGAGAATATATTCGAGGGTGACTTGACGGCATAGCGCGCGGAGGACAGGGGATGGCCGCATTGTGCCTGGAACTTTGCTCTCTCCGCAATACAATAAAATCCTCTTTGCGCGGCGCGTCATTGTTTAACGGCTGATTGACGTTGATCGAGGGGCACATACCGGCTCCCTTCCCCGTGGATCCGGAAAAGTGTCGTCCTATGGAATCCGTACCGTACACGTTCGCGTGCACCCGTTAACGGACGTCGAGACGGGCCAAACAGCAGATCAGGAAATGTTCTGTCACGGTGCTGCGAACCACTGACACCTACATGAATTTTCAATGATTTGCGAATTCCAGTAAAAAATCCTTCCGAAATTTCATTATCCCACAAGATCCTTTAAGTTGAGTTAAGATAGTACGAGGACCACAGGTAACGAGCATGATAAGTCCTGTCTTTTATGAAAGAGCAATTTTAAAATTCAATTCTTCGACTATTTCACATTAAAATACCTCTTTTCAGCCGTCGATTGACATAAAAGTCGCAAAACAAAAATGAACTTATACTTTTCCGCTTTCCAAGTATTAGAATACTATGCAAAGGTTCTACGTTTTAAAAGAAATACGTACAGAGTGTTCTACGCAACTGAACCAAAGAACAGAAAAAAATTGATATCCTGCTGTTCATATCCATTTCGAAAATGGAGCGCAATTTTGAAGATTTCAAGTCTATCCCTATCTTTTTTAAACTATTTGTTATGCCCCTATATCCATAGCAAATTTGCAAAGCTGTGGACAGAACTTTTACATTTTGATTCTATGTACAGACCACAGACAGAGGAAAAACCTCTGATACAAAAGATACATAGGGCGTTCGAAACGAACGAGGTTCCCTGACTTCTGGCGACTCTTTGACGTCCGGCGGCGTCAGAAGCAATGTAGCACGGGAGCCCAGTGACGCGTGACACGTCCCTGGAGAGCCGGGGGCGCCGCTAAATAGAACGCCCATTAGTAACGAATACCGCGAGGAATCCCCTCGTGTGCGCCACTGCCGGCCTCTCGTATACATAATGCGGCGAAGTCGGCCAGGGGTGAGTTTCGACCGGGCCCCTCCGGGAACGATACGCGGTCGCGATAATTTTCTGTTAGCCGGTCGCGCCGCCGAGGGTGCGGATTTTCGTGAGAGACGCACATGCCTAATAACCGATTGCAATGGTCCACCAACGAGATTACCGAGAACTTAAAAGTTCTAAACCCCTCGATGTTCGTTTGATGTCTCTGAGCTTGATCCGCTTGGAATTTTTTCGTTAGGAGAGGGAAACTGGTTAAGGGAAGGCTGATACGATAAATAGAATGGAATGAAACGTGTGAAGCTATTGGGAGAATATCTGTCTTTTTAGATCTGCTGAGAATGAAGAATTATTTCGCGTGAGTTATTTAGCAATTTTTAGGATTTTCTACGAGAAATTAAAAACGATCCTAGGATTTTGGAAAAATGAATTGATTCCTGAAGTAGATAGATCATTGAGAATGTTTCCAATAGTGATTTTATCTATAAGGGTTGAAATAAATAAGATAAAATTAGGAGGAGCTACTTTTATCTCGGATATGTTTTTTGGATAATGCTTAGCCGTCTCATATTTTTCTATATAGCTGAGTAGTTTTTTAAGTACCAGGAAAATCTAGAAGAATCGTTGTTAATGTGTGTTTTAACCCTCTTCTCATCCCACCCATTTCAATTTGATGCAGAAGTTTTTCTTTAAACAGTAAAAGTCTTTCTGATTAACCAAACGAGAGGTTGGGAAATAAAAATTTGAGGACCGTAGCAGACTTAATGTCACATAAATTATCTTCTTCATACTCGACTCCATTAACTCAAATACTAGTCTCGACTTTATATCCCATATAAGAACACACAACGCAAACAATTCTCGACATTCTACCTAATCCATGACTAATCCCATTAAACTGACAACCACGCTCCCATCTCCCAACACACGGCATTTAAAATCTTATCCTAAAAAATAACCATAATACCAAGAGAAAATGTGAGATGAAAAAGTTGCGTATCAAGAAAAATTGAAGATTTCGATGCCTGATAATTTGTAATGTATATTTAGCAAGTGTATCATTAGCAACGACGCTTTCTCATCGATTAAAATTGTCGTTCATGTTGTTTCGATTAAGTCAAAGAATTTCAGTTCGCTTGGCAACGAGCACGAACCTACGTGGCACCGATGACAAGTGAAATTTCCGCTGGCCACTAACCGTGCAGATATCTCCTCGCGCGGAAACGGTCGTAATAACACAGAAATCGTTACCCGCCAATTGAGATATCAATCTCTGTAATCGTTTAATCGCGAGATATCGATAGATCGCTGGACCCGATCGCGGAGCACGCAGCCGCTTGCGAAACGACCGCGTTATCGAGCAACGTGCAATTATGAATTTTCACGGATTAACATTAAAGCCTCCTTTCCACGCCGCGTTCGGATTACGTGTAACCGGCGACCGGTTCTAAAGTGTACGCGATTTGACGCTCGCTTTCTGATTAATACGATGGTCGGATAAAAATTTAGGTCGAAAACTGAGAAATTGATTAAGTTAATGATGATTGTATGTTCTCTCATTTAAATATAGCCTACTCGGTTAGATTGAATGGTATCGTTGAATTACAGGTTGATCAATTTTAAAGCATTTAACTTTTAGTTTGATTTTGTAGTTTATGTGATAAAAAAAAAAATTGTAGAGTATGAAAAAGCATTGTGCACGAGAAGAAAAGTATTTAAAATTAAGTAATTTCACTTTAGCTGTTACAGATTAGCTATGTTTTAATAATATCAATTGAGGATTAATTAATCTGCAGAGAATTCTCTAAGTGTTATCGTTCAATGTTCCTAAAGCCCTAAAAGATCGATAAATATCTCCAGAGATACAGCCTCGACGCTGTTGGTAAGTGGAAATTCAGTGAACTCGTGAAAATTTAAATTAGATTCAGATTCCGTGTCTCGAGGGATCTAATTCAGTAGAGTCGCTTGATAACTTCGTGGATGCCTAATGAAACTAGTTAGGAAATTAAATTTACTCTCCTTTTTACCACGATATCTATCTATGTGTCCAAATTTCCGAAAGATGTTTCATAAATAAACATTCTTATCGACCTGCCTCCTCCTTTCCGTCTAAAAAACCCATTGATCCAACGAAAGCAGCAGCCTAGTCCTTGACGACGAGTGATTTTCGTTGGAAGATAGGTAAATTCGGTCGCAGTCCCCGGCTCAGTTCACCTGAAATTGGCAGCTTGGCCCAACGAGGGTGCTAATTTTCGAGGGTCGGCTCCGCGGGCCTGTAATTAATGGGGTTTGTCATCCGAGTAAAAAAGCCCCGTGGGTGTAGCCCTGGCACGGGAGTAGGTAGCTCGATCGCTGATTGGTATCGGTAATTGGCCTGATTGTCCGTTGGCCCAATTAATTTAATTACGTTTAATTGCGTATTGAACCGCTCTTCGTCCAACAGACGATTTTTCTTTTATACTTTTCCAGTCTACACGCTTTCCTTTATTTCCTAGAGAACACAACCAGAGAGCTAGACGTAGGCGGCCGTCTATTCGCGATCGGATTCCATTCAATTTCGCCAATCGGTCGATAAAATTCGGTCGAGTGAAAAATACAGCTCTCGATTCCAGTTTTACGTGGGTAGGCAGCAACGACGAGCGCCTTTACGTCCCGTTCTCAACGCGGCGTAGACAAAAGACAAAACGAAGAAAAGGGGAGGGGGGAGGGGGGAGGCGCGTGGAAGCTACGCGCGGGTAAAGGAATCACAGTTTATGCCCGGTACGGTTGGTTTCGTTCGCTCTTCGGTCGACGACGTTTATGCAAATCGACTCCGAGACGTAGGCACACGCGGGAAAACGCCGTTAGAAACGTCGCCCAGACTCTCTCCGCTCGCCGAGTAATGCTATGCAAATCTCGGCTAGTTTCCGAAAGTTCGTTACCACGCACCACCCCTGCGGGCACACCGAGTCGTTGGGACATATTTCTACGAAAAATTATGCGACAGTAACGTTACCACGCACTTTCCACAGGGATTCGAGCGTTGGAGAGGAAACAAAGGATGACGAATGGCGAATTATCTGGCGTTTTGGCGTCTCCAATGGCCTGATAGCGTTTCATTCGTTTCAAGCATGAATCTTGTTACGCGAAATTGTAATACGTAGCGTGGTGAAAACGCAATCTCATAAAGAATTAATGTAGGGGAATTCTTGTTGGAATATGTTGATACATCGTTTGGGAATGGTATTCAACAGAATTTCACAAGGTTTTTGACCTTTGGATCCAATGGTGGTGTAAAAAGAAAAGAACAGAGGGAGGAACAGTCACAGTCATAAACTCGTTCTTCACTACTACTGTGACGTAGAATAATTTTTATGTTGTTAATAAAAATTAAATCCAACGCTTTTTTCCGTAATTAGGTGGATGCATAAAGCCTCGATGTATCCCTTTGTTGCCTTAAAACGCCGCCAGAAGCGATCGTTCTATCCTCTTACCATCCTCTTACCTACGTTTCCATCTTCTCCTGCTCGATCGGGTGAATTGTGGTTACAAGGCGGCGTTATTAGCGGGGACCTGTTAATAAATTAATCTTATCTGAGAGGTTATTAAACTGAGAAATGGGACGGCTGGATGCAGTTTATGGCGTGACATAATAATTTCTAAACCCTGGCATCTTCCACGGCGTTCTTCAGATTCCGACAGGCGAACGTCGAAGACATTTTTCATCGGCGAGCTGGTAACATCGACTTAATTGCAATACCTGCTACTCTTCAGGAACATTAACGTGTTTACTGATAGAAAAACGCAATTAAAACCACGAGAATATTATAATCTGAAAAAGGAAAAGAAACATTCCTACAACGTCCAAACGTTACTATTCGTTTTAAAACCTTTTTGTTCGACTTCCTATGAACGAAGGGAGAATACCTTCGCAAAGATTACAGCCCTAGGCAATAAGTTCCCTCTAATGCCATACCGACTGTCAACACTACATAGTCATTCTCGTTTTACGTAACGCTAAGCAAATGCGAACATTTCTCTGGTCGTTCCTCAGCTCGTCCAACATTGCATGGCAATGTGTCGCCACACAATGTTGCTTCCGTCGAACAGTTTCTAAATATAAAACGTGTCAGAAAGATTGCATCAACAGTACAATCTAATTTTACGTCTGTCAGAATAATTCTCCTCCTTAGGAGGCTAACGACCCGTCACTTGGCAGCCAGTTTGAAAATTCCACAAACCGTGATCCTATTAAAATTCATATCGTAAATCGCGACTCACGGTCCCCTTTATCTCTGCGTTGAATTTTAATTCCGGTTTAATCCGAAAACTCGGCGAAGCCAGTTCGTTCTCTACTCTCTCTCTATAACATAGTCCCTCTATAAAACACAAAAAAAAACCACTGGCCATCAGGAATTGGTCGAAAAGTATCCTCGCGCCGACACGCAGTCGGCACTGCAATTTCCGGTTTGGTATTTTCGGATCGATTCGCGCGCAACCCCTTTTCTCTGCTTGTCTCTCTCCGAAAGTCACCCTCCTCTGCTCGTCCCCCTTTTTCAAATTCACCCGCGTGCCATCGCGCGACAAAGACGAGCGCAATGGGTCCACCGTATCAACAAGAGAGAAACGCGCGAAACCGACTCGAATCTCCCACGAAGCGATCCAGCTACGAGTGAAACAGGGACGGGGACAGAAAGGCCGACTTCCAAATGGATATTAATAGTCGTGCTCACGATGCGGCGGAGCCCGTTCTTTCTCTCTTTCTCCCGATCGTCGCTGATTACGCCGTTACAGCTGTTATCCTTGATTAAAGCCCCCGTGGCGAGCAGTGGTCAGGGCAAAAACGAGCTCTCTCGAGCACGCTCCCATTTATATAAATTCAAGCACGGTAGCGCCGCGACAAACGGGCCTGGTGGGCCCCGTAAACAAAGCTGCCTTCGCCAACCACCGGAACCGGTTTACCGTGGCCCTAATGTCGCTTAATAGACGAGCGTGTGCTCGCGTGTGTTGGCAACGCGCGGCGACTATCGTCTCCACGGATCCGCCAAAGCGGCTAATCGGCTACGATACGCGAAAGCAACCAAAGAAATATTCTGCTTCCGGTGTACAGCCGACGATGTAGGCGAAGCAGCGCAATTAGCCGGCAAAGGGAGCAATAAAAGTATCGTTAATCCTTCGAAGCCGCTTCCAACCATGCGACAATTGCGCCGGCCAGAGATAAACCTTGCAGAGATTCCTCTTGGAATCATGGTGTGTTCACAATTGTATGTTGCTTCTGTGTTTTCCTCGTGGCAGTACAATATCAGTGGAAAATGGCAAACGGAGGGAATTGTTACAATGGTGTTGGTACCTCTTTTGTCCCTTTTTTCGGTCGTGTTCTTGTCAAGATGGATCGCAGGTGGAATAATGGATTTAGCAAGGTAGTGGTCCGAGGGTCGTTGCATCCTCGTATTTATCGTCACCGGGACGAAGGGAAACGAGGAACGGGCGAATTTTATTTATCGCTCGGCATAGGCATCCGTGTTTTGTTAAGATTGATCGTCGGTGATGTAATGGATTATTTGACTGACGAATGGCTAAATTATTACCTCGTCAAACGGTGAAAGACAGATAGAAAATAATTCCCGACAATTGCTTTCGACAAACGCACATTCTAACAAATACGAAAGCGAAAAGAAAAAAAGAAAAAAGAACGAATTTCGATTTTTTCCACCCTCTTCCCAGTCGTTGTTTTGAGCAATTTGAGAGTGATCCGGTTTTTCTACGGGGGTTGTTTGCCGAGTCAGCGAGCCGGTAGTATGGGGGCGTGGCGATTCGGAATCCAGGGAAATGTTGTCCGATCGGCAACTACAACGGATCGTCACCGAGGGAACATTCCAACATGCTCGCAATTGCGCCAGCTCGCGGATTACAAGGAAAATCACGGCCCCAGGTCCTGGTCAGATTCTGTTGCGAAAGCAAACACGCGTTTCTGTTATTCTATCAACTGCGAACCAACGGCCCATATGTATAAGCAGGGCTGCCCGATATTTTATTGACCCTTTTCCAGCTTAAATACACAACCGGCGAAAACAAGTAGACACGTCGTGCCCGGTTGCGTTTCATCGCGGTTCAACTGATATCCTACGTGGAATTATTGGAGAGAGAACAAAAGGAAAAACGCAATGCCTGTTTCGATTAATGGTGCGCTGCTATAAATATTTTGTTCAGTAATGTATACACAGTGCCGAAATAAATGAATGTTATTTTTAATCAGATCTATCTAGTCTATTGTTTTAATATCTTAAATAAAAAGACGCTATTCGATGGTTAATAAACAAACTTTTTTCAGGAACGAAGTTTCGAACATAATTTCGTCTTATTATGAATAATAGAATCTCTCTCAGCTCAGCCGTACCATGATTTTCAACGCACGATGTACATTATCTATTTTATTTGTTTTATTACACATGTCTACATTTTTCGCGGTAATTCATCCGCGTTGACGTTTGAATAATATATTGTTGCAAACGAAAAAATATTTCACGCAGGGAAAATGCACAATCGGTACAGTAACGTGGCTGATTTTTTTAAAAAAACCACGAACGTGATTATTCATGTGGCTTACAAGAACACAGATTAGCGAGCCATTCACAAGAACGCGCGGATTACAACAGCCGTAGGAACGACAGACACACGCGACCACGAAGAATGGCGCATCATAATTCAAGCTAACAATACCGGAGGCGAAATTGCGGTGACGTAATAAATAATGCTGGATTACAATGGTACAAGAGCCAAAAAAGGCTACTTACTAGGATTAAAGGATTTGAACTAGAAACTCATTGCAGTAGCTGAATTATCGTAATATCTAAAATCGCGTATCTACCAAATCAAGTAACCCTCTTATACTCGATACTACCATATATGCCGGATTGTGCCTTGATAAATTATTAATAGGATGACTGATGGTCAATCAATTTTCACGTGCTTCCTAATCTGAATAAATAAAATAAAATTCGATCTCGAAAGGGTTAACTAGCCCATTCTGTGAAATTTCTAACTTGGCTGCTGGATATATTCCAAAACAATTATGAACTCATCATCGTCAAAGCACTTATGCCCAAGTCTCTTCATATTCCTAGCTAACCATTACGAATTTTCATAAGGAATCCACTCGGAGCACATGCAGATGCGTTTCCTGGAACCATTATCGGCTGCAGAGCGATATATAGTTCTAAAGCGGGATACTCATGGCCATTACAAATTCAAAGGCAATTGCTGGCGCTGATCGTAAATACCTAAATGGTACATAAGTTTTAACTAGTCTCGAACAAATGATAACGAAAATTCCATTATGCCTCTTGAACGACGTAGTGAAGAAGGGGGCCTGGTTTGGAAAGCCGACTTCCACGGTCGCGTTCACCGAGAGCAAAAAGTAGTGTCGAAGCTGTTGTAGCAGGCAGAGTGACGAGGCGAGGCGGGATGAGGAATACCGCGAGGTAAAGGCCGCTAACGAGGCCTCCGGGCGATTAACATCGGTATTTTAACTACGCCAGAGCCTTCGTTGATTTAACGGGGCCCCTTCTCCTACGCGTAATCGTCATCGTAACGAAGATCGTCACAGTGAAACGCTCAGTTTCCTTATCGTCATGAAGAATCGAATTCGTGGAGCGTGGTGGAGAGAAAGAGGGAGGATGTCGAAATATTGGGCACGGTTCGAATCGAGGGAAGATCGATCGATATTAGATAAAGCAGATTCCGGGCAACTGAACGTGTCTATCGGCACGAGCACGAGCGCGTGGCGCGCTCGAAACGTGGGCTGGAATTGGGACACGTGAAACATGAATCGTGGCTCGTGTTGGAAGGAATTAATACTCTGCCGTTCTGGTACTACGAAAATTCTTATGGTGGAGAGCCCTAGACTCCTGATCTGACTTTAAACAATTTTAATTAATCCCTCGCTGACCAACTTCTTTTTAGCTTTCGTCTATTTTTTACTGTTTCTTTTATTCTACTTTTTCTTATTTCAATCTACATTGCAATTCATTGCAAAACTTTGCTATTGTGATTTGCAGTGTCATTCAAATAGAGATTATATCGCTATAAATAGAATAGAATTCTTCATTTGCGTTTGCCTCCGGCTTTGACGTGACTTTCAGCTACAGATACTAAATAAGTCGGAACAATAACCGTAAGACTTACAAGAACAATAGGAATTATATTTTTCTGCGCCCTTTAGAAAGAAAATTGTTGCACCGAAGTTTACCGTAATGTTTTTTATTTTCAACAGAGTAATCCGGAACGAACTTGAACGGTCAGAGTTGGCACCTTGAGAGTCGATCTAAGTGGCCAATTATAGGAAGTTTGGAAGTATAAGTATTTTGTAAGATTTCTTGTCTTTGAACAATTTCTTGCGGTTCAACCAAGATCCACGTTGATTATCTAGCGAAAGAAATAAATTTTCAATATGAAATTCTACGATGTCCAATAACATCCCCTCCAAACGACCAAGTGAATTTTTCTGAATGAAACTTAATGAAGAGATTTAATTTCATTCCACATTCGCGAAAGATACAATTCCTTTTAGCGTCATTGGGTGCACAATGTTTCTCAGTAACGTTTTCGCTGGATGAGAAGCAGTTTCCACGATATGATATTCCATTTCATTGGAAAATGGTGAGCGACACTCAAAAAGTAAGGGCGGATACGTGCGGTGGAAGAATACAGGTGCCGGTACCCTGTTCCTGCCCTCGGCCAAATTAAATTTGTCCCCAATTCGGCTGTTTCCGTTCCATAGCCAACAAGGGACGGCTTCGAGTGCCAATTTAGCGGCATCTGGACGCGGTCTGCTTTTCTTTAAGAGTTCGATCCAACGAAGGTCCCATTCACGCACGCGACGCGCTCTCGTTTTAACGCCTTCCTTTATGGCAAGGTAAACCTTCTGCCAGCTTGATTAACCTTTCGTCTACCACCCTTGTACGTAGGCTGTGCTTTCCACATACAGTGAATGGTAAGAAATGGAAGATGGTTCCTATCGTATATTTTCCTTATAGCTTTCCACGGTAAACTTATTAAACTTAGTACTTTAATAAGGATTATAATTTTATATTCGCCTTCAGCTTTGAATTTCTTTTCTTCGAATTTCTATTGTTAGTGAAAGGAGTCCCAAATATTTGGCTCAGCAAGTTATCCAGATATTGTAAAGTATCCCAGGACTTTTCTAAACCTTTTGAAAGCATAAGCTGGTAAAAAATATAGGAAATTAAATTTCTTTCTCTTTATGCTATTCCAAGAGTCGTGTAATTTCGTTCGATGCAATGACGAACTTAGCAGGAATTAAAGATCGAAACTCTAGTCCAAAGATACGAATGCCAAACGATAAGAAACGCGCCCTACAATTACTACAACAGACCCCACTCGTCCCGTAGTTTCCCCAGAAACGAAAACTTCCACCCCCACTTAGCCAACAAACCGCCCGAGGCTACGTTGAATCGGTTAATCCCCGCGAATCAAGTATCAATTCTAGTCACGATAAGGGAGAAATTAGCCTCCTCCGGGGTGATCTCGTGATCATCTCCCTTCGATCTCGCAAAAGAAGCCACGATTCAGACAAGCAAACGACGTTATCGTTCCTAATTTCGGCGCTGCGCCGCGGGATTCCCCGGACTTTCTCGTTCGGGATTTCGCCACGATTTTCACCGCGTTCACTCGTACGACAGACGCTTCGTTGACATTAACGTCTCGTCTTTCCCCCTTCGTTCACATCGCGGAAGAAAAGGACGTGGTTCCCCTCACGCAGAAAGAGAAATAAGGGAAATTCGTTTACTCTCGAAGAGGCGCGCGCATAAATCTCAACTCGTCGTCGTGACTCATCTCGGAACCCCAATGAAACTTAGCGCGTGTCTCTTCGTTCTCCATCTCCCTCTCCTCTTCTCCTCCTCTTCTCCTTCGCTCAGCCATTAAACCGTGATCGCGGTGGGTCAGCAAGAAAAGTCGACGAAAGCGGAGGAAGTCCTTTCTATCTGTCACTCGCCTCTCGCTTCGACCAACCACGAGACGGTTTAATGGCACGTGGATCGGCCGGAAAAGCGACCACGCACACCGTATGACGCATATCGTGGCTCGTATAATCGGGCATTCGTGAAAGGGAGAGCACCTCCGGATCGTAAAGTTGCTCGTAGAATGCATCGTAAAGGCCTCGTCTCGCGATCGAATATCGATCTACAAAATTATAATAAGCGACTGGCTTTTGAGCGATCCGAGCGCGAAATATACGACCCCGAGCGATCAGCAAATTGACCATTGTCTGTTGGTAGCGTATAATCGACGCTGTCGGTTCGTCCGAGGATCGTAAAGATCATGGAGATCCATGGATGTCACGATGTCAGTCATCCTGATGGCGCGATATTGTGGTGGGGGTGATACGATTCTGAGAATCCCTTGGAATGTTTAATGCTGGCATATTTTGGGAATTTTTTACGACCGATTGAATTTTTCGTCCATAGCAAATAATATGCATGACTATTTATTGTTCATAAAATCGTGTTGCCATCGTAATTTATCTGGTTCACGACTATTCATTGTAAGATCTCGCAGAGGATCGTCTTCAGGATTAAAATTGAAATACTACTAGTCGGAAGAACTTTTCTACTTTTGTTCAACTAGGCCAACTTCTCTGTGAGGATAATTCGCTACCTGTAAGGGTGCGTCAAACTATGAAAACTAAAACGTGCAAGTTGCTACAGTAGATACTTAGTCACTCGCAAGACAATCTTGCTTACTCTTACGTAAATCTTACAAACATTTGTGTTACTCAGAAATATCGAACTATGTTACATAATAATTGATCGTATCCGCGATCATAAATTTCTCACGATATGCGGACGGTAGCGGCGATAATGCACAAACCTACTCATCTTCTGAAACCTATCAATTGCCAGCACATTAGGCAACGAACTGCAAACCTCTCACGACGTTGGTCCGAAGAACAAGGAACTTACACCACAGCGCAGGTCTCGCTTAATCGAGGTCTCTCGTTCGCCAGCAACAAGAGACGAAAGGTTATACGAACCCGCCACCTTCCCACTGAAATGTCGATTATCATGGAAATACCGGGATGGAGTAACATTTTAATGCCTGAATAATAGCCCTGTCATGTTCCTGGCGGGCTGGAAAGGTTGCGAAGTAATTCCGGCTGGCGCACAACTGCAGCCGGTCGCGAACGAGAAAGCTATAATATTTAGAGGACGAGTCGACTGCCTCGGATTCCTCCCGGGCGTGTATCTCGTTGCATTCTAGACGGACTACCGGGGTCTGCTACGATGGCGCCGTAAAGTAGGCTACCGAGTTGGAAGGCCTCTCGCGCGCGCTCGCAAGACCTACCAGGCATTTGCATTATTGCAAATTTATGACTACACCGTACACCATCCCCGTGCCACCGACACCAACGCTCGCTCTCCGTTTCAGAAATGTATTATGCATTATCTTTCCAGCACGTAGATCAACGTTAGTCGAAGTTTCTGAAGCCGGCCACTTCCTAACGGTCACGATACTTTTCCCTATCCACAACCCCTCGCGTCCTTTTGCCCGAACCCCGTTAAATCTCGGCGAACCGTCCGTTTCCATTTCGAAGGCAAAAGAACGTGGCCGCGCACATGGAAAAAGTTCTGATGGAGTTGCGAGAAGAGGGCGGATTGTCGTGCGATAAGCCATCGGATTCAAGCGAGTACACGGAGATTTAATTTCAAGAAATGTTCATCAGCAAGTGTTAGCGATCACTAGCGAGATACTTCTTAGAACTATAGCGAGAGCAAATCGAATTTGCGTTAGGTTATAAATCAGACACTTTAGCTACTTTTCACGCAGTGCTCTCCGGTGCGTTGCCCGTTCCTGGTTGTGTGGCGTTCTTTGTGATTTATGGATTGTTGTTTGGTGGTGCAGAAGAATTGTAGCACAGTGAGTTGGTGATGTTTCAGGTTTTCTAGAGCATGAATTATTAGTGTATTAGTTATAAAATATTATATATTAGTTGATTATGAAATTTATAGCAAGTTGCTAAAAGTGATTCGATTTTGACTGATTTGAAGCTAGGTACGAAGTTTTGTTGAGGCTGTGCTTAAATTAGTGGAAAGTGTAGCTAGCTGCATCCGTATCACAGCAAAATTATTCGATTATTAAAAAGTACCAGGTTTTAAAAATAGAAATCCTACGCTCTGTAGGTTCGTCATAAAAAGAACTTAAGAATACACTACTTTTGTGTCACTCTGTACCTCCAACGTTTCAGCACGCTTCTTTCCCACTCGATTTACTTCAATTCCAACCCTGAATTCCACCGAAATCGCAACGGCTAGGATACATTTCCTTTACAGCCGTGATGCCTATTTCCAGTCACGGTGTCGTACTACACATGGTAATCGAGACGTGTATCGCTTATAGTTGAGACATTAAAGCCGCGGCCTGGTAGACAATTCGAAATCGTCGCAAACGATTCGTCGAATCGAGACATCAAATATTCAATGAGGCCGCGGCACGACATGCGATCATGACATTATGCGTGACGTCGAACATCGGATTTGCATGATCCGAACAATCTCCCAGACGATTGTTCATCCTGTATCGAGTAACTCTATAAAACAATTATTCCTCCCTTTATGCTCCAACATACACCAACGCACTACAACATTCTATATCGCTTTCCTACTCTCATGCACGTATATATAGGCACACATATACATATATACAATATATATACACAAAATTCTCAAGAAACCACCGCCGGAGAAACAACGCGGCTACTTTCAGGATAAAATATTACAAGGTGGAAAGCTCCGGGCGAAATTTCCTGCCGGAATTTCCGACGGAATTCTGCGCACTGCAAAGTAACTGGTCCGGACAGTTCGCGCACAAAGTCGCCTTTGTAGGCGAGATAGGGATTTCAGCGTCGAATAGCCGGAGTATTTCGTCGACGAGGTTCCACAGCACGCGGCGAGAAGCGTGTGCATCCATCCGCGCGCGCGATCAAGCTACCGGCGAGGAAGCGGCGCGGAGTGTTGCACCCATGTGCACCCCGAAGCCTTTCTAAATCGGCGCAATAATTCATCGGGCGCGCGCTCTCGCGCTTCGTGTACGCGACCACAGCTTCCAGGAATGTGGTGACTAAAGCCGGGGGCATCCCGTATTCGCGGGACCCTGGCAACTTGACAAGCCAATCCGCTCCGGGTGCCAAGGCGCCGTGTTCCTATTTGTACCAAAACAAAACGTATCCACGTGCCACGGGCCCCGGATAGAGAATATCTCCGGAACCGAATAGAAGTACCCTCTTGGGGAATCGCGTTCTCCGGTTGGGAAATGGTAATTTCTCTGTGATTCGTGTAAATTGAGATTAGTGATTCGATGTGCAATGTTTGGAGAGTTTCTGACGAAGCGTGGAGAAGGATAGTTACACAGTTGGAAACGATTAGGTCTTGACATTTTTGCCATCGGGGTTAATGCATTCGCTGTTACTAAAATATGGATTCATCTTCCTACGAAGTGCATGTTTTTTTTTAGTAGAAACGTCTTTAAGGGAAGGAATAGTACTTTATTTTAATGGTCAGTGTCTCATCTGGCTTTCTAGCGCTCCGTGTGGGAACATCACAATCGCTGTACCAGCAACAACTTGTTAGATTGTTAGATAATTAAAGGGATGCAATATGTATGCCAGTGGTATAAAGTTTTTAATTAAAACCTTTAATTTTGTTTCACATTACGTATCGTTCGATGCAGTTTCTTTTAGAGAGTTTCATATCACGCTCGATCAAAGGTTTTTTGTTACAATAATTAAATTGTCCATTTATCTAATACCGTAAACCGCGACATTTGTGGGTAATCTTAATCGAATCCCAAAAGTTCTCCCGCTTTTCGTCTTCCTGTTTCCAGTAAAAACAGTGATTCACATAATTTGACAGTTATCGAAATAATTATGACAAATAGCGCCATAAAGAGTAAAACCCAATTTAATGCCTCAATCATTTCGACAAAGAAACTTTCCAGGGAATTAACTTCTATCGAAGAACCTGTCCATTATGTCATTAAAACATCGTTCCCTAATCCTCCGGAACGAAATCTGAACTAATCCAGGCGTCTAACTCATTCAGGTACCACGTAGCTGTTTGAAAAAGCTGGCTTATTAGGTCGGCTGACAGCCGCGATTCGAACAACACAGACGGTCGAGCGTGCAATCCGGCCGATTTTCATTAACGAAAGCAACTCGATTATCGTCGAGATTGCCGGTACTTTCGATCACGAAGGCATCTCGGAGGGCCGGGAGAGCAGTCCAATTAAGATTTCTCCAAGGAGCAGCCAGCCCTCTCCGCCACCCTTCATACAGCAATCTCTGCCGGTCGATCTGGCAGTAACGAAAGAAAGAGGAATACAGAGGGAACGAGAGGAAGGGAGAACGAGAGTAAGAATCAGGAAATACCCTTCGCCGAAGTAAATCTGTCGTCGAGGGTAAGCGTTTATCGCTGCGGTATAGAAATCGTGCGTCGACGGGAATCCGGTAAATATAGAAACGGGCCAACGTCCACGGCGTTTAGGCCAGATGTAACGTTTCGCTTCCGTTTTTCCTCTTCGCCACCTCGCATCAGGACCTTCTGTCACGTTTTTTTCATCCTCTTCCACGCCATTCTATTTCATTCTGTTCGTTCACGTTCGTATTTCTTCACGCAGTTTCCTCTCTCTCTTTCTTTCTCGAGGTTGATCCACGAGGCGAGCATCGTTTCAAGCTGGTGAATTTAATTGGAAGATGCCGGGAAATGGCTCGCTAAGAGCCGGAAAATCGCAGCTATTTATAGGCGACAGCCGCTGCCACGGAAAATCGCTCGACGAATGCGATCCATTATTAGATAACCTCCGCTTCCGAGTGCTATCCACTTCGATCGAACGTTAAACGAGCCTTGTACCCCGCTCGATCTACGCTCTTGTCGTTCTTCTTAGGGGTACTTGAATCTTTTATTCGAAAATTACTGCTTCGATCGCTACACTGGAAGTTCATACGTCAACTTTGGAAGTTCATGACACAAAATTGACCGATAGAAAATATATCTATAGATAGCGTTTCGCTGACATTTCAATATCAGCTATGGCAGTACGCGATAATAGACGTACGTATCCTTCTAAAAATTTAAACGATGCAACCAACCACTGCAGAGTTTTGCACGGTCACCGTAACATTTTCTGAAATGTCTCCAACTTCTGTTACAATGACTCCATAACTTTTAGCTATTCACTTTCTTTCAACGACGAAGTATACACACCGTGCTTTTAGTTTCCTTTCATCGTGACGCACAAGTCAAAATAAATTCTCATAAGCCCAATCAGCCAAGGAATCAACGTATACTCGTCCCACTCGTTAACCGTGTTCGCCGTTTCAATCTCTCGATCCTCTCACAAAACGAACACCAGGAGTCCCGCGTTTCCCTGTAACTTTCGCAGTATGTCTCTGTTTATGATGTACACGAGGCCCCAAGTGAAATAATTTGAACGCTCGAAAACGAGCCGCGGGGACAGCCAGCGATCTCTAAGATCGCGGCGGTGCATCGACCTTTTTCCCCTCTCTGTCTCCGTTTCCTCGCCGATGTAACGCGATTTTTGAGTGGTATTCGCGAAGAAGAAGTGGTGTGGCAGAGTTCGGAAATGGGCAGGGAATTTTCAGTGGACGGGGCTGGAGAAATACCTCAATAAAGTCGGAATGCATGTAGGTCACGGCGAGGCGAGGCGAACGTCACATTTCCCTGATCTACGCGCTGGCAGCGATTCAACAATGGCGCGGCGAACCGGCGACGACGGAATTAAATTTCGCCGGCTTCGTTTGCACCGTGGCCGTTCCCCTCTTCGTCTTCGTTTGACCGTGGAATTGGTTGCATTCCAACCGGCATAAAAGCCCTTCCCGATGGCAAGCTCGTTTCGTGAATCGAATCGACACCGATAGCCGCCATTTGCATCAACCACGCAGACACCTCGTTCTTCCGCCCGTGTGGCTAATGTACGATGTTCGTATCGCAGCGTCCGGCTTGACAAAGTGTTTTGTCCAAGGTTCTACTTTCTTTCGTACGCTGAATATTTGTAGCCGCGTGTCACTTCCTTTCTTTTCTTTGGAAAAGAAATCTTTGAAATCTTTGAAGGACAGATGTTTCGAACGACTGGACTTGTCTTTGCATTAATCTGTCGCTTTCTCTAGCTTTTGTTTCCAAACAGACTTATTCTTTCTCTGTTATACTTCTATAACTTCAAACATCACGTATATCCTATTCTTTAAAATCGATCGTTCCCTAAATTAAGTTCATAAACTGAAGAATCCAAAATTTTCATCTATAATGTGTACTCTATGCTTGTAAGTTTATAATACGCAGCAAGATTATATAATATTAGTATATTTCAATCCTCTACCAAAAGTAGATTAATATGAGCCAAAATTATGTTAATCTTAGTGTTGCAAAATTTTCCTCCAGAAATAGATCTTCTAATATTACCTTCTATAAATTCTCCCCAAAAATCAGAATGTTACTTTTTTCCAGCATCCATCCTCAAACCTCAAAATTACCACGCAAATCGAAGGAAAGAAACGTCGCGTAACAGGATCACCCTGGGTCTCGCTACGATTCGTGTCCATCGTCGTTGTCCGGAGCGCGCATAAATATCGTCTTTCATCAGGAAACACAGGATTTTTCATCGAGCGATGATGCGCGCCGCTGCCTCTCGTCTCGATCGCTTGCCACGTAAATATAGACGCGTTCGTACAGATATATCTCGCCGTGGTGGCTCTCCTAACTCGTTCCTCCGCTCGTCACATCGGCGACCGATAAAAATACCCTAGCTAACCGAGTCCTTTCCAAGTCTCTTCCACGCAGGACGAGAATCGGTCTCGTTCCTGCTGTCGCGGTCTTTGGCTGTCCCACGACGCTGGACGATGTCGGAGACGGTGACCCGCGTCGATGGGGACACCTACAACACCCAATTCACCGTGGCTGCTAGACGTCTTTGCTTATTTTCTCGTAAGAACCGGTCGTTTGTCACCGGTGCGCCTATTTATATCAGCTCGCCGCAACGTCTCCACGCGGTGACAAATGCGCCCGGTCCGCGTATTCCAAGCCCCGTTTACGCTGTCTCTGTCGCGTATATTCGTTCGAGATTCGCTTCGTTTCCCTCGGCGAAGTTGACTCGAATCGGTCTCTTCAGGATTCTTATCGGTAACGAGAGATTAACCCTCTTCACGTTTGGAAACAACCACCGATCTCCTCGTCTTGATTTCGGTCGTATGAGCGTGTTCGTTTCTTTGGCAATGACACGAGGTTTGAATGATGGGATGGTTCGTGTGCCAGTGTTTGGTATGAAAACAACGCATAGTCATGTGTCATTTTATGTCGTTCTTTAGGTGCAGCTACCTATTAAGTATGTTTTGGGGAAGTGTTATTCGAGGAATGTTTTTTGTTTTATCGGATATCGTAAGTATTCTGAGAAACGCCTACATTTGTCGATTACGTCGATATATCACCGGATACGTAAATCGTCGTATGGTATTCTACGATACCTTTTACGATCGAGCCCAAAAGTTTACGAGCCTAAGGGATTCACCCTCAAAGGAAACTGTCTATCGTCCTTGATACGTTTACAGATACGTCTAGAAAGAAGATAAGCGTCTATTTTCCCCCTTATCGAACGACAGCATCGAATGCCAGACGCGTCCAAGACAAGCACGAGCACGAATTAATTTAGGCGTTAACGACGCGCGCGAGACGACAGTATCTCTCATCGGGAGTTTCGCCAGATATTAAAATTTCCTCGCGAGACGAATCTCCGGACAAAGTTCCGGCCGAGCCGCGTAATCCCTGATTTTCGTCGCGAAATCTTCTTTCTGTCGACTCGTTCCTGCGCGCCAGGGAAATTTATTCCTCGACAGATGTCCCGAGCGAAACGACGAATCATCCGTTCCCTTACCATGCTCGTACAAGCCGACGAAACCACGGAAGATCACGACTGTCTTCCAGACGCTTTTCGAGGACCACGCCTCCCTTTCCGGTGGCGATTATTTTTCCGCTCCGGGTCTCTTAACGAGGAGGTTGGAGCTTCCTGAACGAGAATTAATCCTCTCATCAAAGCCCTCTTTTGTAGCGCGCCGACCACAGAGATAATCGTAGACGCGCGCTCCAATTCTGACACGCGGCGTCTTTTAGTTGGATTAGGTAGGGCTATTTGAGTCAAGTTAAGTAATTTGCCTTGTAATTCGCCGCGTTGGATTATGAATAATTTTTAAGCGATCTACAATTGTAAATAAACTAGTTGACTCGTTGTTGGTGGCGCGATAAGCAGTGAAATACATCGTCTACTTACGCTAGCAGCTCGACAGTTATAGCTTCCTACGAGGATATAATTTCTACTATCCTATACTATTTCATCGAAGGATAACGAGCTTGTTCAATGTTAATATTCTCAGTGACTATTATAATTCAATAGTGTGTGTATATTCCAACCATTTTCTCGTTTCTGGTATCTTTTATGCATACGAAATATTTTCTTACTTTATTAAAAACTAACGGTGTCTCATAATATTCAAGATTAATTGTTCTATGCGAAGTTGAAAAATGAATTTTAAGACAACGAATTCCAGATGACACAAATAACTCTACCTTGCTATAGTCGCTTAGTCCACGAAATAGAGAGAAGCGACACTTCTACATATACGTTAATACCACTAACAGTCGAAAACTATTCGTGCGACGAACCCTCTCTGTTCTCTGACCCGACCTATTTATCCGCCGGTTCATCATCCGTTTCCGGCTTGGTGGACCCACTGTTTTCTCCCGACGAATAATTACAAATATTTCGCTTCTAATAACTGCCGGAGAACTAGAAGAAAAGGACGAAAATGGGCCATGGCCTTTCACTCGTTACACCACGAATCGATCGGGAATCGAGCAGCTCAGCTCTATTCTCATTCCGGGGATCCTGGTAATTAGTGCAACAGCCTTTTTCCACAGGCAAACCGTTCCCATTGTGTTCGTTTAATGCATCCGTTTATTACTTCTTTTTGAATTCGATAAAGGTATTGTAGAAGTTTCTCGAGTTGAGGTAACAGATACGAGAGAGAACAATTTATAGCTGCCTTTTTTCTTTATTCGAACTTGGGAACTTTAGTGGAGGTTTATTTCGAAAGGAAAGAGCTTCTATTTCCTCAAATTGTAGATGCTGTTTAAATAAGAGAGTAAAGCGTAGATTCTGCTCTTCTCTGACATAGATCGATTCTGAACATAGAGATTTCGCATCCTATGGAAGTTGTGTGAATGTAGAGGATGGTTAAAAAATGGAGGTCAAATTCTACAAATATGTTATATCCACTAAAGCGAACGAGAAAGTTTTAAACGTGCAAATCACTAGTTTTAAAATATACCATAAATCTCTAACGAGTGCATCCACGACATCTATACTCATACTGATATGATACTTCTAAGGTGTGTACGCCTGCTTAATAAAGAACGAGTGGATGAATTTGTAATAGAAAAGTACAGAGATAAGATAGATAAGTGTTAAGGAAATTCGAGGATTTGGGAATACAAATTATTGACTATATTTCCCACACAACAGTTATACATCTATATTACTCTCTGAAGAACGTCTTGCACGCACGCTGGTCGCCAACCGACTATCCTAGATTCTTCTAACATCTGGCAACAGTCTTTTGTCTCCACTAAGTCCTTGACGCCCTCTACCCTTACACACACACTCTCATGTACAGTGTAAATGTATCACTTCCCTAACAATAAGTACAGAGATAGTGTATGCCGATCCAGATCGTCGCTCTCTCAATGCTACAATAACAAAAGAGAATAAGAATAATCTCACAGGGAGCAGGTTACCACAAAAAGTTAACCTTCTTGTGTAACTCTAACTGAAGGCTATAAGAAGCAACAATAACAATCTACTTATAGTTCTTTTGTTTCTAGACCTTGTAAGTTAAAACAACGTTAGTATTCAAGGCCGCAACGATATGGATCTCTCTGTTTCGAATCTTTTGCTTCCATTCTGGGACTTTTGCTGCGGTCATGGGCCGCTACTTAAACGGTCCAACTTTTTGAAACATCCTGTCCACTTCCTTCATTCCTATTCTACAATTTCCTGACTCCAGCTTCGTAGAGTCCTCCGCAGTTCCACACCCAATATACTACGACTAATCCACAAATAGTACCGCCAGCCACATCCTTTAACAGAATTCCTCGAGTGTATTACCTGAAAGAGGCAACATCCTGCGATTCAACTAAACCGGAACAACGAACGCCCTTCCTGAAACGTGTTCCACGGTCCACGCCCACGGTTAAGAGATGAAATCTCTTGGTTTGACGTGCAGAATCGCGGCCTTGGAGGCGTACGAAAAGGTGGGCAGCGTACATTTGGAAGGCATTAACGCGTCACTCCGAGAATCCGACAGCGGCGACGAAACGCCGCTCATTAAAATTCCATCGGGAGTCCCCGGGGCGGCCTGACGTCTCATCGTCTCTTTATGAGTTCCGCGTGTGTTGCACACCGGCTGCACGAGCCACATCTGCGCTCGATTCACGGCGGAGGGAACAAAGAACACCGAGGAGCTCCTTGGGCGTCAGCCGGTTCTTCTTCGCGGGTTTTCAATCGGTACAGCGGTGACAGGAAACGGTGTCTAAACAGTAGCGAACGCTTATCGACGCCGTAACACGGGCGTCGAAATAATTAGACGTCGGAGAAGTGTTCCGTTTGGTTCACAGCTTTTGGGGCGGAGACGGGAACGTAGAAGTTAACAGTCTCGTCGACGGTTTTAATAGCGAATGGCTGCACGTTCATTAACGACCGGGCTTTCTTTAATTAAAAACCTCGAAAACTCGGAGGAGATGCTCTAAACACGCTCGTCCACGTCAACGAGTAATTACCGGTCGGACCTGCGTGGTCTGGCGCAAGGATTTTGGTTGTTCAAGGTCGTTAAACTATGTATACACCCTATTCATTGCGGTTCCTCTTCATCTTTCGTCTTTCAGTAACACAGAGAGCAGAGAATCCAGATCTGCCGATAAAACGATCGTAACGATAAAAGGAAGAGTAAGCGAGGAAAAAGAGGCACCGGAGGAAAAGCTGTTAGAGGAGAGATTGTTTCTTCTACGATTCAGCCAGACAGAATCACCGACAGAAGAAACGAAAGCACGCAATATCCCAAGGGCAATGCCTCACTGCGAAATCCTGCGCGACCCACGGCGACGTTCATAAGCCACCCTTTATCGTCCACCCCCGAGCGCCATACCATCCACCGCGGTCGTTCCGTCCACGATTTATCGACGATATCAACGGTTTCGAAAGAACTGGCGACAAACTTGGTTGGAAATCGCGACACCTAACCACCACCAACTGTCCCTGTATCATTTCCTGTGAAACTTCCTCTTAAACCTGGCGTTAATTTCGGTGACGAACTCGGCTTGAAATCGTGACACCTAACCACCATCAACTGTCCCTGTATCACTCACTGTGAAACTTCCTTCTGAACCTGGCGTTAATTTTGGCGTAGTTCAAGCGTTAAAGAGGAGACGGCCGGCATATTTCTGGCGGGAATTGCAGGCTTAAGACCGCAGAGGACCGGCTCTGCCGTGCATATCAAACACCTCGAGCTTCCTCGTCCTCGTGTTTCCCCTCTTCTGCCATCCCTCGCGACGTCTCACCTTGCTCTTACTCTTCTCGAGGGTGACTCGCTTCCCTTTGGTCCCCTGTAGGTGGGATTAGCCGATATTACGTGGGTTTGACGGGCCACCTCGAGTGGTGGCTCGTAAAATAAACGCCACCGAGGCCTGCGAAGCAGATGGCCCCGGGAGCTGCCTATGGTCCTGACTTCCGCGGGAGGCGAAAAGCCCCGCGATCTCCGTTTCCCGGTATTATAAGATTATTAAGACGCACGGGGGCGTTGTTATATTAGAACGAGGGCGGGATTCTTCCCTTGAACCGCGTATCATTGTTTCGCCGTGGCGAGGCGACTGGTTAACGACTGGAAATATTGCAAGGCGGGAAACGGTGTAAAAATATTTTCGCGTAACGGATACGATTTAGGGGATGAGTTTTCAGGGAGGATTCGTGTATGGATATTGCAGGGAATATTATGCGTAACTCCGCCGGCCGAGTGTCTGACGATCTCCCGTTACGAGCAATTTTGGATGCCTCTGCTTTTTCGGACGTTTATGGCGTTCGTACTTATGTGATGCCCTCTATGGGAGAGAATATATTGGACATTCGCTTGACAGTTCCTTTCTATCCTTACTTCTCCCTCTTCCTTCTCAGTATTCTTTACAATTTTTCCTCTGTTTCTCATACACCCCTCTCTTCTGTTCAACCTCTTCCATTACTTTGCCTTTTCGCCCTTCTTTATTATTTCCACCCTTATTTCTTCCTACCGTCGTTTCTTTCTTCCACCCTTACTTTCCTTCTTTCTTTCCTTCTTCCATTATTCCTTACTTTTCTTACATGCGAATAAATGCACTTCCTTGTGCAAGTACAGCTGCTTTGCTGTTTAACAATAAATATCACATAAAAGAACGTTTGTAAGTCCACTCAGGAACCAACTTCGCAGTACTACTTAGATGCGGAAAGAAAACACGAAGAACAACGGAAACATCGCGGTCTGTCGATCCCTGAGAGAAGAATTCCTCGAGCGGAACGCGGCGGAGCCGGTAGCTCGCGGAGGAGTAGCCGAGTCAAGAGTGCAAAGGTCAGAGACTGGCTGCGAGGGGCACTGCGAAGGGGACAAGAATTGGAGGGTCGAAAACCACCGAGGAATAAACGAAACGTAGCGGACCATAGCGAGGCTACATTGTACGGCGAAACGTCGAAAAGAGACGAAGATACACAGAGAAAGAGGAGAAGAAAGCGCGGGTGGCGAGGGCTCGAAAGGTCGTCGAGGTATTTACATTGGAGAATCGGCCTTTCTTCGAGCCGCCGGTATTATCAATATTCATAATCCGGAGCTGGAGACATCCTAGTGGAACGTGCAGCACGCCGGCCTCATGCGGTGACCAGAGCGGTCCATCCGTACAAAAAGATAGGGCAAGTAAGAAAAAAAAAAAAAAACTGAAAAGAAGAGGCAGAAAAAAGGAGGAAGAAGTAACGAGAAAGAAAACGAAGAGGAGGAAGAAGAATTAGGGAGAGGCAAAAAGAAAAAGGCCCAGCAAGAGGGCAGCAAGGATGACGAACAGAGGGAGCCAGGCTACGGATCGTGGGGGCCTAACCGCAAAAGAGGCAAATCGACGGGTAAATACGTTGTTGACTCTGCGGAGAGGAGGCCGAAAGCCAAATGGAATTCGGTCCGGTGATTTAGTGGGCGGTCTTCGGAGACCGCCGGCCGCCACCACTGCCTCCGCGCGCGCTTCTTCTCTCCGCATCGCGTCGTTCCTCCTTCATCCCTCTCTACCGTGTCGTTCCTCGAGCCGTACAGTCTACGGCGTTCATCACCCGACCACCGTTTACGGACAAGACGAAGAAGAAGAAGCAGAAGAATAAGAAGAGAGGAGATCGCGAAGATGCAATCGGCTACCGTGCGGACACGCGTGCGTGCCGATTCTGCGGCCGAAACGGTCCGACTTGGCCTGAAGGGCCGGCTCCACTTGCATTCAATTTACAGAGAAGATTTTTTTCGTCCTTTCTTTTTCTTCACATTTTCTTTCTCTTTTTTCCCTTCGATCCTTGTTTTTTGTTCCCTACGCCGGTTTTTCTGCTTTTCGTCCCGCTACATACGGACCCTCGTTAAATACCAGATGCACCATTTTTATCGAGGTTTTATTGCACCCGCAAACGATAAACTTTCGGGAATTAAAGTGGCGACTGCGCGGTTCTCGAGTTCCAACTCTCGCTGACCACGCATCTGTGCTTCTGTCCGATTTAATCGGCCCGATCGAAGTGGTTTCCTCTTACCGATCGCAGTTCCTCCAGCTACGTTCGATCGCATCGCTGTCATGATACGACGTTATTAAGGAAACGGTTCTTGTTGTTTGCAGACCTATCATTTGTAGGATTGGCTGATTTCTTGGAAGGCATATTGCCACCTGGTGATTCAGCTTCTTACCAATGATTCTAGTAGCCTATAATTAATGGATATTATACGTTCTACAATGTGATCCAATTTCTTAAGTAAGTTCCCTGATATTGTTTAATCTGGAGTTGAAGCAATCTTCAAACAATAAATCATTCCTTTGCTTAACAAAATTAGCGTGAGTTCTATCTTTTTGAAAACAACACCCTAACAAAATACTATAAAAGATCAGAAGCCCAATGACACGCCGATATCTGGTTTGGTAGATTCTACGTCTGTGACTCAATTTTCAAAAAATAGTCTCACACCTTGATACAAAGTTAAAGAAATCTTGAAAAAAGTAAAACGATTCTAAGCATATCAAAATTAATAAGGTTCTTACTATCGTGCAAGGACTATCGTGTTTGAGAAAATAACGCTCGAGTCGACTTGCCAACAGTTCAATTTTGACAATTCCTCAATTTCTCGTTCCTAGACTTAATCACGAGCTCTCAATAAAGAGATCAACTCTCTCAACTACCGAAAACGATTTTTAAACGATACCGAACCACCCATAAGCCCGACGATCTAATCTAACGAAGAATTACCACCATAAAAAACCATTCCCACGACACCCAACCATAAATCCCGTTTTTTACATCCTAAAATTCATTATCCACTTGGCGGAGCCGAAACAATTAACAAGGAACGATATCCTTCGCCATTTACCAAAGAGACCACCGTCCTCCAGGTTTGTTTCACTGGGTCACGAAGTGGCCGGGGCCGAAAAGTTGGCATCGGTTTCTTGCGGACCGTGCAGCTTCGGGGAAGCGAACCAATTAGTGTTTTGCTCGGCTAATGAATCGTCATCCGGGCCGCTGGTGCTCCTGTGCATCGTGTAAGTTAAGGTTAGAGTCGATGGTATGCCCGGCACGCTCGGCCGGAGAACCGGGTTCGCGAACGAGTCCGAGCACAAAGGCCGAGCAACCTCGCCGAAGAAGTGGGTTATTAATTATCAGTGCTACCTCTGTCCCCTCCGTCTGTTCTTCTTTCTTTCTCTCACAGTTGTTGGCCGGCAACTGTTTCTGCCCACTTCTCTACCTTCTTTTACCTCTACCTGTGGTCTCCTACTGTCGGAGCTTCGGTTCCTTTGGTGCGTATGCTGAAACGCGATATAGAGTAGACTTCGCTGGTAGACACAGTGGGAGTTTGCTTAATCGGGCAAGGCAGGAGAAAATAAAATCTCCAGTATTAATGGTCTCGACATTTGCGATTGACTATTGTTTTGAAGAAATTAGATAGAAAATTCCCAAATTGTATCGCACAACAATTGTAAGGATCCTCAATGCTTGAAGTTGCGAGTGCTCGATGATCCAGGATTGCACGAGGCAAATGTATCATACATCAATAACAATGTACCGGAAATGGAAAGGGAAAATTCTTTCGTGAGAAGCTGTTTTGCAGCTTGGAGTACCGTTTTGTCATTTGTATTCCGAGCTAAAGACGATTCTAAGAAGCTAGGTTACGAGACTAGGTAACGAAGTCTGGTTCGATTCGAGTTTCTTTACCCATGGTATCGAGTATTCATGATGTAGGTTCTTGTATCGATGGAGAAGAGAATTATCGTAGAATCGTGATCATAACGGCAGCTTTCCTGTCAACATTAATGATAGCCTAAACTAAAAATCACAAACGAAATCTATTATTAAAACCTTGCAAAAGCTTCGCAAAACTCTCATCCTCATATCTTTTATTAATTTCCTCCGCTTCTCCAGAACAAAAATAAAAATCCCGAAAAGTCGACGAGTGCAAAGTAGCGATAAGAAAGAAGAACAGAAGGCGGAAGATCCAAGGGGTTCAAGAGCATAATACAACTTTGTCCAGATGGACAGATTATCGTCTTCCTGCATCGCGATCGCGCGAACCCTGGGATTTTTGTTGTTTCGTTGGGAATTAGCTACACTGCACGCCAGCGTGGAGGTCCGTTTGCGCGGCGAATCCCATCACAGAGGTATTCCGTAATCGCGGTCGCTGCGATCCTCAAAGAAAATGAATACCCACCGATTTACTTCTTATTGGAACGTAGATATACGAAGAATTCGTTGGAAACGAGCGTTCCAACTGCGAGAAGATTAAAAAGCAGGGGACAGAAGGCGGAAAGGAGAAAGAACGAGATCTTGTACCTAGTCCGGTCTTTCATCGATGAATCGCGATTTCCTCGTTCCGACTGGATTTACGTCTTCTCTGTTACAGCTGGCACGAATGAAAATTGCGCTGGTCGTAAAAGAAAAAGAACTGCGCACCGTTAAACGTTCTGACTGGTTCAGACCAGTGAACAGAACATAGCAGAAAATTAAATTAAAATATCTCTCGTTATCTTTACATTGTTCCTGATTATTTCCTTTAGCTTTTACTATGGAATCTTGGAGTATCCCAAACGTCATAAATGTTAATTCGTATCTCGAGTAATGCGATTAGAGTATACTTGCAAGAAATTTAAAAGAAAATGATATATACACGAAAGATAGTATTTGTAAAAATACGAATTTCCAAAGACATGTAGCAATCTACGCGTGATACCTATTGTCACATTATTCTTTAATTAGATTCAGCTTGACAATTACATCACATACATCCAGATTTTCATCTTTCGTCGTAATATGATACACGCAAAAAACCTGCAAGAGCTTCCAAGTATCATATTTCCATTTTACCATAGCAGTTGAGAGTTCGAGCTGCAGCATATAAGCTCCTAATACCTTACTTCAAAGAACACCTCTGATCTTTGCCATGAAATACCTTTTCCGCAGAAAATAATCCTGCTTTCTCAATAAAATAATATCAGCCCATGCAATAAGATGGATTCAGAGAAGCATTAAACCAGTATCACAGCATCTAAAGAATACTCGACGCCATAATTCCGGGGATTGTAAAGTTTATGACGGAACGAGTCAGCCTGCCAGAAACTATCCTCTATGCTCGTTCCGTAAAATCGAAAGAACTGGCTATTAACGCGCCGTGTCCACGCAGTCGGCCATTGTTGTTCGCGTAAAATCGCAACGCAGAAAACAGGCTGAAGATCACGCGGTATCCTCCGCGACGCGACTTGCTCGGCTATAAAATTTACGAGTGCTCGTGGGCTTTCTTACCGCGACCTACGCTATGATGTACGACAGACACGATGACAGACGCGGTATTACGAGCAACGTATGTTAAACGCGCAAGAATCGACCGATACGAATACGTGCGTCAGCTGTCTGTCACCTGGTGAAGAAAATTCACGCTGGCCAGTCCAGGAGATGTATCAACCGCGTTAGAACTTGGGTATATCCGGTCGTTCCATCAGACACACGGATGGACAGCCAGACAGACAGGTAGGCAGACGGCGAGAGGAACGCATGATCGACACACGAAATCATTATCATACGATCGAATCTTTCCGATCACGTCCCATCGATGCTGGAAACAACCGACATTTACGATTGGTCAAACATATTGTAATGTCCGTCTGCGGACAATGCAAATCTGGGCTTCCTGTTTCCAGGAACGACGCCGATATCCGCGGAGCATGGGAATCTTCGATAAAGAATTCTTCGATGCTGACGTGGCCTCACATGATTTTCACGCACGGGTTTCGTATCTGGAATTCTCCCCTTCTCTTTTCCAAACATATGGAAAGCAGGAAATTAAAGTGTTCCGTACCACTTATAAATTTGTATGCGTATTATTCTATTCGATTTTTGCATCGTCCGTTCGCTCGGTATATTTCTTGATAGATTAATTTCAATTTCTGCTGCAAGAAAATCTGCCTGAAGATAAATCGTCCATTTCGTAACACCTTATTAAAAATGATCTGTGCGATAGATAAAAAAAGTATCGACAGATCTTTGGTCGTAACACTGTTCTTTAATAGTTCGAGCCTTAGAACGTGCCACAGCCAGTTAAGATTCAACAGATTAGGGAACATTGTTCGAATCTTCGAGGCGATCGTGGCAAAGGAAACGCCTGAAGATAGAATTAGCGATCGTTAAGGAGAGAGGTCAATCCACTGCGCTGTTCCAACACTTTCCCCCATCGATCTACCTAATACCTTCCAGTTAGTCGATCTTACATCTCGCTTTTACAGCTCCTTTCCGTAACGCTTCGAATACCATGTGAAAGACAAGCGAGCTCTCTGTTTACGATCACACGGAACGTCAAGATAGAGATAGCCACCTCGAAGCACAATTCAAACCTGGTTCCCGGTCACGGGTCTACGAACATTTCGTTAACGCGTTATCTCGTTTGGCTCATCGATTTCTCTGCACCCGAGCAGAGAGGATTGAAATAACACGAGCTGCTCTTCTCATCAACTCCAACGAGAGACGCTAAATAGAGAGCTTAATGAGAGTCTCCATTTTGTCGATGCTACTACCATCAGGAAATCGGCTTATGTTCCAAGCTAAAGTTTGATCTTTCAAGACCTTCGAGTACCTGCTTTAGATCGCTATACCTTTCAACTTCTATTTTCGTCATCTTCTCCTCGCTTCCTGCTGAACAAAAGACTATTGCATCAATTAACGAGAAAAATGGTAAAAAACAGTTATATCGAGGTTAATGACGTTGCTCATGACCATAGCAAAGATTCTAATCAACCGAAGCCACCGTAAATAGAGTTAAATGTCGAGGCAATTGTGCTAAACCTGATCATTTAACCAACGTTAACACCAGAATTATCAAATTATTATACTATAAAACTTGTAAAGAAATCAAAATGGAAATTATATAAGACTTCTCTGTAATGGCGCGAAAGGAAATCGAGAAACCTTTGTACAGAAATGAAGATGAAAGTTAGTATACGTTAATAGCTTTGTGAATCTTTTTTCAACTTGTGGTATATCATGTACCATGGTGATTTTACTGCAACGCAGTTATATATCAAATCCCTAAAGTCATCTTGACATAAAACGTTACATTTTGTATTACTTTTTTGCCCTCGTGAAACATTACAATAATATTTTACCCTTGCATAACACGTTCTCAATGTAACACCGTACCGATCTTCGCAAGAAAGTAACCTGTAGTGCATATCTTCATATTCGAGCTCTCTCGCCCACCAGTCCAAAGACTGAATCAAGAACGATTAATATCTGCTTCACCGGGCAATCGCGGATGTCCGTTTTCGCCTTCGGGCGTCAAGGTAGAACCGTTCGAACGATATTTACGATCGGTCCGCCCGCGGTACCGACGAGCTTTCTTAGTCACAATGTAATAAGGCGCGTTGCAGTGCGGCGTACGCGCGTTTACGAGGCGTCGTCGGCCGAGTTTTACCTCGTAAACGTGGGCGGCACCACGTGGAGCTGATCTGCGGACACGAATTTACGTCCATTGTCCGGTACTCGCCACTTTTCTGCCTCCTCGGCGTGACGTGCTTTTCCTGCTCGCCCTTAAAACATGTATCGCCGGAACTGTTCACCGGGAAAGGGTAACATTGATTCATGCCCGTGGGAGTTCCCTGAATCACGTTCCTTCTATCTTTTCTTAGACATTCTATGCTAACCTTCGATCCATCTGGTTATGCATTTCAAGATTATTTTCCTCTCTCGCCTTCTATATATTTTTATATAGATGCCTTGATTGCTGAGATATTAGATAAATTCAAGTTTGGTAGAATATTCTACGTTCAGAGTATGTTTTCTATGTAACTGGTATTTCCGAAGATACGATCGATAGGTAATTTTAATGTTAAATATTTCGTAGTTCGTAAAATCAACTATTATTAGCATCGTCTTTTCAAGCTCTACCTTTACACGAAGGCTCGTCAAAAAATTAAAAGAGTAACTCTTCCAGACTACTTTTCACGATTTTCACTATTAGGAGAATAATTTCGTAGAGTAATATCCATTTCACGATAGTTCCATGTCGTAGTTCAACTTTCACGAGTACCAATTTCAGTCTACTTCGACATAAAGTTCCTTCGACGTAGAATTTCATGTCAGATGCATTTATATCAACGTTCATCGCGAGATATCTGTTTCTTTGCAAAAGCCATCAAGCAAAAACTGGAATAAATGCAACATACCTCCTCCATCGGAAACGGCGAAAGGGAGCGTCGGTAGCAGCGAGGTGTATCGTTACAAAAGGTTTCGCGAAAGCCGGCGGAACGCGAGCGTGGAAGGGTTTGCCCTTGCTGGAGGCAACGGAGGGCGGTCATTCCCTTAATCTGATCGGTTAGCCCCGGTTATTATGCTATTACGGCGTATGACTTGACGGGTTCGAAGGCAATTATCGGCAGTTAGATTTCCAGCGCTGGCACCGTTCTGGACAATGGCCGGTGAAAGGCGAAGGTTCGATCGATATCTTGGTGCTGGCAATGCGAGCCACGTTACTGCCGCAACCTGGTTGCTGCTGTTGTTCCCTGTGCTTTCCGATGTGCCTATTGCTGCGGGTTGACTAGCTGCTGCTACAGTTGCTGATGCTGACGCGGCTTAATCGCTATAACCATCGCTCTATCTCTTCCTCCCTTCTGCCACCTTTATTCCGTCTTTCTTCGTCCAATTCTCTCCCTCGTTCATCGTTCGACCGTCGATTACCAAGGCCTCGAGCGAATCGACGATCAAGATGAACCGACCGGCCGAGCGCAGATCTTTCGCTGAATGCGCGGCACCCGTTTAAACCCCTTTAAGAAGATAAACACTGGAACGGTAACTCGCGAGGGTAGATCGTTCGATAGGCATCGCGGCGAGATCAATACATCGCCTCGGAATTATGTAATCGCCGTTGATGTAATTTGTTCCACGGATGAGCCTTATACGATCGACCGCTCCTGTAATTACCGTGTTCCCGTTAGAGCAAGATCTCTTTTCTGCGGCTATTCTCTTCTCCATCGCTTCGTTCGGTGTAATAGGGTAGCTGAGTCGAGGGAGAATACAGTTGACAATGATGAATTTTGAGAATTGCTTGCGCAATTGGAGAAATGGTATTGAGCAGAGAATTGCTTCTGATAACTGATGATCCTTACTGCGCCCGATATTAATTGACTAACATAATTTATGATTTTTTTAAATTTAGAGCCACAAATGTAATAGCATATGTAAATACATATATAGGTTTGGATAATCGGAGATTGTTTGTTAGTTTAGAACTTCTGTTCGTATGTTGTTTCTCAATTTTCGTTGTTTATCCATACCCTCGAATTGTTTATTCACATATCCAACTGTTTACAGTTTGTTCGAACAATTATCCACGTACGTACATGCATAGAGAATTCCACCAAATAGCTAGAATTTCACTAAAGATTTCTAACGACTTGCAATTATGGACATCGATCATACCCTAATTCTCGATTACAGCCCATTATCCTACTCTTTCCCACCTAAGAACTACGATTGCAGTACTCAGGATAATCCCAGAGCGACTCTGGCAACCGATAAGAGTGCCATTAAAGAGCAATCCGGAGCTGCAGCACGTGCAGCGCGGGTATACGATGCACACGTGGCTTTAAAATCTTCTCCAGACCGAAAGACAGTCAAAGTTCGATTCTCCCGTGTTCCGTCCAGATTCATCGCATGGAGAAATCACACGTTCGTTCGCCAGCGTCCCGCAGGAATAATTAAACGACGCGGTGTTTCAAAGGGCCACACTCGCGAACATCGAATAGAGACAGGGTATCGTTGTGTCGTGCAAGGATACGGTTACGTAGCCTGTGAGATTAGCGGCCGCCCATATTCCCTCGGTCGTTATCATCGCGCGGCTATCAGCGCACGCTCATGACTCTCCGGATGCCCCCTGCAGGCTGCTTACACGCTGCGATCGGGTTTATCCGTGGCAACAGCCGAGCGCTATCTTTACACGTGTAGATTGAACATGCTGTTCGATCGCGGTAACGATCGACTCGGTCACCTCTCTCGGGAGGTCTACGTCGTTGTAGGAAGTTTCGACGTCGTTGTGCTTCTTCTTCAACAGGAAATAGAAAACTGTCGATGATGTTAGTATTGGGCTTCTAGCTCCAGACCAATTTCAAGAAATTTTTCAAATATTCTTTGTCCTATTGTTCTTTGTCAAATGTTAACGTGATCTTTCGAAAGATCCTGAGAAATCCTGAGAGTATATTTAATGGTCTCAAGTTAGATCGACGAATGAACTTTATAGGATGGTAGACCAATGATGGTACACGATGACAGACTTTTCAAATTCTTCATATTCTTTTAAACTTTCATTGAATCGTTGAATCATACCTCTGTAAACTTTCATCGGACCATCGAGTCGACCCTTATTTGTTTGAATCTCAACTGCTTGTGTCATCGACTTCTACCAGCTATAGATTTTATGTTATGCAACGATGTAAGTGAAGTCCCACACGGTACATTTTGCAGAGTAGAATAGAGGAAACAAGAAAAATGAGAAATTCCGAGTGTTGGCCACCGGTGGCCCAATTACGAATCTCAACCCTCACATTCGTCCTACGTCCACCAACATTTGTCCACGATCTCTCTATTAATATTCCACGAACCACTCGACAACTTCATCTAGCATCGATCCAAATGGTTCCTCTACACTTCTGATCCTCCTCGTGCGTTAAGCCAAGAAGTTCTCGTCATCGAACGTGGGATCTGTAAACACGAAATCGTGTTGTGGATTGACTCGACGATCTTAAGGAACACCGACACAAGGGGAGTTGCATCGGGTTTCGACGGACATCGCGACTCGAGAGTAAATTGCATTTCAGCAGTGCTTGTTCTCTGGCGATTCTCAGCGCCGACCGGAAGTCGGTCGGTAATGGGGGCCGTAGAAAAGAGCAGCGCACTTGTCGCAATAAAACTTCTCTCCAGGGCACCGCGTGTGCACGTCCCTTGCCCTTGGCCCCTGTACCACGGCCATCTTAACTACCAGACAGGACATTCACACTGGCCCGATACAATCGCCGCAGAGAGTACGTCTCCTCCTTCTTCACCTTACGCGGCCGCCTTCTCCGCCTATCTTTTCTCTCCGGTATCCCACGCGCGTCATTTCTCATCCGGAGTGGATGCTCGCGAACTCGCTGGCGCCCCGCTCGCCGAGATGAAATTTGTCAGACCGCCACGCGGTGATAATTACTCGCGTCGACGCGCGCGATAAGCCATTCCGGGGCTAGCTGCTGTAATTTCGTGCATTTATCAAACCGAGCTTCTTCGAACGGTTACCGGAGGTGTATTTGTTCCGAGCTATACGGAATGCAGCGGGTTTATTTATGATTTAGAGAGGTAGATGGATATGGGGGTGGAGGGAATTATTTAGTAGAGACGCTAATGAGACGGCAGATCAACTAATTTCATATGGAGAGTGATGGCGTGTTACCGTTGATCGAGTTTATAATGCGCTATTTTTGTATTCTTGCGAAGCTTCAAGCGCCTGGGGTGCAATTGGGTTCGGTCCAATATCGTTCATAATGCCAGTCAGTCTTGCCAATTTGTCAGGATTTTGATTTGATTTATCGTTTTGTGCGGAGTATATTTAAAACAGGCGCAACAAGTCAACCTTACTATCAAACACAGCAAACTCGTAAACAAAATGGCATTCTATCGATTCATCTTACCAAGCCTTAGCCATACTTCACCCAGCCTAACTAAATCAAATCCAACGTTCTTAAAATCTCCAACATCCCCGCAAGATACTAAATCATCTCGCGACATTAAATCATCGCGTATAAAAAAATCCTACCACGAATTACAGAACGAATTCGTGTCTGGTGGAATCGTAGCTCTTTACCGAGGTCCGATTCGCGAAGATTATCCTGATCATGGGATTAAGGATCGCAGATTCTCGCGGCTAAGATTCAGGCTGCGCGTGATCCTCTGGCTTAGGAGCCGCGTGCGTCTGTCGGCGCGGATGAATTTAATCGTCTGAAACGCACCACGTCCTCGCCGCTGGAATCCTCGCTGTCAGTCGACGAGACGTTAAACGGAGTCCCCGAAGGTATTACGAGCCGCTTGCGGCGCAGTCAGAAGCGGAGCGGAGAACGGTCGTACGTCTGCAACGTCCCGGCGGTTCCAAACAAACGTCGACGAGCGGCACGTCGTCAAACGGGACGTGATAAACGTCCCTCAACCGGTGAATATACGAGATCGTCGCGAGTGGGAGGGTCACCGGAAGCTGGCTTGATCGCAAAGTGGACCAGGGGATTTTTATAATATGCCACCCAATGAATTTGTGTAGTCGCCGCCAGTAGGCGGATATTTTTAAACGTTGGTGGCTGTGTAAGTTGAAAAATAATTTTATTCCTGTTACTCCGAGTAGATTTTTAACAGCGAAATGGTCCAACAAAATTTTTCAGTATATTTCTGAGTATAGCGTATCACAATTGGAATGACTTTTAAAATTATCTAACTCTGCTACGTCTCCTGAATCACGTTCAAAACCAATGCTTTCCTGCTGATAAAGATCTTAAAATGTTAGAAAACTGTGAGAGAATCTGTATCAGGATTTGACTGTATCAAGAATAGATATGATTTATAATAAATTGAATACCAGAATACGCTCCTTGAGTTGCAATTTAATTAATGGAAATTAATCGAGGCTTTGTTGTTTAAAGTTCTCATTTAACGACAGAAGATTGTAAAGGGTGACTAGGTGCATGAGCAAGGTATTGTACAAAGTTATACTTAAAACATGACTCAAGCAAGAAGCTGTGACTCACGGACCTGCTATGCGGAAGTAGCCATTCTGTAACACATTTAACCCAGACTGGGACACCAGTGGGTCACGATACTGGGCTACCAGAGGGTAGTGCGTCCTGGTTAACGGCAATTTAACGCTCCCTCTTTTCCACCAATGAATCATGCTGCTTCCGCGACATTTTGCATCGAGATTGAGATTTTAATTTCGTTAATTGTGTGATTAGCACGAGAAAAATCAACATGTCCGCGTATTTTAAAATATATGCTTAACTAGACGATATTATATTTTTAATGGATTAACGAAATTAATCATTTCTCAAAAATAACTTTGCTATTCCATTGCCAATTTCCTATAATCGTTATACGAAACCTCCAACCATCTCTGTAATTACGAAATCAATAGCTGCTACGGGTCTAGACGGCCAGACTTGGTATTTGACTTACCACCACCATTATTTTGACGATGTCGAGGAATAGGAATTTAATTACACCTCATTCCCAACAAAGATGTATAATAAGGCTAGTTTCTCTTACACAATGGAAATTATCTAAAAATTCTCAACTTCCACCCGCAAACGTTCAAATATGCCATAAGATCAGTTCATTTAATTTTTACTCAGTCCTTTGCCATTTTGCAATCTCTCAGCTTCCAACTTCAAACAACGACAATCGTTCTGTTCACAAATTCTTTCTTACCAAAGATTTGAAACCAAAATCTGCTTTATCCACTGCTACCTATTAGTTTTTCATAAACTAGCTAATAGATCAGTGTATCCTAGACGACTCACGAAAGGACTCGACGCTACAAACTGTAGAGAGAAAACAGTCCCGCGCTCGCGAAATGCAACATTTCGCCGGGAACACGCACGAATACCGAGAGGGACGCGCGCGGCCGCGTAGCGAGGGTGGCGGGCTTTATTTGAGGAACGTGCCGCGGGGATGGGCCGAGAAGCTTTTCGGGTAAAAATAGCGGAAATTGCATCTCGACGGGGTGGTGGATGAAGCCCGGGCGCAGCGTGTACGTGACAGTCGCGTCGTGCCACCTCGTACGCTCCTGACACCTTGTGTCTGTGTACCGTCGTATATTTGGACGGCGTGTTGACTCTTTACAGCTGTTACCCTTCGTGCACCCGACTGACTCCTCTCTTTTTGCTTGCGACCGGGAGAAGGTGAAACTGGACCGTGGATTTTTTACCTTTTTTCTTTCTTCTATTTTTTGTTTTGCATTTCCTTCAGAAGTGTCACACGGCCGCGAGGACGCCGCTGTCTCGACACTTGGTTAACGTGTGCTGTGTTCACAGTTTACTGTGAGCTTTTTCACAGCTTTTTTCTATGGTGGCGTGATACCAAAGCGCCAGCTTCAGGGCGTAGCGAAATTGGTTCGGGCAGCTAGGTGTTTGTTAGTCGAGGGTTGAACGTAGGTGTTGAGTGGAGGGTGCTTTGTCGGTTAACTTCAGGTTGTGTTTGTTGGCCGGTAAATTAGATGGAGAATTGTGTCTTTGAGTGGAAAAGCTGGTTTACTTGCCCGCTCTGCCTTTTGTCACTTCAGCTAACCGACTAACGTGGAAGCTTCTATCAAAAATAAACTATGATATTTACAAAACGGTAACGTTCGGTTATTTTTCAAATTTTGCACGTGCTAATATTTTTATTTAAAAAAAATCATCTATTTATTTCGGTTCTATTACAAGTGAATTTGTTTCTGTTAATTTTTAATTCCGTGATAATAAGAATTTCTGACCAATAGCAACTTACGCGATCAGAGTAACGGAAAGAACGCAGTTGGATAAACGGAAAAGATTTTGAGAAAATTTCTCAAACACTGCGATTTCTCTGAAACGGTACAAGTAGATTCCTCCACTTACAAGTCTGAACTGTCACATTGCTTAACCACTCGCGGTCGTGCGAAAAACGCAACGACTTCATCGTTCTTTGAATTGTCGGCGGCTTCTCTATCCAAGTAGATGGAACACGATTAGTTTCGCCTTTTTCCTAAAAGCAGAACGTTCGTAAACGCGGCTAATGACCAAACATCGTAACAAGTTCGATGGTTGGAGCTTGAAAAGAGTACGAGGAGTACGTGGTAGAGGCTGTCGACACCGGCGGCTTTTCGACGTTCGAGTTTTCCACTGAATTAATTTAACGTTATCATTCTTGGTTGAGCGCGATCTTTTCTGATTGCTCGCTTGCGAGAATTCAGATTCCTTGATCCATAATTCATAGAATCGTTTAAGGAACGCTTAAACGGCGACGTAAACTAATGTAACGAATTGCTGACCATTCGGACGGAAATGTCTCCTTTGGCTCCGCTGGGAAAGTTTTCTGTCTTTTATTGAATTGTGGAAATGGATAAAATTGCAGAAATGAAATATTGTTGGAATACAGACAAATTCAAAATAGATTCGATATGTATATTGGGTACTTTCCTGTGCTAAGAATTTTCAATCGAATACATTTTCCTTCATTTTGAATACAACTTTTCTTTCACTACTGTTTAAAGGAGAACCGCTAGGTATTTTGACAAGACAATAATATCTTGGCGTCGTCTATACTCTTAGAGAAAACTATCTGGATGAACGCTATATATTGGATATCGATTCGGTATTCATGCTATCAATTTCAATTGTTGAGAAATTAGTAAAAAATTACTAACAATTATATCAGTAATTTCCATATCAAATTTATATCAAATTTCCATTTCCTTCGAATCTACTTCTATCGAAACCTCATGCCATAACACAAAAAGTGCAACGCACCAAAATTAACGTACATCGAAGATAAAGTGCGTGCAAACGCGGCTGCCAGTTAATTTGAATTTATTTTACACGCGTCATTCTGGGTATACAGCTGCGATTCGAGGGGGTCGATGGAAAAAAGAAAGTGGGGAACGGGCATTGTTGGCCGTGAGATTGCCACGTCACGGCTCTTGAAGCAACTCGTAAAATTGCGAATGGCCAGACTATACGAACGAACTAAAGAGAGACCGCGACGAAACTATCCCGGTCAAAGAGGAACGAGCACCGCGAAAACGAACAAAACGGAGAGAAATCGAGGGAGACAGAGAAAGTAAAAGAGGGTAGCACGACGTATTTATCGGATAGGCAAGATCGATGCCGGTCCTGGCACGACACTCCTCGTGCCACAACCGTGGATGTACGTACGTAAGCGCCTCCCACGCGTACCGATAATGGTACATCCGCGTATCTTGCCGCGGTCTAAACTCTACTCGTGTGCGTAATCGCGGCGTTGTAAGCGATTTTCCGGTGCACAACTACACCAAGCAGCGAACATAGGTTGCAATGAGTCCCGGACACGGGTTTTGCGTGGCCGGTACACGCGCGGGTGTATTTGTCTTTATTAGGCTCGTAAGGAAACAGGCGACGTCAGAAAGCGAGGCCAGATATGGAAATTTATTCCCGTCGTTCCGCGTAAAATACGACCGCTACTGCGGCTGGTTCCCGACCGCTTCGAAACTCTCCACGGATATATCCTTGCGCAACCACGAAATCGCGATCTGTCCGGAGAGACTTCGACAGGCTTTCACGATTCCTTGTGTTCTTGTTGCTTGGGCAATGGGCGGTTAAAGACAAGATTGCGCAACGATCTTTCCTATAATCGTTAATTTGTCTCGAAGTTTCAGAGTATCAGCCCTTTAACGGTTGCAATATTGCATTCGACATTTTATTCGACTTGATTGAAGTTCGATAACGTTGTTTCGAAAGCGATGTTTCTAACTTTAATGTATTTTTCTTTACTTTTTTTTTTTTACTTTCGTAGCTAAAACAATATCTATGTTAATACGTCTGTGGGGATAGGAGTTTGTTTTTAATTTATTGTTAAACTGCGGAAGTTCATGAATTTATGGCAACTGAAACGCATGGAATACACGTAATGGGAAAAAATTTCCATACACGTCCGCAGCTTATTTATCATTATGGTATTTCTGTGTCTGTTACTGAGAAACCATGGGGGAATGGTTGATCGTACGAGTTGTATAAGGAAGTCACGTGTTTTTCTAGATAATTTGTGGAGTTACATCTAATAGACGGTTCAGCGTTACTAGATACCAGGCTGATTTAGTGTATCGATCGATCAATCTGCTTTTTTTCCTGACAGCTCCGATATTCTTGTGGACCCACCGTGGTGTTTAATTGATCAGCTGATCGATTAGCGTGTATCGTTAGTATGAATTAGATGAATTAATGAGGTCTTAGATCTCTCTGATGATACGAGCAGTGCTGATATGCTACTTTATTCTAGCAATTTCTTTTATTCGCTCCTTTAATTGAATATTTTCATGTTCATCGAGGGTCGTGTTCATCAATTAAAGTTTAACGAAACTATCGATGAAATCTTTCAATCTTTTCGCGCGATACTTTACGGTATTAGCCAACACAGAAAACAAGGAGAAACCAGTATCTAAAACAACTCTAAGAAAAAATAGACTTTGCCCAAGAAACCTAGACAAACGGTGTCGATGCCATTATTTCGAGCTACGTTCGGGTATCTTCCACGATTCGAATGAACCGCAGTCAAAATGTCGTAACCATGTACGAGTTGGCAGTCCCACGAAACGTCCAAGACGATGAAACGGCCGCGTTATCGTTCCAGTTGATCTGCTCGTAAAAGCTCCTCCGGTATTACTTTCCCCTATAGACAACGAGTGTAATTCGTAGGAGCGTAAACCTGGTCCGCCAATTAAAAGAAATACCGTCCACTGGACGATCACCAAGGAAAATTGATCGTCGCCAGACACATTCCGGCACGCTAATCGCGGTCTTCGTCAAAAGCTTGCTCAACGCTGCTTGTACGTATTATGACCAGCCTCGATTAATAAAACAAACGTTGCGATTAACGAGTGATATCACGAGTGCATTACCCATTCCCGTTACTCGTTAAGTGGAACATAGACAGACTGATTAATCGCGACACTCCTCGGTATGCCGATCATGTGGACGACGACGAATCGTTTCGCGATTTCGACGAATTTAAAAACTCAATGAGAATCAATGTCGCGCGTTGGCGTAAGTACTGCATCGTTCTAGTTATCGTCGATATAGTGGTCATAATACATCTAGTTTTCCTTCGAATGTAAAAAGCAAAAGTGGGAAATCTCTGTAGTGATTTTACGGAGTATAATAGGTGTAATGCATTTTCTGCGCGTAAAAACAACAGACAGTAAAGATTAATGTACAGAACGGTAAAAATTAATCTATAAAGATTAATGCCTAAGATAATCAACTAAATTGGACGGTAATCTTCGCTCGTACGTCACGAGTGTATTAAGTGGTTTACTACATAAACTTCATTATGTACGACGCAATTAAATTCATCCAATCTTGTTTCTTCGCGGACAAAAATATCAAAGATTGATCTTCTCGATAAAGTTGTTCCCCATTTTTTCTTCCCTGCGCGTCGATATAGAAATAAGCGAAGCAGTTGCATAGGTAATGGATTATTTATCAGCTGTTTAGGCCGTCATCTTTGCATAAAGATTAAAGATGCGGATCAACAACGCATCACCGCAAATACGCGATGTTAAATCACCAGGTTTTACTCGACTCCGGAGGTATCTCAACCGAGCAAAAACCGGGCGAATGAAGAATGACGCTGGATTTCTTATTCATAGTCCGCGGTGAACGCTTCCGCGTGACGAGGATTCTCCATGCATAATCTGCGCTAATATTCATCAATCTGGTCCGAATAACTCTTCCGACGCTGTTTCACAGCCACGTAAACGTATACCGTATACCTGGCTGAATATTATAGTTTCCCCTCAATTTTCCCTCCATTATCGATTTCTTGTTACTCTGTTTCCACCATCGAGCGAAAAAAATCAGACCGAAACGACCACACGAATGCAACATCAAGCTGTTACAACGTAATATAAAAGTTGTTTCTCCCTGTGGCACGAAACCAGACCTGGCGCTCATCCGCGGCGAACGGGCCGACATTTTCGAGCACGCCCGCGCCGCGGCGAGTTGAAACCGTTTCGGGGCCGCGCGTAATCACGTAATTACGCGCATTAAAAGGAGCCCCATCGTAGGTACCAATTTAATTTCCGAATTTCCAGCGGCGAATTACCTCGCCACTGCCGCGATGCGTCCAAACCAGAAGGGGAAAAGGGAAACGAGCGGACGTCGTCGCAATTCAGGACCATTAGCAAAATTACTCAGCATGGGGCGCGTTTGCACCAAGCCCGGTCTGGCCTGGGCGACCTTTTCCTTCGTCGATCGGCCGAAAAACACCGCGAAACATCGTGATTGCTACGCGAGACCTCATTCGAGACACGATCCTGTACGTATGTATGTATTGCACTTTGTACCTAAATATACCGCGTAATCTTCGATGAAACATGACGCCACCGGAACAACGGTATATACGAACACTGACCAGAGAACCGTTTACATATTCGTGCGTTACAGCGACGACGAGTTTCGACAATTTATAAGGGATCTCGTCGGGGCAAATTACACGGTGATTCAGCGACCTAACAAACGTGAAATACTGGCTGGCCCTGTACCGTGGTACGATTATGGCCACTTAAACGCCACGATTTACGCGGAGACCAATGATTTTGCTGGTGCGTGACGGTGATCGATCATGGCGGACGGAAAACAGCGACGAGTGTGATTAAAAGATGTTGAGTGGATGTTTGACGATTAACAGACGACTAAGTGGTGTGCGTCGAGTCGAGAAGGTAGGGTAAGGAAAATTGGATGTGAATGTAATGAAAGTATCTCGTAGAGTGGTAGTGAGTAAGAATATACTTGTAAATAAAATGGACTTCTTCCACTCTGTGTGACTTTTAGGTGATGATATGGGGAATTCAAAATATAAGCTATTATGGTGAACTGATATATTGCACTGAAAGATACAGATTTTATACTGTACTTCGATTTTGTAATAAAAGTTGAGTAAATATTCCTTGCTATTGATATACATATATATATATTGATAATTTTTTCTATTATATCATTGACTTACACTCATACTTATGGTAATTCTAAATTAGTTAAGTATCTATCGACTTTCGAAGTCGTACAAATATCCATAAATAATCCACGTATGTCACGGGAAAAACGATGTTATAGAAAAATGGAGAAGATGAGGGAAAAACATACAAAACATTCAGTCGTAGCTTGTTAGCGACCTCATCAGTAAGGTTTCCTAGCAACGCCTTAGAGAATATACATATAATACCTTCATACGGCGAAACGAATAAAGTGAAATATTCTGAACAAAGTAATCAGGATCTAGGAAAGAGAAATGATTCACGCTGTAAAAAATTCACGAACTAAAAGACAAAGAGAACTTCAGCAGGAGTCTTTGAAAAAAGACTTGGAAGCGAAATATTCGCCAAACCAGCAGAACGACTGGTTTATTATTACATCGGAAGGCGGAGTTATATTTTTCCCCGATGTCTAGTGAATCGCTGAACGCGAGCAAAATCGAAATTAATAATCAAATTGGAGCCGCGCCACGACCGACAGGAGAAAACGTTCCCGTGAATTATGTCGGCGCGGGGATGGCGACAGTGCCGTTTTCTAATTCGGGAAGAATGGATATAACGGGCCGCGCGGAAGGATGTCATTGTCGTTTACGACGACTGGTGCACGAACGTGCCGATCCGCGTGCGATGTCGCGACACTAAATCCTCGCGATGTATTTCGATTTGACTGGTCGCTGGCCCTGGTTCGCTAGTTCCTGAATATACTGGCTGTCAGATGAAATTTCGCGGTATGTTTTATGGTTACTACCTAGGAAAAACATGTTTTACGAATGTACGGAATCTTCAAACGGCTTAAAATTAACTATGCAAAACTCTCAAGCGGCTCATTCTTTTCAATCTGCTGTATCTTTAAAATATTGTATATAAAAATTAATTTCGTGTTTTTCTAGATAAATGTACCATCTTTTATCGGCTTAGCTTTCGAATCAATACTAGACTGTTCAAACGATGAAGATTACTTTTTCGATAAAACTAAGCACAGTTTACGTTCAACAATTCAGACAGAGAAACGAAAGTTATCACTGCAAAATGTAATAATTGATCGAGGAAAAGAATAAATACAAAATACGATCGCTGAATGTCTAAACGCTGGATTCCAGTTAAACTTTTTAATACCGGCGTGATTCGGAACAAGTTACAATGTAGGAACAAATTATGTACACATTCTCTAATTATAAATAAAGCTGTACATTGTAAATCGCACGACAACAAACTCAACATGAAGCATAAGCGTGTATGTAAAACGTTTCTCTCCCATTTCGAAAACATACTGTCAAAGTTTGGCCGGAGAATCGCCTGACGCCGCGTATAATCCCTGCTGATTTACCACGCAGCTTGCATGCTGTGCTCCTCGACGACCAACAGTCTATTACTGTCAATGAAACCCAAACACACCAGCGCGAACTATACAACCAGTCGCCAAACTCTTGAAATCCAAGATTCTTCTACCTCCCTACAGCAATATCGTAAACCTTTTCGACTCTGACTACTAAGTATCCGACTTCTTCATCACGTTAGTTATCCACTTGTTTTACGATTTTCCTCTCGGACGAGTCCGCTGTGTTACGTGTCAATCTCCTCCGAGCGGACCACTGGCAAAAAGGAATTTCTCAACAGCTCGCCTCTCATAGAAATGCTAATCGAAGCAGGTGATTAAGAGACACACAAGAGGGACTCTGTCCAGAAATACTTTCAATATCAGCCCTTTCGCCTGCAGGAGAATATTCATGTCTGGATCTTCTCCTTTCTTCTTTCTTCCTTCAATTTCTCTCTCCTTCGCAATTCTACGTCTTTATCCCGTCGCTCTTTCGATCGACGAGAGTTAAAAGGATGGTATATCTCGGAGCTAGCAGCAGAACGGATACTTGCTTGTCACCAAACAGAAATAGTTTCACGTAGTCAGGCTTTTATGACAGCATCCGAGTGACAGAAGAGAAAGGGTAGAGAGACGCGAAAAAAGGGAAGGAAAAGGAGCGAGGTCTCGTTTCTTTCTCTTTCCTTCTCGGTTCGAGGGTCGAGGAGAACGCGAGAGAAGGCAGGTTCCCCCGGCCCATCGTTTTGCCATTCGTCGAGGTTCGATCTTTATCTGAAATATTATCGCCACGATCAGGCCTATACTTTCGTCTAATTAATCACGCCGCAAGCTGCAATTGTTCCCGCTCCGCGCTATTAAATTCCCATATAGAGGCGAGCGCGAGTGCGAGATTCACGGGTATTAAAATTACCTTGTCGCTTAGCCTCCGAGAATTATAGGCATTTACTTAATTCATCGCCGACTTAGCTCTGCCCTTCTCATTGCTTTTTAACGTTCTCAAGTGTGATCAAGAGAGGAAGCGCTATTCGGTTAGTTACAGTCTGTTACTTCGCGCTTATATAGCAGGTATGCGAGTGTTTCTAATGAAACGCCATTAGGCTATTGATTTTTGAAAATCAATAACGGACAGTGGTATAAATTGTTATCCACTGTAATAATTCTGGTTCGGAGATTTTTTTTATGAGCAACGAACACGCCCACTCGCTAAAAACACAATCGATAGATACACTATACACCCACCTTCATCGGACTAATTAGAACGTAACACGATTTATGTTAGCAGGTTAAGCATTGCCAGAAATGGAATGCGTAAGTCTATATCGAAACAAATATTTAAAGATTAAAATTTAAAACCTACACGAATAATAAATAACTAGACAATGGAGAAATTACGATCTGCATAACAGTGCGAACGAATAAGTTACGAAAGAGATCTCCTTTCCAATCTGCGATTCTAACAGCGAATTAGAACACAACACGAAGTAATTGCAAGACGTTCACATACCGCCATACTCGTATATCAATAAGTAAGTAACTTTTACCAAGAGAATGTAATCTAATCGATCTAGATCAAAGAACCTCATTTCAGTCTATTCCAACATCTCAATTCGAACACTTTGAGCTACTGCCACGGATTTGTTCCACATCGAGCTAGATTGCTCGTAGATTCTGCAACCATTACGCTTAATCGCCGCTATCGTCTTGCGCTCGTAAATTCTCGTGATCTAACGCCACTCCGTACAGCCTTCCTAACACGAACAATCGTAGTAGACTTGTGCTTCGTCAAGACGTATCTTCTACGCCTACAAAAGTCCTCGCAATCTCCTTTTCTCATACTCACGATCGACTAATCCACAATCAAAGAACACCTATGTACGTACCTATATTTCATTGAAATTTCCATTTTATTGCGTATCGTTCACCAAAGAACAGAAGGATCATACCATTGCAGGAGCTTTCGCGGCCACCTACAACGCACGCCGCCACTGAATCCCCATGAAATCCGATTAGCTGGAGCTGCCCATACAACACAGAGCAGGGCTCGATGGTCGAGCGTTTTCCATCGCGGGTTCGCGACAGCGCCGCTAATAGACACGTCCAATGGCGGCGCATAAGCATAACGCGCGACAAATGTGCATCCATATTTCGCGAACGGTCCATTGTGCGAACGGAAGCCAGTGGTTCTGCTTCGGCGAGGCAGCCAACGAAAAAGAGATGGCCACTGGGGTCTCGCGCGCAGACCCAGCGGGGAATAAAACGAGCGACCGTGGCTGAGTTATGACGGCCGTGGCCCGAAAATATTTCGCGAGCTTTATAATCCTTGGAAGCGTTTCGTCGGGACGAGGGAGACGTGCGCGCCCGCGTACGAATACCAGAAGCACGCCCCTTGTGTATAAATACGTGTATAAATACGTACACACAGAGGAGAATGGTTAAAGGGTAGAAAGAAAGAGAGGAAAAACGAGAGAAGAAGGACTGATGAAGCTGGCACGGTAGAAGAGGCAGCGCGAAAAATGTCTCGATGGACGTGACGACTCTCGTTTCCCTTCCTTTTTCTCTCCTTCTATCATCGGAGGTTCAACAATCTCCGTCCTTTTCGCCTCTAAACGTCGTCTTTCGGATGCGGCGAGATCGCATTTATATGCAGAGTACACCGTTCGAATATGCATAAACCTCGCGAGCACCGCATACCGGCGACTACCGGCGCGATGCGCTATTGGCCAAAGTAATGGAAGTGTTTAAGGATGCGTATAAAAATCGAAATTCAATATGCCGTAGAGTCGGAATTTACTGAATGATGTAAAGTGCATAAAGTCTCATCCACCATCTCGTTGCCCTGGTTCGCGAGTTCGATCCGTTACTCCGACGCAACGTTATTACAAGAGCCGAGCTAATTTCGATGCTTCAACGGCCGATTGTTCGGTTAATGATCGACGACCGATGGGATTAGGAAAATGAAGACAGAAATTGCACGATCGCAGGTAACAAGCTTCGTTTTTCTTCATTCGCTAAAGTGAGAATTTATAACGCCACCTTGATTAATCCCTTAACGCAGCTAATTTCTTTTTATTTGAAAGTAATTATATTTTCTTTTCTTTTTTGGAGTAAAATACAATTAGAAATGAAAATGTGCAATCAATATTTTCAGCGAAAAACAGGAATATTAGTGTTACATTTGTAAAAGATGTTTTGTGTGTTTCCCTTCTATTTCAATGTAATATCCGACATTTACAGATTAAAGATGGACGTATTTACTTTTTCAAGATTGTAACGCTATGTATATTACGAGTATCTGTGTTAAGTAGGTAGGGAATTTCATTGTCAGACAGAGCGGAGCACGATATTTGCTGAATGTTTCGTGGGAATTTCGAATCGATCGAATACTCGAGTCAAGAGCACAGAGCAGGTTGCTTCGTGAAATATGTATGTTTGAGCAGTAGCCACTATCTAGTCTGATATTAAGGTAGGTTATTGCCTACGTTGGTTCCTCGTATTTTCAGAGCAAGTATCCCTTTGTCTTGGCCACCGTTTTGGTTTTATTAAATATCAAGCCGCGATGCCTGGTATCTAGCGCGTCTCTCTTTGAAACACGTGTTCCTGCTTCTTCCGGTCTCCGTCCATGCATAGTTTCCACCCAAAAGCGAACCTCATATACTGCCACATAAAAATAACGAGTTCCTGCGTCGCGCGAGTAAACAACGTAACATTACAACTAAAAATGGAACAAACTTCAAAATGATAAATTTGCAATTTCTAGTGTAATCATTTCTTATATTGTTTTCATCAATTTTCTTCTCTTCCAATAAAGACTATCACAAAATCATTCTCATACTTTTGGGGATGCTTTACGTCGAAATTTATTCAAAAATGTTGGATATTAAAGCTTCAAATCTACTTACATGCTTGTTGAATATTTACTTATATACGCACCATTTTGATTGCTTACATAAAGCTTCGTTCAAATTAGTCAAGCAACTTGAATTCAAACGACTCGATGCCAAGTGATTTAAGTCCAGTAAATGATAGGTTAAGTGGTCTCAAAGTTATTTGAACTCAGGTAACTTGATCAATTTGAACGAGGTTTAGGGGTTAAAATATACAGCTTGGCCACAACGATTCCCAGACTTAATATACAATTTGTTAAGACGGACCACACTTCGAGATTCTTCCTGGTAGCCCGAAGCCCAAAACAGACAGCTAGTTTTTATCGTGTCAATTCAATCGTCTGCGTTGATAATTAACGTTCGAGTAACGCCCTTGCGAGCGACGATCGCGATTTATGGCGATCGTGCTCGCATGTGCCTCGTCATCCGTGTTTAACTATTCCGTGGCCGAACCGATTTATCTCCCCGAATTGTCTAACGCCGTCGACGAAAATTTATTTGCGACCGGCGATATGTCATACTGCGGCCATAACGATGTATCTGCGGCAAGAATCTTTCTCGATTGCCCGACCAACTATGGACCGTTTCGCAATATGTGCCGTAAACGTGTCCGCTGTTAGTGAAGCTTGTCAAAGCCAACGAAATAATCCGGAAAAACAATATACCTACCCTCGATGTATGCTGTCGATATTTTCAGCAATTTTATTTCTGGGGCATCAGGCGTACGAATTGATTAAATTAAATGTTGTTTTTGACAATATGTCACGCGTCTACTGCAGAGGATTTTGATCTTTCAGCTACTACAGGTGATTATAATCTTTCATTATGAAACGATCATTGTATTTATTTATAGTCACTTGCCACAGAAGATCTTTGTATATAAATGATTATTTTCCAAGATAATTTCAGAAAAATTCCACTACAGAGAGCAATATTACATTTCTGACCTCGTAATGGAAGCCTATATAATTAATATGTATGCGATAAAAACACTACGTTTCATATAACTATATCATGCTTCTTCGACAAAGTTATCCATAGCGAAAGGTAGTATTACCTCAACGAGTTAATGAGTTAATACAAGACTGAACGAAATAGTGAACCATAGCTGAAAATTCCAAAGTAACGAAACCATAGAGCACAGAATCCTCCATTTGGAAAGCCCCATGAGGATCCAAATAGATCGAGCGATTAGCCAGCGTTCGTCTACGAAACGAAATTATATGTAATGACCAGTGTCCGCCGTTTAAGTCGATCCTCCCGTGAGAATGAGCGTCTTTAAAAGGGCTCGCGTTCACTTCAGAAATTATAGGGGAGTGAAACGTTGAACGGGGGATCCCTTAATATTCTATCTCCGTGGACGGTGGATCGTCGTCATCATCATTATGTCATGCGCCTAAAAATCTCTCGAATCAACATATATTTGCATATTCAACGATCAAACGGGGGAAGAGCGGAGCCCAGACCGACGGACGGGCTATTTTAAAAGGCGAGCGAGGGACTTTAATTTATTTTCTCGCCCTGCCTACCAACGGCAGCCACCGCGCTTGGCCACGATAGAACGGAATGGAATCAGGAACACGTCCGACGTCCGTGTGTACATGGCCGGTGGATTTATTGCGGCACGTAGGGAAACGCGGCCTCACGAAAGTGACACCTTCGTTTCGTTCCAACCTGCCAGCCGCATCCGTCTTTTCGCCAATTTATTTGCTCCACGGTTCTGCGTCGCGACTACTTCTGCCTGTCTTCGTTTCTCCTTCACTAGGCCAAAGATCCGCTGTCTGAAGCGTAGACAAAACTACTTAACCCCCACGGGAGCCGAGTGGCGAAATGTGGCGCCAAGTTCCAACAGCGATTCGACTAGCGAACTGGCGACAATGCCTGGATTTTCGACTATAAGTAGACTGGAACGACTTTTGTCCAGGGTTTCGGAATGAGTCGTCGATTTCTGTTGAATGTTGGCCGTGTATCTTAGTTCTTCGAAGTCTATTAACTTTCATAATGTTCGAGTGTAACCTGGAATTCGCTAGCTCGGCATTCTAGGGAAGGAATCTCTCGCCAACAAGCGATTTACGGTCTCCAGTTGTTATTTAGTTTCACCAGGTAATGTAGATTCCTCTGATCGCTCGCATAGAATAATCATCAGTTCGGAAGAAACATGATCTCCGCATTCTCTTCAAGAGATCAAATTAACGAGCTTCGCAACGAGAAGTTCAGCGATTAGTAAGGATCGCGAGGAATTAAATTGAAAATTTCTCGAAGATCCTCGACCCTCAACAATATTACAGATGATGGATAAAACACAAATAATATTATAATATCGCGTTACCTACTTCTCTCGCTAGATTTTATCTCATCAACCTGGGTATTACATTACTATTACACAACGTTCCGTTATTACATTGTACATTTACTGCTATATTGTATTATTAATTATTTTTGTGAATATATATACCTTCTCGTGTCTGGTTAACAAAAATTAAATATTGCCGCAGCTAATAGCATTCGCTATCTACTTTAAATCTTGGAACGAGTCTTGGATTCTATCTTCAGGGATACGGTCGTTTAACTGTATGTAAAGAAGTAACGACGCACCTTCCAGATATTTAAATATCCACAAATCATTCGTGGTTACCGATGCGCTAGCACAGACAAATATTAGCGAGGCGGAACGATCGTAAAACAAAGGCTGGCCAAGCGTTACGGCCCGAACTTCGACCGGTCGAACTGGCTCTCCGTCGAAAGAGGCAGCCTCGCCGGAAGATGCCGGAAGATTTGCATAAAAATGCCATACGTTTCTATCGGCAGACCGAGCAACGCACACAGCTGCCGGCCAAAGTATTTCGGAGGACGGATGCGCCCGGAGCATCGGTCATCTGCTGGACGAGGCTTGTTCGATGAAATACTTTTCAATTTCGGTGCTATGGTACGGTGATCCAGGCTCCATCGTGAAATATTTATATCTGCGCAGTTTCGTTCGATGGTAAAATGTAAAAGAAACGAGAACCGAGTCGACGTGCAACTCCTGATGGGGGTGGAGAGTATAATAGGTTGTTAGTAGCCATGGTTCAAGCATGGCCTGGTCCAGGGGACAATGTGTGATTGTTTGCAATAAGTAATTGTATAGTTTGCTAGTTCCTTTAGCCAGCTCGAGGGGAGAATTCGTTGGTACACTGGGGTTCAAAAATTTGAAGAGCTTTTACCGATTCAGAACGCCGTATCCACTAAATTTAACCGAATGAAATTTTGCTGAAATAAACAGAGAAACTGGATTTGATCAAATTTGTACAAATTATATTAATCGAGGAGTATAGGAAATAGTTCTAAGCTTATTTTTGATGTTACCTTCAACAAGGCAATAACCTGATAGATCCGAAGATACGAACCTTTTAAAGATAAATGATGAATCCACGATGTTTCTTAAAATACCAACTGATAGCAATCAATACTGCTGGAACGTTCAAGAGGCTAGCAAATATATATTATTTGATCTGAGAACTTAACAAAAATAGTCTCGTTAATGTGAAATTGCTCGACAGTGTATCGAACTTTAAAATTGCACTCCTATAAAACATTACATTTCTCTTCTATGATCTTCCGTTAAATGTACCATTTATAAGTCAGTTGTTATTTGCTCACAGAAAAAATAAATAAAGATAGCTTGCAGTAATACCTGGACAAGATTACGCTACAAATATCCCTCGGTCATCCATAGAAGGCACCAAAGCGGTAATCTTTTCGTATCCTTACTTTCCAGAACTCGTTATGCTACTTAAATCCCAATTAGTACGTTCCAGCTCGAAAAAAAAGGCAACACGACGTACTTTTGCGGCGAACTGTATAGGCGAGCGAGAGAGCGCGAGCGTACAAAGGGTCTCTGTTCAAATCGTATGCAAATGAGCGCGGTGGAAGGCCAGGTGTACACTTATAATTTGATCTCAGACCCTCCTCTCCTCTTCGTGCAATGGCTACCGTTCCTCCTGAAGATGAACGGTGGCGCGAGACTGAAGCTGAAACCCAGGCCCACATCCGATAAAACTTATTACGCTATCGCTCAACTGTCACAACAGATCACAGATAGAATTCAGTTGATGTCTAAAACGCCGCGAACCGATTTCGCGTCGGTTCGTTGGGCAGATCGAAGGAACAGTGTTTCGTGACCGTGTAACCGGCTAATCCGGCCTGATCCGACACGATGTGTCTATTACATCGTTAACAGTCGAGTTGCCTCGGATAACGAGTAGAGATCCAACCGTGTGTGTATATACATCCAAGGAGACTTTCTTCTGGCATCATCCTATGAATTATGCATCGTCGAATCGTCTGGAATCGTGCGACGTGCTTGGACGTCGGTTAATTCGAGGACGAGTTTAGGTCGGACGTCGTTGAATGGGATCGAAATGATCGAGAGGCGAAAAGCTACATAGAAATGGCTGTTTTCGGTTAAACGAGGCAAGATAACAGCCGTTGGCTAAGAGCAATATTTTATTCGTGAGCGGATGATGAGAGTAAAACAAGGTTTTTGAGAACGTTCTGGGAAAATGATAACCTTGCAACGCCAGTAAATTAATCTCCTCGATGCTTTCTGGGACAATATCCTGCTTTCTCGAACGTTCACACGATATGAAATTACGATGGCTAAGATAACGAGGTGCGAAGATTTGCCATTGAATCGATAAATAGTAATTTGAAGGCCAGAGGTTCGAGTAGAATGAAAGAGAAATAACTCGTGGATCTTCTGCCGGACCAAAGATACATATGCATGAATGAAAACACGAGTGAAAAGAAGAAATTCTTCGTGGCTGTACTTGTTTTGAAACGTGTACCACATGAGAAAATGCACTAGCTTCTTCATACGTATTTCCGATTCCGCTCGATAAAAGGAAAATACCACGGGTGGTCCTAGTACATGCACGAAGAAGAAATCTTGGCTTTGCAACCAACATCGCGATCTTTTTCCTTTTACTTGGAAAGATCTTTCGCGCTGCAGCTCTTCCATATTCTTTCCATTTGTCTCGACCTGATATTTCCATGATGCCCATCTCATTCACTCTTTCGACTCGATACTCGGCATGATTGTGGTTAATAATATGGTTTCTTTAATTGTTATATCGAAGCTTGTATGTTGAGAAAAATGATAAAACCAGCTTCTTCAAAATTAGACTGGGGGACATGCTTTCGCTATCGCAGGTTTCATTTGTGTCGAAGCTTTAAGATTAAAAAAGCAATTGAAGATACATTTATTCAAGATATTCATTTTAAATGTATATTTGCTATACTTTAAATGCAAATCGCTGGAAAAGTAATCTACCGCGTATTATTGTAAACAAAAACAGATAAATAATTACCTTCTCTTAAGAATAAACCACACACGGTAATTCGTTAATGCTTTGTATAATTATTTTTTAGATAAAACGCGACGATTATTTATACCATTCCACTTGATTCTTCATAAACCGCGTAACACTATTTTAGCGGCGATCTCCAGCTCGAAAGCACAAATACCACTAGCAGGAAGCATAAAAGAAGAAAAATCAAGTGAGGTTTGTCGGCTTCGACAGTTAATCCCGTGCCTAATATCCAAGCAGGACTGTACCCTTTTCACCGCTAGGCAGCTGCCCCGTCACCCTTTCGATCTTCCTCGATTGGATACAACGTAATTAAAGAGGGGAAGTGGAGGGAAAAAAGAACGGAAGGAAAGTTAATTGGTCGTCCATTGATGGACGCATCGCGCGTAATCCGGACGCGAGGCGTCGATTCTCTTCGGCGCGCAACACGAGTCGCCATTGATTGCCGCGATAATCTTGCCACTTTCCTCCCTCCAAACTTTCCTTCCTCGACTTCGTTTACCTGCCACTGATTCCCTCCTGCGGTATTTACATCGTTAACCTCGTTCGTTTATTGCCACGCGTTTTCCCTGGCTCATTGAAATTCTAATTTTTATGGCCTTCACGATGAAATATCTTCGTTGCTTGAGAAACAGCCGCGACTATTAAGAAACACGTGCGATCGAAACACGAAACTGGAAACGAGTAGAAATTATCGAGTGTTTACGATTCGCGTCGATATTTTCTCGGATTTCTTTAGAATCCTTGTTCCTTCCTGAATTTCTTTCTCCGGCGTATGAATACCAAGAACATCGAGGAAGGATACGAGAAACATTTGCAAACTTGCGCGATCGAGTCGATGCGATCGAAGAGGAATTTATTTATAGTTCAATAAAATACATTTTCAAAGTGGATTTGATTTTTTGTAACGGAGAATTATTCTTCGGTTTTTCCTGTTGCCCGAATTCCAACATTACGAAACTTCCTTCACGAGGCGTCCAATGTTCGCCATTTTTCTTCAACCGCGCCGTGTTACTCGCGGAACAAGCGCGTTATGCGAATTGTCGGTGGTTTTTGCATTTCGTCGGAATTTTACGCGCGACATCTCGCCTCTGACCGGCGAGAACAATAAAACCCGCATCGTTATTATTCCACCCGTTCCCCTGCAACCCTTATCGCACACGCGCGCGCATAATACGCGCGTAAGTTAGCGGCGAGAGTCAGTTGACAGATAAAAATCCTGACGACTGAAAAAAATATTTTTATTTCCACGAGACGATGTTTAAGGATAAAGATAATCGCGATCGATCCACGAAATTTATGGACCTGTACATAATCGTTTGTCGTCGCCTCGATAATCTGCTCTCTGCCGGTGATATATAATTCACGAGCGATCAGTGACGGAGAAGAAGAAAGAAAAGAAATAAGGGGAGATGGCGTAAAGCGAAGCAAGCGGTTTAAGGAGTTTAAGAGTGGTCTACGTGGCTACGATTTTATTCTACTTCCACCACTATTCAATGAAACAGGAGAAATTTAGAAGAAATACTGTGGAATTTTTAGAAATGACGAGTGATTAAGAATGAAAGGAATATCGACGTTAAAAGACCTACTGCTACTGGGGAAAGATTCGGCGAATGCACGTGAAGGTTTTGCATGTATGGCGCCATATGGAGATTTGGTTGCGTTTGGTAAGAATGTATATCCTTTATGCTGAATCTTTAACAGTCTAATAAAATTCAAAATGCCAAAAGATTATATGCGAATTGTGTGAAAATTAGAGAAGTTTCTATTACCTTTTTAATTGTTTTATATTTTACCATATTTTTTTCAATAAAAATCCTATTCATACACGTGTTTCCATGGAACACTTCTCAAAAATTCACTTGAACTTCGGCAAAAAACAGAACTCGTCGATGCAAACGCTTCAGCAGCCCGTGAGCCGGCATCGTCACGCGATATCGGAACAGGATGGAACCGCGAACGACTTATCGCGAATAACGCGCAATAAAACTTATCATCCCATAATTGTGGAATCGCGTGTTCATCGTCGAATGTCGAATAGTTGGAAACGTCTCCGTGTACGAACCAACTTCCTCCCGAGCACGTGTTCTCTGCACGGTCGCTAGAAATTTCCCCTCCCTTTCTTTCCGTCCCATCGCGAGGAGGAACGAGTTTACGAGATCGCGGAGCAACAGGGCCCTCGTTGCAGGGAACGATAGCATCGCGATGCTCAATCGACCGCTCGATAAGGCTCGTGAGGAGGCCGCTGTCGGCAACCTGTTTATTCTAATTAGCGTGCGTCACAAACGGCCAAAGGGGAAGGGAAAAACGGTGGCGGGCAAACGAGCTTGCGTATTGTGTCAGCTACAGGCCGATCCTCGCGTACACGGTTAGTGTTATCTGTACAGCAGCGTGGAATTTTTAAGAGGAAGCTGATGGTTAACAGGCCGCCCCTCCGGCTCACTGGTTACGCGTAATTGCTACGGGGTTTCGTTCGGTTATTCGTGTTTTAAGACCCGACCCAGAGTCGATGTTCTCCCGGAATTGTGTGGTAATTGGCGTTTCGAGGAATGGTTTATGGGAATTGGCGAGATTGTTCTATAAAGGTGGTAATAAGGGTGGAGGAGGAATAGAAGGGTGCAAAGTGTCGGAAGTAAGCCAAGAATATCGTAAAACCGGAGAAAGGGGAAGGTGAGAACCTAAATTGTTCCAGGATATCTCCTTAAAGGTAACTTTTTTTTCTGTCTTAAAACGGAGATTACAAAAATGTCTGCAAAACTACAAATCGATACCGTTTACCGGTTTTGACGTCAGACACTATTTTCTTTGTTCTTATATCCCTTTCTATCTTTTTTAATAGTTCTGGCTTTTACTTTCGGGTTTGCGAGCTTTGTTGATTTTAAAAGCACACTGTATTTCGATTCCTTCCTTTATCGTCGTTACTCCTACATCACTTTTAACATCGCGCGGGTTTCTTACATTCTTCTATTTTTCTCGTCATTTTAACTTTAGGCGTCTCTCCAACCAGGTGCAGTTTTAAACAAAGCGTATCGAGAGAGTTCAGATATATTTCCATTGTTTCGCCATTAAAAATTCGCCAGTGTCTTCTCGATATTCTTCCAATCCTCCATTTGTCCGTTGGTAGTTTTTCTTTCCAGAGTGAAACGTGCTGACGCGACTAAGCCACCGGTCAAAAGCGAGACAACGACCGAACATAAACTTTTACAGTGGTAAACGCGTGCCGCTCAAAATATTGATGTACCGGAAAATATTTCCAAGCTAGAACTGCGCAAAAGGTTTAGAGACGGGGAAGGTACTTCCGGCGCGAGGAAAGTGAATAGCGTCGTGCTCGCGCTCGTTGGCCGTCTCTCGTCTTCGTATGGCTCGTTTGCATGAGTAATTATTAACGTGCCCCGGGACAAAAGACGATTTTCTCTCCTGCGGCGAACCGACGACGTCGCGACACCGGGCATTCCTGGGCGCTCGTCGCGCGCGATTTATGGCAGCCAGACGCGAGTCCACCGACCAACCAGGCGAACCACCGATGTCCACCGCAATGAAAAGACTGGTTGGACAATGGATACGCTGGCCAAAAGAGTACCACGAACGGGGTAAATAGAAATCCGCTTGAAAATTGAACGTTCGCCGCGCACGGAAGCTGGTACGGGCAGTTTCAAGCGCGTATAGTCGCGTGAGTGGCTGGAACCGTCGAGGTAAATAATTTTTTCGTCGGTCTTGCTAGTTTTTCAGAGGTTGGTTTACGAGCTTACGTTGCCAAAGTTGGAAAGGGTGATGAATGTTTTATGGAAAACCAAGTGAAACGTGGCTATTTGCTGGGATATTTTATGAATCGAAAGGTCATTTGTCCGCATTCTGTTGTTTCTTTCTAGATCGCAACTGTTTTATAGGTGTTTGATTATATTGTACACGTGGAATTTAATGATTCTCCAACATAGTAATACGGCTAATACGAGAAGTTATAGCGATAATTGAGCAAATAAAGTACGAGGTAATTAAGGAGTCAGGCTACGGTGAAAGTGCGATCCATTAGGAATGACGTATGATATCGAACGATCGGCAATTACAGACGTTGAAAAGTGGAAGCACGCCATTGAAAACTACCCACACGTTCGCATTCGCCGAATACTTCCATCGGTCTAGCTAAGTCCGATGGTATACGATAATCAAATGTTACGTATAAACCTCGAAGAGCAAATTACAATTTTTTCTCCCCATTCTTCAGATGAACTCTAATTGAGGCGAATTTTTATCGAGAAACTACTTTTTCCCGTATAATAACAAACAAATTCTGATCTTTCAAGATCTCCACTTCGAATCCTTAAATTTTTAACATACCAGGAGATTCTAAATGTACTACCTACCTACGTATCTTCATAACGCCACAGTCAAGAAGTTCCACGAAATGGGACGTTTAAGTCATCCATTATGCCATCAACCTGTCCATGACTTTCTATTAACAAAGAAAGGAATCAGCATAATTGCGTTCAAATTAGAACAGAAAGCCTCTCATTCAGTAGGTCATCGTTTCACAAATTGATCTATCTAGTCGGCTTCCATCTCCTCGAGCATTGAAATCAAAATATCCAAGAGACCGCCCACGGATGTGCGAGAACGGCTTTCGGAGAAAATTTTGCTGCTGGCTACTAAACGATCGTAACGAAGTTACGCTCGCTCGCGAACGAACAAAAAGAGAACACGGAATAAAGAAAAAGGAAGTGGATAAAAGAACCATCCTCTCGCCGAGTGTTTGAATAGAAAACGTTCGAACGGTCATAAATGGCCGACAGAAACGACTTAATTCCCAGGCCAGGCAAAATACTGTCTCTCGACCGACACGACTGCTCAACGTGTCAAACAGCATAGAGAACGAGAGAGTAAATAGAAATCCGTCGGAAATTGAATGTTCACAATTCACCAGGCGTTTAGAGGCCGCTCCATGTGGCCAGGTATCGAGTGGACGTTTTCCGCACGCGTTTCACCGTCGTCGATCTGCAAAACGATGTTAAGGATGCACGTCAATTGAACGAGCCACGCTCGACGATACACCCATTGTTCCATCCAATGTTTGCTGTTACACTTCCGGCTTTCGTTTTGCGCCTCTCGAGGGCTAGTCTCTGTCTCCGGCACCGGAGATTCGAGCTTGTAAACGCGCCATCCGCGGCCATTTCGATTGCCCATTTCAGCCTCGATGGAGATTCACGCCTATTTGCGTGAACCGTATCGATGGATTAGGTATATCGAGCATGATACAAAAGGGGCAATAAAAAGTAGAGGAATCTTCCAAGTCCTCCATAGGAATCTTAAACCACACATAGCGGCGATAAAGTCTAATTTATTCGTCGGGCTGATTTGTTTATTAGATGTTAATGAAAATAATCGATAATAATAAAATAAATCAATGAAATTACAATGATGAAAATTACGCAATTAAAAGAATAGCACCTTAATATCGTAAAAAAAAGTATTGCAATTTGAATGTTTTATATATCTTGCATCGTCCAGCGGTAGAATTTAGAAATTTCCCATATAATTTTTAAAACCGCAAGCAAACTTGGATACGTGAAACCGCGACTGCTAGAATTTTCTAGTAATATTGAGAATAACACAAAGTGAAGATACGTGTGGCGTTTCGAGAGAGGCGTTTCGTTGCTCGCTAGAAGTTAACGCTTGAAACAGGTTATATTTATGAAACAGCGAGTATCTAGGTATCCCTTTCGGTTACTGAGTCTGGTCTTGACGCGATAAGTACGTGTTGAAGTACAACGTGCATCCGACATGTGAGGATTATTACAGAAATAATTCTCACGAAATGGCGAGGATAAAGCCTGCGGGGGTGCACCTGTAGGCCGATGTGTTTAAAGAGAGAATATTCTAATAGAGAAATTGAAGATTCGTTTCGTTAGTAATCGACACGTATTTTTCTAGAACGAGGAAGAAAAACACACACGCGAAAAGTAGTCACGAGAAGTGAAATATTCTTGGATCCTCCGACTTTCTCTCCGGCGTGTGTTTTTCGCCTATTTTTAAACGAAAAGGCATCCCCCAGTCGCGTGACTGCGTATCACGTCATTTTCGTCGGTGCTTCCAACTCGTTCGATAGGCAGCCAGTGAACGTGTTCACACGATGCATCGAAGAATTTCGTGCCGACAAAACGTACACGGGCCTCGGATAGCGGGAAGCTGGCTCGTAATAACCCACTGGGAAACCGGTACCACGGCGAAGCTGGTGGTCCCTAACAGAGGAGTCGGTGCACGTCTCGAGAATATTAGAAGTAGGAAGAATACGAAGTGTTTCGCTGATTACTCGTGCCCCGTTGATCCTATGCCTCCAACACGACCGAACGAATCGACCCGGAGCCGGAACACGATCGCTCGTTTGCATGGAGCCGCTATCGAACGAGCGTCACGAGAATAAACGACGACTTGCTAGGAATTCTAATCTACGATGATAAGGTTGTGCGATGGAAGAGGATACTTTTCTAATACGTGGATGACTACATTACGAGAACAGTGGAGAAAGAGTGAAAATTATTCATGAACGCATCCATTGTCGAGGAAGTTACGAGGGAAGATATAAAAGTTTTGCAAAGAGTTTACACGGTTGTTGATCATTAACATTGTATTGTATTGTTTGGTGAACAATTTTTATTAAAAGATTCAGCGACAGATACTACAAAAAGAGACGTAAAAATTCTGCGAAAGTGAAATTTGTAAATAAGTGAAAGTTCGTAACTAATAAATTGAATTTACGTTATCTTTGACAAAAAATATCTACCAACAAATTCATCGAAAAAAGACCTACGAAAGAGGATACAAAAATTCTGCACACCTTGATTTTTCAACCTATGGAGGAAACTGCAATCAGTTATCGATAATTAATGAATATACCGATAAGTAGATGATCAATTAATCGAATTAAGGATGAAATTTTCATCGGACACGACGTATTAAACACGGAGAATAAAAAAGTGTTCAACGTCGTTACAGGCTGACAGTCGCGACTAAAATTGAAACGTGGCGTTAGCAGTTCATCGATCAATCGGAGAGGGAGAGGCGAAATGATTTTCAAAAACGCTCGATCACTGATCGCGACGGGAGGGTGCAACGAATTAACAATTACACCGAACAAAATGCACGCCGGCTAACCAGCCGGCGAGTTTTCAATCGATAGCGTTTTATCAGGACTCAATTCACCGGCAGTCCCGCTCGGTGTGGTTTCGAGGGTCGTCGGCTGAGTGCTTTCGAAAGTGACCACTCTAAATGAGGCTCGTGTTTGCAGTCGGCTCCAAGCAAGCTCGCCTCATATGTAAATGATAGAATAGAAAATCGAGTGGCCCGTTCTTTCGGTCCGATTAATTTCGAATTTTATCGGGAGCTGACGCTTTTCAACCCGATGTCACACTCCAACGCGTCCACGAGCACCCATTCGCCGATAATCATCGTGTGTTTTATTTAGTAGTGACGCCCGTGAATGCGTTGAAACTTCATCTCCAATGCTCAACCAAAATACAAAATTCGTTCCTCCCTTTTTTCGAATTATGCACATGATATTAATTATATCGTAATTAGTCCGTGATCCGCGAATTTCGATGCATTTTCAGGAAATTTATGGGTACAAAAATGCGCAAAATATTATGGAAAAATTTATATACCTTTCCATATTATGGAAAAATATCCAAAGTAGTATATTCATTCTAATATGATATTTAACAAGTAAAACAACAAACCTTTGCTTAGGTTTTGCTTCTTAAATTTGCTACCCAAATTTAATTATTTCTCCACCAAAAGGTGTGAATCACTTTTCCCATACGTTTCAAGTATTCCAGAAATATAACTTTAAATTCAATTTCCAAGAAATCAACGAAAACGTTAATAGATTTCCAGAGGAACGATCGCGGAAATGAATTCCTTCCAAATGACAGATCCAGAAGGAACCAACCACGTGAATTTCCTCCGCGACCCCATTTTCGATTTCTCCACAGCTATTCGAACGAGAACGTCGTTCCCGAAATCGACGTCCACCATGTGTCGAGGCGGGCTTTAATTTCGACTGGGTTTACAATCGGGTGCGAAGAATGAAAACTCTGTGACAAGTGCGAAACGTACCGTTCGGGAAATGAGATTTTTATTCCGAGCGGCGGCACTTCTCTCTCGCCGTTTGTACGGGCGACCATGGTAATTTAACGGTAGGTATTAAACAGGAATTTCAATATCGTTTTTGCTGGTCAACGTCGTCGCCTGGTTGAATCTGACGTCGATATTACCACGGCCAGTTCGTTTAAACGGCACGCTGTTTACGAATGTAATCGTCGGACGAGAGAGGAAAGTTATCTCAATAATAACGAGCGTCGGTGTTATGCGAGATATGAATAAAAGTTTCTGCAATAACAGGGCCGGCTTTTAGCGGACGCTGTTCGAGAAAGTTGCCACGGAGCAAATGAGAATACGTTGATGGGTCTGACGCACGGAATGGTGATTCCAGCTAAAAATCACGTTTCGTACGGTTAACGAGTAGCCTCCACGTTACACCGAGCTCGTAAAATCGGTCAAGCCTACCTACGGTGTTCGTTACGTTGCATGCTTACATGTTTCGAGCCGTCTCAGCGGATGGATTGATAAAAACTTGAGAAAGTTGAAATACGAACCGCGTGTTGTTCACACAATCCGAACGTGATAAGTATTTGAGTTTGATTCAGTACATGGCTGTATTTTCTATCGGCAATAATTCTGTGTTCTGTGTGTATGTATCTTCATAATGTTCAAATTCCTCTTTTAACGATCTTCTTTGATAATTTTCTTCTTCCACGTTCTTGTATTGTCTCCTTTTACTCCTGCAAATCTCTATTTTGGCGTTCTTGCGGTGCTTCTTTCTTTTTATTTGTAAAATTCCTCCGCTCGATATCCTTGCTGCGACTCATCTTTTCGATATTCTTACTTTTGCCTTTTCCTTTGCTTATTATTCTTTAAAAAAAAGCGGAATGATACAAAGCACATAGTCGTTAAGGCATCATCGATTCTTTTTTATCGATGGAAAGTAGCAGTAGCTCGACAAGGGCGCTCGTATAGACAAATTTAGAACTGCAGACGTTTCGGGAGTTGCCTCGTATATTTCCGTAATTAATCAGCATAAATCGAAGCCAACTCGTTTAAAACAACCAAAGTGGATGGAATTCGGCAGGGGAAGCGAGGAAGCAACCGTTCACCGTAAATCTTTCCAACTAATGGCTCGTAAACAGTATAACGCTTCAAGCAGATTGTAAATCACCATTATTATTGGTACCATCCAATAATTAAACGTAATAAGCGAAACGATATTTCAGCAATAAACGACTGGCACTTATTTCCTCTTTCTTTCCTTGTCTCTTCCGTCCTCTTCCTCCCACTACCAGATATTTCCTAGTAGAGCATATCGAGGCACGGTAACAAGACCACATATCACCGGCAATAGTATTTACATAGATTTCCGAATGCAGTTTGATTTATCGGCCGCGTAAATTGCCAGGCGCCGCAACCAGCCAAATAATCGTTCGCAGAACGAATTTCTCATTTGGGGGGCCGGGAGGTTCCGAAAACCTCGACAGTGTTATGCGTTTCGACGCGGCATTATCGAGAGCATTATTAACGGGGAATCGAATTTTCGACATTGTAATCGGCCAGACGTTGCCCGATTTTATTTAACGTTACGATCGTATCGTAAAATTGGAAATCGGTGCGCGCCCGTTGTTCCATTCTGTCCATGCTGTGTTCGCGCCACAGCTATATCGGTAAAATTCTATTAAGCTTTTTGCACGTAACGAAACCAACTTTCCGCTGTCTGGAAAACGAGAAAATAATTTCGCGAGCATTTCATAAGCTCGTCATCGTAGCTGGGACGCGTGGGTTTTTGTTAAAATCACCATGGATGGAAAGGAGAAACGAAATAACGAGTGTCATGCGGGTCTTTATTTCTAATTATTTTCCTGTGTTTACGACTCGGGCTTCGCGCTTTTCGGACAGTAATCAACTGCGACGGTATAGAGGCTGAGCGTTCTGCAACTTTTGCTGCTTCGTCTTTGTCGTGTTGTGACTCGGCCAATTTTTAATTGGCAGGTAGATACGTTTAAACAAGAATTTCAATTTAAAACTATATGTAACTTCTAATTATTTTCACGATCTGCTGGTAAAAACCTGTGTTAACACTGTGCTACGAATATCAAAATCAGCGTTTCTGTCTTTATAATTTCCTCGCCGTATATTAAACAAAATGACTTTCAATTAAAAAAAAAAAAACTACGTAGAAAGATTTCATTGCGGGATCGAATATAAAAAGGATACTAAACCTTTGCTCAAACCGAGTCTCTAATAAATAAACCAAACCACTCACAAATCACGTATAACGAAGCAAAGCCCTGTAAAAAATTCGTAAAAACGATAATAATCCCTGCCTTTCTCCCACACAATCTTACGAACCATCAAACACAAGCTCCATTACCATTACCACTACAGTCACCATCGCTATCGTCGAGGCTAAAATCCCAGCCGATGTCCACGAAACGACACTGAAACCAACCAACTAGACTAGCGTCACTCGACGAGGAAGTGGCGTGCGGTCGTCGCCGCCGAGAGCCATTTAAAACTCATCCTCGCGCGTTTTACGCGACACGATAGAGCAACGACGATACCGCGACCGTGCTAATTAACAATTACGGCGACGAATCGTTTCGTTGGCGCCGGACGGTACGTCTAGCCGCGCGTTTATCGACTGGCCAGCCGTATCGGTAGCTATCATTGCCACTGCGGGCTAACGACATCGTTATCGTCATGACGATCGCGGATCCCCGCGGTGTGTCGCACGCGATACGCTGCAACCCGGCCCGATTTCCGATTTCCTGCCGATCAAACCGGCGAGATCGCTATATACGCGAATCCTGCAGTGAATTCAATGCGTACCATGCTCGATATCGTAGTAAAAAGAGATTTGTATGGAGGAAGAGTGTGACGAATAAAATGTACGACGAAATGTCGAAGAATAAGATGAAGATTTGTCCTGGTATTTTAATAGAAATTTAAAATCGAGAAAAGAACTATTTCAAAAAGACTTAATGGAAATTATAGAAAAATTGTAAAGCGATCATTAGCGAAGTTATTAAATTTTAATTGAAAAAGAAAATAAGCAAAGATTGGAAAAACAAAAGGAAGAATTACCGTAATAGAAAATTCATGAAATCCAAAATTCTAGAAAAATTGGAAATTAGTTTACTAAATTTCAATCAAGAGCAAGTGGAAAAATCGAAACAACGAGGAAACAGAGACATAGCGACAATTACTTAATTTTCTTGCCCCAAACAATTTAATTTAATTTAATGAAATAATTTGATTTAATGAAAGTCGCACGTGCCAAGATCTGATCCTCCTTACTCTCCGACTCTTGCCAGCAATAAAGTCAAGAATATCATAATCAAAGTGTCATTCTCCGATCGTTATCATGACTCACCGTACCGTTTAACAAACCATAAGTCTTATTACGATAAAAGTAACGAGCGTATTCCACGATTCATATTCCGAGTGGCTCTGGAAAGTACCAAAAACAACCATCCAGTGGTATTGTACACGGGACAAGGAAACACCTGTACGAGCTTTACATCATGCTTTTACGCCCTTCGTAATCTCTGTGTCTCCTCTTTCCCACGTTCTGGCCGCTGAAAACAGGCGAAACGCGAGGCGCGTCGTGATATACGGGAAGGGTCGCCTCGTCTGAATACTAATCCACGAAATAACCGACCGATTACAAACAGTCGCACAACGATGAAAAATCGGCGGAATACCAGACGATTCGTAACTGCTCGCTCTGCCAACGTTTTCATCTGCGACACCCTTTACATCGTCGTCGCGGTAGGAATTCATTACGCTTCTCGATACAGCCGTTACAAGGTATTATCGAGCGTCAGAATTTATCGATGGATGAAATTTCAGGCGTCGTGTGATCCGCGGCCCTCGTAATTCCGCCTCACCAGCTTGATGGCGGCGTTAAATCGTTCGCCTTCTAACGCGACCGTACTCCGTTCCTCATCTTCGTCGCTCCTTCTTGGCATTGCTCGTTCCTCTTGCTCACTCTATACGAGGCTGTACACCTTACCAGTTTTACTGTCATTCACTTTATCGGCGGGAAATCGGAACACGTTGCCGGGGGAACGAGCGCCAGATCGCCGCGGCGATAATGCCTCGTCTCGCGACGCGGAACGCGCACGGTGGCGGTTACCTGGCTACGGGGGAATGATAATGATGATGGATTGGACGCGACGCTGAAAAACGCTGTTTCGTTCAAACAATCTTGTAGGCCGGAGATTACGGTCCGGCGGGGAAACAGCCGGGAAAAATTGGCGACGTCTCGCGATGAGACGACTTCTTTCATCAATCACGAGCCACCCGTGAAAGCCTTTAATTAGCCGGACTACGTGATTTTTTCTTTCTTTTTCGAACCGTCCCAGGCGACTCGTGATCTAGTCTGTAATTCAGTGTCGTGGACAATTTTACGGCAAAAGAGAAGTGGGAGAAGAGCAGAGGGTCGTTCCTCGCTGGACAACCCATCGAGGTTTCGTGTTTGAACACCATAGAGATTTAGAGTCTGTCTCTGTCTTTGCGGTTCCCTTAAACAGGCCCTTTATTTTACATAGGAAACTCTTATGTTTAAGATACGGATAGCTTTGCTATAGAGCTGCTAATAGTCTCGCGGAGAAACACGATTCTGCTTTGATAACTTGTTTCTTACGTGCGTTTTAGACGTTTTTTTATCAGCGTAATACTCGATACTTTTATGACAAGCTGCAGTTTAATGTGCCGAGAAATGAAGTTAGTCACTCAAAAAGCTGTCGTTCGTAATAACGTTAGATCTAGCCGACTATGTACAGTTGTCCACGCATCGATGCTGTTTGTTGCACAGCTAGTGTGTCGACATATGTACGACGTTAGATAAGACACATTCCGTAGACAGGATTACATTGGAATTTACTATTGAAAAAGTTGCTGACTTTGTGAAGCTTGTATTATAGCGAATGTATTAATTAGTGAAGTTAATAAAAGAAGAAAATATTAAATAAGGAAGAATCGTATAGTGTACCATTATTTCACGGCAAGCAGAAATTTGATCGATATCATCGAGTAAAAAGAACATCGGTGAACGACAGCCTTAATTCTCTGCTGTTATCTACTTAAAGCTACATTTACATGAAACAGAGAATGTATGTCTGTCACGTGAATTTGCTGCAACGTATAAACACGCTTAAGTACGGTTTGTACCACCTAGGCGTGTTCTTAGATGCTATCTTTCTTATAACTCATTGTTCCTAATCCGTAGCACTATACAATCACTAAACTCGTATTCTCCAGTCGTGAATCAAAAGCAAAGTACACAGAACCAAAACTGTGTGTATCTCCATTCATGATTAATCTACTATTATGATCGTCGATCGAGTCTTCGTATAATTGTGATAAGACACGCGGGTAAAATCAACAAAAGTAAATCATCATCTTCGTTACATTTTCATTTGGTATTTATACTTTCATTAACTCGTCCTGAACACGAGAGTTGGCTCATCAGCGGCGTTGACTAATTAATTATTTTAATTGGGAGTCGCGGATAAAAATAAATCCGTCGAGCAGGTAGAGGCGGTGTCGCGACAATTATCAGCGACTGAAGGGAGGGGGCTGTTCGGTAAATCAGGAACACGTAATCCCGCATGCAAATAAGTAATACCTCGTCGCGATTGCTTCGCGTGTTTGTATTTAATTAATTATAAGTTGTGCCAACGGTTTTGTTTGATTGCCTTCATTGAAAAGCGACGACGGCTGCCGCGAAAAACATCCAACGAATCGCCATGACAATCGAAACCGCGTGCGCAGACCCGTTCCCTTTTAATACCTGCGCCAACAACGCATCCTTTTCACCAATAGCTACGTGACCATCAGCCCACCAAACGTGTCCGTCCACGATGAATCATTCCGCCTGATTTCGAAACGTAATGAATTTAAATGTTTACCCGTGACGCGGAAACAAATCGAGAAGCGTCGCGAATCTGCCGATTCGTTATCGGTTGCCACCCATTCCCGATCGTGGCTGCTCCATCCGCATTATTTCGACGCTTTTGCAGGACGATTGCAATCAACCTTGTTTACCTCTGTGATAAAACCGGAGGGCGGAAAGAAAAAGGGTAGACGAACAATTGGACGGCGAACGAAAGTAAAAAGATTCTGGGTTTCGATTAGGTCTGAATACTTTGCCATGAAATGAGAGATACCTTCCGATAGTTTGGAATCAACGCATTAGGGAAAGAATGGATAGGTTTAGATACCCAGTAATTTAACTTGTACATTGTTACCGAAGCATGCAGTGAGTTGATTTAATTATTTGCTTCCGCTAACACAACTGTTGCACGAAGCTTTACGTTTCGATAAAATAATTTAATGAAGCAAACAAAGTAGACACCGAGGTAAAACAAATGTTATTTTACTTCAAATATGAATATTTCTGATAAAAAGTATCGAAATAAATATCCCTAACTTTATTAAAAAATTAAATAGTCTATTACTAGCGATTAGCTACAATACTTGCAAAGAAATGTAATGGGTAATTTTTCCAATAAGAAAGACATATTTGGTAATTATACCTAGGTATAATTTCGAATCGTGCCAGCGTAAAATCTGTACAAAATCCTCCATCTGTTATAAACACGCGTCAGTTTAATGAAACAAACCAAAATTTCCAGCAAATTTCCTCCACTTTTCAGACGAAATATTACAAACTAATTAACGCTGTATCATAACCCAGCATTCAAATTTACCTCTCACGACTCAGCTCCCCTATATCAAATCATACACTGGCACAGGAGTCTCGAATATACACGCTGTTTCGTATATAGCATCGGTCGGGAAAATCACCGAGCTGCAAACGCAAAAATCATTACCGCGAACAACAACGACAACGACAACAACAGGTAGCCGCGGTGAACTCCCGTGGCGCGTTCCTATTCAACCGGGTCTCGCGGCAGATAACGGGTCGCGTAAAGCTGCTTCTGTTGCAAACACGTGTCACTAATAAACGTCATCCCGGCATGTGCGGCGAGATTGATTCTATTAATACGAGTAATTACCGAGTGTACTTGGCGCCGCATGCATAATGCAATTTCGAGCCCACCTCTCAGTGTGTCTCACCTCTTGCAGCTATCCCTCTTCCATCGTCTCGCTATTCTCGTCTTTGTGAGCGGCTGTTAGCGCACAATTGTTGCCCCAAGAGCGCGGTGGCTATGTTTGAAATTCAATTTAATCTTCTCGTCATTCATTCTCCCGTTTTCATCAATATCAAAGTCGATATGTCAAGAATGATACGTCTCATTCAACTTCTTCTTAATTTTATAGAAAACTGCAAGTTTGTGTAATTAAGGCACGAAAAAGAATTCCAAGATTGTGCTGTCACATATTAAGCTTTGTATGTGGAATTAATTGTCCCCCCCCCCTTCAGAGTTATAGATATAATTGGCACACTTGGTGATACTTTAACGACGAAGGAACGTAATATCGCATCGACGACTATTAATGCCTTAAAACTGTCGCGTTGTCGGCGTTTCCTCTGACCATGAGCGTGTTCTCTGAAATACGTCGGATTTGAGCCACTCGAGGGTCGCATTCGAGATTCGCCGTGACGCCTGGAGTCACGGTAAATCGCGTCTCGCGATCTTAAGACGGTTTCCTTTAAGAAGACACCGATACTCTTCCTCGCAAAAGACGCTCCAATCATATTAACCGGGAGTGGTCGGCGATGGACAGGCGAGACGAGGACGGAGCACGGTGGCCAAGAAAGAAGTCGAATTCCCGTGACTCAGGCGGGCAGAGGGAGAACACTTCGAGTAGAAGAAAAGAGACGACGAGACGCGGGATCAGGCAAGTAGGCGAAACAAAAGAGTGGAGGACTGCAGTCGACAAGTTATGCAGAGCCCCTGAAGCGTGCATTTGACTAAGCTCGCCTCCTCTTTGTCCTCTTCCTCCGCATTCCTCTTCCTCCTCTTCATCTTCTTTCGTCTTGTTCCCTTCCATCTTCTCTCTCCCCTTGTCGACCCCACCGAACCCACCCACCGGGTCTGTGACTTTATCTCAGCATAGCAGCTTCTTTCTGCCGGCTGATTACGTATGCGTGAGAGAGACCAGCCCAAGCTTATGAAAGTGCAAGGTGGAGATGGGCCGAACCTTCCCTTTCACCCTCTCCCACGCCCTCTCGGTAAGCCACCACCGTTCCCTTCCACGGCGAAGGTAATAAATAAGACGTATACTCAAAGAGAGAAGAGAAAAGGAGAGAGTGTTACCCGACAAGCGAAACCTGGCCAAGCTTTTCGCGCGAGGCTCTTCTCTAAATACGCGCCGTGGGATTCGCGTCCACGGCTCGCCATCAAACCAACCTTTATTGCCTCGTAAACGAATACATTGCTCTTTGAGGATTCGGATATTCCTGAATCGAGTAGCATCGAATTGGGAAACGACACTCGTGAAAGATATTTTCAACCGGCACGCGTTATCTTCGAATACGATAAAACGGAGGAGTGTGGGGGTTGCATGGATTTTCAGTTATACGAAATATTGGCATCTGATAAAAAACGGATAGCAGACCGAGTGAAAAGGAAGGGTTTTTAAAAGACCGGAAAAAGAATGAGCACGATAAATCGAAATAGCAATATGCGCTTATATAGCCTTTATAACCCTCGTTCGCTGCTTTGTTCTCCAGGAAATTGATTTTGAAAATCCTCCTCTCCCTCCCCTGCTTTTTCGAGGGACGAAAAAACAAACGGGGAAAAATACGAGTATACGAATTCCCCGTCACAGGTGAACAATGATCTGTGGGAAGTTTTGTCGCACAAAAATTCACTCGAGTTTGGGAGAGGGAGATGGGATGGGTTGGAAAACTCGTGGACAACGTTATCAGCAGACGTAGAATTTTAATCGACTTGGTTCGATTGTGGGAAATGGCGTTCGAGAGATTCGCAAACGCATCATCAAACGTCCATTCGTCGAGGCATTTACATGCCAGCGGCCACTCTAAGCCGGTCGTTCAGCTCATTAAAAATTACGACATGCCGCCTGGTGTATCCAGCGGCGTGGGACCATTAACGAAATCGAATTGCGTATCCGATTCCGCAGTCGGATGTCGCTCGGTCGTACACGCGTAACTTCGATACGGGCAGCATGTGCAACATCACGCGCGAACGACTGCGTGTGCGTGCGTGCAAATCGCGCGCACACGCGTCGTATGTACGTAATGCGCCTCACTTTGCGTCGGGACGCGATGCATTTTCCTCGTACGAGGGCCGCATTTCAATATCGACTGCGCTCTGCCACGAGCCCTGGCTAATATACCGAGTCGTATTTAATCGCATGCCAGGTGATAAGGGGTTGGGGTTAGAGCCAAGGGTGCTAGAGCGGTAGGAGCGCGAAGAGAGAAAGAGAAAGGGCGAGAAAGAGAGTTAGAGTGGAAGACCCGAGACCTCGATAATCGTTAATAACTCGACCCTCCTCGCTTCCCGGCTTCTTCCTCTCTAGACCGACGAGCTTCGATCCCGGAAACCCCTCGCCGCTTGGCTGGCTGATCTTAAGAATTCCCACCGAAGAAATCCTCGGATCGTGGCGAACGAACGGCTCCTCCAAGGAAGAAGAAGCAGTCGGAACATACATTCACTTTGCTTCTCTTCTCCTCTTTATCCATCTCCGGAGACGTTGGCTGCTCCTTTCTCCACGATATCCTCCCCCTTTGCTGGCTTCTTCAAAGGTCGAGATATTTCATCCCTCGGAATTAATATGCACCGACTGGTTAACATCCACGGCGAATTCCCAGACAGATACGTGAATCCGGTTAGAGGAGGTAGAGGGATTCGATGGCGCACCTTTATGAAGGCGAACGAACCACTCGGCCAAATAGACTCTGCTTGCTTGTAAAAGGGAACTTGAGGTTTCTGACGCTCGGTTTCTCTGTTTCGGTGAACGCTGAAGAATCGTTTCGTTGGTTATTTGGATCCAACGGTGAAAAAGGGAACTTTGATTTTACGTCTTTTCGGCTATTTCAGTAAAGAACACGCGTTAGTTGGTTTCACAAAGGCTTCTTTTACATATCTTCCACATATCTTCTTACTTCAAGAGAGTATAATTGTTGGGGCTGTTGCAAGTAGAATGATCACGGTTGCTGCTTTGCGCGAGGTAAAGGCCTACAATTTTCGTAACAAGTAATTCGCTTGCAAATGAAACGAGCTGCCCATTTGAATACGCGAGATTGTTGCAGTATTGTACTCGCGAGTGGGCATTGAACGTGAAACACATAATTATAGCGCGTGCGCGGTGATAATGTATCGAGGATAATATGGTAAAAGTACGGTATAAGTGCGTATATGGACAGTAGGTACAGGTATCTGATTTCATATGCTGCGTATAAAATAAGAATGGGAAGATTGATTCGTAATATGAAGAAGATACTAGTTGCCAATCTATATTAAAAGTAATGCTTCGAACGTTGTACAGAGTGTTCACGAATCAATTCCGAATAATAATTCATGTTCCACGTGAAATTTTTACGCGTTGCTAGACAATTGACAGTGAATGGTCAACGATGAAAACTAATCACTATAAGGCAATATTTTATAATTAATTCTAAATTGAAAAAAAAACAAAACACGTTGATCACTAAAAACTACAAAAAATGGAAACTTTCGATAAAATAAAAGAACGGAAACTTGGAGTATTCTCGGAAAACATTTGGTACTTAGAAAATACATCGAAGATAAAAAGGAACAAATTCGAAGAGTTTCTACGATAATAGACCTCGGTAAAGAACAAATATCAAGAAAGATCGAAAAAGATCACTAAACGCTATCTGTGGAAGACAAAGTAAAAAGGGAAGATTGAAAGTAATACAAGGTCAAAGGACTGAAAAAGAAGATCCGTGTTCTTACAACCAAAGACTACAATTGCAAAATCTCGTCTACGAGCAGACACGATCAAGAAGATCATCCAAGCTTTCTTATATCTTCAACGGCTACAAGCTCGCGCCGTTACAACACGATTTTTCACTGCGAGATCCCTTCTCTCCCCTGTACCGGTTAGAACGCTCTGACGATCGAAGAGGAAAGTCGCGGTACGACTTATCCGCGACTCGCGAGCATTAACCACCAACTGTGTGCATACACGCGAACGCGCATCGGCACTGGAACCTAATCAGACAGGCCGCGCATCGTACGGTTCCAGCGAGCGCTCATTTGCGTCTACTTCATAGTTTATGCCGCATGCAAATATCGTCAGGCAACAGAGAGTGCGCGGCCACAATGTAAAGAAGAAGCGGAGAAGAGGAACGCGCTGCGGAGGGATCACGAGCACGTCTCGGCAACATTTCACCGAGATAAACAGGTTCTCCGGAGGAATTGCAATCGCGAAAGGGGAAGGAGGAGGGAGGGGGAGAAGAAAGGGCAAAAAAGATTCGTTAATTATGCAGATTCGACGGGGCGTGAGAGGTGCGCGCGCTCGCAAATATGCGTGCGCTCCTCTGTCTCACGATTCTTTATTATTCGACCCACGCTAACGAACGATGCGGGGATTAACGAGCAATGGACAAACGGTTCCGCGGAGTAGTATGATCGCTCGAATTTCAGGAGATCTCCGCGAAACGTTTATACAGAGAGTCGGAGGAATTCGTAATTCGCGGGGGTGGCAATAGCAGAGGCGGCCTATGACACCCTCCTCTTCCCAAGGCAAATCATTCAGAATTATTGCGGTCTGGACGAATCATTTTCAACCGTTCGTGCAGGTTCGTCGGCAATTTCAATATATTTCTCGGGATTACAAACACTCGGAGGGACTCATCAATTTTGCATTATCTCACTGCCCCTACCCCTGAGCAAGCTATTAGAGGACTGATCGATCGCCATGGATAATCCACATTACCCGCTCGAGGCTGACGTATAGTATTGGTTCGGTCGGCCCGCCACCGGAACTCAGTTCCGTTTACGTAATCCTGCTTGCAAGATCGGTCTAACAACGATATTATATCAAAAATGGATAAGGTATCCATGATTCGAAATTATTATTTCGTAATATCAGAATCAACTTATTCGTCGCTTTAATTACGTTACAATTTAGTTGCGACCCCTTAACCAAACAAGATTTTCTTTCAACTTGGTGTTTTCTCTTCATCGCGCCAAATTACAACGTCCTTTCGCGCTTTTGCCTCGTTCCAACTGCTTTCATCTCGAACCAGGTTTCCGTAACGCGAGCTATCCTCTCTCATCTGTTCATTTTATATACTTTCTTCTTTTCCCCTTCTTTTTCTCTTGTAAAGACCACAGCGTATTCGGAGTCGCGTTTGACTGCGCGTCGAGCGTGGCAAAAAGCACGATAAGAGAGTAGGGGAACACCGGGACCAACCAACTGGTGGACGAGCAGACACAGAAAAGAAACTTCGTGGTATGGATAATTAACGCGAGCCGCTTCCCGTAACGTTCTATGTTTGCTCGAACGAACGAGAAGCTTGAAAGGGAAGCAAGAGGCTTGGCTGGCTGCTTGACTGGTTGGTTGGTCGGGACGTTCCTTCCCTCCAACCCGCCACAGAGAAATTAGGGATGCCTTGTAAGGATATTTATAAAAGGGTTAATTAAGCGTGGCCGTCTCATCGCCTCTCGTGGCCTACGGCAGAATTGACCCAAGTACACCGTCGATTCCACTTCTCGCCTCGGCGCTGTCTCGTAAAGCCCGCTTTTTAATACGATTCCGCGACTTCTAACCGACCGTAAGGGCCAAATTAATTTTCACCAATGACCTCTGTGCCTCCGTGTAAACCGAAAGTGAGGGTTCGCGTTTCAACGCGAGAGATTCTGTTAATCGAGTGGGACTCGACGAGCCCCTGACCATCGATGACAACGAACCCGTCCCACTTGATTTGTTTCGATTATTCCCGGCGGGCCGGTGCAAAAATTCGTTAACTCGCACACGGGGACCGGATATGCAGGTGTTTAATATGTTTTTTGAAAGAGGTCATAAAGCAGAGCATTCTCCCGTGGTAATTCGGTGTCGGCCCACGAATTGAATTTCGCGAATTACCGTGTATAATTCGGCGCGAAAGACGGTTAAAAGAAGCCGGTTGAAACCGACTAACGATATTAGCGTTTGTACTTACAGTTCGCCGTCTCTAAAGTTCCCTGCCCTGTCGTCGCGACATCTTTACGGACTTCATTTCTCAGGCTCGCTCAGGTAAAGTGCGGGAATTATTTTTCCGTTGTGCTTCCTCGATTCACGATAATAGCACTGCTCATTAAAGGACAAGAAGCAAAAGTGGAAGTCCTCGCAAAAACTGTGCAACAACCCCCCTACTTATATACTTTTTCTTTACATACGTTAAATCGAATGATCAAAGATTCCAATATCAGTGGTCGCTGAACCTATCCGGCGATTACGTTCTTTCTCCCTTGACGTTTTCACCTTCCAAAGGAGCTATAAACCAACGGTCCAATCCAGAAATTCCTGCATGCAACATACGATCGATTGGAACCGCGTCACCGCAAAGGATGTTGATCTCTGTCCAGTTTCACGGCGCTAAGCGCTAATTTGCCGATATCCCGTAGACGTTGCGACATTTTGTATTGACAGATACCACGTTTTTTAACGGGGATAATAAAAGTAGCAAAAGACACATTCTACGTGATCGTTCTGTATCTCGCAAGTCGTGTATAGGAAAGTAAGAGATCGGCAATACGTGTGGAATATGTACTTACATTAGACGCTTGTCGTTGTACGTTACGTAAAAACTGTTTGGCGCCGAGTCGTTAATATGCGTGTCGTACAATCTGTAGCTTTCAGTGGACCGACAAAACTCATTAATAATGCCCACTTAACTAATTTTCCGTCACGGCTCGATGCACCAGCGACCTACTACAGGCCGCGATTTCAATCGGCCGGGAATCTCGTAACCGCTCGGACCACTCCACTTTTTCCCTTCCCGTTTTATCGGCACCGTGCCCCGTCTGGAACGAAATACACTTCGCTCCCGCATATTTCAATCGGTTCCACCCGCCCCGTTCGTTTGCGCCTGTCCTCGCGTCGACCAAATTTTATTGCCGCTGAATCTCGTCCGGGATATTATACTCTTCGATCGAGGCAAAGGAATGAGACAGCATGCTGTGCGAGGAATATCGAACGTAACGTGATTTTCGATGAATGATAGTGATATTAAATTTAGCGACTTCGTTCGATATTTAACAGTGTAGTGTGACCAGCTCAGTTGTGTGCTAAATACAATTTTATTTAAGAACGTACATGTACGTTTCTTATTGCAAATATATAGCCTCGTCGTAACAATCATTAAGAATAATAAAAACCTGTCGCTTCATAGTTTCATTAAATCACTGATACAAAATTCGAATATCACACTGTTCTACCTTCTGCGATAATTACTCGATATTTCTAGTTCCCAATTACTGTAAGTTGAAATCTATTTTACTAATGCAATTACGTATTTCGCATAAAAAGTCAAAGAAGCAAATTCAAACCTAGTTCGAGATCTGAATTCAACATCGACCACCGAAATCTCTAACTCGACGTACCGCCAAACAGCAGGGGTACGCCCACTCGTGGCGCCACTAATTGCCCCGTCAATTATGCGCGAATTAATTGCTACTGGTATACGGAACAGAACCACGAGATTTTCACCGGTCGATAAATCGCACACGAATTCGGACGAGCACGATCGTCAACGACACGGTAGCTCATTGATCTTCGTCATACGTCACGTCCGTCTCCTTTCCGTTACACTGTCAGCTTCACGGTCACGTTTGATCACGTTTCAAAGCCGCGTGCTTTAATAAAGGAACAGACAGAGCGTTATTCCCTATTCCTGGTTCAAACGACGTTACCGTCCCTCTCGTTCCGTCCGTGAAACGTGGACGCGTTCATTCTCCCCGCCTCCTCGGCCGCCTTTACTCCGGGAAACGACGTCTTCGAGCGCGCAATCACGCCGCGAAACGCTCGTTACCGGAAACAATCGTCCCACCGACACGTTCCTCGCCCCGGAACGACCGGCGACGCCGTTCGTGGACAATACCCGGCGAGGTTTCAGCCAACTTCGCCCGCAGGATCGGCCATCACGGTCCACTCGGTGGATACGAGCGCGATGGACGAGGCCAGATTGCTCTTTTAACGATGCAAAATGCTGGCTCGTGACACGCGTCGTTTGCCGACACGCGAAAACACTCTGCGTTGAGATGTCATCTCTCTCTCTCTCTCTCTCTCTCTCTCTCTCTTTCTGTCTGTAGATAATATTGATATTAGCTGGCAGAATGTTGCTTCAGATAGAGCGAATTTGGCTACGAGGATATTGACCTCTTTAAATTAATCAACCACGGTAAAGGTATATTAAATTAAGTGCGGTGTTACGGAATATTTTTATTGCACGAAGACTGGTAAGTGGAGAGCAATTAAAACTGATGCTTAACAAAATTATACATTTTCGATATATTACGAGGAATGTCGCGTTTCGTCTTTCACTGTCAGAGCCTGCCGACATGATGTCTGACATGTTACGATATCAATCAAGAGCAATTATAACTCATTGTCGAGTAATGAGTGGCAGGTTCTTTTATTAATATGCGAAATAAATTGATTTTCTGCATTTAAATACGAACAGCAATAAAGAATTCAATAATGTAATAACCTGAGAGGATTAATGATCTGCAATCCGTAACTTGTACAAGAGAGCCCTGCTCTACGATATATTAAACACAACAAGATTTATTATACTTCAGAAATAAGCAAAATTTCAATCGAAAACTAGAGAAAAATTTAAAAATTAACGTATTTCTCTGGCAGCGACGTGCGTAGAGATTTGACGTGCGACGCGGAATTGGCAGATTTACAATGTCGGATGTAACAATAATTTTTAATTACCCGTTACATCGACGATAGTCGGCCATCGCATCAGGCCAGCGGGAATTGATATTAATTCGTGTGTAACGTCCGCCGTCGCGTAATAAAAGCATACTAATGGAGCGTGTTTTATGCAGTCAGTGTCGCGACCAAATAAACAACAGGCCCATAAAAATCGGCCTCCGCTCTTGGGACATATTCATACTTGTCCTTTGATCCTGGCCACCGGCAAAATGCCAAGTTCCACATATCCGTGATCAAGGTACGAATCGCGTTCGAAGCCAAAGAGTTAACATTCGCGAACCGGAAACACGTGTCGCTGCGCGCGTAAAGGCCCGATCGTAAATGATGAAGGCTTTTCCTTTGCTTACTGGGTTCGGCCTCGTCCGCTTTGAGGCGCGCGTGAAACGAAACTCTTGGAAAGAAAGGAATTCTAATTGTGGCTAGAACGTTAGAGGGAACTTATTACGCTAACAGTTTCCAACAGCGTTTCACCATGTAATTCTTTGACTTTAAATCGCGCCTCGGCTCTTTGACTTTGTCGAAACTCACAGTGAAATGGATCGAACTGTTCGATTCTGGGAATCTCGTTAAACAGAACTTCTCGTGTTTTAACTCCGCTTGGATTCCGCTGAGTTTGTTCTCGAATTCGATGGCGTTTTACGACCCTTACCCCCTCCCCCTAATTAATATTCCAGGAATGCTCTGAAAAGTTGCTAAAGAGATACCTAATTGAAGAACTTTGTGAAGAAAGAATCTACTTTCAGGTACCGAGTTGAACTATTTATTAGGAAATTTTTATTTATTTCGTAAATGTAATTAATATGTAAAGATATATCTATTAGTCAATAAATTTATATTGTTACAACCTTCGATGCAATTTACTAAATTCACCACTTTGGCTTATGAACGTTCTGTCCAAAAAAAACGCCTGAATTAATTCCGATGGAAGCTTCGAAAGAATCTTCTGGTATTTACATTCAAGACATGTTGCGAAGACGAAAGAAAGATACTGCCTTTTTATTCGTGAAAAAGAATATGTTGTGCATGGAGCAGACTATATAATTTGAAGCTGATTCGACGCGAGGTCGAAGAATCAGGAGCGTGCGACAAGCAAGCATAATTTAAATCGCAATGACTAGGAACGTCGAGGTACAATGGACTTGGTTCCAACGAACGGACGTTCCTCCATCGTCAATGGAGGCTGAAACAAAAGAATGGTTTTATAATTACATCTGTGCAGGGAAGAATAGTAAATGCTTCTATTCATTAGAGTTCTTTGAGAAGTCGACTTTCGAGCAGAACTGACGGAAGCCACGAGAGGGCCGGACTCTTCAATCAACAAAAAGCCCTTTTGTGTCTTCACCGAGGAACAATTGCAAACCGAAAGTTCTCAAGTTTATACGGCCGTGTTTTAATCGGATCGACGATCCAGTTGCGTGCAACGAATTCCTCGTGACCGTACAGAGGAACGATACGACTTATTGTCACTCAATTTCAGACACGCGATCGCTTTTCCGATTCAATGCACATTCTTTTCAATATCTTTATTGCCACTAAGAAACGCGAAATACGTCGACATTCCTACTCATAGAGAGATTCCTGTCTTACATAGAAACAAATCACTAATTGCATAGTAATTGAATAACAAATAATACTAAGAAATTGGCGGATGACAAACATCTTACATAATTCTATAATTTTAATAGTAATTTGTAAAGTTCACTTGTAGAATTTCTCTTCTTTCCTAACCACACTCATCATTGAGCAAGAAAATTTATTAACGTCCATTGATAATTTGTAACCCGTGACTTGTAAAATTTCGTCAGCAATATCATTTCTACTGCGTAAGAAGACCTTCGTACACTCATATCTTAAAATCAAAGAACCATTTAGAAAAGCCAATAACTAAGCGAAAACGTGCGTGGAAATTAACTAATGGGAGAATCAATTTCGTAAGGAATTCAATCTTTCTTGAATCATTAGAGCCGATTATCGTCTTAATAAAACTGTATATCCAGTTTGTAATGCGATTTTCAGCCTCAATCAACAGTAACGCCGCTATGAAGCCAGAAGAGGCGAGGGCAAACGCAATTAACATGATATGCCGACATCGGGAGCAATTGCATATGCAAGGAGTCGACCAGGGCCAATAACCAAACGCGGGGACGCGATTAGATCGAACCGGCTGTGTATTAATCAATCATCGATATGTTTGCTAGCCTCCTGTGAAGACGAGACCGCTCTGTTTATTTTGCATCTGTACGCTTTGAGTCGGCCTCGACTCCCCTTTACCACGAATTCCCATTTCTATTAGCAGGCAAGGGATACCACCGTCGAGTTCCCGTTTCCAGACATCCCGGTGTGATTCTCGCCTACGAACGTTGTTTCCACCACGTAGACGACGAGTAGAGTTTCATGTACCTGAGGAGAAGAGTTCTCGACGACGTCCGTTTCCCGAATTCGCGTCCTCGTCTGACGAAGCCCGTTGAAAGTAAATCGACCGAGCTTCCTAGATCCAGCAAGATCCATTGATTTATCCATAGAACATTTCGGTCTAATTTCATCCATTTCAGTCCAAGTTCTTGATTCTAGCTCGTAGACGAGAATCGTCGTCGAAGATGATGTTCAAAGGCGAAACCACGCAAAATCTCGACGTCAACGAGGCTGATGGGCAAACCACCTCAATGGCATTCAGACACTCCGACTTCCAAACGGAGAAACTATGGGCTGTCTCGTGTATTCAATGGAAAGACGAGTAGACGGGACGGTAGTAGTTGATCGTTTCAACGATCGATTCGTCTCGATTCAGCCAGGTTACACGGTCAGACGATACTGGTATGGCGAATCCACGCCATCTATGTCCGCTTTATGCTTGCTTATTTAACCAGGGATAGCCTTTGAGTTCCAATTATACAAGCGACGATAGACCAGTCACTCCGGGCCAGACAGACTGTTTCATCTTGCTGTTCCGGGCCTTCCTTCGATATCCATTGGTCCACGAAGCCCGCCAAGATCGCACCAATTACACGCACTCGCGAATTTGTTCGCACGAAATAAACGCGTCCGTTGTCCCTTTTTGGAAGATGCCGACCATCCGTGGAAATTGTATCTCCCGCCGATTCGGCCAATTAATGGTCCTCCGCCATGGCTTGGTCATCAGCACGTGCTCTGCACTGCGTTCCTCCTGGATGACGGTGGCCTGTTTGTAGGCTTCAATTCTCGTTCTCACGATGTTAACGACGCAAAAACGCGGCCCCACGAGCACTTTAATTAAAACCCGCTGCGCATTTTGTTAACACCGCACGTTAGCCGACGCGAGCATCGTGTGGTACTTTCTTCGTCGCTCGTTCTTCAACGCGTTCTCTTTTTTTTACTCCCCTTTTTTTTTACTCTCGGGGGACAGCATCGGTTTTTCTTGTGGTTGAGAAGGAAAGATCGATGGTCGGCCGAGTCCAACGGAGGCGGTTAACTGCTATAGGAATTCGGTCAGACCTCCCTGAACTTCACCGGCTAATTAAAACCAACACAGGGAGCTACGGGGCGTTTATTAGATCGTCGATGGAAGCTTTTGTAAGTAACGGTGTTATTGTCATTACGTGGAACATTTGCGGCTTCTTACAAATTTTATTCGATTAATCGAAAGATACTACATTTTGTGAGGAAAAAAGAACGTAGATTCGACGCTCGTTTGTTGTGCTCTGGCTCATCTCATCATCGCGTGTAAAAAGTCACAGTTTGGAAAAGTTATTATGCCTGACATTTCTAAGTAGGTGATGACCAATCCAATTAGATTTAACTTTTCTGAGAGGTGAGAGATTTAAAATTTTCAGGTATGTAGATAACAACAATAAAATCAACGAAAGTCTCTTTCGTTAGAAACAAAGTTCAAAGATTAAACAACTCAATTGTTTCGTCTCGAGCGACGGAAATTTAGTCTAGACTACGTTCCATCTATGAGTGGACGTTAATGAAACGGTAACCGTACACGGTAGTCATTAAGTCATCGTCTACGACCATTACCGCGAAACTGGACGAAAAGGAACGAATACGCGAATGGCCCAGAGAAGATTGCACGCGCGCGTTCAATAAGAAGCTTGGTTGGAGTAATTAGTAGAGATGCCAGGCTACAACCACGGTTACCAAATACCTTTCGAGCAAACGACATAAAAAGCTTTCAGCGGCGACCAGGCAAAGCAAACATCAGCTACAAACGAACATCCCGTTACTATTTTTCTTTACCAGCTCCTCTGAGTTCATCTTCGTTTCTCACCGAATTTCTCGCTAGTTTTCGTTACCTCTCACGCCTTTTTCCCCTACGTTCAACGTTTTTCCCTTATGCTCAATGCCTGAAACGGACAGCACGTGCAACCACTGCAGATCGTCTTCCAAAGAGGAGTGTGGCACACTTTCTCCATCGTCTGTCGTCTTTCAAGGACGTTCGACGAGAATCTAGCAAAGGGAAGAACGATCTTGACGACAATTTTATTTCCTCTTATCGTGGCGCACGTGGCGACGATTTCGTCGCGGCTCCGTTCCCTAAGTTTTCCGAGACTGATATATCGCCACTCTCGCTTTCGCGCTTACGTTCTGATTAATGGCTGGGAGAATGGTCCTCCTGATCGATTTTCGATCAGGCGCTATTCTTGGGAACGGAGTCTGGAAAATTCGTGCCAGAAGGCTAAGAGAGATTTATCGAGATTCAAAGGTGCGAAGTTACTTAAAGAATCACGGTCTTCTTAAAAATGTATAAATCTTCTACGCGAGGAATGTTTCCTTGGTCGCTTAGCTTTCAATAGATCGCAACGTACAAATTTATCGAGATAGATTACTTTTCCGCAATGTATTCTCCAGGTGACACTGTGCAAGAATTTGCGAATGAAATTCTCCAAATTTATAGCGTAACGATAAGTTTTTGTTATCACGGAACAGTCCTGCCAGATTCAATTCTTTACTTTCTAGCTTTATCCTTTGTATTTTATATAACCATAACTGCTGCGACAATTGCTGTGATATTAAGTATTGTCACTTATTTGATCTGCCTAAAATATATTACCCTGACTCTGTCGTTTCTCCCGGCTCGGTATGATATACTAAAATTCACCAAGAAATCTGTGGAATTCTTTCATGTAAGATATAAATCGTATAAAGTACGATCGATGTTTCTGAAGTCCAACACTCTCTTTGGTCTTCGAATCGTAAAAAATAGAAATTTCTGAGAACATAGCGTAACCATACAATTTTATCATGGTCCCAATTTTCTATTTATGAAATGGTCCCCCTTAGCCTTCCACCGTCTCACCACGAAGGATCCTACTCCTTCAGATTCATTCCTCAACTCGTCGTAAATTCCTCTGCAACCTTCCTCCTTCCAGGTTCCAATAGTTCGTCACAATCATTAACCAGGTTGGTCAACTGCATCTTTACAGCGGTGAATTAAATACGTTTGGAATCCGTTGAAGCGCGAAATCGGCACAGGAGACTCGGTCGGTTTAAAAGCGGAGGGCACGCGAGGGTAAACGCATTATAAACGGACGATAAATCGGGACCACCGTAGATTATCCTTGTACACGAGTCTGCCGGGAGAGAACTTCATTACCGCTTCGTTCGGTCTTGCATAAACCATTTAACTCGAACCTCCGCGGTTTCTAGGCGGAGTCGACGCCTCGTACTAAATCTGCCGCTAAGCGAGTTCCGGTACCAACGACGAGATTTACGTACTCCGGAGGCGAGCGCGTTACTTACACCCGCTCGCTCGTACGCTTATTCCTCCGTGTGTCCTAGCAAGCAGCGAGCACGCCGTGACGTTCAATTTCGCGAACGCGTCAGGGATGAATGTCATGGGAACTGATTTAAGGTGCTACGAGGCTAGGAAGAATGCTGACCGATCTTTCACAGACTAGTTTCTGCTTAGCATCTTGCTTTGAGTAATTAATCATAGAAATTGAGACGTCGTAACAGAAAATAAATTGTAGTTCCTTTTTCTCTGGATTTCCGGATGAGTAAGTCCTTCTGGTTCAATTTATTTGGAATATTTAGGATTTTCTTTTATACAGTTAATTATTGGAACTGATAAAATAGGAAAATCTTGATATATTCTGTGTATTAGCTTCTTGAAAGGAAAAACGATGCGAGAGAGATTCAGTGTTACGCCACTATTGCCCGGAAAGTCCCCTTTGGACGGTGTTAAGGAATAAAGATTGATGCACGTGTAACGTAGAAAACATTGAAATTGAGGAGCCAGAAATAGAGTGAAAATTTCTTCCTCGCGGTTGTCACTGTGCGAATTTTCCTTTCTGAAACATTTGATGCGGTAAATTCCACAGCGAAACAAGAAGTTGCCTTTCGAAGGATGAATCCTGTAAATCTCTTTCCCTCTTTTCAATGTTCCTCGTTGGATGTTCGACTCAGTCGGTGGTTTTGTTAGCTCGAAAATGTTCGTGTACGCGTTGCGGCGCCATTTGGAAAATTGGCAAGCACCGGCGCGTTTTCGCATTTCAAGGGAAACGAACGCGAATAACGGCGTCAGAACCGTCTCAATATGGAGGGGAGGGAAAGGCAATCCTCATTTCCTGAAGGTCCGAAGGCCCATGTAACAAATCGTGATACAGGAAGCAACCCCTTTTAGTACTGAAGCATGGCCAATATCTCCACCCTGCTTAGCCTGTTTCACGCTCCGAGTGGTACAGGGTCATTTCGAGGTAGATCGGTCTACGAAATTGAACGTCACTGTCGTTCCACGTGTCATCTACCTTGCGTTTGAGAATCACCAGACAATCCTCTAACAAGATTATTCCAACACTGCTCTAATATACCAATAGGCATTACCGCTAGTTTTGTCACAATTTCTTATTCAACGATAAATCATCTTTGTATTTTTAACAATATTCCATATGTATGTATATATCGAAAGTTTCTTCATTTTCAAAAATATTATCCATCAATTCCTAGATCTACTTTTTACAATTTGTCCGCTAGTACATTAGCTTATTATCTACTAATTTAATAATTTATACCAGATGCAATATTAAATTTCAATATAATTACAGTTCGTCTGTATTATCTGTGATCCATTGTCCATGAATATACGTGATCCACTATCTACGACTTTGACTCGATGCTATAAAAGCTTATTCCAAAATCCTGTGATATACCTCTCCTTCGAATCTTATATTTAAAATATTTTCTCTCCCTGTCTTCTACACAACCGAGTCGTCATCATCCTTAATTATACCTTGTCAATTTTATCGTGATAATTCTATCATTTTAAACGCTATCGCATATATCATCGTTGAAACACAATTCGAAATTTCTATTCCTCGAATAAATTCCAATATCCCGGCCGTAGGAGGCAATAGTTGCTGCCAATGACCTCTGGGATCCTGTCTGCAACGTCAGACAGCAGAGTTTCCGAGAAAATCGGTGTCGTTCTACCGTGACTATCCCGATGTATTTAATTCCCGCTTTAAGACGGAATATCCAGTTTCTCGGAAAGCCGTGTTCCGTCGACGTCAGAACCGACGTCTCGCGGACGAGGGTAGTCACAGCATGTTTACACAATGTCAGCACCCGTGTTTGTCCTCGTCGCCTTGAATTTCCTATTCCCCCCACCATGACGCGCAATACTCCCTCTTGAATCTTGTCGTCGGTCTACGCTCTACGCCATCATTTCGGTGCTTCAAATTGATCTCAGATGCGTATTTAACGCAATAATTGGTATCGTCGCAACGACAGATTGATGGTGTACGGTGAAGCCAAAGAGTCACCCTCTAGGGGAAGATATTTACGCAACGCGTCCGCCGACCGAGTGTTATCCAAACAATGCGAGATATTTCGAGCATCCAGTTCGAAATGAACTCCGTGTGTTAAAAAGCTGACGCTCCGGTGACGTTTGAGCGAAACTGAATGTTTCCTGAACTCATCGAACCGTTCTCTTCTAATCGAGAACCTTGCGACATTCTGTCAGCAAGTGCACGACGATGCATGGCATATTGCGTCAAGATAATTTGAATCGCGAAGAAGTCTAGACTTTTTGTTAGCTTCGTAAAAAAATTAAAACGCCAAGAAAGAGATGTCAATTAATATATTTCAGACAACTGTCAAGTGTGATACTAACGTACTAAAGAAACGTTGGAAAAAACAGATACAAATATATGTACAAGTGAGATGTCTAATGAAAAGTTATCTTGACTCTTAGCAATTAGCCCACAGCAGGTGTAAATTCCGGCTTCGACGAAACAATCAGAGTAATGACTAACATCTTCCCAAACTTTACAGTCAAATATCGCTAGAAGCCCGTAATCTAACTCTAATAAAAGTCTCGCTATCCAGCAAATATTCCTAGAATCACGGCTCCCCTACAACTCCCAAACTCCTTTAGAACTTAACATCTCATCACCCTCCACCTTTGCATACCCAGACATTGCATCAGAGCTGCGCTTTCCATTCTCATCCCGTTAAACCAGCCCCGGTGAGATCGACTAACCATTCGCCGAAGAAAGGCGTCGTCAAATAAAACGAGCACTATCCACGCGCACGAAGAATCTGTCGGTGGAAAATACCGACGCGTGCCGATGTAAAGAAAGTTGAAAATCCTCGTCGTTGGTCCGACGACGCGGGTTTATCACCAGAATGGAGGAAAGGGGGACGTTATCGGGTACAGGTTATCCCTGAAAATCCGCGGAATAGACTCGGTCCGTAAGCCGACTGGCTGCACCAACCCGTAGCCCGTAACCTTAACGGAAAATCGAAGCTGCTTACCATAAAGTCACCCTAAAGCCCAGAATCCCACGCGTCCTTCCGCTTTTTCCTCGGTTCACGGGATTGAAAAAGCGTCCCAGATCCCTCTGGATCGCTCTATACCCGGCCAAGGTTTCGGCCAGTTTTTGTCACGTCGAAAAGATAGCTCGGACGCCGACTAAGGTGCCTTCGACGGCAAAATATCGCGGCCAGACTACGCTCGATGGACCTCCGGTTACATTCTCAGGTAAACCATCGTTTTCGATAAGCACGAGATACGAGAGAGGTTTACGGTGACCGCAACTTACCCGAACAGTAAACCTACCCGTGGGAACCCGGTACGGGACGTTGAGAATAAAGTTCGGCGATGTCGTTGAATTTTGTGAATCACGGCGTGAATGGATTGTATTCGTGCTAAAGAGACCATTTATGATTACAGTCGTAATAAAAACTTTTAGTATACCGTTGTATTTATCATAGCATCTACATATTAATTGATTAAAATCAAGCACATTGAATTTCGTATAGTTTAGTAACACTTTCGTACGACTGCGAAAGTGAAATGTAGAATCTGATAAAACAATGTTTAAACGGAAAAAAATAGTATGTTCCAATACTTTCCGTAGCTGCTGTATAAGATACAATAAATGTACTGTGTAAAGACGTGATAATTAGCTGTCCTTAACGGAAAACCAAAAATTAAACGAGGTATTTAGAAATAATAAAAAAGCTAAATATGATATCATTAGATTAAAGTTGAAAATCGATGCCGCGAATTTGGTAAGCAAGGAATTTAATTACGAAAAATACAGATAGAAATGCGCGTATCGTAAAACGTCCGGTAGTTGCCGCTAAAATATTTAATGTCCGATAATGTAGCAACGAAAACTACCAACTAGCGAGACCGGTGGCTTCCGTGCAAACTTTCGTTCACTGGAAAAGCGGCCGCCTGTAAAAACGAAGCTGCTGTTGGAACCACCAATGGCTGAGCGGATGGTCGGTTGTAAAAGTTCTGCGTGCGTGAATGAAAAAAAAAGAGAGAAAATCGTCGGTCGAACGCGTTGCTGGGAAAACGAAGGCGAAACCGGCGGAAAAGTTGCGACTATTTCGTCGGCGGAGCAAGAGCTCGAGAGTTACGTCGGTTTCTACCCTCATTCGTGACTGCCGCGGCTACTAAACCGATGTAATTTAAGTGCAATTACCTAAGTGTCGTTAGCGCACGAGAGAAACTTGGAATTACGCTCTGTGTCTCTTCAACGACTCCCGGCATGCGAGGACGCAGCACGGAAGAATAAACACCCGGTGTGCCTACAGAATTTTTACAGGTCGGCTTCAGAGACCTGCGCTCTATCGAAGAAAATTTCCAAATCCCTCGTGCTTTAGCATGTTCGTTGCTTATAACATGGATTTTGAAGTTGTTGCGTACTTTCAGGTTATGTCATAAGATTACGCGTATGATGACAACTTGAATATGGGGAATGCAAGCTAGCAATTAAACATTATTTCAACTCTAGCTCTCTTGAAAATCGAATCTGCGATTCAAAATGACATAAAATCACAGAAAATTACCATAAATGGTAAAAAAACACGCATGGAGGTAATACACGAAGAGCCGAGTCCGGCCAGTTGGTAAATATTAATTTACTCCCAGTCCAGTTCGTCTTTTCAGAGCGGCGAGAGAACGTGGACGCGTCTGGCGTTTTCGATTTGACGAGGTCGTCTAATTTCGAGGCACATCTGCGGCGGTGGTCTCGATTCGAAGGGGCTTGCTTCTTTTCCGGAGATAATGAAAGAGAGGGGGCGTGCAAGGGGGCAGGAGAGTGCCGTGTTCAAGAGGGTTGCTGGCTCCTCACGCGTGCACGGAATAATCCCCTTCCAGACCTGGCGAGCGTAAAAAATGCTCGAGAGAGATTTACGTTCGTCGTACAACTGTCGCGAGGATTTCCTCCGCCACTCGACACCGATCTCTCGACGTCTCCTCGAACAGAGGAGAAGCCGTATGGTCGAACGATGCTCGATATGAACGCGTCGAAAAGGCCGTTTTTCCAACCAGCAAACAATCTTTGTATATGTAACGCCTCGCTATCCATTATTGGCCCTCCTTCGAGGACCGTCGAGAGCCATCGAGGACCATCGAAGCCGAAAGACCGCGAGACACCCGGTACGATGGTTGATTTCATAACATCAGCAAACATCGAGCGATGATACAGGCGCGAAAAGATATTTACCGATGTTAATTCCTGACCCGTACGCTCCAAGAACGATTTAATAGAGTTTGTCGAGGAAAGAAACGTTCAGCTGCGCGCTCCTCCCCAAAAGCGTCGTTCTTTATCCACAGGCAAGCCTTTGTACTGTGCATTTCGTCGCTGTGTGCATTGGGATTTTATCCGACTTCTCGAGCAAACATTGTTACATATTAGGGGTCGTGGCAACAAAAGGGACCTCCAGTCCGACGCGTTTCGAGAGTTATGACCGGGCTCGAAACGTATAGAGGATTTTTAAAAAGATATGAGATTCTTTGGTACGAGTATCGATTTGTCTGTTCGTTATTTGTATGTACAAGTCACTAAACTAACACGAATTTACATTATAAATGACGTTTGCTGTGTAAATATAACCGTGAACGAAATGTGTCGATAACTACATTTATGTAACATTGTTTCGTCACCACTTGTCATTTTCTGGTAATTAAAGTCTTCAAGCATCCTCATTCACTATCTTCGATAATATACAATATACAATGTACACATTCCATGAACGTCTACTTATACAAGTGAGGCGGAGGAAAGATTCTATCTCAAAATATGAAGAGTAACAAAATTGTATCTGAAGAAACTAACAAAACGCATCTAAGAATTCATCGAATCACATATTTACACTCACGCATATACTTGGCTCAACTGATATATAAATGATATAAGTACAGATTGTGCTCAGATGCTCATAACATCTAATTAATACAGCACTTATGTATACTCCTATACAGTACTGCATTTTCTCCTTGATGACCATAGCGAATCACATATCGTCTAGCGAACGTTTCTGTCTAAAGTATCCTCACAAGCAATACTCATAGTACCCAATAAGGAGAGGATTAAACAAGTATTCGCCTTATTCTAAAAGAAGGTTTCGAAATCGACAATCGACTCATCGAACGATTCATCGAACGATGTACTATATTTTGACAGATAAAGACGGCGATGCGAGAGCGACCGGGGACCACGCAACAATAACTCACGCGCATAGGTATACTTATTCAATGACGCATATACACTATACACCTATCGCGCAGCGTGCATTACGGCCAGGTGCGGCGGGGAACCGGTGTGCTCGTGTTCCTGACGTGCATGGCTCCCCGTGACGCGTGTTTCACCGGGTAGTAGTTGCACTCGGGAGTCTGGTTTACATCTGAACGTGACAAGGCCGCCCTGCGCGCACGGTTTGTCTTTATGCATGGGAAAGTCTATACCCGGAGCCGCGGCGTGCCTAGATCCAACCAGGCATTATCGAACACGTGCATGCTATCCTCGCCTGAATGTCGGACTAATTGCGAGTCGCGCGGGAGACGTACACATAAATCCCTTTGAAACGGAAGCGACACGGTCTGGCCAACGGAAAACTCGTGTAACGAGCGCCGGCCAACCCCCATACTCATAATCACCTGTACAACCGCCAGCAGGCTCGTGAATTAATCAAGCAGCCCGCTGTATTTTTTTTCAGGCTGGACCATGCGAAACGACTCTCTTTTTTCTTCGAGATAGCGCGGCTTCGAGGAATTTAGTGGCTTCAAGTTAGTGATGACGAAGGTTTCGCATTTTTGGAGTTACGACATAGAAAGATTATTAACTCATGTTGATAACTTAGGTGGTAACTAAGAATGATGTATGATATATAGCATTTATGAATAAATCAGGCAATTTCGCCTGTCGTGTGTAATATGTTACGGTGGAGGAACGAAATCGGCTGGTATTACTGACAGTCAGCTTATAAGTAACTTCGCAAAGTAATGAATTTCCAGTTTCTTAGGCTATGTGTACATTTAGCAGAATTGAATGAACTTTACCCTTATGAACCTTTACCTTTATAAATGAACTGTATATCTCTAGACAGGAAATACTAGTGACTAATATATTTGAATCTAGCCGACGAATTTTCTTCTTATCTAATAGATATCTATTTAAGACAAAATTGACAATTCGCTATAATAAAGCTGAAGTACTTAGTATAAAATTTTTTGTATCCTTCTGAAACGATAAAAAATCTTGTTTAAACGGAGGAAAAATCAGACGCTTTCCGATATTTTCTTTTATACTTATCAAGAACGGAATACTCGTTCCTTTCTATAAGATATGAGGTGAAAACAACAGCAGAAGGTTGGAGTTTAAAGGAGCGACGTTACTGGGTACAATGAAAATCTGTAAACATTTCCGCGAGGCAGCGCTAATCCTTCGCAAGGTAAAGATTACACGGGCAACACAGTGTAAATCTACATAGCCAAGATCGCACTTCCATTTTTCCTTTTAACGAAGAAATCGAGTAAGGTGTGAGGAGGATCGACACGTTCTGGCTCGGAGCGCCTCGAAAGATTGCCGAAGGAACTGGGATTGAAGTTCTACGAGGTCTAGGAAGACGAAGAGGAAGATTTGCAACTTCGCGTAGAATCTACAAGAGCGAAAAAAGTTCGTGAATCTCGTCTTCTCGTGTAATAAGCAAAATCACGCAATATCCTCGTGCCAATCAAACATCCAATTGTCAAGCTTAATTGCTACTGTGTGAATTCCTCCATTATAAATGACATTGTCGGAATTACGCTCTCAAACAACACACGATGCTAACTAGCTGAGAAATCTTCAATTAGGTTAAGTCTCATAATTAGGAACCATAAAATCATACTTAAAATTTTTATCGAGGTACCTCGCCAGACAATTAGCGTATATCCATTCTACGGTAGTAGTTAAAGGTTAACGATGACGATAAAAAGTTCACCAAAATCCTCTTTAACGATGATCAAAAAGAGAAACGAAAAAAAAGGATATCGCAAGCCAGCAGACATTAATTAAACAGAACACAGACAAACTCCTATATAGCAGCGTGAAAAAGCGGCTCGTCAACGCGACATAATTACCGGAAGCAGCACAAACTTTCACTACCCGGCAACAACAGATTCGGCGATTCGACTAGCGCCACCGAATTACCGGTTCGTCTGGCTGCGTGCTCATTAGGAATTCCTGCAGCTTGTTATCCCGTCGTGGCTCCCGAAATTCGGCCTGTCTCGTCTCCGCTTCGGTTCTACGACGTTTCGCAAACTTCTTATATTCTCGTATGCTTATACATACGTATACATACGCATATTAGAAATTCGCGGGCTGATCAGTTGACGAATAAAACCAGCCGCGGCCAAGCATTCCTCAAGCATAGTTCCCTGTGTGTTTCACATCCGTGGCTCTATCCGTGAGCTAGCGAGAGCACGAACCTGACAATCGCGTACCGGCGACGCGGCAAACACCGTCGCCGGCAGACAATCGAATTTCAATTTAGACCCGTCGAACCGCTGCTTCCCGCTACACGCTCGAACAAGCAATCCTTTCCATTAATACGACAATGCCGTCGCCCTCTCGCGTATTTACTTCTGCCCGGGCGTTCACGCAACCGGGAAACAGAGGAGGCCTCCAACGCTATACACGAGCCTGTGCTTTATAGCTGGTCTCATCCGCGTCAAACAGAGGCGAGATCTATTTTCTACGAGTGTCGGCGCTCACCGGTACCCGATCGCTTCCTCTTCGTCAACGGAATACAGATCGAGACACTGTGAATCGCGCTGTCTCGTTTCCATGTTTGGCGCGTACATAAAACGTACCCCTTTCACGCATAACGCGCGGCCATTGCGGCGATCCGCGCGAGTCCCTCGAGGGATGAAAGTTTGCCAGCAACGCGCCACACGCGTGTCTCGCCTGTCCCCTGTTCGGCTTTATACGCGCCACCTGTTTTCCCTTCGTCTGACGCCTGACGGCCCGTTCAGACGCTTCCTGATTATCGTTGTTTAGAATGTTGCTCGTTGGATCCCGTTGTTCTGTAAGATTATTCGGGGAGTGTTGGAAATTGAGTTGATTTTGAGGTACTTCGTGTCGGAGCGCGTGGTGGAGACTGAATCGACATGGTGTCTAATTGTAAATATTCTTCTGGATCTCGAACTGACGGAGATTGGAAATTAATTGGAGCTAGAGTTTAGAAAATAGATACAGAGTTTCTAAGATACATATGCGTGTACGCTGATTGATGAACTATTATTAATTCTTTTTCATAGACTAGATTTATCGAACTATCGAAGACTAAACTATAAAATTTGCATCAACCAAATCACGATGAAGGCTACATAATGTAAAGGAAGAAGCAAAAATTTATTCGTATTCTTTACCATTTAAGTGAATACAACTTAAAATCTTCACCGCGTTCTTTTAGACCAATCATCGAAGCAACTAATATTCTTAGACAACGTAATATCCAATTGACAAAATAAATCGTGAAAAGAGTCATTCTCGAACCTTCCAAATTCTCCATCGATCCTGCCACGTAACAACGTTTCTGAAGTTTACCGTGGATGTTCCAATTCGAACGCGACGATCAAGATAAGGGAGACTGGAAGAAGCAGCGAGGCTGTAGGCGAGGTGGAAGACAATAGAATTTACATATTCATCGGACCTTAACGGTGCAGCCCTTCAAACGCATACAGCGTGGGTAAACGTCTTCCGCATCCGATGTAAACAGAACATGCTTCCAAGAGGCACTCGCGCCGTAATTCACGATAGAACGGTGTGCTTCTGCCTCCAACATCGAAAGACGAGCAAAAACTTCAGCCTCGAAGGAGGAACTGCTAACGTGAAGAAACTGGAAGAAAAGAAGCCGTAACCATGGGTGAAAACCGTGGCCAGGAAATGTTAAAAATGCAAAGGATTTTTTCCGAAACTTGTATGCACTCAGGAGTCGTTCTTTGTACGATTATTTGGTCCAACTCTCCGAAGAGTAGAAAAGATCCATCTACATATTCATCGATTTCGTCGAAGAACCAGCCACCCTACGAACGCCGGCTTTGCAAAATGCCAGTCTTTCATACGTTTACCATTCTTCGTCCGGCTAAAATGAAAACATAACGTGGCCGATCGATGAAGAAACGACGATGGAAGGAGCGAACAGTAATTGCTCTCATGAAAACGATATTAATTGCCACTTGATTCTCGATCAATGTCGTAAACTTTAATTTTCGTATCAACTAACATGCAATTATATCGTTCGAGCGGCACGATAAACGCTTTTCGTCTCTCTGTCGCTCGTATACACATGACACGTTCCCTGGTCTCGATGTCGACAAGATCCGCCGTTACGACGCGAGATCGCTCATGTTCCTGGTCCCATGTTCCTCGCCCAAACGAGAAATTTCCTTTTCTGAAATCTCTATCATAGGTAGTTACGAGACAATCATAAGAGCGAGGATTCGAGGCGATCGTTAACGCGCGTTAAACGGCACGTGAAGTTTCAAATTGGCTCTGCAATCTTCATTTCGAGTGAGCTGATTTCAGTCTTTTGGGTTAACGAGTGCCGAATCATTTACGGGCATAAATGCTACTTTGTAATAAAAAATTCCAGTACAACTACTACCCTGTTAAATTTCTGACTCTTTGCAATAAGAAGGGTCCCACCACGTATTTCTACTTTAATTCACCGTAACTAACGCGCTCCTCTCCCTGGGCTTTCGCTCGAGAATTCGCCCCTCGAAATGTTGACACGCGTTCAAGAATCATCCATGCACAATAGACGCGTCCCGAATCGCCTCGAGTGCCGCGAAAGAACACTTTCCGGCGTCGTTGACGCGAGCAGTGGCTTTTTAATCCGTCTCCGGTCTCATTCGACTGCTCGATCGAAATCGACACCCAGTATTGTTGAAAAGGATCGACGAGCTCGGCCAGGATCATAGTTGAGTCGAACCAACCAACCAACCAACCAACCAGCCAGCCGGCAGCCAGCCAGCCAGGCATTATTTATTATTAACGATATTCATACGCTTGTCAATAGCAGAGATTTCCACTCCGCGCGATGATATCGACTGACACACGGTTAAAGCGAGTGACAAGCGGCTGCCGACGCCGACGCCGACGCCACCGCCGTCGGCGGCCTGCCTGCCTGCCTGCCTGCCCGCCTGCCTGCCTGATTGCCAGCCGGCCAGCGTCCTTTCTCTCTTTTCTACCCTCTTCTACGTACATTGTAAACGTTCGATGGTTTATTTGCACGGACCTCCCCACGCTACTAAATCGCACGAGCCATCGATTTCGATTAAGCCGTCCAACGAGTATCCCGCGCGTCTGCCCAGATCCACGGCCGCCATTTGTGTACACACGATCTAAACCTAAGAAGTCTGAGATACGTACGTGATAACTTGCTGGTGTACCAGGGCGCTTCGCGTTTTCAAATCGACAACTTTATAGCTTAATTTAACTTTAGACCTTATTTTACATCCTTGCAACACAGTTTTCTATTACCAAAAAACACTTCGATAAATGTTCCTAAAATTTTTCTCATGTCTTTTCCATTACTGAAGTATCTTCTTCTTATAATATCCCTGCCTTAAATTTTTTGTCAGTCAACTTCTTTATTTTTATATCCTAGCGTCATTTTTCCGTTACCAAAGAACGTTCCCACCCTTTATTTTCGATAAAATGCTGGTTTATTTGCACGAGCCATCCCTAAGCCGAGAAAATCGCACGAGCCATCGATTTCGATTAAGCCGGCGAGAGAGTGCGTCCGGTCACGACCCAGTCGTCTTTTGTGTGCACGACGATCTGACGCTGGGAAAGCTCCATTGCCTCGGTAAAGAGAAAGAGAGAGATCGCGACCGATTAAGAACACAACGGATCCTCCAACGGCAGCAGACTGTTGGCGAGTCAATTTCACGCACGATTATCTACAAGGTTTTTTTTTTTAAGGGGCGTTCTGCGGTTCCGGAAAGGTCCAGGAAGCCCGATCTTATTAAACTTGACCTGCTCTCCGCGAGTTAGCAAGAGGAGTCGAACGAAACCGCCGTACACGTGCGAATACGCCTGCTCGAGACAATAATTTCTACTGACCCGTTGCCTCCCGTTGCAACGTGTCCCGTTCGCGTTCGAATTTCACGAGCCATCGACTTCAATCAGAAATCCTGTCTACTTCCTTTGAGAAATCGGACAACGGCCAAACTCGATTTTAGACAAGATGGAACCCACCGTCACTCTTTTACCACCTACTTTAGCAAATTTCATGAAAATTATATTTTTAACGCCCTTCTATGGAAATAACTGGACTATGGATATTCGTGAATGCATGAAAAATTTACAGGTGTAAAAATGCACAGGAATTTCATATACAAAAATATTTTAAATATTCGAATCAAAGTACCCGATTATTTCTTTAGTTCCATTCACAAAAATACAAATTCCATAGTGTAGCCATAACAATTTAAAATATAAATTCTTCCTCTGAAAATTATTAATAACTGTCTCCGTATCACACGGCTTATTTCTCTTTTCACACTTTAGCATTCTATTTTCCATTCAGTACGCCAGATTTTCTCATACATTTTTATAATTGCTCTCACGGAGTATTCCAACGAGATGTTTTCGTTTCTCAAGTTCCACGGATTTTTCCACTCGTTTCGTTCGCGTTTATTCATCGAAACAGAGTTTTCGCATTAGTTGGTCGGACTCAAAGAGCGCGGAAACAACGCGAATGCCATAAAGCCGGCCTCTCGAATCGAAATCGATCGAGAAGTTTCCTCAGATGCCGGTCTCGATTGATTCCAGACTTCCTTTTCAATTTAGGCCCCGCACCGCACCAGAACTTCTTTTTCCTTATTTTTCATTATTTTCGTTTCAATCTTCGATTTTTTCTGCCTTCCACGCCTCGACCATCGATCGACTCGTTTCCAAGCATGTCGGCTTAATGACTTGCAAACAAAACCTTCCGTACACTCAGACCAAGCGCAGACCAATAATTACAGAGAATACTTTGAGTTTGCCTACTTGGCTTTCACTCGATTCCACGGAAACGAAATCAGAAAACAACAGGAACGTGTAATCGTTCCTCTTCCAGCGTCGATCTCCGTCCGTTTGCCAACGTTCGATAGTAGCGAGCTAATAAATTCCATCGTCGAGCATCGGCTCGATTGCTTGTTCGTTAGCTTTCAATCTCCCTACCTGAGACAGTCAGTCATAAAGCGAGTCGATCAACGAGTGATTATATAAAGAATATCCGATGTAAATGAAACGCGACTCAAACTCGATCTCCATAAATTGTTTCCGTTAAATTGCAATCGGACAATTTACAAAGGTTCTTTGCAACCTGGTCCTTTAGTAAACGACGAGCCGCGGCTCTTCCGTCGTCTCGAGTTTTTCTTCGAGCATCTATCTTGGGAAACGAATATCGTAAAAGGGCAAAGCTTCGTCGATGGTTCGGTTTGCATTTTAATCGATATAGAAAAATCTGAAGCATTTATCATATCATATCATCTGGAGCATAGATTTACAAAAATGCAAAACTTGTAGAAGCTACGATAATTCAAGAATTTTATTTGTCAAATATTTTTAAATGGAAATGGAAATTTGATTTCTCTAAAATTTGCTATATTTTTCGAGGTTGTGCTTTGAAGAGGAAGAACGATGTTCGTCATAGGAATAGGATATTTACCAACGATAGATCCACGAGACATAACTGGATCTATAACATTTTGAAATTTGAAGAAACTACTGCTCCCGATCCAATTTAAAAATTTCCTTCGTCGAATATCTAGAAATAAAAGTAGAAATTTGGATTCAGATATGGTTCAATGCCACCCGTCTAACAGAACACGACTCATATGGTACCACTCACTTCTTCACATCCATGGAAAACTCGCATGGAGGTGAGGTGAGTCAATTTGGCTGGAACAGGCACTCCACTTCTCTGAAGTTCCCCACGCTAGTCAGTTCTAAGCAAAAGAGGAACATCAGCTCCATATCGGTTTTCGATCTAATCGAAACGAATAGAAAATCCTGTTCAGTCTAGCTGGCTATAGTAGAAATCATAGAAACGAAGTTGATGAAAAGAGCAAGTTCTTCCCGATGATTTACTGATTTTGGACTGATTTGGAAAAATTCTAAACTTATAAAAACTACCGCCTTCGATTCAATTTAGGAATTTTCAAAACCGAATATTTAGAAATAAGGCTAGCAATCTGGTTTCCGCACAGCTCGAAATCTCTCTCAAAGTTCTCCTTAAAGACAAAGGAGCAACGTTCGTTGTAGGAATCGGATATCGACTCGAGGAGAAACTCGTATCGATACCAAGCAACGCAGTTACGAGACACGGAAACGTCTATCCCGGTATCCGAATCAGAAATTCAAAACAGTAGTGATTCCCAGAAGCGAACAAATGCCAGGAGCGAAGGAAAATCGAAATCGCGCCGGTTTCCGAAGCCAACTCGATCGCGCGGCACCTCGTATATCATAGTGAAATCCATTTTTCTCGCGACGCATCGTTCACTACTGAGCGCATCGTTTCGAAATTCGATACAAAATATCTATTCGCGAGATCCCAGCGAATATATATTTCCCGCCAATCTGTCGGTCTACGTGAAGTCAGTCGAAACGTATTCCCGTTTCATGATGCGCGAACGCAGTGATACCTTCGATCCTTAACAATGCGATTACAGCTCGTACGAAATCAATCTGTCGCTCGAGATCATTGCAGAGCAACTTGCACACACATATATCTTCCCTATCTTTCATTTCTATGTGTACATTTCTAAACTTTTCTGTTTTGATACTGAAATGATTTTAGGAATACTTTATACGCTTTCCGCATTTTTAAGTTCTTTTTGGAAGAGTAAAGAGAATTTTGTTGTTTTCCAGAAATAAATTCTTTATATAAACTAGTGTTTTTTTAATGTATTTTACGTTAACTTCTTGTACAACAAGTTTATCCCGTATGTATAATAAATGAATATAATATAATATAATTTAGTACATAAATGAACATCCATTATAGAACCGTAGAAGCTTCGAACGAATAAAATTCGAGTCTCGATTACAACCTGGACGTGGCTCGTTTGTAGACTGGCAGTCGTTGGCGAATGGCTCACCTTTCGTTAATTGGAATTTTACGACTGCCTTTGTGTCTTCCATGGCGATTGTCAGCTCCTGATAAAAGCATCATCGGGACATTGAACCAGATTTTCCCCCTGCCACCGATACCAGTTGCAACGAGCCAGTGCTTTCTCTCCCTCTCATGCCCACCCTCTCTCTCTACCCCTCGATCGGACCACCCCTTTTGTTCGCAGGCAGCGCGATTACGAGTCCTATGAATTCTTGACGGTAGCTGGATGCCAGACGATCCGATAATGAGACCACTCAAAATTCATGTCTACCTCGTTGAAAAGACACCGGGGCTCCTGCATGCACATCCCTCGAATCTATTGTATTTGCAAACGCCGGATGGCGTCTGGCGTTCTAGCAGAATTTTCTCCTTCCAAGAGACGATGAAACGAGCGGCCGTTGCCGATTCTTCGGAAAAAATAAATCAAAACGAAGCTACGAAATTTCCGAATGCGAGTCGTGAGACGAGAACGTAATGAAATTGGGAAGAAGAAGAAGAAGAAGAAGAAGAGGGAAGAAAAACGTCGCGTGGTATGGTACACAGGGTTGTTTCCATATTCGTTTGCTTTTCATCGAACAATGCATCGAGGCAGAAAACCTGTTCGAAAAATTTTCGAAAAATTCCATTCTTCGTGCTCCTTACAAACGGCCGGACGAATTCTCTTAGGAACGCGTTTCACGCGCAAGCGACGTGATTCCCTCTGCCCACTCGAGCTGAAAGATCGAGAGACCCCCTTCTTCTCCTCTCTCACGGACGGACACGTCGGTTTCCCAGTTGCAGAAAGTTTAGGCATACTCGAACGGAGGAACTTAGGAACGATATAGAGTTTCGCCTGCTCGTCCAACAAATCATCGTGCACGCGTACACCGAGCACCGATGCCGGGGACGACGCGAGTTCGAGCGGATCGTGTAACGAGTCGAATCGATGCATTCCGTCTTCGGCTATTCACACTCCGGCTGGAACATTACCCGGGATCGTTTCCACCGATAATACGTTAACAGACGATTTACCGTTTACCCGTGCATTATTTACCGCGTCTACGTACGCGCTAATGCACTGGCAATGGATAGAGGGAAAGTCAAAGAGACTGAGAGTAACCGAGAGGAACTGAAAGAGAAAGAGATACGAGTTACACGGAGGAAACTCGGCGAGTTCGGTTTAGTACGCGTCGTTTCTCGTGCAGAAACGAGCCACGAGACGATGAAATATCTCGTTCCGTCCGGCGAATCGATAAATCCGCTCGCCTCGATCCGAGGCGGATTTTACGGTTGCCAAGATCGGATTATATCAGGCAGCCGATTGCATTCGTCACCGTGTGGACGTCGCGTGTACGAAGACATACAGAAAGAGAAGAGACTCTCGAGAAAGCTCGTGTTTCCAGGAGGAAGTAATGAATAGACGGAGAGAAATAGGTCACAGGCCATTCTATAGCGATGGCCGACACGAAGGGTCACACGGAGCCAATAGGACTCTAATAAAAGGCTAGCCAGCCCTCGACAAAGCTCCATTGTACCGTTGTTATATCTCCTGTAACACGATATCGCATCCTTTCTCGCGCGTACGATGCTTTTCTTCCTCTTGCGTGTATACCTCGTGTCCCTTTCTCCTGGACCGAGCTTCTGCTTCGCGCGCGCGACAGGTGAGCCTTGCACACCTGAGACTCGTAAGAACTATTGTTTCTCGTGTTACCCCATGGAAAACGACGATTCCAGAAAGAAGAATCCTCCTCTGTTATTCAAATCTCAAAGAACTCTGTTAACCCCAGTATCGAATGGCTTAGGATGAAAGAGGATCCGTATCGCTAAATTCTGTTACCCAATAGACCGATAAACGGAGTTTACGGTTCCTTAATAGGCAAACCCTCATCCCCCACATGGTTTTCAATCAACCGTAGCAAACTCTTCATCGGTGTAGCATCATAGAATAACCCAATCATCGATGATTACCGCAACACCCTTCCAGCAGAGTCACCATCGTGAATGGTATTAACGTACACGTAATCAAGATCCCCTTTTTATCAGTCCGTTCAGCATCCATTCCATACACGAGTTTTCGATACACACCTCAAACGGGACGAATTTCACGCCCAACATATGGCGAACAGCTGCTGTTCACCTAACGCGTGGTACGCGTTGATAATCCTCGCAGAGGATCAGCGCCAACGACCGACAAAATGTCTGGCTTGCGAGCTGAAATCGAAACCGAAGAAACGACTGTACAGCTATTCCAAGCAGAATCGACACGGAACCGGACGATCTCGCAAACAAATTGGAAGCAATATGTATGCGCGTACGCGAGCTCACCGCGACCACCGCAAACCCATAAACACGACACCATATAAAATACAATATTATGTCGCCACAAGCCGTCATCTGGCTGTGACGGTAACAACCTCTTCGAATCCGGCGCCCTGAACCTGATTAATCGTTACACGTGTTCGCAGCGGTATTTTTCTCAACACCGATACCACCATTCTTTTTCAAGCGAGTCTGTGGTCGTCGGTCGGCCTCGATGGCCGTCTGGTCCTCGATATATACGTGAGATAGCTTTTGAAACGAAATAAGCCAATTTTCTCAAATTTTCTAAAGGAACTTGGCGAGTGCGAGCGAAGGAAATGCCTGCGTGCGAGAATAAATGCAAGGATGCATTCTCGAGACTCCAGAATCTTCGCAATGCGCGGTCGTGAATGAAATCGACATACATGATAATGAGATTGCAGATGCAAATATACATTTTTGTAAACATAGTTGTGGAGGATGGGTCAGTTCAAATATCCCTATTATAGTCTAAGTCGCGAGCACTTTATTAAAGTAATGCCTTGGTACAAAGCACAAGTCCTGGTATATAATTAATCGGAATAAATACGCGCGTGTGTCGAGAAACTTCGTATACACTTTGATGCGTTGATATGCTTACTCTTCGATTGCTGAACTCTCTCGCTCGTCAATTCGCTTGTTTATTTACACTGGTCGGAGGACAGTTGGAAAGTTTGAACTCGACTGCGTTTGACGATTGAAAGTAACGACGACATTGTTTTGCTCGGAGTTTGATTATTAATACAATATGTGTATGTCCTACGATATTGATGCTCCGAGGCAAAACAACAATAAGATTTGAATTTATTAGCGTGCCGCTACATAGTTAAGAAAACGGAATCTAAATGATAATTTTACTAAATATCGTAGTTTAGTGATTTTGAATATTTCGTATTACTTGAAGTAATCTCTATAAATCTCAAAATACGTATATAAGAGTTTCTTTAAAAAATTTCTCTATCTCTAGATTATAGTATCTACTACTTTACTTTTTGTATAGAGAAGGAAACACTACTTTTCAGTGTAACCAGTAAGAGGGTTAAGGCTCTCAAGGACAAACATTTCTTATGGATGAAATACAAAAGGAGAAAATCGTGTTAACAGATACGATAATACGTCGGCAAATATTTCAATTAAAGATAAAATTGTAATAAGAAAAGATTCGACTAACGTTCAGCACAACACTTCACCAAAACTTTAGTAGAGAATCAAGATTATCTCGTAGATAAATTTGAATTATTTAAGTCTCCCAGAAAGTTGTAGCTACATTGTAGCAGACAGGGTCTGATACGGAGAGATAAAGAAAGGAACAGTTTTCGAACATACCGGCGCAACGTGAATTATACGAGACATGATTTAGCAACATGGTCCGAAACTGCACTCGACTGGAACTACCAGCCATAATATTGCACCGTCGGTGGTTGCTAATGTTCAAGTTTTGATGAACTCCCGCAACACGAGAAATTCAGATACGCAGCCCTCGTCACTCGAGGCTGCAACAAATGTTGGCGTTAAATATCGATTTACAGCTGGACAGAGCGTTTGACAGGGCGACAACGTTTAAAAAGGAGTGAGGTGAACACGAAAAAGTCACGGGAGGGTAGCGAGAGAGCCTGTGCCATGCAAATTCCTAACTTTCAGGCCGAATCGAAAATTCTAATTGCAACGTGTCAGTTTTCCAGGCCTCTATCTTCCGGTTGGCGTGTCATGAAAGGGCAAAAGTGGAAGGAGAGGCTAACAGAGTGAGAGGGAAACAGCATGGAAAGGGTCGGGTCCAGGAAAATCGACGACCGTTCGTGTTTATCGACATTAACATGGTTTGTCCCCTCTGTCAATTTCTGGCTGCAATATCGGAGACACGTTTCCCTGCACGGACACGCCATGGAAGCCCGACAAAACGTCAGGGAAAACGGAAGACGTCTCTGTGACAGCCAGTCAGCCCCGTCCGCTTTGGTATTTTTCCTACCTCTTATTTCGTCTCTTTTCACCCGGCTCCCTATTTTTTCTTCCTTCCACTTTCTCGTCCTTTGTTTCTCTTTTTTTCGGGCTCGGTCGTTTTACTTCTTCCTCCGTGAAAATATCACAAGGCCGAGACTGCATCGTGGAGAGAACAGAGGCAACGCGACGCCGCGACGGGGAGAACAACGGGGTGCATAAATTTCAGAAAATTGTTTCTGCCACGCTGCAACGTCAGGATAAAAGGGATGGAGGTTAATACGGAAGTGTCCTCGCGGTCGAGCTTCCTCGAGTTTTCTTTAACCGGTCGCGTGACTCGAAAATTGGATGGGATCTCTTGATCACGCTCGCTATATTTAACCTTCCCTCTCTCTTACTTCCAAGAAATCTCGTGAAAAAGTACATTTTATCGATACCACTCTCTCCACGATCACCTGGAAACCGTATTTTACCAGGAGAACCAGTACAAATAGAAATAAATCAATCAAACCTGCAATTTTCTCTTTCAAAGAATCGTTTCCCTTCTAGCGATTACTAGTTCCAGGTGATTTCTAGTAACAACCCAATCGTCTCAAACTTGTTAATCATCCCTTAAATTACATCCAACAACGCTCCAACAACGCGGCAAAATACAGGAAACGAGTGGTGGACCGGTAATATTCGAGCGACGAGGCGGCAAATCTTCTGCTAAGGTCCTTTGCCAAGGATACACGACTTTCAGTGAGTCCCCGCGAAAGGAACAGGTTCAGAGGGCTGCGGCGACCATCTCGATCGGGTCCGGTAATTTCCTTCTCGCGGTCTGCTTACCGTGCAATCGAGTCGGTCAAAGGCGATGCCCATCGGCCGCCAATATAATTACGCGTCTATCGCGCTTGCATACGCGCCGCTGTAACATTGCGTTTGAAGTCCGGCCGGGATTGCCATTAGCCCCGACCGACACAAGGGGTCTCACCCTGACGGCGCCGAGAAACGCCAGCATCCAACTCGAGCGCGCCTGTTCGCCCGACACGACCGGTTATTGAAATTCTAAAATGATTTTATTCCGAGTGGCAGGTAATAACCTACGCTTCACAGCTGACCTGCGTGAATATTTAATGCTTCATCGTTTAGCATTTAACGCAGATCACTGGATTGCTGCGAGGAAGGCAGCGTATTGGGTCGTTTCGAATTATTTCATACCGAATTAATTTTCGGAGTCACAAGATGTTCAAATTAGATATATAGATATCCTGGAATAAGAATCTATGCCAAAGTGCTTCGAGGGTTATTTAAAGAACGGAGGGGATAGGATCTTTTTCACAAAAATTTTTCAGAGTTTGAAATTCTTCCTTAAGAATGAGGAAAATAGAAAATTGTGAGAAATATGAGAACATCTATTTTTATATTGTGAGCAATTTCTACCTAGGTCTCTAATAGAATTCTTACATGTATTTTAAAGCGCAAACGTTTTAAATATTTTGGTGTAAAATATCTACCAAAGAATAGAAGACTCTTCCTTTAGAAGAAAATTAAAGAATGTAACAAAATTCTTTCTCGTAAAACTTGATAAGAAATTGGATTCTTTATCTTTTGAAAAGATGAGAATAGAAAATACAAGGAGACTCATCCCTTAAAGAAAAATTAAATAATGGATTAAGATAATAGAAAACACAAGAAAAAATGAACTTTCTCGTAGTGACTGATTTCTATGGAGAAGAACGTGATGTTTTTACTAACTTTGCGACATTTTTTAACGAAACTAATTCGGCAATTGTAACAGGCAATTGCACCGATTTGTCTTGGAGAGAGAGTTGCTTCGCGTAGTCGCTGATGAAGTTATCACAGTTACAAGGCAGACTAAAATACCTGCGGTTTACATTAGCCACCTGTCCGCTTCGGCATTAGTTCATAATTGCGCGACATTGTCGTGCCGCTGTAACTCCATGCGCGAGGACATTGAACGCCTGATTGGCGTCGAACCGAGCTCTCATGGTTAACGCGCGTGCTACGCTGCGCCGATGAATATTTAAATTTAACGTGATTACGTGGACCGTTTTGCTCTACCTGTCGTTCGTTGAATCTGAAACGCTGTCAAAGGGACGACCAACCACTTCGGCCCACTATAATGCAAGATAATCCAGCCTTTAATAACCCTAGCCGCATGGTATCGGAGAATCGGCTTGCGATTCTCGATGCCGAAATACCGACGGAACCTCTTTCGATAAACTGGATGTTCCACTCTTCTATAAAGTGATTGAACTGCTTAAACTTTGCTTCTTAACCTCTTCTCTCATCGTTCCTTTAATACCTCTTTAATCCTCCGACAGCGCAATATGTAAACCGACAAAGAAGTAAAAACGAAGAATGTAGAACATAATTGTAGCCTTTAAGATACGAAATGGCTAAATGAATTTAAGATATGATATTCTGTGGCTCGCTTAAATCATTCTCAACCTATACTGTTAAACACCGTGATAAATATGGTGAAAAAATAAAATAAATATTACATATGTATTCCATGTGTTTTTGTGTGTATCTGACAAACTGGAGTAAAAATTACATTTCAAACTAAATTTTTATTTAAATACAACGCATCACTGTCGAATAGGAACCGTAATCCATATCACGAATATGACTCGATATTATACTGAAAGGAGTTAATGATCCAGCAACGAATGAAATATGATTCGAGTTATAAAACCCTCATGATATTCATTTTTAAATAATCCTCGTTTTTTACGCACTTCCAATTCAAAAATTTCGAACAATCGCGAACCGAAATCCAGTCTATTGAGCGCGAGTTAATGTTAACCCCGCGTGTGCACGGGGCTGACAAACAGACAACGACGAAAAAAAGCGAGCAGGGACAGAGATGGACATACACACATAGCAGTAGCCAACGACCCGTCAAAAATGTGGGACACAAACGCGCGGGTCCCTTTCTTTTTTCGCTGCGAATAGCCCGCATGCATCGCGCGGAACCGGGCTCACCATTTACAGGGGAGCCAGGCCTCTGGAAATGATGGCCTCCGCGAAGGAGAAGAAAGACGAAACCATATCGCGGAGGGATATGCGTACAACGCTATTTATTCCCTCATCCCCCACCCTCCCTACATTGGTCCTTCCCTCATCCGTGAAGGTACACACGAGCTCTCCTATCTCCTTCTACCCTTTTCTTCGTTTCCCTTTGCTCGACTCGTACCACTGCACCCCCTTTTCTACACGTTGACCCTCTAGCGCGGATCCAACCATCGTCGTACGTACTATACATACGTTTCAACCGGGAAGGTTTCCAACATCCTGACCCAGAAATACACTGTCCAGAACGCCATTCGAATCCTCGAAAGGTTAAACAGAAATTCACGGACCGTTCCATACATACGAACGGTATAAATTTTCAGGATGGCGTAGTGTCGAACGGTCGTGAAAAATTTTAACCGAACGGCTCTCGAGATCGCGGTAATGGTCGTCGATGACAGTTAGTGGCGTTAACGAAGGTGTTACCGTCGGCATTACGGTGGCCGTTAAGGGCCATGAACGTCAACGGAATTGCCGGCCACGTTCGTTGAAATAATATAAAGGCGAATATCAGAGGACAGTCACAGAGTGAGAGAGACTTTATTAATAGAACGCGGTGCTCGAGACTAACGCTGGAGTAGCTTAATGTCCGCTGTAAATTCGCCAACGAGATTGACTTTACTCCACCGAGACGGGACACTCTCATCCTCCCTGTCGCGCCTCGAAAAAATATCCCCAGAAAGTGACGCGGGGAGTAAAAGGCAATCGAAACGCCAGTCCGAGGATTGTTTGCTTCCGCGAGTCCCCTTCGAATACATTTTCATTCGTTATTAGAAAAGATAGCGACTTCCGTTAAAAACTTTCCACCCTCTTCTGCTACCGACTCGCCGCTTTATTTTCACGCCACCCCCTCGCCTTAAACGAATTCCATTCGCAAATAGACGCGAGAGTTTACCTTCACCGTAGGCTTCCTATTATTTACCCGATTTCTCCTACCGGGCCAGCAATTTCCTTGATTATTTTTCAACTTCCACACGTCCTTCCCCCACCCCCCACCTCATCCGCCCGTTCCCAAGGATGAAAGGCTACTTCCGCGAGGAACTTCGCTTTTTCATTATACGCCCTTCCTGGATTCAGCAAGTTTTACACCCCACCGGCTGGAACCGAGTTAAACTGCGGTTATAAGGTCTAATTTCTAGCGCGGTAGAACGAATTATTAACTCCTTCAACCAACAACACGGGGAACAACAACTCTCTCAAAGTTCCGTGGCTTATGGGAACAGAAATACAAGTCCTGTTTTCCTTTGCAACACGCCAAGCTACGTTAAAACAGAGTTTTACTCGGCTTTTTTCTTCCCCTCAAGAATTCACTCTGTAACGGTATCGCGAGACCTCGTAAAAAGTACTCTAGGTGACTGTAGATGCTGTCGATAGCGTTCCCTATTATCGAGGGAACCGTTGGTAGACGCCACTTCGTCGCGTTCACGGAAGGCGGTCGAAAAACAGGCTGGTTGTTATCGTTGAGATTCAAAGTAGCGCGACAACGAGAGAAACGGATCGAAGGGGGATGGTTGGTGGAAAAGGGAAAATTTTCGCGAAAGAAAAGCCGCGAAGAATAATAAGTGAGTGAGAGAGATATTTCTTCGGTTGCAGGGAGGGAGGATAGGGGTGGATCGCGAAAATATTTTTCCAGACATCACTGAATTATTCTCGCGCGAGGGCAGCCCGCTCGACGCCGATAGAATATTTTCTAAAGAACTCATTATCGGAAAAGTTACTCCTTCGTGGTCGGGAGGGTCGACAGCAATGGAGCTACAATCGAACGGACCTCCCTGGAAGATGGTATTAATAGTTGATTCGCACGGAAACGATTGGAATCGAGTCGACCAGAAGTTTTCTATCGAGCCACCAATACCATCCTCTACCCGATCGGTCGAGTCTCTTGCGCTCACGACTGGGAAGCTTCTCAATCGAATTACGGAAACGGTTCTGGCGCGATGCCCAGGCCACCGACACTCTCTTACTCGGAATCTTCCGCGTGATCCTCGACAACGTCCACCTTCGTATTTTTTAATAGTCCCTCGGGAATGCCGGAGCGAGCGACCATTTATGACAGATGGAACCACAAAAATCATGAAAATTCGTAGAAAGCTACTAATACATTTTTGGAGCTCGATTTACCAAAGACAAAACGATAAGTGTTTTCTTCTATTCGCATAAAATCTTGAAGTACGTTGTCGTTATTTCTTTAAGATTGTTCGAACAACATGTCATACTCTCTTATGGTCATTAAAATATAAATGACAATAATTTCAGAAAATATAAGATTTGAATAACTTAGATCATTTTTGATTTCATCAAAAATATTGCTATTCTGTGAGAATCAATCAAACCTTAACAGCGAACGTCTTAAAAAATCCAACGACATGAATCATCTTATTAAAACAAAAATCATCTACCATATGCATATTAGGAAACTTCCTTTTCGCATAACTGTAGTGTCTCTGAATGCTTGTACCATTTTATATCTCTGCAGAGAACTCGAAGGAAATAGACTTACGAGTCCTAGCTGGCTTTCAAATATATTTGCTTCCCAACAGTGCTGTAATATAAATGCTACTACAAAGCACATATCATTAAAACATAAAAGGCACTACACCCTATAAATCCTAAAGACGCACGATATGAGGAGATTCTGTATAGCCTGTGAAAAGGGGCATTATTACGAGACGGTGAGATATTGATTTTCCATTTCTTAGGCCTAGACCATCGTAGGTAGTCCATGGTCGCTGCGTACAACGAAGAAAAAAAGGCTTGTTCGACACTACCCTCGTGCTCTTCGCTGTCTGTTCCCCTGACCCCGGTGTGCACGGGCCATTACTTCGCCCGTAACCCTTCTTTAAGCGCGCGGTTCGCCCGCAGACCCTCAGACTCGGTCACGCCCAGCGCTATCTTAACGTCCGTTTTCGGGGTTTCGGTATTTTTAGCGTTACGCGGATAATATACCTGCGCCGTGAACGAGAGAGAGAGAGAGAGAACGAGAAAGTGAAAAGGAGTCGGCTCCCGAGCCGCTGCTGATCTATGGTTTCGAGGAACAGAAGGGGCAACCCACCACCTACCACGGAATAGAACCCAACGCCTCGCGTATAAAGATAGTCATCTCTCGCCTCGCGAGTTTACATAGATTACTATTGCGTCGAACGAACCCCTGTTCCAGTCCAAACTTCTGTGGACCCTCTTCATCACTTTGAACTCTACCTGGACTTTGGTAGCGGTACGGTATCGCGCTATGGTATTTCTGACGGAGGGGACTACAGTATGAAACAAAACTGAACACACACATATATCTGACATGAGTAACAACTCATTCAACGTTTTCATATAGAATATATATTAAAATAAATGGAATATGTAGTGTTACGTAGAAAGTGAATAAAAATTGTATGCCACGATTATCATAATGGGATTCTCCATCTTTGAATCGGCGTTATTTGTAAAAAATATGTAGCACGTGCACGCATCTGAATTTCAAATGTAAAAGTGTAGAATCTCGCTATGATAATCGCGACATACTATTCTTATACATCCTGTGCAAGATCTTGTCTTTCCAAGAAACCCACTTATGTTACGTTCGTTAAATATTGGTTAATATAAATATTTTTCGCACATTCAGTTTTGCACTGTGAATTATGTTTGATAAATAGATATTTAATTTTTATTGGCTTTTGGAACACTTGATATTGGTTTCACGAGCCTCTGGATTTAACAGTGGCTCGAATACGCTTCATTTCGTATTCCGGTTTAACGGAATACCACTGCTTCTGCACCCATATCCTCCTTGCTATGCTGCAATACATATACATGTATGACCCGTATGGTCAGTATGGTCACTGTGGATATTGGGCTCGAAACGCGAAAACAGGGGAAAATTAGTTCGATAGCGCGACACTAACTACGTTGACAGGCGGCATTAACGGATGATTGAGATGTATGTAGTTTGGAACAGTGCATGGCGTAACTCAGTTTGATCACACGTCATGATATACTCATACTACTACTTATAGATGGTAGAGTTTCGAAGATATAGGAGATTCGTCGAACACTCGATTATATACGTTCAGTAACCTATCATCGAGAAAATTCCTACCGTCTCCTCAACAGAAGAGCGACAGAAATGGAAACAGAAATGCTATGATCCGTACATTCGTTTCTCTTCGTGATATGTAATTTCTTTCCCTTTCAAACTACCAAATCATTGTAACCACCGTACGAAAAGTGGTCGTACGATACCTCTCGCGGCACGACCCCTTCATCAGATATTCACCGTTCAATTTCATTTGCAATTTCGATCTGACTGAAATATCCACAAGTCAGCTCTATATATACATAAATTCGATCCTAAGAAATCTTCTAGTTCTTCGAAGAAATATTTTTCTTCCGTGTATCACCATCTCTTCCAATACCTGCTAGCCCCTTCGAGTTCATAATATCAGATGAATGTGCACATATATGTATACGTATATTTACGCGCGTAAAAGAAAGCCGGTTACGAGTCAGTAAATGTACTAATTGATAAGAATAAAATTCCGGTAAAAAAAGATCTATCCATGCTTCATCAAAGTACGCAACCATAGCTGTAAACGTGAAGCTGTGTGCGTGAATAAATGAATAAGGAGATCGCGCGTTGCCAGTCGTTCAACTTTGTCATTCAGATTCAGAGCTCGATTCCAAGGTTCCTGTCCTCGTAGATCGCTATGGAACATGTCGTCGATCCGCACGAGGTAAGAAATCGCGGCAACAAACGCGACCAGCCACTTCGGTGATTTACGAGAACGTTCAACGTGCCAGGTTGGTAATGGGCCGATATAGCAGACCAAAGCAGCCTCAAAGTCTGGCGTCGCGGGACCGTGAAACGGGCAGAGTCTTCTTGAAAAACCGCCGCACCACGCGAGAGTGTACACCGCTATCGGTCTTACCACGCTCGAACGCATCCGCGCATCCTGTTTGCTTCCTCGAGCCCGGAGAACCGTATATGTATATATTCTCGGCGACCAACCCTTCGTCTCGAGCTCTTTCGCAACATTGTACCGATCTACGGTGGTAAGGAATAATGGTAATCGGTATACTAACGTGAGTGGCTTTGTTGCATCAAGATTTTCTGCTACCTTTAAAACGGAATTTTAGGATTTTCTGTGGATTTTCTCGCGGTGCTTTCAAGCTACGATCTTTTACGTGTCTGTAAATTGTCTCCTGTTACTCCGAAAGTTGAACTCTATATACTTTTATAGATTTTCTGTTGTTACCTCAAATACAGAATTTTAGGTTCTCGTAGATTTTTATGAGTTCAACGGTGAAGATGAAATTTTAGATATTTTTTCAAATTTTATGCAATTACTTCAAGACTGGTATTTTAAACATTGTTATATATCTTTTTATTACTACTTTGAAAGTATCAGCGATTGTCAATGAATAAATAGATGCTAATTTCCTCTTCGTACGATGCTTTAAATTAAATCTAGATTTGGTTTGAAAGACTTCGTGAAATGTCACGTCGTTTTGAGAGACAGGAAGCGAGCGAGGCTTCCAAGGATTCAAGTTCTGCAACTAATTTGTACGTCGAACTCGTCCAGGGTAATAAAGTGTAGCACATAGGTGGCAAAAGTGCCTGAGGTAAGATATACGATACCACGGTGTTGCTTCTGACGTCTTGTAAAAAGACGAAATCCCTCGATTTATACGGTACTTCTTGATCACGGTGGAGATGTTTATGGCCGAAGAAAATGCAGAATAAACATGGAGACGAACGAAATCTTCTCCCAATTTTTTTCTTTCGGTTTTTTTATTGCTTCTTTCTCGCTAGCGCGAGTTGCAGGCAAAAGTTAATTAAGGCAAAGGCTTATTCTGAAAAAGGCGCAACAGCAACGTACGGAGCGACCGTGATCGATCTTGCGTTCATGCTCGAACGAACCGGTGCATCCGGTTCTCATGCCCGCGTAGAAGAATATTCTGACAAACGGCGGCGAAATATCGTAAAACCGTCGATCGCTGATAATTAATAGCGTCGAGGAACGCAGCGGCCCATTATCAATGGGAAGCAATAAATAATGATTCTCTTTCAGCGACTGTTTATTAGAGGCTACCACTCTTTATTGTCAGTGCCACTTCATTGCACTTGCCGATACTCCACCTCCATTGTCTCTGTGATCGTTTCTTTCGAGCCTTTTCTCCACTTTTTTCGTTTTTCCCCTATTTTTACCTCGACCAGACAATAAATTTATTCCACTCGTTACCTTCCCTCTACGGAGAAACGAAACTCGATTTCACGTACACCAGCGATCGATACACCAACGATATCTCTAAAGTGTGCTAAAACGTGATACAAATAGCGATCTAGTCATTCTTATAAGTAACAATAAGGATAATAAGGAAACGAAAGAAAATCCAGAAAATTATTATGTATCGAATAAACGATTCAATGACTCCTAATTTCTCTAATCGATCGATACGAAGAAACGAAGAAACCCTATACCATTTCCTATATGTCGCTGAATCGCTACAATTTAATTACGAGCAGATTTTTCATCTTTGTCAAAAACAGTCGCGACAAATTGCTCGCGTGAAAGCAGCACTTAAACCGGGTCGTAGAATTTAAACGGATTACAGGCTCCTCGGGAACGACGGATATACCTCTCCTCGCTGTCTGAGGGACTTCTGCTACCCCTCGATAATCCTCAAGATAAGAAATATCAAGGTACAAAGGCGAAGTAGAAACTGAGAAATCCAAGATCATATTCCGTCCGTCAGGAGCCAGCCGGAAGGGTTCGTCTCGCGTTTCCCGTCGCGCCTAAGTACTCGCTCATTAAAAATAACGAAGGCGGCGGGCAGGCGGGTTCGGTAATTGAATTTCCAATATCTATTTACCTTTGCAAAGGAGCAGGTCCTCTACCTTTTCCTTGGCGATCGAACGATTCTCGATGGCTTATCCTTCAAAGAGGCTCCTTCTTATTTCCCTGCCAATTGTTCGCCACCATCGAAATAGAAACGAACGAGAAAAATCGACGGTCTAACGAAAATTTTACAATACAGTACGGTGTAACTCGTCTCTCGAGGTGATAACGAAGACGGTACGAAAACGGTACAAAAACGTGCGAGAAAACGTACTGTGAAAAATGTAGCCCGGCAAGTATACACCCGGGAAACCGGACGATCGTTCGCAAGCTTCGCGATATTTCGGCCACTTAATGGAAAGCTCGAGAGCTGGAGCTCTGGCCCAGGCAAAGGCACGGGCCATTCTCAGTCGCACATATATTTTCTTCGTTTCGACGGAGGGAGTGGAAAAGCGAAGTCGTAGTCGGAACCGCCCCTCGTTTAAGAGCTAAAGAAAGAAAGAACTGACTCTGCCTAGCTACAGAGGAGGGAGAGCATTGGAAGAAAATAAGGGCGGACTGAGAATTGTGGGAAATAAGTAACGCGGAACACGGCGGCAGCCACGGCTATAAGGGTGGACCTTAAAACCTGCGAGCGTCCCTTCGCTGGTGGAATTTAATTTCGACGTTTTAAGAGGACCCTCCCTCACCGACTCCTAGAGTTCGTCTCTCTGCCTGTCTCTCTACATCTCCCCTTTTCGCCTGCCGATAGATGAAAGGGGTTTATTGACCTGTCCACAGTAAACTCCGCGAAAAGTAGCCTTCCTCGTCGCGATACCCCCTCCTCTCCGCTTTGTACCCGTTTAGATCTTCCGCTTTGTCCTTCTGTGCCCCTGTCGAGATTCTTTCCGGCGTGCATCTCGTCGACTCGCGCCGGCTACCAAAGGCCAATCAATTAATAAAAGGTAAATTAACTCGTCCCGTCCATTAGCATTCGTTATTGTCAATCGACGAGCTGGCCCATGCATCTTTCCGTTCCTCCACTCGCCTGCCCGCATGCGTGTAACCCGAGATCGTTGGGAACCAGGCGTTCAGCAACGAGCCTTGATCATTGCTCGCCGCGATTCTTCTCTCGATTCATACTTTGTATACGTACAACGGTTACGACCCATGCATGTATATACTACGGATATAGATGTAAATGTACTATGGATATAGATGTAAATGTACTAGAAACGTGTGCGTGCACGCGAGAACCACACAGGATTCAATGGCCAGGTCCTTTCACGAGGGTGGACGAACGTCACTCTTTGATCCAGGGACAATCATGCCTCCGGAATCGATGCCGCCATTGTGCAAGGTGGTCGACTGCTTCGTTCATGTCCGAGGGTGCACGTAACTCTGCCTCCAGAAAGTGACAGGATCGCTTTTGTGACTTCCTAGCCGACTCGTTAGAGTTTCCGACGCTTTGACCACCGACGCCGTTGTTACCTAGAGACGTATGTCACGGGAGAAATGGGTATATGTGTCTTCAAGTCACGTGATTGTGCGACAGATTTTCAAATTGTAATTTTGAATACCTCTTGGAGGAAAGAAATTGAGATGTTTGGTAATATCGGAACAAATATTGAAAAAGCGAAATATATGAACACACGAATAAAACATATCTAAAAAAAAATTCGAAAAGTGACTGTTAAAATACGTTGAAACGTCGTCGAAGAAGGATTACCGTATAGCCCACGAAGAACATGGATGTAAATTTATTGAGGAGTTTTACCGTACTGAAACAGAATTGTTCGTTAATAAATACGGAAATTTACAGTTCGAGGGAAATGAAAGAAGGAAGCTGTCAGTGAAAGAACACCTTGTTTGAATACGCAACGAGTACAAAATTAATAAGTTCAACTGTCTCATACGTGGTGGCGGAAACTCTCGGGAAGGTCGCGATCTCACGGAAAAGAATCTTATCCATAAGCCACGGGCTTTATCACGCTGAATGTAAGAACGCGATTGTGCCTGCTGAATACTGACTCGTGGTGGCGAATATAGAGGGAAAGCCGTCAACCGGAGGAACGAAAGGGGAGAAAAAAATCTCAGGACACTTTTCTTCCCGGCTGATGAAAGAGAGCGAAGCGAGAATCAATGGTGAGAAAAGAGAGAGGAAAGGAGGAAAGGGAAGTCTTTAATCGAAGCCACGTCGAATCGATCGGCAAGCCAGTTGTCGAAGGGGATGGAGAGGCTAAAGTAGCGCCCCGTCGTCGAAGAGAGATCCGGTTACAGATGGCATAAAACGACTGGCAGCTTTGCATTAGCTTCGGTAATGGCGTACGTGACCGCGAGCTTAATATCCCAGAATGGTTTCACCTTTTTCCATCCTTTTCAACTTTCTTTCTCCATCTCCCTTCATCTTCTTCCTTTCTTACTTCCGCTTTCTTTCCTCTCTTTTTATTTCGTCGATGCACTTTCTTTCTGCCAAAAACAAGTTGCACCGTTTCCACCGTTTCTTTCCTGTCACGGTTTTGTTTTCGGCAACGCGCCGAAAAACTTGTACATCCGAAATATCCGCGTCACGCAATACGACCGAAGGACCACGAAATCGAACCGATATCCACCAGCAGTGCAGCCAATCCCCATCCCCTGCTGGTGCCACCATCAGCGCAGCAACGCGCCGCGTCACGACTGCCTTCGCTCTCTTCCCCGCAATGAAACGAGCCGCCTGTCGAATCCCGATGGTCCGAAAGGGGATGAAACGACGCAGGATACTACGGGGTGGACAGAGGTGGCGTATCAGGCGGCGCGATACGAATTTATATTCGTGTAAAATTAAATCACATAGGCGGTCTGCGTAGCCGTCCACCGGGCCAAAACCAACCAACCAGCGACTCATATGCATAAAGAACCGATTGTTTCATCCTATCTCCCGTTCTGCAACATTAGCGGCAACCGGGCAATCCGGTTGATTATCTTTTAATTAAATGTTTGCGTTTTATCGACGCGTTCGACCTCGGCGCAACGAGTTCCGCCACCAACCAACTTCCAGCATCGCCGTAAACGCCAAACCACCTCCATCCGCCTCTCTCCCACGCTCTCGCTGAATTGCACCGTCTCTCTGTATAGATACCACCTCGAAACAGCCAACGGAAGCGGCTGGAATAGCACCAACGACGTGTCACGCGACTAACTCAATTATACTCGATATAGGGTGAATGTACATACACGCTACTCTCCTCTCGAATCTCCCTGTCTACTCCTCATCCCTGTTTCCCTTCGTCGTCTTCCCCGCTCCCTTGGGAGATATACGTACACGTTCCGCGTCAAACGGAAGCTTCAAAACGGTGCATTATGGTCTTAATCACCCCCCGAAGGATGACGAGCTCCGTGGATGACACGGAGCGGTAGACAAACGCAGACAGGTGTCAGGGATTTGATTTTGTCGAAGCTATGTAAACATCGACGAGCTAGCACGAAAATGTAGTGAATAATGTGAAGAAAATTTTCTTTCATCGAAAATTTCTTTCGTCCGCTAAGTATGATAATAAATACTATAGTTTAGATATTTTATTATTTATAGTTTTGCGTATTTGTGTACATCGTATATATTGCTGTACTTACTTTCGATAAATGCATAGACTACTTTAGTTATAGCAATTTATTCGTAATTACAATAGAGATTTTTGTTTAGAAATTTCCTTTTGTTGCATAAATTCGACACTTCTTAAATGTTCGAGCAAAAGATTCTGTCGTTCGACGAATGTAAAATGCGGATCGATACAAATTATCGACGGTGTCCAGTTTTTCTGGAAATGCTAGAGGGATTTATCCGTGAAAAGCTCCGCGACAGAATGAGTACGTGCAAGAACAACCGGTTAAAAAGTCCGATCGATTCTACGGGTGACAAAAAAAGCCGTGGTGACACGTGGGTTCCCGGCATTGTGTGTTTCCCCGCGTGTTTTCGGTGTTACACGCGGCTCAACCCTGAAACTTGCAGCCGGGGCCGCGAAATTCAATAGCTGGCCGGAATAAATTCCGCGATAAACGCGGAACCGTAGAAAGTCTCTGGCATCGCGCGCGACAATACTATCTATCTTCCGCGTAGTCAGATTCCATTCGATCCAGCGAATCCATTGTCTCGCGATAAACGACCCATAACAGCACCGCGTAATCTGAATCACGTCAGGATTTCGCGCGCGCGCGATCACACACGTATTATGCAGTCATTCACGAAAGGCTTTGTACCTATAAAACGACTATTCTTATTCAAACAAGTTATACCCTCGCCTAATATCATTAACTTATTTGTTAGAATATAAAGTAACGATAACTATTACATAGTAAAATACGTTACTTTAAAATATCTCTTAACTGAATTTGACATTAATACGTAGCATTCATTATACCGGCTTTACGATAAAACTTAATTAAATTTCATTTTAATGACACAATAGTTTTGTTACAAGGTATACAAAGACTTTCGTGAATGACTGTATACGTATCACGAAGAATTCATAGGAGACAGGATGCAACGAGAGAACGAGAGACGAAACCGCGTCCGGCCTCTCTTTTTTCGTGCTTTTCGTCTTTCGTGCAACGATATGGAGCGCTCGTCCTGGTGCAGTCGCGCGCGTCTAAGACGCCTCGTAAAGTTCGTAAGAAAAGCATAAAGTTAACCCGAGGATGCCGTAAACACGTCGTACGAAGATCAGAATTGATACTTTATGCACGGCCCGCGAGCAATAAACGAGCCCTCTGCTAGACCAAAATCCTGGATGACGACCACGGACCTCGATGAAAAAGGTCGCCCACGGACAACTCCTTCCTTTGTCGTGCAAAGGATATTCCTGTGGAATCGAGAGAAATCGCTTGCGACTTTGGTAGTGCTCCGCATTTTTGTAATGTAAGTCCGTTCTTCCATGTCTACTGGGTGATCTAAATTTTATAAACATGTTACATATATTGAAGACTGCTTTTTCTCAGGCATCGCTTTCTTCAGTACTTTAACCTACAAGTAGACATTCCAAGTCGCCATAAATTTCTTTCGAGTTGCGCTGCTTCGTTCCAAATTGAATCGTTCCTTTATCGTAACTATTTCGTTTTCGATCAATGAAAAATTAATTCCGTAGAGTCGATCTTTTTTACATAGAAAACTTTGTAAAGTAAGGTCTCGTTTAATCTTCAATTATCTAGTACATTGCAAAAATAACTAGAGATATTTTCTATCTGAAATTGTCAATGATTAACGTTCAATAGTAACCAAGAAAGAAGAATTCTTCATTGGACTGTATTATTTGGTAAGTCGAGAGACACCACCTTCCTTGAATACGGGCACTGACAAGGAAAATAAAATTCCGCGAAACTCCTCTCGAAAGCAACACGATTCCCGTTAAACGATTCTTGCGGAACACCTTGTAGGCATGCGTGGGTACTCAAGCTTCGACGTCTCCGCGTATCTTCATCTCACGAGCCATCGAGCACGTCGACGAGTCGTAGAAATTGGATTTGTACTTATACCGCGAAACATACCGGAACGCACCGACATCGTTGCTCTTTCTTTCGTCTTGCGTGAGTTCCGGTTCGGTGTTCGTGCTCTCAAGAATCGTATTTCGTTCTCATCGCAGGAGAAACGCGCCGATACTCAGATCGTCCATGCGAAAGAAACTTTTATTGCAACGTGTAAAAAAACATTATGCGCTATGTATCGCAAGTATACTCTTCCCAATCTTTTTCTCGCATCTATAAAATTCAAACGAACCGTAAAGCCATGAGATTTTTATCTAAATTTGACTAAAATCACTTCGTAGTCGTCCCAAATATTTTACGCGGTAGCTGTTGCATAACGAAGCACGTTCTCACCGCGTCGACGGTTTCCAACTCGAAACCAAGAATATTTATCGAGCCACGCAAGCCAATAATTATTTCGTTGGCATCCACAGACCGACGACCGAAGAAACACGACTTCCTTCGTGCATGCCACGTGTTTCCAACTCGCACACGGGCCCCTCCCTTTCTCAAGTTCCTCGCGTCATTGGATTTCTATGGACAGTAATGATTCGATAAATAGTCCGGCCATATTTCTTCTTTTACTTCACAAGCCTGGCATAACTTCGGAAGGTTAAAAGGATCGAGGAAACAACATGCTCGAATCGAAAACGAGGCGTTCTCTCGTGGAAAGTAACTTGTAATTACCTCGGGGACGCTCCTCGTTTCTCCGCAACGTGTTCCGTCCTCGTACGAATGTATGTTTTCGGATAAAACACACTACTCTTGGGACACGCTCGCCTCCTCTTCGTTCCTCTCGTCCAAGAAGTTCGTAGTTTATTGCATCACGTTCGTTTATGGTTACCGTGTACGACGTCATAATAACACGGGCCATAACAATCGCGAAATTCGTCTTACCATGGCGGGGCTAACAATGCTGTGTAACAATTATTTATAAGGGAGAACAAAGCAGCCGAGGGTCTCTAGACTGGGGCCAGCGTTTCCCCTGATTTAACGTCCCGCGTGTATGGTTCGAAGACATCGGTGTTAAATTAAAATCAGTGTACCATTGAATACCGCTTGCCGTACACATAAGCGGACTAGCTCGCTTCTTAATCCTACCTTTGCCGCCGCTGCGATCCCGTTCCATTCAAACGGGAGATTAAAAAGTACGACCTCGTGGTAGTTGGAATACGTTCACCGTTGGGGATGAGACATTCTATTGTGTCTTTTGCCTGCGAAATTCTACAGAAATATGAAATCAAGCGACACGATCTTCGAGCAACCTCTCTTAAACTTATTCACTGTACTCTCACCAAAATCCACCTTAAATAAGAAGCTAAAAAATCCTAACTAAGAAGATACAAAACTTTATTTCAAGATCCATTGTGTTTGAAAGAAACAAACGTTTTAAGAGGCATATGGAGTAAACTTTCCTTCGGAGAATGACTCGAAAGAACTCGAAAGATAATCGCAGGTATTTCATGAAGCACGGGACGCGGCCCGTTATTCTTCAAAGAACAGGCATCGAGAGCGGCAGCGGCACGGTTGCGGCCGTGATGAATTATTAAACGAGAACCCTTGCTCGTAATGAAGCTATAAAACGAGCAGAGGGCTAGGGAGCTAGGGACAACGAGGTTTCAAAGCCGAGACCGTTAAACTTCTCCTCCATCGAGTGGAGCTCTGACTGAATTCCCGAGATTCATCGAGTATCCTCCGGAACCTTTTCCAACCAACGATCTACGATGAGGAACAGGCGAAATTATTACAATGACGAATCGTACACCGCGGACTCCCAGAGCAACTCTCGTTTACACGCACGACGATCCGTTAACGTCAACCCTTGCCGACGCGAACAGTTTCCAGCCGTAGTTCGCCTAATGACAATGACTCATCGGTCACTCGGCCGGCAGCGCTTCTGTTGGCTCCGGCCGCTTTGCCTACACTAGCCTCTGTGTAACATTAGTACTAATTGGTGATTTAATCCTAGCCGGAAGCATAGGAATTATGCAGCAAATTACCGCGTTATACCATCGATGTCCGAACCCCTTATCGCGATACAACCCGATGCTTTTATCTACGGAATCTTCCTAGGATCCTTGTCGATATGTTCATTAAACCGCCATTTTTTCTTGTTCCGTAGGTTACTTTGGTCGGCTCGTACCGGGTACTTTACTTGTTGAATGCATCGGCGGAGGAAATTACAATCACAAAGAACGTATTAAGCAAGCGTAAAACTATAACATACTCCTCTTCTGACTGTAATCTCGAGATACTTTTACATCCTATCCTCTAAACAACCGAATCACCATGTGTATTTCGTTCTTCAACCAGCTATCCTTCATCTATGATTCCTGAAGATACGCGTTCTCCAGAATCTCACGAATTTGATCATCTTTACCCATTATCTTCTCTGGACGCCTGACTCTTTACAACGCTTGACACGTTCCGGTGAAACAATTTTAGTTCTAGAAATAAAAGCATTTGCAACCACCGTTAGTTATAATTCTAAGTTCACCTCCTTTCTTTTTTCTTTTCTTTTAATACTTCAGCCAGTAGTGGTTCTGGGGTTAACAAAATAAAACGTGCTAGAGACGTAACAAAACAATATTGTCTATCATTTAATCGATCGATCGTTACTAGATTTATGGAAAAACTTTTCGTATTTTCCTATTCCAACTTCCCATACCTATTTGGTAGGCAAAATTGACGCAATCCTCAAACTAGGCATTCGAAGTTTGCACGAAGCGACCGAAACGCTTGTCGTTAGCGAGTTCGTTAGGGGAACCTATTCGAGAGATTCGACTATTAGCACGGCAACGTGATTTAATAATGGCTCCCCCCATCCCGGCGAAAGGTGACGAGGCACGAAGTAATGCAAATTAAATATTGTCACGCTATATTACCGAGGCAAGAGCGTTTCTAAATTGTAAATGGAAGTTTCCAAGTTTGCCTCGAATTATCATTCCGGCTAAATGCATCGTTGAGCTTTAACGAACGAACGCGCGAGGAAGAGAGCAAAGGTCCTGCCGGAATTGATTCAGCTGGACCAGGGAACCACCGGCACACGGCTCGAGAGAGATGGGTACCATGTGTGCACGTGCCTATAGATCCACGATGAAATACCACGGAGGCGTTGGGACAGTAAATTCATGTAATTTGATTCGGTCAAGTTAACGAACCGTGTCGCTCGCGACATTCGTAGTTCAACTTGACCAAACAAAGGCCCATTAAGTATGCTAATGCATGCTTGGGGACGAGTTCGTCGCTACGTTCGTCGCGATAAGTGTGAATTCGAAAAGCAGCAACGGTTACAATGCCAAGAACATCGCACACGCGTCTTGTTAAAATCGAACATCTTAGACGAAGTTCGAAGCAACAACTGTAGTGCTTTCTCGAACGATCGAACGTACTCAGAGAACGGCCTAGACTACAGGTTTCGGAGTGATGTGTAGACTTCGATCCATAAGTTATCGGTAAGATAAGAGCTGTCCAAATTATTCGAAATTGCTGCCTATCGCCGGACAGCGATATATATTTCCGCCGTGCAAAATAAACGCGAACGGATTTCTATTTACGACCTCGTGCCACGTTTCTCTCTGGCAGTTCTTCTCTCCTTTTCTATCTCTGCGGTGAACGCTCGCGCGGTTAGTCGCGACCGGCTAACTCTCGTTATCGCGGTACCATCGAAATCGTTACGCCAATGGCAGGACGACTTATCTTGGGCCGCAACCGCGAAACATCCATCAGTGTTCCCTCGCGAATGGTACGTCGCGGAGCGTGGACGCACCGGGCTATTAACATAAAAGCAGCATATCGTATCGTAGCCGTGGCATTAATTCATCCTACTATTCGGTTTGCATAGACGACCACGATATCTGTGGATCGTAGTCCGCGCGCGCTTACCCGTCACTCCACTTGGAACGGAACTCGGTAGCGAACATCAGCCTCCCCTATCGTCGATCGTGCGCCTCCTTCAACCTCCGTGCGCCGCGCGCAGCATCCCGTGCAACGCTCTCTCCTTGCAGATATAAATCTTTGATTACCGACAGGAAGATCCAGTAAAACGGAGTCTCGGCTACGTACCTACTACCTATTGATTCGTATCTATGCGTTCTTCTCTTCCTACGCTCTTCTTCCTACACCCTCCTCTCCTTCTTCTTCTCTTCGCGTTTCACCTCACCTCACCCCCTGCCGCCTGTTGTTTGATTCTACTTGGTCGTACTTCGATCCCTGTCCTTTCTATCCCTTTCTTCCCTTCTATCCACCCGTGCACAGCTCGGTCGAGGGCAAGTTGACTCTTTGAAGAGCCGGCACACGATGCTTCCGCTCGACGATAATGCGATTCGACTTTTGCTCTTTGCCCATCGCCTACGCGAGAGGGAGAGATTCACTTCAGCGTGACTTCTGTGCATGGCTGGCCGGCTCTCTCGTTATCGATTTCAAATCATCACAACATTAAGCGCACAGCGTGTATTCCTTCATCCACGGATCCGTCATCTCTGTCCTTCCCATCGCCGATTTCTTCCCCCTTGTACCATCGGACGCGGGGTGGAATAACGTTAATTTTTCAGGGGCTCCCTCCCGAGAACCTAGACCGCCTCCGGAGACGCAACTAAGGGTATTTCAATTGTTCGCCATTACTCGCGGAATAATTCATCTCCTCTTCCTGGCATCGACGTGACGAGAAATTACGTCGCGGCGGAACACGGTGCATACCACCATTTACTACTCTTCTGGGGGTGCATGGAATATCAGCGAAAACGAGACGGAGAAGGAAAGACAGGGAGAAAGGGAGGAAACGATGCAAAGTTCCGAGGCATCTGGTGAAAAACGATTATCATTCGTCTTGCAGCGCGGTTCGAGGGTGGTTGGTCATCCGTTACGGGACGAGACCGCGGTAATTGATTCCGCGAGAATTACCCGAGGTACATTCACAGGCTTGGCTATGAGAAATCGTCAAACTGGCGAACGCGGTAACTGGCGGCGCGGCGGCGACGCTCGGCTCGCGGCCGAGCGCAACCGGCGGATTAATTCCGTGGAACTTGTTACATCGTTAAGCAGCGTAACAAGTAGTCTGGCCTGAAATTAAATTTACCGACGACGATTGTACGCCCGTAGCCCTCGACTAATTGCCGTCGATTAATTTGTGATTTGTCATCGCTCTAATTGCCTCTTGCTCATCGTCTCCTTCGCCGAATTACCGTTGTTCCTCGCTTGCCTCGTGTTCTCCCAACTCTTACCGATTCACCCTTCTCGCGTCATCCTTGCAATTTGCACATTTCCACGTCCAAAGTATTCCCCGATCGATGTGACGTTAGATGAATCACTACATCCCAAGAGTACCGAAAGATCCTCTTCCTTCTTCTTCCTTTTTCCCTTACACCCTCCGAGGGTCTACGTAACGAAGAAACTAGATTTCCAGTTATCCCCGGCCACTTTGTACGTGCCTCTCGGCGTGGTCAGGCTCTTCGTGCCTGCGCTTTGTATTGCGACGCCCCCGATTGATTCGATTCGACGCGCAATTCGATACCGTTCAGTGGCAAGAAATACTTTGTCGCGCCACGACGTAGACCCTCGCGTTCGCGTTCGCTCGATTATTCGATGGAAGAAATCTTGCTCGATCCTCCAGACCTTGGCTGAAATATCTCTTCTAGTGATTCACGAGATATCACTTCGTGTGATTCATTCGTCATTTTGCCATCTTCCATATAGAATAATACTCCCTCTTTTCTTTGGCCGACGTTGTTGTCATCATGGTGATATTTTCGCGAGGCATACGAGGATCCCGAATAGCATCGGCCGGAAATTCTTTCTTAACGACTTGAGCGAGCTTCCTCCTCTCCGGAGAGAAACTTTTGTTCAACCGTAAAAGGCCGATACGGCCCGTCAGCTCGTAACTATTAATAACTTTTTCCATCGACATTGTTACCGCCATGGATCCGGAACTGATAATGGATCTCTCCCACTCTGTCAGCCAGTCCGTCACAATGGCCGTGAATCTCTCCCTTCCACGATTTGGCTGATTGAATTATTATCAACCTGTCTTTTGCCGTAAGTTGTTACTGCATAGCGGGCTCTTGTATGACGAAGATGTTGGAGAATTAATAGAGAAATTCGTAGTAAAATTAGAAAAAAATTCATACTATTCTTTTCACTGAGCCTAAACTATATTGGGCAATTTTTGAAAAAGGTTTCTCCTCGAGTAGCATTCGTATATTTCTATGTATTCCATTTCGTGAAATTAGAAAAGATATCTAGAGACAAAATATATTCGACGACTGGGATTTGTTTGGAATTTAATATTTCAACTAAGCTTCAATATTCTTTTCCTACTTTTCATCGTGTCACAAGATACCTAATATCGTCGCCTTCTTGAAAAATATCTCCCTTAATAAAGAATTCCGAATTTCTTCCTACAATCATCGTGTTCAACAATCCAAGCACTATTTGTTCAAATTCACGTTAATTAACCTTCCCTTAATTTCACCAAACGCACACCAGAACGCAAATAAATTTTCAAAAACCCTACATACTATTCAAATAACCCGGTATATTTTCTCATCTTACCAAATGAATAAATAATGTTCCATTCGCTATTCTCGTTGGCTTTATCCTCTTGGTTCCCGAGTTCTGAGGTTTCATAGTTAACGCGAAAGGAAACGGTCGGAGAGTTCGAGGAATAATCTCCTTTCTATTCCCGTTGTTCGTCTCGACGAGCTTCCGGCACAGAAAGGCGCAGCAGCGTGACGCAAACGAGACCCGCGATTCTCTCCCTTCTCGCTCTGGGAAACTCGTGAAAAACCATGAAAGAAGCAACGTATGCAAAGCAGCGAGAGACAACGACCTTGAAGGAAACCGAAGTTAAACGATAAATTTTCATGCGACGCCGGCAGTCGCGAGTAGCGGGGCCAAAGGGGACGAACCTGGTGTAACTTTCGTGCACGTTGATTATAATTGTGATTTATGTCGGTTTTCTACCTAACCCCGTTCGCCTCCCTCGACGACACGCCGTACACCTCCTCCTCGTTCTCTTCGTTCACCTTGTGTTTCATCGTCTTTTTCTCCTTTTCTTCTGCTACATCCCCATTCGAGGGCGCGGGCGACGCCCGTTAATAGAACACGCGTTAAAGTGTTATTAGTGGTCGTTGTATTGTTCGAAATTCGCGTGAAGCCGCTCTGAGAATGAATGGATTCGTGGGGAAGATGAAGCTCCGAGTAAAATTGGAAATCGATAAAGTTGAAGAGATTCTTTCGAAGAGGGTGAGAGTTGTAGTTTCACATAGGGCTATTTGATAATTCAAGGAATTGAAACGTTAAAAGGAAATAAATGCTACATCGATCGAAGTGATTACAATACAGTTTATTGCTTAAAGGAATACTTGTACATACATATGTAAAGATGTAGTTTCTGTTCAATTCAAACATAATCTTAAGTGAAAAACAAGCATAATGGACATAATATGTGTACACTACTTTTCTGAGGAATTTAGAACTAGTTTCAAATGTTAGCTTTTTTAATACTCACTAATCGTTTGTCTGATCTCTGTCCCTTGACACAAAATACAATATACAAGTATATACAAGTATATACAAGTATATACAATATACTTAATATACATACGTATAATATTTAGTATATTTAATAAATTATCTCTTTCCAAAATATATCAATAGACACCTTATGAAATTCGAAGGAAAATCACCCTACTCAGAATTCTTATAACAAAATTGATTCTAATACCTAAGAAAATCCTAAAATATAGATACACAATTACTCTATAAAAAATAAATCAGGGAAAGCACAAGGAACCATGAAAAGTGCAGTGGAAATTCTAGTCTCCTTCATCACAGTTATTCAGATCGCGAAATGCTCTAAACTGGGCGATCCCAAGGAAGGCCAGGCGTACACTCGCGTGTTTCGCTACACTGTAAATTGATTCCTAGCCACGAGTGGGTGAGACGGTACTTTCTGAGAGAGCACGGAAGCAAGAATAAGACTGCGAATTCCTGGCGGGTTTTAAGGAAACCCCGGTTAGAAATGCTCCTCGACGATCCCCATAAATCTAGACGAACGTACTTGCACGCTCTGTGATGCATTTCTTCCGCGCGATATGCACTGTATCCTTCTGTAAATCATCCTGATAAGACGGTACGTTGCGTAGAGTGTTTTTCTCTCCTCTCGCGAGACCAGATACGCTACAACCCTGTCGCGGAATCAATGAGGCGAGCTTTCAGAGATCGTCACTTTCGTCTCTTCAACTTCCAATCGATATATGGATGTCCGAATTAATTTCCGACGAACCAGGCTAAACGACGATGGGCAGAACCTGTCGAGCGGAAACCCGGGTCTCCAACTTCGTTAATTCCTCGATCCGATATGAGCATCGAAAATTACGCGAGCGGAGTACCTGGCGCGATTAGATTCCAAAAGTTTCGGAGAATAAATTACTTGTTAATACCGCGACTATGGTGCATTGGCGATTACTTCGATTGGAATTAAAATGCAGAACACCGATTCAGAGCGAACGGTAGCTGACGATGGGGAGAAACTATACAACTTTGAATAATTAAGCCAGAATTAAAGGAACGGAAGAATAAATTGCAACTAATTGATATTTTCAATGTTTTCAAACTTAGAAATTTGTTTTTATCATTAGAAAGACTGATGAATAAGATCAATTTTAACTACTAACGAATCGTTAAAAGTTATTCTCTTCACTAACAAGTACAATTCGAGAAAAGACTACTGTCTTTTCTTGTATTGTGTTTAATATAACAACGGATTGTTGTTGCATAGCGATCGACGAATATTAAAAAAGGAAATTACAAAGAAATTTCGTATATTTTATAAAGCATCCACTCGTGATTACGCATGAAATTGTAGTTCATTTATAAAATTGCATCCTAATCGTCACTCACTTCTCATCAAGATCCGCACCTAATGACGCCCACACCCCTAGACTCAGCTTCCCCTCGAAAACAAAGTTCGTAGTGATTCTTTCGTGTCAGTGGGTCGCTACGTCGTCCCTTCAGACGCGTGATGAACGGCTTTCTTCATGTTTATTTAATCAAGATTCTACGGCGAATGTCACGGTGTCTCTCGTCTCGTCCCTCTGGTGTCACAACCTGATGTCCCTCCACGGTTTCGTATCCGCAAAATTAGGGTGGCGAGGACGAGAACCCTCGTTTCCCGTCAGACAGTGCCGTAAAAAATAGGTTACAGTAAATTCATCAACGATTCGTCAACGACTCATTAACGAAACATTACCAATATATTTTCTAGTATGCTATTAACTTCCATAAAAAAAAAGTACTCAACATAGATGCAAATCGAACACAGACACGTACCAAAAATACCCAAAGTAAAAACGAACCTTTTTCAGTTGAAGCAAAATCAACACGATATCCGTTTCAAACGGCAGAAGTTAATTCCTCGTTCCACACTCGTTTCGTTCTCTACTCTCAGAAATCAAACGTGTCCCAGGGATTAGAGATCCTACCAGTTTTGCCCTGGTAACGAACGTTTCAATCGGAGAAATCGTTTTACACGGGGATCGGATTTTTCCACGTTGGGATCGGCCGAGTAGCTGTACGTTCCTGGGATTCATCCGGTCGACGAACGTCATCCCCTCGAAGCTGTCTGTCACTGCAGACTTCGGGGATGCCAGACAACGAGAGCACACGCGCGTCGAGAAAAAGGAAGAAAGGGAAAAAGCAACCGAACGAGATGGACGAAGACGAAACGAATCCGGGGGTTGGCGGGTATTGTCCGCAGGAAATAGAACGAGGGTAGCACCGACGGATTCGTATATATGACGAATAGGAGTCGCGGTTGAACCGATAATCCTGAGGAAGAACGGCTTAGCGGCTAAGTTGTCGGGCTTATCTGGCCGTTGCTTTTTGCTACGCGACGCGGGATGAGTTCCTCTGCGATTTCTGATACTTAACACGCTCATTGCGTTCATCTGAATTGACGTGTACTTTTAATTTATACATCTTGAAACGCGAATTAAAAATCAGAAAATTCTGAAAGAAGTTCTTAAAAATTCACATGAAATACGCAAGTAAAGTTTTCCAATATAGGTGGAAACAGATATTACGAATAAAAATTATTGAATCGAATTTGCAACGAACGTGTTAATAATTATGTTGTTTTTGATTTTCAATTTGTGAAAGGGAAGTCACGTTTTTTCGATTATGGAAGAAAAAGAAAACAGAAGGCGAAAAGGAATATGAAGTATCTTAGAAAAAAAGGATTCCCTTCTTATGTAGCTGGTAATCGAAGAACTTTTCTCGTTTGGTCTTCTAATTTCGGATGATAAACTCTTGCTTAATGCAATTATCCTCCCTTTTCCTCGGGATACACCCCCGTAATCGAATAATTTTCCCCCTTTTCGCCTAATACACCAACGATAATAAGTGTCTTCATTGTCTCTCGTTGGGGCGCGAGTTTATCGTGCGTATATCCCTAATTCCAGCAAAGCAATCATAGAACGTAGAATATATGTTCCAGGCGATATATGAATCATAATCTTTCGATAGCTGTTTCTTGGTATTCGAAAGTGAAGGCGGGATATTTTAGCGGAAATATCGAGAAGAAGACATTCCGAACACGTCTACGATCTGGTTGACAAATCATAGACAGAGGCATAATAATTCTTTTGCTTCCTGCCACGCTATCCGATAGCGAAGAACCGTGCCAAAAAACCGACAAATATTCCCGGGGCAAAACGAAGGAACTACGCACCTCGTCGAGGACGCAGTTTGCATTTTTCAACGTCGAAAATTCTCGTTCGCGGTCCCCAGGGATGGCACACGCGAGAATCGAACGGAAAATGGAGGCACGGTGGAGATTGCGTCCCTCGATGTCGTCTTGCTCGTACGTCTCGAATCGGTTGCAATCTTTGCTTTTCTCCATGATTCCTGGGAATGATTAAAAATGTCTTTGCCTCAAGACTTCGATTATTAAGTGTCACGTACACGTTCCACAGATTGCAAACTTCGAATTCTTCGCGTGTTCGTATGCTTAGCTTTAGGTGCAGACGCGTCATAGGGAGAAGCAGTCGTTTCTGTAGACACCGTTCTCGCCACTCACTTTAAATACAAGTAAGTACGAAACTTAAGTTACAGACTGAATATTCTTTCCTCTGGTACATTGTCCGTTTATTTCTTATTATACGAGTTTGCCTCAGTTTAGATAAGAAAAATTATAGGGTTAAGGATTGAGATTAAGCTAATAAAAATATAATTATCTTAATGATGTGTACGAACCGCATCTTTTAATGTAAAATCGTTCAAAACAACCGCGATACACGATTTCCTATAACCATCTTTAATTATCAATTAGAATCTTCATCCCGTATCTGCTCCACTAGATACATTCCGTCATTTACTTCTTATGAATCAGTTAGTCCTAATTACGTACGAAAAATTTCAGGCGCTCTTATCCTTCGCGAGATTCTAAGCACTGAATTCTAGTAAAAGGATTTTCAAGACCGTAAAAGACGTAAAAGAGGATCCTAGGCACGCATCGATATTCGGTTTCGTGTGAAGTCTCCCTCAAGGGCCGTCGCGAAAGGGATAGCCAGCACGGGGGCGGACTGCATAAATTTGGAAGCTGCAATTGGAGGCCGAATACTTTTACAATTCAAATTATGGAAATCCCGCGGGTGTACGTACTAGCGGACATCGTTCCTGCCGGCGCGTGTACGTCGAGCATGAGCGGATTTATTCCTCGGAACCAAACCCCTCCCCCTTTCAAACCCCTTTTTTCGTTCAAACGCGTTCCGTTCACCTCTACACCGCCCAGTGTCCTCTCTTTCTCTCTCCTTGTCCCTTTCACCGCTTCATGATTCTTTTCACTCGTCCACCAATGGATAAAAAGAAAGAAAATAACATCATCCCCTCGAAAACTACGCGACGCCAGTGGTGGAGCACGATAAAGGGATATCGCGATCTCGTCGATTCTAATTCTATAATTCCGTGCTTAAGCTAGCCCCGGGGCCGAGCCTACAACACTTTTATCTAAATCTGTGTCACGCGCCTCGCTTCATCCCCTTTAATGCTCGTCGCAGCCTCCGCAGCCGTGAAGCGTGAAAAAGCGATGCAACCGAGAGCGAATTTCTACGCTCGCGTGTTTCAAGTTCGATTCAAAACTTGAATATAGTCGGTCCAGCGTTAGACACAACGAAACTCTAGCTTTTGATCGAAACGTGGAAACCAGATCAAAGTTCTTTTTAAAAGAGTTTGTAGCGGCACATGAATCAATGGAATATTCAAATTGGAAGAGACTTAGCCAACGTTGTTTTAATTTGCTAGGTTCAAAGGTAAACAAACTCCGGAAAAATATTATCGCCGTTATTTGTAATCGTCAACCGGAGTCACATTTGAACTTTTCGTAATAACACCGGTCGATACAAATAGACTAACGTGCTCTCTAGGAGAATCATTATAACGAGTCATACAGTCGAATAGTGAGCGTAGAGTTGAACAGAAGCATTGAGCGAGCGGCGATTACGACCGACATACACTATCTCTGTACTTGTACTTAAAATGATTTTAATATAACTGACAATTACGAATTCCTCACTTGTCTCTTTAATAAACCAACCAACACGTACCTCGGGTGCATATATGGGTTGTTCTCTTGGGATATATTTCATAAAAATTTCTGAAATCTACGATAGTTCTCCTATTCTTATTCTCGTCAACGTGCTTTCAAGTATATTATATCGAATTTCTTCGTGAAATTTGAATAAAGTGCAAACTACAACCCTCTACATTCCTCTCTACACACGACGAATATTCCCCGTACCGACGTTTATTATCGTCATGGTTATGTGCGAAATTTTCAAGCATCGCAGCCAGTACATTCATCTGGAGCGGCTTAACGCGGATCAAATTAAAAATGAATCATGGAGATCGGATCGCGCGGTGCATCGAACGTCCGTCGTTCGGGTAAATCATATCGCGCGGCGGATTCCAGAAATTGAATTCTCACGTGGGAGGTAAAATGACATCGGCGGCCGGCTAATTTTCATGAAAAATCCAACGTGTCTATCCCTGGTCGCGCGCGCTTTTACATTAATTCGTGGACCCCCGTAGCCGCTTTAAAAGCATCGACCAAAATCAATATCGCCTCTACGGGATGGCCTTTTAATCAAGCCAGATACCGTAATCGCGGCCTACTCTCGTCTCTCCCTTTCCGCTTTTTCTTTTCCTTCTATTTTTCTCTCTTTTCTCCTTTTACCTTTTTTTACTCTCTTGCAACGTGTTCAGTGGCTACCTGGGCAACGCCAGATCATCCTTCCTGCGGACACGCAAGACGTCAGGCTGTTTAAAATTGAAATTTATGTGCCTGCTCGATGAAACTGTGAAGCGTCAGAGGGAGAAAAAGCGAGAGAGGAGAAAAGGTTACGCTGAAATGTACGTGAAAAATGATCCTGTTAACGGGTCGAATGAGAAACCAGGGCGGTATCTAAACATGTACATCGTTTCGGGATAGTAATTTGGAGTTTTCAGAGTGAGATGGACGAGTCTCGAGGATTAGAAGGTAAATTCGAGAAAATTGAACATGTACACGCATGGAGAGGCGATTCGTGAAACACCAACGAAGCGTGGCTCGTCGATCCACGTAATGAGCCGGTGTCCAGCGAGCAGAACGAGTTAATTAATCCTCCAGAGACCGGGCACGCTCTGTATGCGTCGCTCGATAATTACTCGTGCAAGTGCGCTCACACTTGCACTCGTCAAGTTCCTATTCTGACGCGCGATTTCCTCGCCAACCACCTGGCGTACACCATCGAACCGTAAAAGGGGATCGATACAGTCGATTGTCGTCGTGCACTCGATACAATGAAAAAAGATTCAACTATGGCTGGGCTTCGTCAGAAACGTTAACGTTTACGACTGACGCCTGTTGGAACACGAAGGTAAAACTCTAAAGATATTCTTTACGATGATTTACAATATCTCGAGCTTTTTCGAAACTTTTTCAACGCTGTGTTGTATAGAAATAATTTACAGAATGGTGGATTTCGAACTATATGTATAAATTATACGTAACACCATAAATTTTTTAAACATGTTGTTCCTTACATAGAGGGATTCTTTTAGCAACAGGAATAAAATTTGTTTGTAAAGAGCTACGAATCTCTGAGAAAATAAATTATTATTCGATAATCAATGTGGTTCAATTTGCCATTTAATCCTTTATAAAAATAATATGACATCAGAAAATTTGCCAATAGCGGAAGAATGGGAGATAAGAAAGCTTTAGATTGGAACACGCCCGGCGTTAAAGCCCGGTTTTACTCGTTCCCTTTAACGAACTCAGGTAACGAATTAATTAACGAACTCCAGTGCAATTCCGAAGTACCCCGTACATTCCTGATACATCGGCTAATGAAGATCCCGACTAATAGTAGTTCGAATAATCGTAGGACGATAAAATCGAGCCCGCTTAATCGAACATCCCACTTTCCTCTATGCCTTTGGATCCGCTGTGCGATTAAAGCAAGCAGCACCGAAGAAACGAAACAGCCGAACCTCATTTCATGCCATGAATCCACGGGAAAAAAATCCTCCAGAACTACGCCAAGAAGTGTTTTACGTTACGCCTGATGGCGTCGGAAAATTGCTTCCGTCTCAAAGGTGTCTCTGACAACGATTCACACCGAGTGTTTCAGCTTCTTCAAAAGATAACCGGTTCCTTCGTCTGACCGAAATAACAACGTACAACCAATCGTCTGCTAGATAAAAGTTTTTAGACTAAAAATATTCTTACTTTCCTTCGACTTGGTAGAAGATTAATAAACAGTAATTAACAAATAGGAATAGGATAATGTTTGGATGGTATAATGCAAAAATGATCGCAGAATCTTCTCAAAATTTTCTCTCTGGTTTTTCAATAGGATTCAGATCACAAGACTGTGAAATTCAATATGTACATTTCTTAACTTACTGTTTATCTCCAATTTCTATAAATAACTTTTACAATTTTTAACATTTCACAATATAGCAATTTCTATTATACAGGGTGGTTGGTAACTGGTGGTACAAGCGGAAAGGGATTCTACGCGAAAAAAGAAGTCGAAAATATAGAATAAAAATTTTTCGTTTGAGGCTTTGTTTTCGAGAAACTCGACTTTGAATTTTCGCTCGGTACGCGTGCACTTTATCACGTCTCGTTATAACGGATCTCACTGTAGATCGTTGTCTCGATGGAAAAATATAAAAAAAAAATTAAAAAAAAATAAAGTTACCGGTACTAGTAATCGGAACAACTAAGGATCCATGTTTAACATGCTCCAGAGTTCTGCCAACTATCTACAAAGCAAACACCAAGCCTATCATGGACAGTAAACTTTTCAATGAATGGTACGATGAATGTTTCTTAAAATTAATTACAGAAAGACAACAGAAAATCGGGCGCTGAAAGAAAACTCTGCTGTTGCTAGATAACGTTGCCACTCATCACGAAAGCGGGATAATAAGTACAAAAGATGAATTAGTTAAAATCATGTATCTTTCATGTGACGCTGCACCGCTCACACAACCAATGGGTCATGGAATAATCGCACGTTTCAAGCGAATGTACCGAATCGAATTGCTGAAAACATTAACTCCATGTACTAAACCCTATACAACGGAAGAAGTGATAGTCAACCAATACCACTTAAATATGTGGGATTGTTGACGCATGACAGGTAATGCTTGGGTCAAATGTCAAGAATCCAATACTAAAAAACGCGTGGGACAAGTTTTTGAAGGATGACAGCGAACAGAGTTCGGAAGACCCCGAAACAATAAAAAGGGACATAGATAAAAAACTGAATAAAATACCAGGATGCAGAGGGTGCGACAGTATGTGCTGTGATGAACTGGTTTGAAAGTGATAAGAAACATGATACCGACATACAAGTCGATATCAACAGTACTCTTATAGATTTTATAAATGTAGCTATGGATACAGAAGCGAACAAACTTACTGACGAGAGCTTTGAAGACATACTTGATGATAGCTCTCCATAAAAGGCCTAGATGATTTGAACTACAAAATGAAAATAACTCGGAGAAACTACTTATATTAAGACATATACATTAAATATATTAAGAAATATAATATGTTTTAGTGTCAAGTAAGGAATGAGATGGGTAAGATTTTATTTAGCGTTTAATTGTTTGTTTGTACCATTTTTTTTTGAAATATATGTCACTGGGTATACGAAAAGCTGTTTTCCTACTATCCGGATATTTATTATTATTAGTTCCCATAATCAAGGTTCTGCAATATAGGCAAAACAAGAATAGACGCGAAATGGTATTCTTGTATTTACGTTCTCTTTGACTTTCATACTTTCAATTTGATAAGTTAGAGTTAAAGTAATTGTTAATTTAAACCTTTATAGTGAATATCGAGATGGACCGATTAATGTATTAAAGAAATATATGGTCCCACAAAAAAATGATGATGACCTTCAAATCTTATTTAAAAAATAACTTTCGGAAAAAACATGATCTACCACTGCGTGTGCTCCTCGAAATAGCATAACTTTGTCCTGTGTAATCTTTTCCACACAAGCATTAAAAATAATCATTATCATTATCTGTTGCTCTTACAAAATTACGTAAAAATACTCAAAAATAAAACCATGAAAAGAAGCTTTGCAATATTCGCAGAAACAATGGATTATTAGTATTCTTGAAAATGTTACCGTTTATAGAATAGACAGAAATATAAATTCAGTTACAAAAAACCATTTATTAGTAAACTATTTACAAATAAAATTATTTTTATTATTCTCATAATAAATTCACAAATTTCATGGTGCTTGCTTCTATCAACTCTATCAACTCTTGGTCGAATATTATTTTATTAGACGAATATTATTTTGATATACAATATATAACCTCATTATACATCACATACATACATTATCCGAACGTTCTATCATCAGAATGTTGTATAATTCTCTATAGTGTATCTCATATACGTATATATCTATATACATATGTTACATACGTATATATACCTATATACATACGTTACATACGTATATATACCTATATACATACGTTATATACGTATATAATCCATATAGTATCTGTTTCCCCCGATCAAAATTATCGACAACTATATAAAATCTCGTCACAACATTTCAGTGCGGTATTTACATTAGAATACGTTCCATACAATAATGGCGACAAAACGGAAACGGACACCGTTGACAATTGCCGACAAATATGATATCATTCAACTGATGATAAATGGTGAGACTCAGAGATCCATAGCACAAATGTACAATCTTTCACTTATCACTGTGAGCAAAATAAAATCAGACCACGAAGAGATAAGAGCAAATTTCGAGAGCACCTCAGCGGCTGCTAGTAGTTCTAGAGTACAGTTCAGAACGTCACAGGATATACGATTGGAAAACATTATTTACCGGTGGTATTTACGAAATAGAGATAAAAGCGTACGAGTGACAGGAAAAATGATATCCCAAAAAGCTATGGAACTTAAGGAAAAATTACAGATAAAATCTAGTTTCATAGGCAGTGCCCGTTGGGTGGTAAGCTTTAAAAATCGTTACCGTCTCCGTAAACAGGATATCGATGAACATTTTCGAATCACAAATCGAGCTGAAGCGGATATCGTCAAATCTAACTTTGAAAAACTTCTGTTATGCGAGGGATACTCATTGGACAACATTTACAATGCCGATAACACAGGAATATTGTGGAGAGTACTACCAGAAAAAACTTCGATCTTCGATCGTCAGAGAACGCCAACAAGCAAAAGAAGGATGAAAGAAAAGGTTACTGCATTTCTTTGTACAAATGTCACCGGAAGTCACATGTTGCCAATACTAATAATAGGCGAACTTAATTCCTCTCGACGTAACAGAGATTATTATTCAAATGATCTGTCAGTTATGTACAGAGCTAACACCAAAGGTTTGCTGGACAGTAAAATTTTCAATGAATGGTTCGATGAATGTTTCTTAAAATCAGTTACAGAAAGACAAATGAAAACCGGACGCAGAGAGAAAACTCTGTTGTTGCTAGATAACGCTAGCTCGAGTCACGAAAGCGGGTTAGTAAATACAACAGATGAATTAGTTAAAATCATGTATTTTGCACTTGACGTTACACCGCTCATACAACCAATGGATCATGGAATAATCGCATGTTTCAAGCAAATATACCGAAAAAATTTGCTGAAAACAATACTGCCAATATCTGATAGCCGTACAGCGGACGAAATCGTAAGAAATTATGACAAATTAAAGTTCAGGGATTATTGTCGCATAATGCGTGATGCTTGGTTAGATGTCAACAAGGTAATACTGCAAAACGCGTGGAACAAGCTTTTAAGGCGTGGAAACGACAGGAGTACGGAAAACATCGAAATAATAGAAAGGGACATGGATGAAACATTGCAGTTACTGCAGGAATTACCAGGATGCGAAGGGTGTGACAGAGCCTCTGTAATATGTTGGTTTGAAAGTGATAAAAGAGATGTCGACAAAGAAATGGGTACGACCGATATTCTTGCAGATTTTCTACAGGAAAATATAGGCAACGAAATTACCTTTGAAGAAATAATTGACTATCAAATGGTTTGAGCTACAAAATGAAAATAACTCGAAGGAATTACATATATTAAGACGTATATATTAAAAAATATATTAAGAAATATAATATGTATTATTGACAAGAAATGTATGGGACGCGTAAGATTTTATGTAGCGTTTAATTGTTTCCTAGTACCATATGGTTCCAAATATATGACACTCATTACAGAAAAAACTATTGTTCTATAATTCAAACACATTTATCATTATTAGTTCCGATAATCAAGGTTCCTCTGTATATCGAAGACAAGGAAAGGCGCGAAATGGTATTCTTGTATTTACATTCTCTTTGACTTCTATACCTTCAATTTGACAAATTAGAGTTAAAGTAACTGTTAAATTAAATCTTTGTAGGGAATATCGAGATGGATCGATTAATGTATTAAACAAATATATGGTCCTATAAAAAAATAATGATGACCTTAAAATCTTATTTAAAAAATAACTCTCGGAAAAAACATGATCTACCACTGCGTGTACTCCTCCATATAGCATAACTTTGTCCTGTATAGTTTTTTTCATACAACCATTAAAAACGAAGATATTTAGATATTCCGCTTTAGGTGTTCCGATTTATGTTCCCCACTCTGTATATCAGCAGATATTTATCAGTGCGAGTACCTACCAAAGCCGCTGGATACGTAAATAATCTGTGCAAAACTTAATTTGGAATTAAATTTATATTTATAAAATCATATTATATAGAAAGAAATACAATACACAAATTAGCTTCTTTTTTTCCTCTTCTATCTCGTATTCTTTATAATTTGTCTCATTAAACGAAAAAGGTACTACAATTGTAATTAATTAACTAAATATAATTATTAAGAGTTTAATTATTGGGAATGGCGACCTCGTCGATTTAAATGACTGTGAAATATATTATCAAGATTTTCATTCTCAATAACTTTTCGTCGGTTTTGGTTTTCAAGTTATGAAGCAATTTGTTCATCACATACATACATTATCACAACGTTCAATCATCAGAATGTTGTATAATTCTCCATAGTGCATGTCATATGCATATACAGGGTGGTTGGTAACTGGTGGTACAAACGGAAAGGGGGTGATTCTACGCGAAAAAAAAAGTCGAAAATATAGAATAAAAAAAATTTTTTTTTTTTTCATTTTTCCATCGAGACAACGATCTACAGTGAGATCCGTTATAACAAGACGTGATAAAGTGCACGCGTACCGAGCGCAAATTCAAAGTCGATTTTCTCAAAAACAAAGCCTCAAACGAAAAATTTTTATTCTATATTTTCGATTTCTTTTTTCGCGAAGAATCATCTCCTTTCCGCTTGCACCACCAGTTACCAACCACCCTGTATATAGAGGGTTTTGCGATAATCTAATATTCTGAGCAATTAATTTCTCTGATAACGTGAAGAGTATAATGGAATCTCGCAAAAGACTTGATTAATAATTGGCTGATCGACTAACTTTAGTCGAGAATCGATAATCCCCTTCTCCTTTCCTAAATAAATCCAACTTTTCAATGAAATCTACTCTGCTTTCACAGCAATACTTCCTCGTCTATGATTGAGAAATTTAACTGAAAGCCAATCAACGCGAAAGAGCAATTAACCCTAGCTAATTATAGGTGCCTAATCCCAAAACCAAGCAGATTGCGAAAACGGAAGTAGCTGTTACAATGAATCTGTTTGATTCACGAACATCTATTCGTCATTCTTGACTAGCGTTAGTGAAGCGATTCCCTGTTTAGGAAGCTGTTATCGTAGTCAGCCGCGGAAGATCAGAGAACCGACGAGTAATTATCCTCGAAACGGAAACACACCCTGATCCTTGGGTCCTTCTCCCTGACGCTAGTTGGTGGTCCCGCGTGCACATTAACGGCATGTGTGCCGAGTGCGTGCGACGTGATTGATTTGCTCGGCGTGTGGCTAACTTGAATCAGACCCGCGGGTTGAGTTGCACACTTGCAAGAGTGAAACACACGCGTGGTTCGTGGGGATAATCTTGAGAATAGCAAGAGTTCGGGGGGATTGCGTTTATTTATTCACGAGCTCGATTAGTCGAAATACCTATAATTGTTATCGATCAGTGGATACGCGTTAGGGTGGAGCATATTAAATGTTTTCATTACATAAAGCTTGAACTCTTTCATGACCAAAGTTATTTATATGTACTTTAACAAGCCATTAATGAATTATTGACTAAATTAATGGTAAATTTAGTTAATCAAAATAATGATTCATTATCTTTTCCAATGATCTGAAATTAGAAGATTCTTCGAACGGTATTTTCACAGTTTCTTTATTCTAAAGTGATTTGTTGCCCGTTCAAAAATAGTCCACGAGATTGTTTGTTGATTCTATATGGATCATCTAATTAATAGTTTTTAGGTGGATTAGATAATTAAAGAATGTAATATTGACAGTCGATGGCAACTGAGTTTAGAAATTTACCGGATAATAGTTTATAGACAAAGGATAATTCATTACCGCTGATAACATTTTATATTTGAATTTCACCGACGTAATATTATTTACCCTGCATTAGTATTCGCTAGTGGAACCGATTAAGACTTTAAAGGTAATGTTTAATATTCCCTAACTTTGTTTTGCGAATGGAGGAGCGCAATTTCATTGCGACGCTATCGAATAACCTACACCCGAAGATGACGAGAAGTTTCGAGTTTAAACGATGCAACAACTTCCGAGTTTCGTCCGTGCAAAAATCATTTAGGTAACCGCCGCACCGTCGCGTCGTTTTACCTCACTGCTTCTTCTAATGATAGGTATACAAGATATCGCGAGACCAGCTGAGAGATTAGATTGTATTAAAGCATTCTCAAGCGGTAAATTCCGTATTCCTTTTACTCAGCGAAGGCGAATTCCGGTGTTCGTCAAAGGTAACATTTTGCGTGAATGAAGTCAATGAATAGATAGACATATTCTTAATAACACATATCAGCTTTTAGAGATTTATGTAAAATGCGAATTATACGTAAATTACGAATTAAATACTGAGATTCGTGGATCGCTACGGATGATATGATTGTTTTCAGTGAAGCAGAAAAAGGGTCGTAGTATTATTTAATACATCATTCACCAGTTAATATTTGCCTCATAAGTAAGACACAAAACATGAAAGGATGTGCTTCCCGACGACTATCTACGCTTTCTATGGTTAAAGTACAGAATGCGAATAAAGAGCAGGACGGTTAAAGCAAAAAGTCCCCTTCTAAAGTTTTTATGACTACAATTCTGATTCTGATTGCTGCATATCTCTTTTCTCATTTATATATGTTAATTACTTTGTAGAAGGGTAATTTTCAGTGCAATACGTTTTATAATTTCTACATTTGAAGATAACTGTTAGCGCATATTTTTGGAACGTATACAAGGATGATAATGATTGTAGATGTAATTACAAATGCTTGTAATGAATGAAAATGAGTTTGAAACTTCTATTGGAACATTTGAAAATATATACTAATGTGTTTGAAGGTTGTGTTTGGAACTGAAGAAAGTTTAGCAAAACTGTGTGGTATCATTGTATGATAATATATCACTCGTTGCTCAGTTACCGACAGCAGATAACGTATATGAGACCTGGTAATTGGCATAGTTTTCTAAAAATTAATCTTTACATTGCTTCTTTACTTTGTTCTTATATCAGTTAATTAATCTTTGGAAAGCGGTGCTAAGCTAAAAACTAGGCAAACAGTCCAGGTTAAACGAACCAAAATTCTTTTAAAAACTTTTTTGGCAGTCTAAACTGAAATGACAAACTCGTAGGATGCCGTGGGATATTTCAAGGACATCGTGGCAAAAATGTGTCTTAGTTTAAATTAATTATAAAGTAGATATACGTAGGCCATAATCTATGTTTTATTGCATATTCTTTGTAATAAAGTATGATCGTTTCGTGAAAAATGGATATTGGTGCATCCTTACTTTTCATTTTTAACTCGCATCGTTTGTTTTAAGCCTTAGTTTTAATATAATTGTGAAGATCAAGTACTTAATTGATGTATGTATTTACCCACAGAAGTAAAATTTTGGTGATCTTTTAGTCTTTTCATTCCTTTTTGCTCTGTTCATTGGTTTTTCGCTTTTTCCATTGGACGTAATTTGTCCTTTTAATTTACCGATAAATTGTGTTGACTGTATGTCTGATTGTGAGTCACACTATCTATATTTCATAATATAGTATAATTAATAATTGATTTGAGAACACAAAGATTAAAATATGAAAAATTAAAAAATTTACATTTTTATATTTCAGATATATGGAATTACAATTTTGTTTGAAACTAATTAAACGAATCATTTAACTATTATTGTACAATAATTTATTATTTTGATAGTGTACAATGCTTTCTGAAGTATTGTAGAAGGATAGAATTCTATATTTCGTTGTAATTATAGGATATCTTGTTTTATATTTTATTTATAATTTTATAGAAGACTTTAGTTGTAATTCAAACCAGTACTACGCTGCTTCGATAACGTCGCATGCAACACGAAAATGGAATGGTAGGAGAGGGTAGGTAACCCCCAAAAACCTAGAACTCAAAAAAGCAAAAAGCACTGAACTATTCCTGCCTCGTCCGTGGTTTTAATTCAAACTACTATTATATTCAATCGATAACGTCGCATGTGACATAAAAATGGTAAAGGATCAAGTGACCCCCAAAACATGGAACACAAAAAAGTATTACATGTTACGTTTATTCTGTACTTAATCAATGAAATTACAATCATAGATTACCCTTTGTTATCCCACGAACTTAACTCCTCTATCATTTTCGTTTCACATGCGACGTTATCGATTCAGTATAGAATAAGACTATAGCACTAGTGGTTGGAATTAAAATTATATGTAGCTATGGAATTAAAACACCCCAATGAATACTTTAACTACCTACATAGGACATTATGCACAAAAATTTATTCATTCAAAACACTAAACAAATTTCTAACAAGTGCCTATTACCCATAAACATAAACCTGACTTGACTTAAGAATAGCCTAACTTCCAAATCGTCATAATCATAAATTTTATTCAACTTAAAGATACCTTCTAACTAATTCTAAATTTAAGTTAACTTGTCTATCAAAACTCTAAAAATGTTTATAAGTCCTACCTCAATATCTAATAATATATCTAATATATCTATATCTAATAATAAAATATAATATATCTAACAATAAAAAATAATATATCTATATCTAATAATAATATAATTAAGGAAAAAAGATGTTAATGTAATTGATGTTATATGGAATGAAAATAATTTTCAGGATATTGAGATTGTGCACTTCTTTTCATTGGTTCTATAAAAGGTTTTGGAACAAAATTCAAATTCCAATTAGTTTAACTAAATCTCAAAGTTCTTTAGAGCCTACAAAAAATCTAAGAGTTTCTTATTATAAATCCTACTTGTACAAAAACCTAAAGATTTATACAAACTACCCAAATGAAAATCTGAAGATCTAAAGACCTAATTAATGCAAAAAACGAAGAAGAATGGATGCTTTTTAGGATATAAGACTTCTTCCAATGATCTCAAAACATTTTATCCATTTTAAGCCTCATTATAGATAAAAGAATCAAATTACCAAACATCAAAATCAAAATATTCTAAATGTGAAGCAATCTGAATTTGAATTTAATCAGAAATTGAAAATTGGGTTTGAATACTACAAAATGAAAGAGGAATTGACTAAAACCATATGGCTCTTAAGAACCAAACAACTTTACATTGAAGTACACTTTATGTAATTTCAATTATTTCCATATAATTTGAATGTTACTCAACCATATATTTTGAGTATTGGGTATTTAATAAAATTATTTAAAAATGATACAAATTTTAAACAATACGACAACAAATTAAAAGTGTTTGTCAGTATCAAATAAATACCAGCAGTATTTTCAAAAACAAACGCTCTGGAATCAAGGAGTGCTGAAAAAAGACACTAGCCAGAAGGGCCATTCACTTGATATAAACCCGAACAAACTATGAGTGAAACAACTTCTTCGTTTCGTAATACTAATTTATTAAATTCAGTTATAAAATAGAAAATTTGAAAAATAAATCACGAAGAGTGCTTCATCTCACTTGCAATAATAATTAATTTACCACTGAAAAAAAAAAAGAAAAAAATACAAAATTCCCGGAAGCTAACACCACATAAGGATGAGTTAATCATTTCACGCAACGCTAGTAAATGCTAATCTATGCACTCGTACTGAAATATACGCAACACTAATGACGGGAGATCTCAATGCAACCGAATGGGAGGTTGCTGGTATACGATCACTTTCGTGCAACTATATCAGCTGCATCAAGTGATCCAAAAGACTGTTCGTCAATTTCAGTAGGAAGATATTCGCGCACTTTATCAACGCAACACTAATGAAAGAAACCCGACCATTCATCGACGCAACGCTAATTGTAAAAATAATCAAGACGGCCGCGATTGAATAATTATCGCAACACTAATTCTTCGAAATAAATAAAATTAAATTAAATTAAATTAAAACTACTATTTCTGAATAAATTATTGTAAAAGCTACTTCAATTACTCGCAATAGGCAAAATTCGCAACATTACAGAATTAATTAATATTCAAATACAGAATAAGTGTATTCTAATATAACACCATAGGATTCTAATAACTGATAATAAAAAGTGATAAGAACAACCGCGGCATCTTATAGTTCGCAACGCTAAAGCAAACACTAATTCAATCCGACATTACCACTCTTTCGCAACTCTAATTTATAACGCGAAATTTTAACTAGTTCGCAATTCTAATTCACACCGATATTAATCATTCGCAACACTAATAAAAAAACCGCGATTTGCCCAATATAGTGATGGGCCGACATGTAAATCAGCCAAAAAGATACTACATACTACTACTATAAATACTAAACAAGAGCATAGTGACAAAGTGATAATAAAAATGACTTTCCATGCTCTGGATAATCCAGAGAATGGAATGCCATTAGTAGTTGCCCTCTTCTATGGCAATTGCCGGGCCTCTTCGGCTTGTAGCCTCTTCTTTCTTTGAGCGCAATGCTCGCTGAAACTTAAATCTAGGCTCGAGACTTTCTAATCACAAACCAAAAAATAACTTACAAAGGTGAAATAAAGATATAAATCACGGATACTATTCCCCGTGCACATGGATGAGCAAGGATCATAGTGATCGTTGCCCGTTCGCATGTGCATGTTCGAGCATACGTTCGTTTCGAAAACTTTTCGCGATCACATCCGCGAAATTCGAAAAATCGATGGTCAAAGACGAGTTTTTCTACTTGTGCCAGCTTCACCGTCAATTTTTCAAATGAAATTTCCTGAAACAGGTTGAACCTACCCGACCAGAGACTGTGCCAACCTGCCCGGCCCTACCTACTTATAATTAACATTCACACCAGAAAGTATACTACCTATCCTACCTAGTCCTATATTTAAAAAGTGGCAAAACAAGCACACCAACACATTCGCTCCACGGTTCTCACACATGACCCGGGCGCAAAAGCCTACACTAGAGAGAACGTCCCGGGACGTCTCCGACACCCGAGTTTGGCACACAACTTTCACACTCTAATTTACGTACGTACCATTTTACTGAAATCAACTGACGATAAATAGCGACCATTGCGTAAAATACGATAAAAATACGTATACTCGTACGTCTTAATTTTAATTAGAAATAGATTTACAATTGAAGAAATAGATTGCATTTTCTAGAGAAGTAACGTTATTTGAACAAATGATATGAGATTTGATACCATTGTTTTGTAATTTGAATATTATTGTAGAATCAATAGTGTTATTATCTATATTAATATTTGTGATTTGCTTGAATATTAATAAGAACCGAAACGACGCAACTCCACAGCCTAACCACACACACACACATACAATGTGGAAATTACGTCGTGCACGATACACTAACTATCGTCAGTCGCTAATAAATTATTGAATTAATGGTCATCGTGCCCATCGCCTTTCTTTCACCCAAGTAGCGCCTGGGCGCGTGAATGAGATCCTGGCAATGGTCACGGAAGGGGTTAAACCTGAAAATCCTGAGCTAGATGATTAGTACTTATCTGTTTTGTATGCATCTAACGCACTATTGTTCTGTCATTTTGCATTTATTCATTTTATTTGAAATTATTCTAAATCTAATATTAATTTACTGAATTTAATAATGCAATGTATTATTGAAATTCTAATATTGCAGAAAAAGTAGACAGCGAACACAGAATTTATTTGTGAATGAAGACATTAAAACAATCTTAGGCGATCCCTTCATCAAAGCACATTTCCGGAATCACGAAAAAATGTTCAAAATTTGCTGCTTTGAGTTCAGAATCTACCTGCCGCGAAGTTTCTTCTTGCACATAAAAAGATACATTTTTGTACGGAAAGAATTGGACTTTAATATTTTTACAACAATGAAATTATTTAATATATTATCATGAAACAAAAGATGAAATAAATTACTTATTATAAAAATTATTTTTGATATGTACTGTCATCATTGTAATTACAATTTTTATTGCAACGAAGTCGAAGGATATCCGACTTCTCTACTGTAAAATAATCAATTCAAGTAATTTCAGTATTTATTATTTATTAAAATACTATTCATATTTTACTAATACGCGTACTTATATCCGAATAAATAAGTTTGACTTTTATAAATAATCATATTAAGTATATTCTAATCTTAGAAGTAATTGTATTAAATATATTTTCAATCATAGATACTCAAATTAATTATTATTATTAGCATATAATCATACATAAATGGTTAATCGATTATTAACATTTCATTAACGTCATTCGTCTTAATAAAAAACGTGATATGCAAAAAGGCCTATCCTGAACTAATAAATAAAACATATTAAAAGTCATTATGTATTACCACTCACGAGTATAATAAATACCCGCGGTCGCTATGCTCGTAAAAAGTTCTACGTAATACAACCAGTCACCCGTGTCGATTCGGACCTTTCATCCTACGATATGATTGAGTGACCGGAGGGACAAAAATGCATGCGACTCACGGTTAGATGCGAAGAACGATGTCATCAATGTTGGAGTAGCCCAGAAAAAGCCATCGTGAAGGCCGTCACCAAGGAAAAACCATCAAGCCCTATGGTGGAAATACAGGCTTTGAAATATCTGTAACGAAACATAGAATATTACAATTTATTCTTAAGGACAAAACCTTTTTGTTTATTAATATAATAAGCAAAAGTAAAGATTTTTAATCAGATTTTATTTCTTGACTAATTAATTACGTTTAAGGAAAAATACAAGAAATAGAGTTAACTGAAGTACGATACTTACATTGTTGGCTTTTGAAGCACTATTAGATGATCTCCACAGAACAGGAAGAAATAGAAATTGTAGAAACCTTTAATGAAATACTTAACATTATAATTTATTCTTAAAACAACAGTGTTGATTATTTCATATATTCAAGATAATGAAACACAGAATTCTACTTAGAATTCTAATAACAATCAAAATTGAAATTCTAATACACTCTAATTACTATAAGAATTGAAACCTCTAACATAACAATTTGAAATTTAGATTTTCAATTCAATATTGAAATTTTAAGGTTTCATTCGAATAAGTTTTAACAATAATTCAAGCAAAACACATGGAATATATTAAATTGTTGCAAAATACATGAAAATACTTACATTCTTGAGCTCCAGAAGAAGCTATGTCCTCTTGAACACTGACTTTAACATCGCGAACGAATATTTAAAAAAAAACATATATATATTTAAAAAAAAAGAAAAATAAAAGACTATTAACCTGCCCGTTTAAATAAACCGACGAACAATCACTGATTCTAATTTCGCGTATAACTATTACAATTAGTATTAATAAAAGCTATTATATTCTGAGAAATATTGAAATTGCAATTCCGAAATAAACACTGTCTCTATTAATCGCATTGCGCGCGATTGCAAATATTCTCTTAAAGTAGAACTGTGTTAGTATTGGAGGAGGGAAGGATTTGCGGCGGAATAGAGAAGAAAATAAAACATGTTTACGTATTTACGTTTTGCCCCCTAGCGAGTGTTTGTTTTGAAAAGTATTGCTGTTTTTATGAAGCTATCAAGAGGATATATGAATAAGCATAAAATATTATTTGTGAATTTTATAAAACATCTCTAAACTGAACACTAACGAATATTGTAAATGCAATTAATTGATTTCGAGGACTATACCGTGACTGCGTGTTACTGAAGGCGAAAATATGTCTTGCAGTGATAAACTATATCACATTTTATAAATACTCGAAAATCTGTGTAACATATCAAAACTTCCTTGGCAAAAAACTTGCTTAAAGAGCACGATAATATTACGCGCCAAAAGCTGAACGTATTGTAATGGCGTCGTCTTTAGAAAGAATAAAAATTATTGTTGAAAGCGTGCAGATGGCACTACTATAGAAAATTTGCGCGGGATATGCAGCAAATTATATGCATAAAATCTAGTCAATCATGAAAAGTTGACAAATTGGCTATTAATCATTATAGAGTCCAATCCACGCTATTTTGAATTCCCAGTTGTTGTCTCGCTATGATCTAATAACCTGTACAAAAGAAAATCACCAATTTAAAACAAATGTATAATATTTAAACAACTAAACTAAAACAATAATAGACTTTAAATTCTATCTCAAAAGCTAATAGTATATACAAGCTACCGATAACTCTAATAACTGAACACACGATCGAGAAGAAAGAATAAAGAAGAATTTGAAATACTACTTAATTTTGTTATAATAAGCTAATTAAATTAATAAGTGAACAAACGTTAGTAGAACAAACCTAATAGTAGTATGTAAAGCGGTATAGAAGTAGAAATATATACTACGCAATTAACACGTCGCGCACTACGTAAATTAATACATCTTAACGTCACGATTTTCGACACCTGAATGACGCCCCCCGCGGCCCGGTTCGCCTTGCACGTTTCATAAGGGTGGGGATGAATGTTTATCCCGCGGTAAATCGACCGTGCCCGAATCAACAAATTCTTGGAAAACTCGCTTGATGTGGTAAGAAATGTTTCCAACTACGAAGTTATCATGTTACACGTGGAAGGAAGGAAGAGGAAACAAACACGTGAGTTCGAAACGCATATATGTAAATACGTATTAGTAGAGCATTTGTCGAGTATGAAAATGAACAGAAAAAATGATATTTTTTAACATTTCCATATTTAGAAAGTTTAATTATTTTTGCATATATAATATTGATTTACTGTAGATAACTTCCATTATCACTTTAAAATTTTAATATAATTTTATATTAGAAAGTAAAACAGGGTTGTGTGAAAATACATTAGGGTTACATATATTTAGAATTGAGTTATGAAAATTATAAATTGTTATAAAATATTATCACAGACAATCGTTTGAGATATTATAGCAGATATTATAATTAAACGTTTTATAAAATAATTTCGGAAAATCTTTAATCATTACAAATTGAAATATTATTCAACATTACCGATTAAATATAGAATAAGACAACAACACTCCTAGTGGTTCAAACTAAAACTAAATGTTGCTACAAGGTAAGGACAGACTGTGTGACAGAAATACGTTACAATACCGACACAGAACGATAAAACATAAATCTAAATTACCTACAAAGCTGTCAGAAAATGAAACAAATAACAGTATGCATATATGTATTCCGTAGATTTATGAACTGAATGTACATATCTCCTTTAAATTTAGCTAACAGCGCATTTACTAATAAAATTTCGTTTTGCAGCAAGTGAATCAATATTAATCAAAATATGTACAAATTAATCTTTCTGAATAAAACCACTAATATTATAAGGATTCTAGCATACAAGAGAAGCTTTCTACTACGTTATCTGTATCTATTAATTATGCAGTCCTATTTTATTTCCAAAAAATTTCTACAAACAATAATGGAAGGAAACAACAAGCGTTCCATTAAAATCAATTGTTCTTCTTTATTGTCCAATGATTCCATTTTAAGATTACCTCCGATCTATCGTAGTCCTTTCTGAATTAACAGTTAATGAAAAAAGGGCGAACTGAAACGTGAGAAACCGCGCTCTCTTACCGGAGCACGGCGATCAAAGTACTTTAATTAAGAGCATCTCCATTCTCAGGTACCGGAGGGCCCCGTCTCCCTTCGCTCTCCTCTTTGGCTTTAAGTCAGTACACCGTGGAAAGGAAGGATACTTAGGAAATCAGCGTTACGAAGTAAAGCCAACAGAGCGTGAAGAGGGGTCCTACGACACAGGATGTTCTCCTACCTTCCGTGTCGTTCGCACTCCGAGCCCCCCTACCGTAAAATCGTCTATTCGTGGAAAGATACTGACAGTGCTGTTCGAAACAATGCTACGTGCCCATAGTTATCTACGTGCGAAACACCCCGATCCACCGTGCTCCAGACAACACCAGACATTAGAAAAACTAATTTTACTCTTTCCCCTGGAAAAAGAACGAGACGGGAGGTGTTAACAACCGAGACATCTCCGTTCCATTCTCGTTTGACCTTTTCATCAAAGAATTTTCTAATTAATAAGTCGAAACAAAAGACGACCGTGCATCGTGGCATGAATAGAACAATTATCAACGTGCTTTAAGCACCACACAATATGTCATTAAGCCTTCCTGGCAGCTTTTATTCCGTTCAAGCTGTTACATGCGGGTCGTAACGGTACCGTCCAAATTAGGCGACCGTTGCGCGAGCGTACACTCTAATAAACGCGCTTTTTGTTAATATCGGCCGTCTTTCCTCATCGCGAACCGTGACTCCTCACGGACACGGTTTGCTGGTGCCCATTACCGGAAACAGTAAATCGTTTCCTCCTAAATTACGAAGGCGAGAAACCGCCGCCGCCTTGATCCCGTCCTATAGATTACCACTCGGAAGAATCTGTTTACAAGTCGTACCTTCTCCCGCTTACGTTCGTCAAATATCATCGAAAACGGTATATCGTCGCGATCGAGAGTATTCGTTATAGTTTACAATAGAATTTGTTAGTATGGGAAAGAATTCTTTTCAATTACAATTGCAGATTCACGGCGCGAGCCAAGGAATATCGCGGCGATGCTCACGATAATCGGCGTTGTAACGCGCGCGTTCCACGCTCCTTCGCCATAATGGCGGCGCCGCGGCGGTAAAACAATTCCCGCCGAGCATTCCATCAAATTCCTACAAAGAAGCTCCAGGAACTAATAATTCTCTTCCTGGACGTTGTCAGGCTATGAAATTCGTATGAAAAAAAGAGATCTAGATTATCACGGGGGAAAACTGTTCTTGTCAGGGAAACGTGCATGCCGTGACAAAGCCGTGTTTCGAGGCACGAGCTATCGCGAGTCGCTTCGGTACCCCCGAGTGGGTACGCGGGTACTTGACGAGATATAAAAGAAGAAGAACACTTGGGAGGAAAAAAGATCGAAGAACGAAGGTGCACGCAAAGACGTGGAAAGGAACAATGACTCGCGGTGGTAGCGGCGTTTATAGGGCCGTATCGACCGACAGTGGGGTGAGTTGAGCTCGTAATTAGTCATAGTGCGATGCGCTAACAGCGGCACTCTGCAAGAGTGAGCCTCGCTCGTTCGTTCTTTCGTGCTCGATGCTCCTACCGCTGCGACTCTGGGACGAACCTCGGAAGCTCGGCTAAATCATACACAGGGTGACTCGAAATTACCTGACAATTCCTCAGAATACGTTCCTTACAGTTTTCTTTAAACGTTTCTTCCTCTTTTGTTGTTATCTGATTATTGAGCGAGCGCACGAGAGATAAGGATCGTGATAACTTTGCAGCGACGATTGTTTGATGCTTCTTCGTAACTTTGTGTAGGTACTTTGAGTTATAGTAGATACTACGAGGTGATTTAAGAAGAGTGGAAATGGTATTTTATTACTCTGCGACAGATGCTAGCTGCAAAATACTACAAATAGGACGATCAGAAGGCCCGTGGTGTACGTATAACGGAAAACGGCAGTTGCATCTGTCGCGAAGACCTGATTTATGCTCATCGTAACTAACGGATCACAGGAAATTTCATAATTGCGTAGGTAGCTCGCGAATCTTAGTCGCGGATTCATCCTCCACGTCGCCGTCTTTTTAACGAGATCCTGTTATTGCAACAAAGTGACTACATCGTTAACAGATTAGCTATCGACGTGCAAATTGTATGAATAATGGCTCTAGAATAAAATTTGAAAACTCTTTCTCTGTATTTAGCGGAAAATCAAATAAAATATTCTCAACGCTTCCTACAAACATAACATAGGCGAAAAATAATTTTATCAAAGTCAGTGTAGTACGATTGACTTTTCCATTAAACGTTACTTCACCACATAATTGCGTTGAAGACTTTCCTTCTGAAAACTTGTCATCGAAGACAATAATCTCGATTTTCCAACTTATTTATAGACCGTAGAACTCATCGTCGATTCATAGACAAGGAACGTTCTCTTTTAGGTTCCATTTTTTCCCACCGCTTTCCTGTGTTTCTCGTTTCAAGAACACCCCGTAGACGTGCACCTGCAACATGGTAGACACCACCAGTTCGTTTCATCGTGCCTTAGCTACAGAGGGTTGCAGCCACGGTGGTGTACAGTACGTTCGCGGCAGAATCTGAAAAAGGGAAGGTGGTAATCGTGAGGGAAGAGGGAATGGTCTACGGAATGGGAGAAAAGGAGAGACGAAAAGCGGCAGAGCGAAGCCACAGGCGGCCAGCCGTGTCTCCGGCGAACTCGGTCGGCAGCTCTCTTGCCAATCCTGGCATTTCCACTTCTATGTGTGTTTATGCACCTCTAACGTGCCCGTCGTACCCATCGACCATGGGCTCCACTTACGTCGCGCACACATCACGCGCGATATGTGTTCTACCGGCGAACAAATGACGGTACGCTGACCTTTTCCTCGCTAGATAGAAAGCACGCGTCGGAAAAATCGTTTCTAGGCGCTACTTCCTACGTTTTGAATTAATTGGAAAATAAACCGAGAATAATTTTTTGCAAGTAAGAAATGGAAAGCTTTCGCATTCGGAAGATTGGCGAGGTTTCGTGTGAAAACGAAGGAGAGACGTTTCAAGGGTCGTATGCTAAGAACGTTACTTGCTCTAATTTTATTCGATAATAGATAATGTATTTTGCACATCTACCACCTATGATACTTGCTTAAACTCTACTTACATTAAAAATTTTACTTTTATTATCTGTTGAACTTACACTATGAAATTTATGACGCTATGTGACCTATGTGTTATAACATAGACTTTAGAAGCGTATAAATGTTGTTGCAGAATTTTTATCGAAAAATTGATGACTAGAATTCATTACACATAGTAACGCGAGTGATTAGCATTAGGATATCTCTTCGGTGTTAGAGAATTTTCAAGAGATCTAGTTCTTCAAAGATCGATTTCACGTAGAAACATATCAAACTGCAGAATCTTAAAAATTACACCAGGGATTTTCTTCGATCGGTAATGACGAGAGGTAGTGCAGATCGTGGCTGTGATTCGACGATGTAGCTGCTAGGTATTACTAGTACGGTTTGCCAGGTCTCATCAATCGAAAGCATCAAGCGAGAGCCGGTTTACTGACAAGATTAAGATATGCCACGGCCGCGAGCGTCGTAATTTGTAAGAAGGAACCCCGTAGACACTTTGGTTATGACGATGAACCGAGATACGTATCTGGAAGCTGCGTACATCGATCGAAATTATTTGCGTTCTCTGCTATGAATATAAAACTATTATAGAACAGCTAAACACATCCTCTGTGTATAGAAATAAGCGAGCATTTTTTCAGAAAGTATTTTTCATATTGCGTGCTTTCTGTAAATTTGTACAAACTTAAAATTCTCTACAAATGCGTAAAATATCTGCAGTTCACTAATAATAACATCTCCTAACTAACAAATGAATTCGAATCGAATAAAGATATTGGAAATCTGAACCATGAGTTCTATTGCATGACGTACAAAGATAAACAATTGGTTGGAACCTATTGAATAAAGCTGACGGAAGCACAGCGTGTCAAGTAAAGCGATTTCTTTTTCCCGTGGTTCTTTCTCTGTCTTATTTCGCAGCTGTGGGCTTCACCTGCGAAACGGTCCGTTGCCTGTGAGCCACCGCCACTGCAGGTCTTACCTGTTGAAGCGAGCCAAACACCGCGCCATCGTCGTCCAACACCTGTTACGAAGAGCTCACAGCTCTGAGTCAGGTTTTCCCTCGACTACCAGGTCGTCGAATATCGACGAGTCAAACAAATGTATCATAATCACCTCGGATGTTGTCGCTAACGCCACGAATTATTAGATACGTTCTGAAGGCACTTGCAGACGTTTATACCGAAGAGACCGGTGCGGTGTCTCGCTATAAATACGCAGCAACATGCTACGAAGTGTTAACGCGCTACATAACTAGAGACAATCGAGGGATCGTGTTTCTCAACTATTTGTGAAGGGACTAACAACCTTAGATAGGAAATAGTACGGTGAAATAGGGGACGAAACGACCCTTTATCTCGTAGTATCAAATTATGTTTATAATCTAGATCGTGGATTAAATTTTATTCGATGAAACTTACAGCTTCAATTTTATTCTAGCCCAGTTTTAACTCCAAATTCCAAATTCCAGAACAGCGACTACAAACTGCGTAAAATATTTCAACGTTTTACTTTAGAAATAACTACATCTTCGTACATGAAAAAATCATAAGATACTACTACCACTCAAGCAACCTGTTGAAAATCCTTTTATTCGGAATCAATTTTTACACGAAAGCAAATTGAAATAGCGAAGAAAGATATCTGCGTAACTGAAGGGTATATTTGTCCAGGGATTTCAGCAGTACGATCGTTGGGTCAGGGTCGAGAACCAGCACGATAGTCGACTTCCGTCAGCCCGTACAGTCGACAAAGAGGAATTTGTAATGCGGCGGAAATGTTATTCCCAGAGGGGTAAGCGCTGTAAACGTGGCCGTCACGTACGTGGCTGCTCACACAAAGTACAAAAAAATATTCTCTGAAAAGCATAATGTACCAGTGGATTTCGTTCGTTTCATTTCGTTTCGTTTCGTTTCGTTTCGTCCTGAACGGCACGCCAACGAAGGCATACGCATCGTTTAGCATTCAGAACGTATCGCTTTAAGGTCATAAAGAAATTACAGCGATCCAAGCTGCCCGCCACCGGCCACCGATTCAAGAATGAGGCGAACAGAAGGATTCACGGTGAGAACTGATATTATTTACAGATACGACAGGCAGAAACTCGTCGAGCCCTAAATTAAAACAACGAGAGACGCACTCGCCGTTGAGTCCTTTCCTACGTGCTACACTCAATCAGTGCAGAAGATGAGGATGGGTGTCAAGGATTCTTATCTTGACGCCCGTTAAAAGATGTACCAAAGAAGCGGTAGACAGCGTTCTCGTGGTTCCACACACAAGTTCTTTTGACCGTACCGGTACCAACGAAAACCGAGAGAATGCTCGGTCACTTTTCGGAGCCGCGGCCACGGACTATCTGATAAAAGATAGTCGTTAGATAAAGCGACCATCAGACTCTCTGGGAAACCAGTTTTTCGTACGTAACGATTATAGGCCGACGAATCAGATGACGTGAACTTGCGAAGATAACTCACGCTCGGTACCGTCGTTTCTCTTTCCACGGTTGCATTGTCTTGTGGAGCAGAAATCGGGGTTAAGCAAGAGGTAAAGGTTGATCTTTATGCATCGTTATAACAGATACTCGCAGATGATTCTCTGTAAAATTCTCCTAGAGATAGAGAAATCTTTTCTTTTCCTCTCTGATCGAATTCGTTTAAAGTCGGTGGGAAGGACGCGCGTCTCATGTTGCATCTTCGAGCATTAAAGCCGCATTACCCGACTCCCGTGAGTACAGCGACCAGGTCTCGAGAACACGGAGCTCTGTTCGGCCTCTGCGATACCGGGATCACCACGGTGGCGCGATGAAAACCAGTTTCTCGTGAAAAGCGACTACGGAGCAGTCTCTTCGTACGAGGAACGATGCTATGGAGACTATAGGCCACAAGGAGACTCGGCCAGACACGATATTGCGTCTCGAATTCCCCCAACTTTATATTTATAACATCAACTGCGACTCTTCTTCTTCGTAACTCGGCATATGGCCCGATCGATCGACGCGAACCAACAACAGCAAAGAAACTGCACGAGACGAAGCACCTGTCTGAAACCTACAATGAGGGTCAAGCCGCTTTTCCTTTGGCTGTACGACGCGGCTCCGCGAATTGGCGAGCCGCCAGTGTCGCCAGACTTTCGACGCTTCTTCATAGGCTTGCATGGGATATCCCGCATGCCGTTTTGGTGCAGTTCCAAATTGTCACGGATTAATGTACTCTCGTTTCGGGAACGCAATATCGCTAGCAACTCGAGTTTCGAATTTCTCCAAAGACCAAACACGACAGATTCTTAATACAGGTTACGGTGCATTGTATACGAAGCGTTAATACACAGCGTTCGGCATGGAGTAATTGCAATTTGACCCATTTAATTGCCCGGGTTCCAGAGTAACGAGCGAATCAACTTGCCAAGTACGACAAAGATTCGCGTATTTATTTCGACTGGCATCTTCCACCCTTTAAATCGTCGCGTTAAAAGTTCCGTGTCTTCGTGTTACGAGTTATGTAAAGCAAGACGAATTACGTCTAAAGCATTAATTCATGAAGATAACGAGGGTCAGCTGCGCGATGAAGCGTAATACGCGAGATATCCAATGGTAACCGAAGTCGTAGACGGGTACGCGGCACCGTAGTCGAAAGCAGAGACATTCCAGCGCGAATAAGCTGCATCGTTTGCTGGTTCGGTCTCGACGTCGGAGGGCAGCTTTAAGGTTTAAGCCTTCGCGGTTTAGAACGGGGCGACCGAGGAATTCGAATCCCAGCCATCTGCTCTAGCAGCAAACTCTAGTACTTAGGTGCCCCTCTCCTTACTTTCTTATATACTTTCTTCGTCTCTCTCTCCGGCCTTACTCGCCCGTTTCTGTCTCTCCTTGTCCCTCGTTCCTCTGGTATCTTCCCGTCTCTAAGGCCAGCGTTACGGTGCTGAATGTCCGGTTAATGCACCTGCGTACTCCGTGGCTCGTGAGCGGAACACCATGAAGCGAGGAGGACAGAGAGATGGAACGAAGAATAGAACACGGAGGACAATCATGGCGCTACAAGTTGCTACCGATGACGATGACGAGAGGTGGTACACGATGCCGATCCTTGAAAGATGCCAAACGAAGAAAAAGATAATGGAATCCAACACGTGAACCATGTGATCCTTCTTCTATCGTGAACCAAGGAGAGCGAAAAATGTACAAAACGACATGGCGATGAAGCGAGTACTGTGTCTTCTTTATCGAAACTAGTAACAGTCTTTGCTATATTCGCTACCGAAAGAATATAGTTAACCAGAAAAACTTTGAGCAAGTATTAGGAAAGATAAAACCAACGAGCAAGTTCTTGTTGTTAAATGTTATCGACTCCTTCCATACGTATAACTTTCATAGTTTATGCTGGCCATCGTTTCCCTCGCGATTCTTTTTCGACGATTTCAGGCTGGCCGGTCTAAATACGATAGAAGTCTTTCATTTCTAATTCTTGCGTCTTCTTCCTCGATGCTTCTTCCTCCTTCCACACTGCGATCTTCGCGCAGCGACCATGCACCAATTCATAAAATCCCTGGAGCGAGCCTAAGCGCTCCACTAACTCCGTCGACGAGTCGCTGACCTCGAGATTCAGCGGTGCGCATCAGCTGCATTTCTCCATGCGCATAGACCAGTTGCGCTGCGACGGTCATGGTAATCCTCCTTCGAAGGAACTAGAAACGGCGATGCCCAAACCACGCGAAACAAGGAAATAACCACCGAAAAACAACCTCCGGTGAAAAAATCACGAGCTGCAACGCGGTCCGTTCCATGCTATCTCGGTTTAGCCATCCATCGATGGGCAACTATGCGAGCGATAATTAAAAAAGAGTACCGTAACAGTCTGGTCGACTGTTCGTTCCGAACGGAATCTCTGCAAAGTGTCGTTGACCCACCTTCTAGCGATGATTTTGTTCCATATAGAATATATTGAATAAATTCAACTTGACCAAGATTGATCAAAGGACGAGTAATTAGCGAGAAGTATTTATCATTCCCCCGTTTGTACGCCGCGAAAGGATACAAGGAGAATAATCCCTATACACGTAGTGGTAATTACAAGGGGGTAATTACCGTGTTGGTAATTTGATAAAACGCGCGAATAGAATCGCACGGTGAGAATGGATCGGAACGGAGGATACTCGTTCTCGTATCTCTTTCGGGACATTTAATGGCAAGTCCTTTTAACGCTGAATAATAACATCGTGCACGAAAGGGAACAGTGATGCGAAGTCGCTAGTGTCCAGATAAATGAGCGAGGCGAACCGACCAAGTCCACAGAAGGACACGGGTTATGAGGGGGAAAAAAATGAAGGATTACCTGTCGCAATCCGTGTCCATCGCGGTCTTTGCATCGCAGAGGTTCTTGGCTCTGTTCGAAGCCACCGTGTAAATTCTATCAAAGTCTATCTTACTCTACGCCGGGCTACGATCATACCCCACTCCAGCACGACTACACGTGAAAAGTCACGCTCTGCTGGATTCAGGTATAGTTAGTCTCTAATATACTGGGTGACTGTTCGTCTACCATTTGCAATCGAATCGCGAGTAAAGCCGAACGTACGAACCGTTTCTCGATTTGTTTATTTATCGCGACGACAATTTCCCTCGATCGAGGATTTTGTCAATAACGTACAAAATATATGTATGTATAGACCTAATAGACGAAGATTGTCGGAGGTATTATACGGGTAATTTTAAAGTAGCTCGTACGATCGGTAAAACGTTTCATGGAGAACCGAACGGCTCCGGTTCAATCACGCGATCGACATTTTATTGAGAACATAAACGCGCGGAGCGGGCGTCGTTAAATAAACCGTGGAAACGCATTCCCACGAGGTACGGATGGAATCGTTGGAGCGGCAACGTATTATGGTTCGGTGCACGTGAAATCATCGGTACCACGTAAATCGTCCGCGTTATTAATACCGTGCTACTAATACGACACAAATCCCATTTCAATTTAAAAAATGATCGTTTCGTTTCCAATTTTTTGCTTCTCTTCTGAAGACGCCTGTATTCTGAACCGTGGAAAACCCTCGTGCAAAAATACAACGCTCTCGAAGTATCTCTAAAATAAACTCCTCCTCCCTGCCTAGTTTCGAGTATATAGAGATCTTTATGCGGTACATCCAATTTTTCTGGTCGACGAAACACGACATCGACGAAATATAAAAAAAAGAAGGATAAAAAGAGCAGAGAGAAGAACGATCTAGAGAACAGTTTGACAAAAATCCGGCGGGCCGGTGCCACGTGCCCGAAACATCGGCGCCATTCGATCATCCGCACCGCTTCACCGGAAGACCATACCCGGACCCTTATTTCTCGATCACTCTGTACGCGTATACGTGTGTATACCCCGTGCACACAGGCTACGGGACACAGCTTTTGCTATGCTGTTGGCCTATTCGTTCATTCCGAGCTGAGTCACACACAACACCACCACACCAAGTTTCTCTCCTTCGTTTCTCTCCCACCACCTTTTTCCTTCCCCTCCGTTCGTTCTGGCTGTACTTCCCCTCTTTCCCCTTCGACCCCTCCCCGACGAAATGTTAACCCTCTCCACCACGTCCCTCACCTGTGGCTCGTTCCTGCGGCCGCAGGGGCCGCAGGCTGACTCCCCAGGTCGACTGACTGAGCTGACTGTCTCTACGGCTGGCTGGCTCGGCGTAGCCACCCAGCCACTCGACCAGCGAGCCACCTTCCTTCTCTTGCGTGTGTATCGCAGGTCGGCTGGAGTTTACCTGGCGTTACCTGCCAGCCTGCAGCCTCAGTTCACTCACGTCACTTCGAGCAACCGGTTCGCGGAGTCCTCCCGGCTGCGCTCCTACGACTTTAAAAGCCTCCTCTCAAACCTGCCTCCTTTTTTCCTTTGTATACGCACGTAACCGCCGCTCTTCTTCTTCCTTGGCCAACCATCCACCGGGGCCCCTTTCTCTTCCCTTCGTTTGCTCCTTCTTCTTCTTCAACGTCTTGGTCTTAGTCTTCTTCTTCTTCATCATCATCTTCTTCTTCTTCTTCATCATCTTCTTCTTCTTCTTCTTCCTCTTCTTCTTCTTCTTCTTCTTCTTCTTCTTCTTCTTCTGCTGCTGCTCTTACTGCTGCTTCTTCGCGTAATCGCGTGACGTTTTCATCGGAAACAAGAAATATACCGCCTCGTGGTGACTCGCTGGTTCGATCAACATGGAACATTAAAACTTGAGAAAGTCGTGTTCCGTATAGTCTCTGAGGTTTTGTATAGTTGTTCGTAATATATCGGGCAATGAAGACAGATAGGAGACTTGAATGTGGACGCTGAAACTGGACAACAGTGAAATGTTGATGGGAGAAGAAGGTATTACCACGGTCAGTGAGAGAAGGGGAGGTACCAGAGGAGAGGTTGTTACCAATGGCGATCGGTACCAAGCATCATCCTCGTTCGACGACACGGCTGAGGTATCGGAAATTATCTTTCCACAGGTATCGAATAGAAAATCAAGCGTTTATTTTTCTAACCACGCGACATCTGAGTTTGCTTACTGGTCTATCTCAAGGTATTCGGTTAGAAAATGTCACGTATGGTTTATGGTGTGGAAATATACTCGATGTCGATCGAAAACCTCTCAAAGGCCGACGTCATTGGGGATCGCGTACAAAGTGCATAATAAAGATTAGTCTTAAAAAATAATCGCGCGATATCGAATTAATCATCATCTCTTATCGCTTGGCATTTTTCCATCCAACTGTTATTACTCGGGAACGATCGGTTCTCGTTCCCGCGTCCAGCGACTTAAATGTCGCGAGCTTTTTATCGATAGGAACGATCACCGGTGAAATCCATTTCGTTCTAGTACGATCGATGGGGGCACGTTCTCAACGGTTTCTCTTTCTTATGTACCTAAGATTTTCATCGGGTCACTGTCCTCGCTACGGTCACCGTTATTCCTCGGCTCCGACCTCGCCACGAAAAACATCGTCGCGCTCAACGATTGCGCAATGAGAATCGAAACGATCATCCGGGAAATGAGCTTACCATTCGTACAATTTGTTCGCCTTCGCGACATCGTACCGACCAAGTTGTTCATAGATCGAGCTTTGAATACCATCGATCGTGTTGGTTATCATTCCTCGATTATCAATGGAGGATTGAGTAAGAATGAATGAGGCGTCGTTAATTACTACCTATCATCGCATGGTGTATCGTGACTAATAAAGAAATCGATAATATATAAAGCGATATTTGCATACCTTCTCGCGTTAACTTTCACGCGAAGCGTATCCCGGAATGCATAGAACGACGATCTATCGATTTATCACTTGGCAAGAATTCACCCACGTAATACGAACGAACGGGCACGTTTCTCGGGGAGCGAGAATCTATGTCATGATTTAATATGGTTTCGAAAGTCGCGAGCTACGAACGTTATCCAGCGCGGTTTCAGGCTTGTTTGGTATTTTATTGTTTTCAAGCTGCCGCTCTCTTTCATTATCCACCGTCTACGGTTCTTCCTTGATAATCATCCGTGCCCTTTCTTTTTCACTGTCTCATTTTCTCGTCCTAAATTATCGTTGCCATTACGGCGAAATCTTTTCGAATCTTTTTGTCGTGGCTTCCAAGCGCTCCTCTCCGGTCGCCCTTTTTTCTTTTTTTATCGACACCTTTCCTTCTTTCTTCCCGGTTCGTTTCTCTTCTCTTTTTCGTTCGCCGTAATATGATCGACGAAACTCGATAAGATAGGAAAAAAGATTTGAATTTTTCGTGTATCACGCTCAACGTCATTGACATTCCACTGACTACACTGGAGCCATACGAACCATCGTTGTTTTCGTGTTGGCCCACCGTATACAATCGCCGGAGTTTTGTAAGCGTTACGCAATAACCGACGGAAAATAACTACGAATAAGAAACGCAGCAGTTTGACGAAGGTCAGTAAAGAAACGCAACAGAAGTGTGCAATGCAATAAACAATACGCGTGATAGTCGGACAAGAAAATGCACGCTAACGCTTCGTCTGCATATTCTGTGCCATTATTATCGGCCACGATGCCGTGCTGTATAGTTTCCTCTCTTTATGTCTCCTTGCCTCTCTATCCAATCCATGGTATCACGTGCCGTCGATTCGATCCGAACGTCAATCGGAAAACGTGGAGGAACGTGCGGCAAATCGCGAGTCGTTCGTAAAGCGGCACGCCAAGACGCGCTCTGATCGCGACGAGAGAGGAATTCGCGATCGACGTTTGACCTATTTGAAGAGAACCGCAAGATTTAGACGCGAAAACGGCAGAATCACATCTGGTTTGTTATTTCTCATAGACGGGCCTGTTCCATTTGGAAAATTATTTGATCGAAACGTTGTCTGGTGGAGAGGTGGATTATAGAGAACGATCATTGTTGATCCAAATTGATTCGTTTATAGAATAGAAACGAGAATATCGGGTTAAGAGAGACTACGTGTTTGACGAGTAGCTAGAATCTCGCGAAAAATTCCTCCTCCTGGCAAAAAAACATCGGCGGAAAGCCAAGATATTCTCTTGGGAACGGGTTGAAAGATAGGGGTACCAAGTGAAACCGGCAGTTTTCTATACGACTCTACCGTATAACCAGTTTCGAACACGTATTTATTACAGCTTTTCCTTATTTGCTTTCAGTCACGGGAACCGATCTTCGTTATGAACGGCCTGACACATAAGAAACTTTAGTTTTGTCTCGGCGTACGATCGTGGACACCGCGATTGGAACATTCTGCACGTACCTTTGTTTCTCGGACTAATTAGGCGATCTTCCAGTATTGAAAAAGCTAAACCATATGCGAAGAAACGATTAAAAATTGACAAAATTAAAGATGGACGTTTAAAGGGCGGTACGAGAAGCTCAAAAATAATAGAGCTACTAGAGAAACTAATAGTAATCATCATGTGTCTGTTAAACGTTTCAACGAATGCGTCAAAGGCTAGGAAGACCAAAGTTCTATGTTTAAAAGATACAAGAAGTATCGAAAATTGTAGAAGAACCGTAGAAACGTAGTAAATCATCGCGTATCTGCGAAACGTTTGAACGAACGCGTCATGGCCGAGAAAAACCGTAAAAAGTTGCTACATAGCTCGCTCGAAAATTATCGATAACGCGACGCAACGTGACACACTTGGTATTCCTCCTTGGTTTTGAGATAATAACGCGTCTCTTGCAGCCAATAAAAATTATCTCTCGCAGTTCCTAGTTTCCTATAGTTTCAGTATAGTACAGTAGCCAGACAGTAAGAAGTTTCTTCGAAATATGAACCCGTCCAATTGTAATTACCGTGTTTCACCTTTAGAGACTTTAGAGACGACGAATAGACGATACGAAGGCAGTTTAAAGATATTGTCGGGGAGAGACTATTATTTTCCATGGCATGTCCCGATGTTTCGAAGCCAGGCGTGAGAACCGGAATGATAGCATGACCGGAAGAGCGGCTTGAGAACTGAGGAGACGCGCAGATAGTCGTTGAAGAATCGCAGGTATATACGGCGCACTGAGAAGATTCGAATCGTGAGAACGAGACGGGAAAACACGGCCGCCGGGTTCCCTTGCATACCACAACACCGTTTCATCTTTATAATAAATCACTGGAAGCCGCTCTCTGATCGAATTAATGCTTGTAAATTAAGCCGCGGAACGATTCTACACGCGTTACGTTACCGAGAAGAAGAAGCAACTTGGAGAACTCGAAGGAAAGAAAAGGAAAAACGCAGAAAAAGGAAAGCGTCTGATCGGACGGAGACTCGTGTGCGTCTAGCAATTTAGTCCCGTAATAAGTTTCACAATGAACCTTCCTGGACCATTCATAATCGATCGTTCAACGCAGTGACAGTGCGTTATCCGCTATCGGCCTCGATATGCTCTCGATTCGAGCTGCGTAACCGTGGGAAATCGTGACTCTTCGTGGAACGAAGCGGACACAAAAAAGGAGCAAAAAGATGGAAACGAATAAAGAGAAAGAGGTTAGAGGAAAAGACGAAGCTTGTCGAATTCGAGGAAGAACAATTGTTAAGGAGGAACGAAGGTGGTAAATCGAAAATCCGTAGGGGGGTAAAGCGGAGAAGAGAAACGGTGGGAAATCGGTGGAATCGAAGGACGAGAGCCGCGGTGAACGCTTGGCGAACAAATCGTGGCAAGCCACGGTAGATACGGCGGACACGGCTTCCGGGAAGGATCGTTGTTCCGTGACGGAAGAGGCAAGAAGAGAGAAAGAAACAACCGACAATGCCCCGGCCGTGAATTATCCGCGAAGAATTCGTTTCTTTTCCGTCGGTTCTTACGTTCATCGTTCGACGATTCACGAAACGTTCCTCATTTTTACAAGTTCGTTAATACGTATATACGCGATACGACACGGTTCGCGAATCGAACAATTAATAATTATATCTGTTCAATTACATAATGATACCGGTCATTGATCTTCACGGTGGATACCTCCTGTTTCTCATCTTCCGCGAATATTATTATTTTATGTTATCAAGGAAGAGAAGCTTCACGGAGAATAAACCTCGTGCTTGGACTCTGTAAATGGCACTGGAAGAATTCACGGGGGATTTAAGAAACGGGCCCGTGGAGCTCCCGTGTCATACACAGCGTCCGGCTATGCAACGCGGTTTAAGCTCAAGGAAAATTATCTTTCACGACTTCAATCCACTCACTGCGAAACGTCGTCGGCGTTTTTTTATCACTTTCTAAATATCAAGAACAATCGTGTTCGAGTCGAAGGCAATCGGTCACGATTCTCACGAAACAACCGGAGAGTACCCGAGGAGAACCCGGAAATCGTCGACACGCTTATGTAACCAATATCAACTTGGTAATGCGTCGAGAAATCAGGCTATGTTGAGAGATAAGAGATCGTTAATGCTTCGTAGGGAACGTGGTTCGCGTTCCTCGTAGGCAGTAAGAAGCTCTCGAGGCAAGTTGAAATCGTGAATCAGCAACGATAGGCGGCTCGTTCCGCCGCCGAACGTTTAATGGACGGGCAAAAACCGCGAAAAGGGACTATTTAGCGATAACGTTTTATGTTCATGCCTGATTTTCTCGGCTATGGTCGTCTACGTGCACGTGGTGCACGAAAGCTTCGCTGGTTCTCCTCGCCACGACTTGGCAACAAGCGGCGACCTTCTCCGATGAAAAGGCGACGCGATGGCGTATATAGAGGGACACGAGGCAGAGGCGCACATTTGTCGGGCGAGAAATGGCTGTCCACGTGGAAGAGGGGACCGGGGAACGCGTACCTAACCGGAAATACAGCTCGTACAGGCAAAAGAAGAAAGTGTCGGAGAAAAAGGATGCGGCCAGGGTCTCTGTGTGGATCGATTTGCGACGCGACTCGACGCGCAACACCTGTCACACGAGCCGACCAAGTAAGTGCATTCGCCCTTTTCATTGTGCGCAATGAAAAGCTGGTGAAACGTACGAAGAATATCGTTTGAATCCTGTTCTCGCGCGTCATCCTATTAGCGGCGACCGGCTAATAGCATGTAAGATGGGGTTTAGACGAGTTTCGAGCGACCGTACAACTCACTGCTTCGTACATTAGTTATACATTCCTCTGAAAGTTCAGGATCCAAGGGAAGTTTAATTGGTTATCCTGCAATTAAGGGTCAGACTTACCGCCTCTCCCCCAAGACAAGAATATTCGCCGTTCAGAAGCTACATTAATTAATTCCACAAATTGGAAAGTACAGAAAGGTGATGATATCACTGTTTCTTAATTCACCTTATGACCGTAAGTAATCTGTTTCTTGAGAATCGAGAAATTAAGAAATTAGTAATAAATGGAGTTGATCGGTTTGGCTTCTGAGAGGCTCGTCGTAAGACACTTACATTATTGTAAAATAGGATTTTTCTTAGCAATCAGCAATAGCACGGTTTCGTATGTTGCATGCCGAGTTGCACATTTCAAAAAATCTATCGCATAATTTTAAGCAGTATGGGCTCTCGAGCTTCTCCGGATTCCAACAAGTGGAGATCGTTTTATTGAAATTTTTGATACAAAGAAATTCTCAGCAAAAATTGGGATATAGAGTTTATCTGTACAATAACAAACGAATCATAATGACTGCATTTGATTACCTGTTGCATCACACCTGTTGCTATCCGTACACGAATCACGTGACGGCAGTGGCCGTGAAAAGATTTTCTCATTGTATTCCCGACACTTATATCGATCGTGTGGACGAGCCCAGTCGGACCGCTGCCATCGTTACACACCGTCTGCTGAAAGCGACCGAGCAATATATCACAATTATACGCATTATCTCCTGTGCATACACGCATGAGATCATAGGGGTGACATACGAAACGATACTCGTAATGCAAATTGTTTCCGTGCGGTTGATCAAAAATTCCAAACCGAGAAGCGGGTGGATAAGCGAGTAACACCATCGATTCTAGTCCATTTTCTAAGCTAAAGTTAGGGTAAGCTAAACTTATCGCCATGCAGGTGATTCCATTATCTTTCTTACGAAATTACACGCGTTCACATTGTACGATATCTTCCTCGTGAATCATGGATACTCTTTTTTTCTATTTATACACCATTACACATGCTGGTAAGCTGACTCAACAGTTACACATTTTTCCAGATACGAATATTTTATATGGGGACATCCAGGCACCTAGCAGTCTTGTTAAACAGATTCACGACTTCACCATGGTGGATCTTCAACCCTTTCTTCGAAGGGAATATTCTTGATGCCCGGTGTCGATAAAACACCACAGCGTTTGATCGTGCTCGCGTCCTCGTTGGAATCTCCCGATCTCATTGTTCGTGGGCAGCAGGGCAGAAAGCGGCGCTTCCGGTTTCAAGTTGACTCGAAGCACGACGGACGGGTACAGGGCCTGGTTGCATCCTGATCGTCCAGCTAAACACCTGCACCACATTTCACGGGTAAAAGGATCAAGGTCAAAAAGAAACACTCTCCCAGGTTATCAGTTACATCCTCCTTTCCAAGACACAATTCGTCGTAACGTTAAGATCGTGTGTTTTACAGATCTCCAGGTACATATATGTCGTTATACAACACCGGGACAAACCCGAGTAATTGGATGGATATGATTCTACAATAAATCAAGGTAGAAATCAAGGCGAGGAACGATTGCACCGGCGAACCGTCTGTCGCCGCTCGGACGTGAGTATAAGAGAATGAGTAACTGTTTCTACCATCTCTTTTTTTCTCTCCCTAAACCGCAGATTATAACGAAAGAAAATCGTAACAGATGATAATGTGATGATAATGGGGAATAATTACTTTTACAGGCACACTCGACCACGCTGCCATTACCCACATGCTTCGGAGAAAAATGTCGTCGTACCGGAAACCAGCGAACGCACCGCAGTACCGGAAGTCGCCGTGGGACCGCACGGATGCTTGAAAATATCGCGTACCACCTTCGTGTTCCATGGGAACCGCTAACTTGACACGCACATATAAATGCCTATGTACATACACTCCGTATATCGCGTATGATACTTGTTAGAGTTAGATGATATAGGTATCGTGGAGGATGTTGGTAACTCGCTCGTGATGTCACCACAAACGACTTCTTTTTAGGCACCGCAGATACGTGGTTACCTGTACATACCTACCGCGTTACGCTATGTTATTAGTATTAGATAAAATAGGGTATTGGACATTGATAATTCGAATTAGCTATTCACGAACGTACCCATCCGCTTCCGAGTACGTGTGCAACCCACACACGCCTGTACGCCCATGCTACACCATCGGAGGATGGTTAACTTTATGATTCATGAAACTTATCTTTATGGTCAGGTGAGTAACACCGTCGGTCCCATAACAATGGGGAAAGGTGGACGACAGATGAGTCCCTCTTTTGTCCGAGCAACATTAACGCGTAAGATCCGTGCTCGGTACTAGCAACATTTTATCACGTACGAGGTTAACGTGTCATTTACTTCGTGGCCTTTCACCATGATCGTTTCGATGTATCGAAGCATCGTAAAACATCTATAAAGTAAGAGGAATAAGATACTCGTTCTTCGAATAGGAAATATCGTTTGTCCAGTCGATGTTCCCAATCGAGCACGTGTCACCTCGTTCTCTAAACGAAGAAATACTGGCATTGATTCGGATCCAGAAGTCGTGGGCGAGCATGAACGTCATTTGGATTTGCAACTTCCTCGTCCTTGAGAAGCAAGCGATATTTCTGCGGTCCGAAGAAACGAATTGTCCGCGCTTCCGTGTCAGTGTCGATGCTTGGACGGTAGGAAATTACTCGTGGAAAAGGCGCGCTGCCGTCGTTGATCCAGATGCTCCGTTAACGCTTCAAATATAAAAATAATCGAAAGAATCATATCGCCGTCTCGCCAACGCGTCTCGTCTTTCCAACCGAAAAATACTTGAATAATTTTGATTTTATTTATCTCCGAGCTCGAACGATATGTATTATTTCCGAATCCTCTCAAAAGCCAACATTCGCTTTTTAACTATCAGCAATAAAGAAGATAAATATTGACGCGCGGCCGAGATCAGACGCGCGTTGGAAATACATCATCGACTTTATTGCCGATTCTCTGCTATGTGCCGGGAATTACAGTAGGAAAAACGTTCTATTATCGTGTCTGAATAAAACACAGTAGTCGTTTGCCTGCAAAAAGAGAAAGAAAGCGCGAGGTCTTGTAAGGAACGACGCGTGATTATATAACTCATGCTCTAATCGCGTTTCTTCAGGGATCGTTTAATTGAATCTGAATTGCGTCGATGGTTTTTAAGGCAAACGACAGGCCGAATGTTTGAAGTTCTTATAAAGAAAACAACGATACTGACGGAAACATAGAGAGGAATCTAATTGGAGTTCGTTGGCAACGAATGAGTCTGTAATATAAGATTCCCGGAAACCATTATTTTCATTTTAGTTATTAGTGACAGTCAGCACAACAGTAAAAACAACAGTAACATGTCATCCTATGGATACGACAATAAGTTTAGTGAATAATTACGACCATTAATATAAATGTGACGGGTTTTGATCGAACAGTCAGACAAATTGATCGTCATGACACGGTCAAGAATTATTACATAATCGATCGAACTTTTGCGTTTCATGATATCTACTGTAAATCGTACTGGTTTACCGATAACGCGTCGCCGTGTTATTATTAGAAACGTAAATATTAAAGTACCAGCATCATCGTTATTTATAGGATATTGCACGTTATTCGTAACAAGAACTACAAATTCGTATCGTATCCGTGGGATTATACTCGTCCTCCGTCAAGGCTAACGCGAATCGCTCCAATTTCGAGGCCCGCCTACCGAAAGAAACGCGGGTCTTCAGCAAAGTCGCGACTCGAATCGATGATCAGTTTCAAAGATGTAACGCGACTAATGTGCAAAGATTTACTGAAATCGGTGACGAATCGCGACAGCTGATAGAGAGGTCTTTCATCGTCAGGCCGTTCAACATTCACAGGCGAAATGTGTCTGGACGATGGCCAGATTCAAAAATAAGCCGAATTTCGTCGGATTTGTGATCGTCCGCGACCACTTGGCGTCTCCTCGCAACACGAAGCCATCAGGCGTTTACAACCCGTTCCTCTGTATCGTTTTCGATCGTTCGATCGCAATACACTCGCCTCGAAGAACGCTTCTCAATATCCGCGATCATTCCGAGAATCATCACTATTTCCGTAATGTCCGCTTGGCAAGAAACGATCATGTGTCCTACGCTCTGTCTCATCCCCCTTGAAATAAAGATATATTTCTCGCAAGAAAAATGACAGGGTTCCTATATAAAAATTCTGAGACAACTCTCTCGTCCTACTCTCATCGGATGACTCACAAGGTCCATTTAAGAAAATCCATGAACTCGTTTGTCTATTACTCTCGTCGGAAATCTCGTTTTCAACAAATCTACCGAGCTCTCGGAGAAAGAGGAGACTGGTTTCGAGTCTCTTTTATAATCCGCAGCGCGTTGACGCAACCGCGTAACGGGTCCACGATGACGATTTCGTTCCGCGGCTACAACCCGTATTTTTAAATGCCGCCTTTTATCTTCGCGGCCGGCCGCGAATCTTCCGCGATCGCTGCCTATAAATCACTCTGCTCTCTCGTTACTACAGAAAAAGAAGAAAAATAAAGGAGAAAGACCTGGGGCCACGAGAGATGTGCTCTCAGTGAGAGTTCTCCCGGTGGCGGCACGAGAGGTGGGAGAGAAACGCGATGAAAAGGGATGGAGGGGTGAAGGGGCAGGAGGGAGGGGGCAAGAGAAGGATAGACAGCCTTTTGAGACCCCTCGGTGACCAGTTTAGTTCTGCTTGGCATTCGAACCGCACCAGAGATCATGTGACAGAAGACAAGCTAGGATCCTCGCGCACACTTCGATACAGGATCTGTTTGGAGCAAGTTAGATCGTTACGAGATACAGTGGCTTGCCGATCGATCGCGATCCACAGTTTACGAGTAAGGTGCCTGAGAATCTGTTACTGTGAATCTATGCGCGTTTTTTCGCGCACGTGTTAGCCGAGCGTTAATTGTTTATTTTCTCTTTCCTCTCTTCTTTCGAAAAAGGTATAATACGTTATCGAATGTCACCTGTTATGATTGAATCGGAAAGGAAGACAGTGTGCAAAAACGGTCGATAATACACGTACAAGGACGTCGCTGAATAGATATCGCATTTCCCTTCCGTGTTTCAACAGAGTATCAAGGATGACCGCTTCTAAAGCGGCAGAGCTGCGATCGTGACGGCACACGCAACACGTGCACTCTGTTTAAATCAACAAACGTCAAGCGGCCACGTAAAAACGGGCAGCATACATTAACGAAGAGGAAACCAGGAAAGTGCAGGACCACTGTTCTCTTTTTCCCTCTCTTTCTTTCTATCAACACGGCTCGCGGTACATGCTCGCCATAAATGACACTTGTGAAATCAACGCACACATTTTCACCGCTCCGAGCGAGGAACTGTAGAAAAGAGGGTCGTTGACAGCCAGCACGCGTGACAAATATACCAGTGCATCCTTTAGTGTTTCCTTTCCCTGTGAAATTAAAAAGAAAACGTTCCATTTTTTCGCGTTTGTCCCGGCTCGTGATCCGATTTACACACCTGTCACGCGTGAAAATTAAATTCTCGCTTCCTCGGCTTTGTGTGTCATCTGTGTTCGGACTCCGTGCTCGTTAATTTGGCGAAGAACACTGGAAGCCGTCACAAAGAATTGCGAAAAGCAGATATGAGGTCGACCGGTCGCCACGCGATCTAATAATATCGCGAGTGGATCGTTGAACCTCGCTTCCTTTCTTTCCACGTGTCCATCGGGCGCAGAGGGAAATAAATCTGCAACTTTCACCGAACACCGTCGACAACAGTAGCTCATAAAGCATGTCGGGGGACACGACGTCCGACGAAGAGGGATCGCAGGAGGATTCGCCGCGATACGACATCGACGATCTGGAAATCATCAAAACCATAGGTGAGCGCGACGCTATTCATCCTGACGCCTTTCACTGGCAACTCCTACTGTTCATTGCAAAACTTTCTATTCGTCTCTATATCGATACTCGAATAGAATACCGTTCAACCACTTATATAGAGATTCGTTGAACTCGTAACTTTATCTCTATACGACTAGCAGATCGAATTAATACTATGTACTATCGGATTAATTGATAATTGCTTAAGAATCCTTTAAACGAGATACAGATTTGTTAAGATCAATTGAAAACGCAAATGTTACTCGTTACGTGCTGTTGATTCTCCGCGAGAAAACATCAGAGACGAGGCGAACTACCCTCGAAGCAAGGAAGTGGGCCACTGGAGAGTGAGAGGCTACCGAGTGTATATTTAACTGCTCGTTAAGTTCGAGTTACACGGCAAGGTGCAGGTGTTTCGTAGCTGATTTTTCACTCTTTCGTCTCTTGTGTAACCATTCTTCGAATGACCGACGTTGGCTAATAGAAACGAGAACTGGAGACATTACGTTGCATGATGAAACAGCATGAAGCATCCGTAGACCAGTTTCTTTTAAACGTATTTTCAGGGTGTTCCAATTTACGTGTGAAATATAATAGCAAACAGGACGTCCGGGTTCTAATCAGCGAACCATCGGATCTGGATAACCAGGATAGTAGAATATTACATGATCGGGCACGTAGAAGAACGATAAGCGATCGATCCCATATCGTCCCATTTACTTCGGTCATTGTTGAATTATACAGGTAAAGCAATGGCTACACGCTTGTAAGCGGTGATCGATCACGACAGATGTGCAGGCTGCTGCTTTCGAGACGTAGAACAAGTTTTGGACGCACACCAAAATCCTCTCTCGAGTGTCCATACGGGAAAAAAACGACGTGTCGAGGGGAAGCGTCTGGCGCGCGTAATTCGAGCGATGTAGCCACAGCCAGCGTGATGAATGAACGATATTACCTAAAACATTAACCTTCTCCGATCGAATCTATTCTCGCTCGAAGACTTCCTCTTTATTCGCACGGGATCGATGTATCTGTCGTATATACTTTCGACGCGTCAGAATCAACAAAGTAATTTGAAAATCATATCGGATCGAAAGTGGACGATTAAGTCGTAGCAGAGTCTTGGGCCAAGTCGATAAAACAAGCTATTTTTCCTCGTTTATTTTTTATGTCACGAGAAAAGATTCAGAGACGATCGATTACGTAAATTTCACGATATTTAAAGCGTCGTTTCGCTGGAAACTGTTCGTCTTTCTATCATTGACACTTGTTTTCAGCTGTCACTGGCAGTCACCGCGATCGTTTCACAGTGTATACAACACGGTTTCGCCCCTTATTCGCGCCGTCTGCCAATTTTATCGCATTTATAATAATGCCACTCTAAAATACGCAAAACGCCCGTCCGTAATGAGAACACCTCGTGCAAATGCAATTTACCGGTTAATTTCGGCCCGGCGGCCATCGCTGTTCTGTTAATTGGTCGCGGTACGTTGAGCAGACCAACTTTAGTCACCAGCATTCGTGGGAAAGTGCATTAAACAGACCGCGGACGACGGATTATGCGACTAGAGAGAGCGTTGATAATTGCCCATTGCCTCGAATGATCGATAACACGAATGATACCTTCTTTTTATTTGCGCCATTACCTTGAACAAGGAACGTTTGAATAATTGACACATACTGCCAGATGCACATTTCTGAACGTATGCGATCGATAATCTCGATCATTAGAGAGCAATTGATTTGTTATGCGCAAAAGGTGTAACAGAATTCAACGAAGATCATTTATTATAAATTACAATAGGATAGATCGTGACAGGTTATTTATTACAATAAGACAGGAGTTTCTGATGAATGTTTATCTTCAGGCACACCCTTAGCCTTGAAAATCATATGCAATCTTGATCATTAACAAATAATTGATTTGTTACAGGTAGGAGGTGTAACAAAATGTAATGCGAAACATTGATTGACGAATTAAATGATTCTAATGAGTCTTTATTCTTAGGTACAGGCACTTTTGGCAGAGTGGTGCTATGCAGGCACCAAGGAACTCCCTTAGCGTTGAAAATCCTCTCAATGGTAGACGTGATCAGATTGAAACAAGTGGAACACGTGCGAAACGAAATCACCGTATTGAAAGAGGTCAAGCATCCCTTTATCGTGAACATGTAAGTCGGATTTGCTTTCTCCTTTCTCTCGTTCGATCGCTGACAAGCTGTAACATTGTTCCGTTGGTTACGATCGAAAACTGTCGCTTCCAACGCGAGGAAGTGCCTTCGTACGATCAAGAAAGTCGAACGAAGGAGTTTCTGAAAAAGAAAGCGCAATTAAGAACGACGAGAGTGATACTTAAATATTAATCTTTCGTGAACGATTGTACATGTATTGTAAAAGATACAGAGAAAATAGCTCGTTCTCTAGTATTAGATTGGAAATTACATTTTTCTGCTTCTCTACTATGGAAATTTCTACTCTTGTACCATTACCGCTTTAACATCAGCATGGTTTCAGGCTCTGGAGCGGAAGGGACGAGGCGAGAGTATACATGCTGTTAGAATTCGTAGCCGGTGGCGAGCTTTTCTCTTATTTGAGAGCAGCTGGCCGATTTTCCGGACCCACCAGCTGCTTCTATGCAGCAGAAATCGTCTGTGCCTTGGAATACTTGCACACCAAACACATCGTTTACAGGGACCTAAAGCCTGAGAACCTTCTCTTGGACAGCCAGGGCCACCTGAAAATTACGGACTTCGGTTTCTCCAAGAAACTCACGGATAGGTAAGAGGATATTATTTCTAATATATTAGTGGTCGTAATAATGGTTAATACAATAATAAACGATCGTAATATAACGATCGTCTATTTATTTTTTTTTTACCCGATTAATAATAATTACATTACAGATGTTTTTGCAAATTCAGATGGAATCTAAGTGGAAAGTTATTAATTATTCTTAGTTACTATGTGCCGTCTGTACACAAACATTTGTTTAATAATAATATGTGCAGCTGTCTTGTTCAAGCTAGAATCGTTCATGTAGGAATATTCCACGTATATGGATTTCATACGTATTTAGTTATTAAATTACAAGTTTTTAAATCGTATCTTTGCTCTGAGAGGTCTTTTTTATTCTTATCTACACATCAGCAAGTTCAACGTTGCTACATGTAATCATACGGCAAATTTATCGATAATTGCTCGCGATAGGACAACGTTTCATATCTCGAAGAACAATTATTTTAAATTATCGGTTGTAGGACGTGGACTTTGTGCGGCACTCCCGAGTATTTGGCGCCGGAAATAATTCAGAGCAAAGGACACAATAAAGCTGTAGACTGGTGGGCCCTCGGTGTTCTCATCTACGAAATGTTAGCGGGCTTTCCGCCATTTTTCGATGACAATCCCTTTGGCATCTATGAGAAGATATTAAGTGGAAGAATAGAATGGCCAAAACATATGGATCCAATCGCCAAGGATCTGATCAAGAAGCTTCTGATCGCAGATCGAACGAAGAGACTAGGGAACATGAGACAGGGGGCTGATGACGTGAAGAGGCATCGCTGGTTTAAATTAGTCGAATGGCCATTGGTAATTAATTAATGAATTTCACAAGTAAATCGATAGTGTCAATGTGAAATTATTTCTTTTTTTCATTAGAGTAAGAATAGTTTTTTAAATAGTATTAGTTTCTTACTGAAGTATGAATAATTTTCTCAGTAATATTAATTTTTGTATTAAAGCAAAGATAGTTTACTAAATAATACTAGCTTCTAGTACTAATAAATAATACTAATGTAAGAATCGTTCTCTGAATAATGTTAGTTTTCCATTAAAATAGAGAAATATTTTTTTTCCAAATGATCTTAGTTTTCTAAACGATATTACTTTCTCTATCAAAGTAGGATTTTACAGATTTTATATTACACTTTTTTTGTATAAATAGGTGCCGCAGAGAGCCCTGACACCACCAATAAGACCACGAGTAAAAGCGCCAGGTGACCCAAGCTGTTTCGACGATTATCCTGAAACCGATTGGCGTTCCCAGCCTCCCTTGCCACCGGAACAACTGGCTCTGTTTCAAGATTTCTAAAAGAAACGTCATGGACAATCGTTCGAACATTCGAACCATGCCAGGCATTCATTGACGCAAATTCATTCGAAGAGCTTCCGTGTCGTGATTAGGATCGTCGAGTTAACAGCATTGTGATGTGTATAAAGTTTCTCTTACGTTCAAGCGTAAGGGAGTATCTTTTTATTTTGTACATATAGCAGCCCTCTTTTGTATTATTTGGTTGTGCACCTCGTTTATTTATTCGTACTCGCTGCGTAGGCTAGGCATTTTTCTTCGTTGTTTTACGTTGTAAATAAAAAAAAAGAATGGAAAGAGAAGAACGATGTAACACGAAGGAGAAACTGTAATCTCAAATCAATTTTCATCTCATGAAGTGAAATTGCTTGAGAATATATGTTCCTTCTCACACAAAGAAGTGATAAAAAGTGATGACAGAAATGGTCATAATTTTGTAAGTTGTTATATGTAAAGTATTGTAACGATGTATCGTGCGGCTGTACGCTACACATCGGAAGAGAATTAAATCATGAATTTTTTAAATTTCAACTGGTTATTCCTGAAGATAATAGGTATCGCTATTCGAACCTTGAACAGAGTACAAATTCGATATTTCAGTGTGTCATTAATTGCGATAAGATCGGTAAGCATCCACACCGTACATGTTCTATTAAATTTTCAAATAGTTAGTGAATAATTTACATGAACACCAGACACGCGATCCTGTCGTGCTATGATAAAACGCATTATTCTGCATTTCAAGAATCAGTATCGCTTCGTGAACGTTACTAAAGCAACAATCAACTAGGAACATACTCAGAAAGCTTGTTAAACCGTAAAAGTATCACGATAACCATGTCGAAAATATTCAACAACCAAAATCAGAACTTCTTATATCTCGATACAAAGCATAATGACACGATTCTAAGACAATCAATTGCTAAAATTAATGTGAACGTCAAATCAGATCTCACGAAGGATGTAACCGAATCAACGAAGAAAGAGGAAAAAAATCCAACACCACGAGAAGTTTTAACAGATTATCTGGAGAGCACTTCTGTACATGGTTTGCAATATTTCGGTAAAACGAATATAGAAGTCGGAGTTCTTGGGAAGATCCTATGGGCCTTTACCATATTAACTTGTTTCGTCTGTACTTGTCATTCCTTCGAGGTACATCATCTAGAAAGGTACACGCGACTAAACGCGCGTCTCGTTTCAGGTTTGAGCTTGATGTTAATGCAATTTTTGCGTCGTTACAACGAGAATCCGACCAACACGTACATACAAACCTTCGATGCCCCGATATTCCGCGCGCCATTTCCTGCTGTAACCATTTGTCCATCTATACCAATTCCTCTGAAGAAACGCCTGGCCATTTTGGAGAACTCCATCTTACCCGAGAACGTGAGCAGAGAACTCGCGTTAGAGATGTTGAAGTGCGTATATATATCAAGTAAAATTATCAAGAAACATCAAGAAATATAGATGAAATAATTTCAAATTAAATACAGCTACGGACATCTTATAACTCATCCGTACATGAATAAAGAGTTTAAACAAATGGACAAATTAAAAGAATTTTTGGATGCCAATAAGTGGAGCGTGGCGAGATTCGTGAAAACTCTAATCAATTGCGAGGACATGTTCGAATCGTGTTGGTGGAGTACGGAACGCATAGATTGCACTAAATCCATTAAACATTCGTATAGTTCTTACGGACTATGTTGCTCCTTTAACTATCTTCTTGAGAATTACGTAGGATCCCAGAAGCAAGTATCTCGATAATATCCTAGAAATCCGAGAAATTATATTATTATAACTAGAATGATTTCTTTCGTTTAATTAATGTAACCAAGATCATTTCCTCCTGGATAATATAAAGGGGACAACCAAAACCGAAGCCTTTGAGTTCCGCTGATTTTGGACTGTGGAGCGGCTTAAAGCTCGTGTTCAATAAAGAAATGTTCATGATCAGCCAAGACGACATGCGTAGTTCCACGAGAGTCGTGAATAGTAATGGCATGGTGGTACGGAAAAACGACTTCGCGGAACGATCGATTAAGTCGAATTTCAAAAAATATTAATTTACTCACGCCCCTTTTTTTCTTACCAGGTATTGATACATCACAGAATGGATTATCCTGGTCTTAATACTAATATGTACACCTTGCAAGTGAACCATGAGTTGGAGGTAATTTATTCGATATAAAACAGGTAGAGATTACTAGAATGCATTATCGTTGAATTGCAGATCGCCATAAAACCGGAACTCATTCAAAAGCCAGCAGGACTTCAACATCGTAATAAAGAGAAACAGTTAGTCCCCGTATGCATAGCGGAGGATCAGAACACTTTGGAATATTTTTCTGTTTATCGCTACTCGAATTGTTACGCAAATTGTAGAGTCAAGGCCATGATACGGCTATGCGGATGCTTACCATTCATCTACGACAACATAGCTGAGTCCTACAACATCTCAGTAAACACATTCTGTTATCGTAAAAAGATATTTAACGCGAACTTCAAAATTACAATTCGATCGATTTTTAGCGTTGCGAGATAGAACATTTGCCTTGCATCCAGAGGAATGCGAAATTGATAGGTATCGTGAAGGACATACAGAACGAGAATTTCACCTGCTCTTGTAGAACACCGTGCGAGAACATGAACTACGATAATTCCCCTAATTTGATATCTCTGACGAAAGCCAGCTTGCCGTGAGTTAAATTCGCATTTATTGATTTATTCTCTAAATTTTTATTTAGACATTTCTTTTTATTTCGAGCACATTTACTTTCAGGAATACGACGGACAAAGGTGCTGCGATCAAAGTTTACATGTATTCGCAAACTTTCCAGATGCTGCTAACTCTATCAGCCGCCGACGAAACTTATCTCTTAGGTACCGAGCTTAAACATTCTTGTCATTTCGTCATTAAGATAAGTTTCTTTAAAAGCTATTTTACGTTTCAGCATCAGTCGGTGGAATCTTTAGCTTGTTCCTTGGATGCAGCTTCCTCAGCGTCGTGGAGATAGTTTACTTCGTTTACCTATATTGTCGCGCAATCTTTGCGCATAAGAGGCACGAGGTTCAAACAGACCACACAACCAACGAGATCTTTGTAAACGGTCGCCGACGTGTTTATTAAATCTCAATAAATTCCTCGAACAGATCTAGCAACGTTCTCTCTCCCTGCGGAATACTTTTGTATCGAAACTGTGGATTTTTCCGATACCGCAAGCTAATAATTTGACCGAACGATTCGTTACGTGGATTCCACACGCGGTTTATTGTGTAACTCAGGCCAGCACACGTAGTCAGCGAGAATCTGGAGCAATTAGATCTATTTCGAGCGATTACTGGAACGCCAACGGAGGCAACGTTTACCACCCATCGACCAGTAAAAATATTTGCCACGCCGTGTTTTCGCTTTGATGTTCTATCCTCGTGGTTATGTCACTTGGTCGGACAGACCTTTAATCAACAGACCCAAGAACTACGAATTCCTGGATTACGTGCGAGGATGGTTAATTGCTGTCTCGGTGCAGCCTACTTGTCTCGATCCGTGTCGAAACCGGAAGTCACGCTTCCCCCGTTGCCTGCCAGCGTAATTAATTCTCGTCGTGGCCGTGTAATACGATAGGAACGTTTTGAAAGCGATCTAGAACGGCCGTGGAAAGTTCTGTAAAATTATGCGACGAGAGATAGGAAAATGTACGTTTATTCGATGGCGGAGGAACAGGAAAGGCGGAGGATAATGTTTCTTGTTGTGATACATTGAAGGAAGGGAAGGCGATTAACATTCCTTAAGGGTATTCTATTTATAAGTAAAAATATTCGAGACACTCGAAATCGACGGCAGAATCGGTAACACGATCCACGACAAATAGCAGCGAATAAGTTGCGCAATAACCGTGGAAATTCGGTCAGTATCGCGTGGACGTGTTCATATCGTGGAAATATTCAGGATAGGTGAGGTGTGTTCATATCGTCTATTTTCGGAAGTGCTATCGAAAATACCGATTTAGTTTTCTGTACATTGGACGTGTTACCACCGTCGTGTAGCGACGAAAAGAGCTGGAACCATCGGTTGCTATTTTCGACTTAACACCCACGTATTTCTTAACCATCGTACGTATACCCCGAGATGTTTTCTATCTACGCGCGGGCACTCGATATTTTTTCCTCGATTTTTCAGCCGAGTATTTCTTCCCCCTTTATTTGGTTTCCAACATTTACACACAGAGTTTGGCTCGCCATCGGGCGAACGCGTTTCCACGTGTGTAACCAGCCCCGATAGTCGTCTCTGTGCGGTACAATTTTTCAAATTTACGAGAGAAACATATACGGGTCCCTTTGATCATCGTACTAGTACAGTCACGCCCCTGTTTCTGACGAAACCACCTTAAATTTGGCTATTCCTTTTATTAGAAATAGAACTATCTCTTTGACGTCCAATTATCGTGTCCGTGAAATACATAAAATCGTAGGGAAAAAGGGTAGACGAACATGAAACTCATAGAGAACGTTGAAAGAGCTTAAGTGGATTACGCTTGTCTCCTTCATTTTGAAACAGGTATCGTCGCAAATGCGACGCGGAGAGGGAGCAGTCGTTAATTGGATGAAGGAAAAACTGGTATCTGGCATATCCTGAGTAATCGTAGATCTATCAAGGATATCTGGTTATCGACGAACGTGTGTGGTACTCTTCGTGCTTCTTACTTCACTCCTAAAATCAACAAAAATAAAAATGATAATATACAACACTTTACTATGAAGCAAAGATTTTGTTGTAAAGTAACAGAGTGCACCATTGTTGCGGAGACTTCAATGATCACTACAATAGGAAGCAGGCGTTACGTAGCAATTGTCTACAAGGGATAATCGCAAGCGAACTTACCATGGCGAGGAATGTATTCTAGAGTTAAAACAATCCCGAGTACAACAACCAGAGGCAAATCAGCAAGAGGATCAATATAAAGTACGTGGTTAAGATGTTTTTCGTTTCGTGGGCTGCCTGTGGCATTTTTCGGCATTCACAGAGGATGATTCACGACACTAAAGAAAAATCAGTATCAGGTGTAATCACGATATACATATACTCAAAATATTAATACCCAAAATATTAATCGTCGAATATTTCTTTTTTATTCCTTCTGGCGCCTCTTCCGTCAATCGGTCGATTAAACGAAAGTTCGAAAAAAGATCACGGAACCCTCAAAAATTCGCTCGACGACTGAAAGATTCGGCTGATTACCGGAAACGTTGGAGTCAGACGATGAAATCTGAAAACGATCGAGACGAATAACCAAGCACCGCGCCACTTTGCGTACGATCTCCGACTAGATCACTCAACGCAGGATTCACGATACAATGAAGATCCCGAAATTCCTCCAGGAACCGTGTGAAATCCCCACCAGTTCGATCGCGGATACCGACACGTTGCACCTTCCCTTATAACATCTGATCCAGGATTGGTAGGCCGAGGTCCCACCACCGTCTTTTACTGGTGAGAAACCAACGAGTTCCGCCACCTCGAGTTATATTAAGCATCGTGAATATCGGATACAACTTCGGTGGAAAATATTCCGAATCGATTCATGATCATCATCGACGTAAAGATATTCGAGGGTTCAAGGTCATCTGGGTGACGATTACGAATCGTTAAGAGTCAACGGTCTCTTAGAGGCATCATGGCAATGTGAGAAATTAACCAAACCTGAAGCATTAAAATACGTCATAAATTACATTGTCTCTAGTATCTCAAATTATGAACTTTTCTAAGAAATATTTGATTTAAAGTGTTTTATATACCTTTCATACACCTTTTGAGGAAAAATGTCAGAAGCAATGAAGATACAGATTTATCCACAGTTCTACGTACAAAACATTCTGCAGTCTTTTTATTTCTTTTTCTTTATTGAATGATTTATCAATGAATCACTCTTACTGGTTTTATCTCTGTACAAGTTACAGATGGCTCTAATGGTTTGATGTATTAAATAGGGCTCGCAACGTAAATGGCAAGTGCGTAAACGTGCGTATCAGCGTTACGGCCAATACAACACAAACCAGCCGTACACCGTCGGTGCGTTAATTTAATTATAACACGTCGCAAGAAACGGTCGATGTCATTTAACTATATACTAGAGACCAAAAGGAATCAACTCTTATTCTTAAGCGAAAATTACTCCCGCCCACGCGTCGAACTTGGAATGTTGACAGAATTCACGTGCTGGCGCCACGGTATTTCCCACGTGACGAAGTATAACAAAAATATAAAACCTTTTCCGTAAAAAAAAAAAAACATTCATGATTCACAAAAATATTCCAACGCGACGATCTATTATTTTCTTCCAAAATGATAGCAATCTCTTAAAGAGAACAAAGATAATGGAAAAGATAAAGAGAATTTCTAATCGATCTTTCTTGAGTAATAGCGTTTAGTAGAGAGGAGTCTTTCGATTTGATTGATGGCTGGGGCTATTTTAACCTCCGACGAAACTCCGTTCGCGTAGTTTTAACATTTGATTAAGCTACGCAGAGCAGTTCCTCTTTAGCTAATGTACGCTAACATCGTTCATCATTTCCAGACCTTCGGCTAATTTTAACTTGAAAATCAAACATTAACCTTATAATGGACAAAGCTCGCGAACAGGTCCGATCTAAACTTCGGACAGCTATTTACGTAATATTTGCCAGAGACACACCTAATTCATCGATTTTCATCAAATACAGACTAATACTACACTTTAGTCTTACCACGTGTATTTATGTATAGTAAGTAGGACATTACACAATTTTATAAAATATTTCTTTATTTCACTCGCGATGGAATTACAGTAGTGTATCGGTAAAAAGAAAGGCTTGGGTGGTAACTTATAGTATACGCTATACAATTGATTAATTATAGGAATGTGTGTCGTACAATTTTTGTATCCTTATTACTAACATACGTAGGTACACAAATATGGCGGGAATTCTGTTACAGGTTTGCTTAAGGCACAATCCACAAGATCTTCTGTTAAGTGTCTACATAGGTAAGGTGACATTTGCATCAATAACATCCGTATATTTAATACCTATAGACACGAAGAAGATCATTCTCGAAAGTAATTATCAACAGTTGTTTCATTGGCACAAACAATCTATCAACCGGTTTTTATATCCTTAAATTCTTGGCACGGGAGCTTCCGCGCGTTTTAAAAATAAGAACAACGACAAAGGAGGAAAAAGATCTTTCTGCTCGACTAGCGGCTACCTTAAAGATTTGTGAAACGACCGGTTCGATGCTGCTTCAACATTGTTCTCTGTGACTCAATTGATTAATTAATAACTACGAGCATAAATACGATGGAAAGACCCGTACAAATGATCGTACGCGAACTGGTTATGCTTGCATATATTGAGAACAGAACATATGGAAACGAACAAATACCAAACTATTTAACCGTTAGCGCATCTCTATTCATAATTTGAAGCGTATTATTCACAAAAATCCTCGATGAAAATTCAGTCATGCCAACGAGAATCCCAGCACGTCCTCCAATGAATAATCGAACAGCCTTAGGTCTAATTTGTACAAATCTGCCAACTTTCGAAGTTGCTTGTACGTCAACGTAGAATAATACTTTTCTAGTTTCTTCGCGGTTGGTTCACTGTTCACTGGTTTCGTTGGGAAACTATAAAAATAATTAATTTTGATTAATCAGAATCAAAAGGAACGATGCAAACGACCGATTTTGTTTCGCGTGTTGATCAAAGAACAATATACACGTAGCAACGAAATAGAAAGTAATGGATTAAGTAGGAATATTTCTTTGAAAGGAATGAACATTCATAGTCGGACACTTTGATTGCGCCAACTACGCGATATTGCTTCAATAAATATCGCATATATTTCTAGATAGGAATTGAATTCTACAAATAAACACCTAAAAAGTATATACATTTTCTTATATAATCCAATAGATTGCTGGAATAAATGTGGAATGCTAGCGTGTGTAATGCTCTCGCGTAAAATAATCATGCGTGTCATGTTTATGCGTGAAATATTCTAGCGTGTAATAATCGCGTGAAATACTAGCATGAAAAAATTCGCTCATCTATATCGGATCTAAACAAGGATAAAGTAAACGCTTACTTGACTGACTCGACTCCCATCCGTTCCAAAACTTCTGTGGCATCTTCAACTAAGCTCTCGTACTTGCTGACGAGATTATAATTAACCAGGCATGGATGACAGAGCTCGTAAATTGGCTTCCAGTGCTCGTTTCGTGTCTCATTCGACGAATCATCTGTGACGAACTGTACAAACTCTCTAAATGTCACGTCATCACCATTTCTCAGCGATTCTACAGTGGCGTTTTGTCTGTACCTCTGCAAGAAAGAACGTTCTCACTGTAATTTCTTTGATATCTCTCTCATGCGAGACAAGAGGGAAAAAGAAACAAAAATTAAGCGATACCCTGATAATCTTCTTCCCAAAACGAGTTTGGAAGTATCTCGAACTCTTCTCGTGTTTCGCCTCCAGCTTGTTTCTATAGGCGGACAGTAACCTTTCCAAAGGATGCCTGACGACGATCAGCTTGTCGTAAGTCGCCAACATTCGTTCTATTTCGGACAAGGTATAGTTGGTGAGCCTTTGAAAGGTACCTGGAGAATGCGCCTGATCAGCAGGTATTTCCATAGGATCATTACCTGGCCATTTCCCCGTGGCCACCATCAGAACTCGTTTCCAGTTCGTGCACGCAACCTGATACACGAATCCGTCGATTTAGAATGAAACAAAAGAACCACAATAATATAACAGATAACGTCCGTAATGATCGTGTACGAGTTGTAAAACGCTCTGCTATACAATTTCCAGTTACTTACTTAATATGTTTGAAGAACGACATTATTGGAAGTATTGTAGAGAAATCAAGCTTTTTGTTAAAGATCAGGAAAATATATTATTATTAGTTATGTTTAAGAACGAAACGTGTGATATTTTGCTAAACATTATGAATCTGTTGAAATCAAGGGTCGAAATAAAGAGTTATCTTTCGTTTTTAAAAAAAATTCTACTCAAACTTATATGTTTCGTTTAAGATAATATTTGTTCCCGTGGAGTTTTTATGCAAAGACATGTTACCCTTAGAGGCTTCTTTAAAAAATGTTCTAATGGAATGTATATTTTTGAATGTGTATAATAAAAGTTCCATGGTAACAAGTTATTTTAAACCGTGTATTAAAAAAGATCCATAAGATAAATAAAGCTAATAAACTATTTAGTACTAATTATATTTAATAATAGTACTAATTTTATTAAATAATAATTATTATTATTCATATGTTTATTGAATGAAAGGTATGAAAATCATAATATAAGTAATTAAAAATTTCATAATAAGTACTGAGCAAAAAAGAGGACTTGTTAAGAATTATTATTCTTAGCTAGATAAGACTTTTTTATAATGTAAATAATCTGAAATACATAGCAATTCTATAATATAATATACATATAGATAATATATATAATACCATGTATGTATTCAGTAACATTCCTACCTTCCTAACTGTTATTTTCATTACAAATAAATATATCGAATTGAATTGAAACAAATATTATAAATAAATAAATAACATATTCAGAATATAACTGTAATAATTAGTTAATATTGTTGTACTACTATTCATTGGATGGTATTTGTTACACTAATTGAGAACCTTTTAATACTAATGAATATTGATTTAATATTGATGAATAAAATATCTTTTCTTGTTATAAGAAAATCTTTATTTTTATATTTTATAAGCTCTATCCAAATTAAAACTTTTTTTTCAAGAACTTTTCTTTATCTATCCTCATCGAAACTTATAATGTGAGAACATTTTCTAAAAAAGTTCCACGGCCCATGTTTTAAATAGAACCTATCAAAAGGTTTCATAATTCTTTCGATTCTTGGCTGAAATATTATTTTCGTAAAATTACCTACTGCTTTTCTTGCTTCCTTTATCTAGAATTTATTTGTACCTTGGGAACGTAACAATATAAAAGTTCGTGTTGTTCGTCGACGAGAATATTCCTAAAGGATTCTGGATTCAGATTCTCATTCAGAGAGTCTCTGTCTTCGAAGATCTCCTCGCAATTGTACTGTAATCTCTCCTGACGTTCCACCAAAGCGGATCTCGCCAGGGCGTTCGGTCCTGTCCAAGAGTATACAGAATCCTCCGTCTCGAAGGATCTTCCTTTCTCATCGTTCGTCGAAGTGCGTCTCCCAAATGCGCTCGTATCTACCATTAAACTTGAAATATTGATAAGAAACAGAACTGTCCCCCAGACACGGCATTCTGTCATCGTCCTTTCCGTCCACCCGGGACATTGATTTATCTTGATATAGAATTATTTATCAAGCTTTTTTATTTGTTCAAATGTTCCTGTAAAGTTCAAAAATACGTTCCATTACAAACGGAATTTCTTACGTATGAAAACATCGTTCAAAAAAAAGAAAAGAAAAAAGAATGAAAGAATGTTATTTTGAGGTACGTAAAATGTTTGCTTTCGCGATCGTGTTATATGCTTTGCCGAGTCAATTTTAATCGCTTGAGAAATACCAGCAGCTCAGCCACCTTACTTCAATTAAACGTCATTGATGTCAATTCTCCCGATTCCAGCCATGCATTCACTCTTCGTAAATCACGCACAAACTCAACGAATTATTTAACCATTGCGAAAGAGAAAACAAGAAATAAGTTAAACACATTCGATAATTATCAATGCAGTCGAAGCATAGAACGATCTATATCGTAACCGGAATCCAAAAGACACGATAATCAGGTCAAGCGCCACCGTTTCGAATTCTTTTCCAACTAAAGTCCTTTAAAGCCGGTTCTGAATGGACAGCGCACGGTACATTTGACATCTAGATATCTAGAGCATACTTCTCTAACAAGCTGCAAAAGTGGGCTACGTTTAATTCGAAACGGCTTGAAGCTATACCACTTTTCCGCGAAGAAAAAATTCATCCGATCTCTCGAGAGAAGACCTGTTCTAAAATTTCATAATACATACATATCTCTTTTAGGCCATGACACCATTTCTTTGCAAAGATTAAATTTAGATTAATTTATTAAACGTTAGTATGTAAGTTCAAAAATAGATTACGATAACAGAGTATCAATTTCTGTTACGTAACGATTTTCTATGGAATAAAAAAGTAGACAGCATTATAAAATGACACTGTATTCATAAAAATTGAATAAAATACTCGACAGACTGGCTAATAAATTTTTGCACAAAAATTAAATATTTTGCACTCATCAAGATAATTTTGTCATCGTACGGCATCTTTCTATATTATCATTTTACTTATAACATCCTACGAAGGTTTAAGATAACAACTATGGGAACTGACAAGTTTCATGCAAAAAAGCATCCTGATCTAAATACCTTCTGGATTCATGAATGGAGACATCGATATTCATGGCTATGAAATTACTATGCCCGTTATAACTGATCCTTAGTTATCGGTGACGCTTCAGCTGTTAACGCCGACTCTTAACGTCAAAAAGACCACAGAAAAGCAAATAGACGACATTTTTACAATCATTCTAACAATTATCGTTAGATTTATTTCGAAATTCCCTTATCCAAGTAATTATGAACGAAGGATTAACGGCGAACGAACGAGACTCATTCAATATAAATGAGCTAACCTCTCGATAACCTTCGACCATGATATCGGTTGAAACTAAAATACGAAAGTGAACTATGCTGCAGATGGAATAATAGACATTAAAAATTCATTACGTCAATAAAGCGGTCTAATAATCGAACGACATTACCAATCGAATCTCGTATTCCATTATGCAATGGCATTGGAACTCGTTCTTGACCGTATCGTGCGAGTCCTTCTTCTGATTAAGAACCATAGTGATAAATACTTACGTTTATCTTTTGCATCAATAGAAATTATCGATGCCACGAGATATCGATATTCGTCATGTTTAACTGTCAACACGAACACGCGAGCAGTCGAGCCGGAAAATTACTCGAACACGCGTCATCGTCCTCAAATAGTCGAAAGATGAAAGAGACTCACCTGTTAGGCGTCAACAGATTGGACCATGCGCTGTCAAATTCTACGTGGCATGTTTTGCTGGCTCGTATACCTTCGTAAAAACTTTATCGAACGTCCCCCCAAAATTCTTGGGAATTCGTTCCAAAAAATATCGCGGACAAACTGCCTCTTAGATAAAACGACCTACATTTAACTGAGTTCACATCCAGTCAAATTTTTTAATCTAATTTGATTAATCGATGACAAACGCGTGGCGCGAAAAGTCACTAGAAACGCCGAAGATTTCGAGATAGACACGCGACATGAAATACTTCGGACGGTCGAGCCGATACGATGGACAAACGGCTATTGCCTTGACTCGGAGGCCCCTCTGACATAAGAATGGAACGTGGTGCCAGTTTGTAGAAGTGAAAGAAACTGTGCGCGCGCGTCTATTACGTCCCATCCTCGTTTCTTCGCTGGCAAACGTGGCGATCCTTTTTCTTCACCTGTGTACCCACTTTCCGAGGCTGGGGTTGCCACGAATTCGTCTGGTAGATATTGCAAAATTTGATTTCTCTTCATTAAGTTTCCCTAAGTTTGTTAAGATAGTCATAGAAAAATTACATGGTATAGAAAACATGCATATCATAGAAGGACAATCTTAACCATAATATAAATTGTTGGCTATTTAATATACAATTCGTTCTTTTTTCCACTTCGTATATAAGGTGAAAAAAAATTAAATCTGAATAAATAAGTGCAATAATGACTTCAACCTTGTTAATTACTAGCATTTAGGATTTTCCATTCGCTGCAATCGAATAACATGTGATCAATAATTACAAAGAATAAAAAATTAATGAGATGCATAACAAATGCAAGAGTTCTAATCAAATATATTTCTACCGACAGATCTAGCGTGAGTCGACAACAAATAGTCGCCCAGAGAAGGTAAAACAGAAATAATTCTATCATTTTGCACTTCGTACACGTAAGGAACCGAATTATAGTCACCTGTTGGTCCGTCACGTCATGTCGTTTATACCAACTGGAGAAAGTGTTTAGCCTTCAGTCGCCTTTTGTACCGTCAACCTATCACAAGTAGCTTCAGTCTCGTTTCGGTCTTTGTTGACTAACCATCGCCTAAAAGTAAATAAAACAAAGTATCGTAGGGAGTTAAAGAGATTATCGTCGTTAGCAATATTGTATAAAATCGAGTAAACCAGTGAGGAAAAGCAGAACTGGGATTTTGTGAAAATCATACCATGCCATGGTCGTAACATATTATTGCTATCATATTTGTTTACGAGAAATATAACAGTCCAATAATTTAGGTAACATAACACATTAACAACGCGAATTATGCTTGTAATTCTATATATAGAAAATAAATTATAAAATATTTTAAACTGATGAACTAATAGTTTAAAGATTCTTCATCATCATCGAAATTATTTTCTTGTATAAAAAGTTCATATGATCAATCTTCTCGATTTTATTTAAATTAGAACATAAAATATTTTGCAGACAACAACCTCCTATCATTTTGTTCGGAACTATAAAACGAGATAATTACTTCAAAGGGAAATGCTACAAGTTGTATTCTGGCTATTCTTCATTGTGCTGGTGTTGTGGTCGTTTTCAAATTCTGCAAGCAGAATTTGTGGCGCGCTATGGGAAATCCTCGTGCCGATAATTAATTCGAAACCAGTCGATCTACGAGCAAAGTTCGGCGATTGGGCAGGTAAGAATTACTCAAATATATAACGTATGTATTCGTCAAATATTGAGAAATATTTCGTTTAAGTCGTAACCGGGTCCACCGATGGGATTGGCAAAGCTTACGCAAAAGAGTTGGCTGCAAAAGGAATAAACCTGGTGCTAATCAGTCGTACTCTAGAGAAATTGGAGAAAACAAAAAATGAAATTATGGAAGAGAATCCGACGATCAAAATAGAGGTGATCGTGGCGGATTTCAGCAAAGGCAAAGAAATTTTTGAGGAGCTTGCAAAACAACTGAAAGATATTCCAATTGGTATTTTAGGTAACTGAGACATCCTCATCATTTATGTATCATTTATGAATCCGTTTATAAATTTTGCTTTTTACGCAACATGATATTTATTTGTTGGAAGTCCTTAACGTAAAATAAAATGCTCGTCTGGTTATAAATATAATCCTAGTTCAACGTTGTAGTAAACAACGTAGGTACGCAGTATAGTTATCCGATGTATGTTGGAGAAGTCCCAGAAGACACATTATGGGATATCATCAATGTCAACGTTGGAGCTACTACATTAATGACACGAATAGTCATCGGACAAATGCAAAAACGTGGAAAAGGCGCTATCGTTAACATATCATCCGGTTCGGAATTTCAACCATTGCCATTAATGACCGTGTACGCAGCAACAAAGATTTACATCAAAAGCTTTTCTGAGGCACTCAGAGCCGAATATTCCAAATGTGGAATAACTGTACAGCATTTGACCCCGTTTTTCGTAAATACAAAGATAAACGCGTTCAGCGATCGATTACAGGTAAATCGAAGATAAATACGTGAAAATAAGTGAATTAATTTGCAGATAATGGTTGTAATTAATTAATAACGTTACAGGTATCTAGTATTTTTATTCCCAGTACGACGACATATGCCAAAAATGCGATTAATACGCTTGGAAAGACAAATTCCAGTACAGGCTATTGGAACCACGGGATTCAGAAGATCATTGTACTACTTTTACCGGTACAAATAAGAATAATATTTGGAATGTTTATGAATAAGACTTTAAGGAATGACTATTTCAAGCAGAAAAGAAGTAACTAACCACCAGACAACGTGTAGTTGTCAAAGAGTTGTCAAGAGTATATGTATATTTGATAATTGTTACGAAGTTGAGTCCTAATATACATAGATATATGATGTACAAGATGTACGAAGTGCAAAGAAATATCATTATTTCATGTATTTGATATGATTTCTTATTAATTACTTGACTAATCACATAGAGGAATATGAAATTCATTGTCAAGGATTAAAATTCCCGCGTATTTCGAAACAACCACTCATAAATGTGTTTTAGAAAGTATGATTACATAATAAATGTTTTTTATCAAATTGAAAATATCTGTTCGTTATTTATGTTAAGTATTGCAAAATATCCCTTTCATTCTCCATTTGTGTTGCATTGCCTTAAGAGTTGCCATCTCAATCTCTGCACTAAGTCGTATTTCTTTTTCGAATAATAAAGTTTAATGACTATAAAATAAAAAATATAAAAAGATACGCGTAAACATATTTTATCGAGAGATAACACGTGTCCTATAAATCATTAAGCCACAGTTCTTTTAATTTGCGACGAAAACATTTAAATTATAATGTATTTTATATTACATTTAAAAACTACCACTAAATTTTTAATAATTATATATAGAGTTATAATACTGTCAAATCAAAGTAGTAATTATAACAATACGCATAGAAAGTAAAAAAAAAGAGAAAATATACGATATCGCAGTAACATAACCTGCGCAGAAAATCCATGAAAATGATTCAAACTGAGCACCTTTGCGTACGCATTCCCTAATCACGTGACCTCAGCGGTCAAATTCTCCGAAAGAGACGCTCATTCGCCATCCATGTGTCACAAAGGAAAGACGTTTGAATATTTTCTATATTTCGCATCACGAGCAAGATGAGTCAGTAGTTCACGAAACAGCTTGCACACGCAAGTGTGCCGACACGACTAATTAATCATGGAGTAAGTAATATTTATTATCCAAAAAAAACTAATTTTGTATTCGATATTCGGATCATTGTACGATATGTCTGCCATTTTGTGGATCGTATCCATGCCCGAGGTCCGGGACTACCATAGATCGCTTAAGCTTAAAAAACACTCCTTTCACCAACTAATATGCATCTTTTTCCCTCAATGTTACGTTACTATTACACATTACGTTCCAAAATCAGGTTATGGCACGATTAAGTCACGAAACATGATCAAAAAATTTGGCCAGATGACATGATCTAATGTTGCGTCATGAAGATGTAATTGATCATTTTTCTCACATTTTATATTTTATTGTTTTAACTTATGTAACGAATAAACGATACAATTACGTGTATAGATGATGTAATTTATTAATAGTCTCCGATTAATAAATAATTCATTTTTCATGTCTCACATTATGTTTCCATTATGTTTTTATTTTCTTCTGTTTTAGAATTTGCAATTCAAATTTCAAATAATAAGGTGTCTCCTTATATCATACTTGAAATATTTAATAAGGAACAAAATGCATTTAATAACACAGAATTATTCAATTTGTCATATGTATTTGTTTACATTATCCTTAATACATATTTAATATTTTCAGAGCCAATATGGCGCTCATTTTGAGCTACGTCGCACAGCCGACACAAATTTCTTTTCATCTTTTTTTAACACATCTTGATTGGGACTATAACGACAATGACATCCAATCAGGACCAGGAAAGTTGGCTATGGAAGTTCGAGCCAGTATCCCCTAGTGGGACACTGTCGAATGAATTTGAAGATGATTGGTTTTTATTTGATGATAAATCTGTAGATCCTACTAAAGAAGTTGCTACACCTGCTGCATATGAGGACCATCCTACTCGTGCACAAGTGGCTACAAAACTTCTGGAAAAATTAGATGAATGGATTAAAGAAGGTAAGAATATTCATATAAAATTCTTACAAACTGTATTGACCTTATAATAAGCCTATACACATTAATTTATGAACAAATGAATTAGAAATATTAAAAGTTTAGGATCATATTGCTCGTATATCTTACGTCTCATTTTTGTAATCAGTTACTATATCAAAATATTTTTTTTAGATTTAGATTTAGACATTCTAAACATAAATGTAATCTACTAATTCAAGTTTATAATCAGTACAATGTAAACTACTGCAACTTTCATTTTAAGTATAATGGAAAGACAAAATTGTTTTATATAAACATCAAATTATGTACTTAAAAAGCACGTATTTTGCAAGCAAAAATATTTATGTAGAGACCTATATGTTGGTTTAAAAAATGCATGTTTCCTCAACTGTATTTTAGACTTTTTTATGCTTGAATTACTTTGAGGATAAGTAGAATTGACATAAATCTAAAATTACTGTAATATGCTATGTCCAAAACGAACCATATGTGAATGTGAAGAACGAATATTTCTAATTGATTTATATATATATATATATATATATATATATAAAATATTTTATATATAAACCGTCTAATTGCAATTATTGCATTTATTAAACTAGTGTCCTGTAGTTTTCAAAATTGTGTGCACTTAAAGCATAGAAATCAAATGTTAGCGTTTTATCCGGCTGCATTGTCGATGTATTCCTATCGCTTTCGTTCTTCTCACTTCCTCTACCATGTATCTTATTTTCCTTTCTTTTTTTCTGGAAAGGAGAGTGGGACAAACTGGTTAACCTCTATACAAACGGCTTTGGTTGAAGGCCGATAGGGGAATGACGTGTGTTTTAACGGTGTTGGAGTAGGGGCGTCAGAGGGGAAAGTCCAAAGATAAGCAGGAGTGGTCTCTCGCAGTATTGCAAGCTGATCGTACGATTCTGTCTATTAGTTTCATTACAAGTCAATTTCCTATCGATACTCGATCGTTTGACAAACTTAATACATTTTGTTATTGTTTTATATTTATCAGTAATCTGGGAAAAATCGTTTTTCTATACGAGTTAAGAAAGATTTCTATCTCTCTCAGTGTAGTAGAATCTGTCACGTTCATTATAATTTGAAACGTGAGTCGTCGACGATGTCAGTGATCTAAACAGCCGAGAAAATTGACTGTTTAATACTTTATTGTGAATCATATACAGTATTGTATTTAAGTTTTAAACGTCTATAAACATTATTCATTTGAAAAAGACAAAATCGAATTCATTTCGAATGTGAGTTTTTCATAACATACGTTAGCCTATTGCACGTGCTCACAATATTTGTTTCGATCGATAGTGGAACTCCGAACTACATAAACTGATAAATATTAAATTTCAAACCAGTTTCCGTCGGACTGAAACCATCGTTTATGGTGATTTTTAATTGATCATATTGATCGATAATCGATGACAAGTGATTGGTGAAGTGCGTAGTATCCCATGATCGTATAATTTAAATTGATCGCAAGAAATACAACCAACGAAACTGGATAATATGCATATAATAGTTAAAAAGATTCGTGTCTAGAACAAGAATTTTATCAATACTGGCACCTTTAAAAGTGAACGGAGAAAAAGGCCTAGCTTCTCGATGCTGGAGTGTGCTAATGTTGTATAATAGCATGCAGTTCGCATATCGCTACACGTGGAACCGAGAAATCATTGTCAACTCCCAAAAACTTGTAAAAAGACGTTGAATCGGTACGATTCGCGTCCCATTGGTGGACTTGGCTGCTTTACGTCGACGAAAACCACCATATTTATTAAAAAAACAGTTTTTTTATTTCATTTAATTATAACACATGTATACCCCCCCTCTTTTCTTTCTTTTAAATAAGAATTTAGGCGAAAACAGACACACGTGATAATGGCTGCTATATGTTACAGTGGTACGTTTCCTTTCGCTTGTTTCATTTCCTCTCTCTTTCTAGCATTCGCTCCAATGAAAAAATATCTTTATTACGCATATCAGAACGCTGTTGCCACATTGTTCTTATAATCGAATAACAGAATTGGATCGAATCTATCGATGTCTACAAACAATTGTTATGAAATTACTACATTGTTAAATTCGTCTATAACTTAAAATTTCTTTAGTTATACATTATGTGTAACGTTATTGACCGCGCGTAACTATAAATTTATTTTCGATGATTGACTTTTTAATTTGGAAAAATATATTTTTGATATTATACACAACATTTTCTCAAGTCTCGGACTTATATTTAAATTAGTATTTATTATATAGCGTAAAAAAGAAGTATGCCAAATATTTAAATCATTTATATTCGTATTTTTAAATCATTTAATACTTTATCATGATAATATATAAAGGTGGAGAATAATTTATGCTATTTTAAAAACCAGAAATCGAACTTCAGAATTTATTTTTGAATAAATTTACTTAAAGTTATTTTATTTTATCATTTTTTAGTGGCAAAATAGTAATATTTACAACAACTCCTTACAATAAAAAGAGGACATTCTTATCTAACCCCATGCCCTCTGTATTTAAATGAAGATAACATTTAAAGTTAGACTCTGATCCAAGATCCAACAAGAATTAGGAGATAGGATTTGTTTGTAGACTAAGTTTTGATGTAGAAATTTTTTTGATATTTCCCTTGACAATCGAATTTTACTTATCTGGAAACTGAACAAGAAAATTGAAATGTGACAAACAAAGAAAATCGAATCTGGCTACATCTCAAAACTTTCTATTGATTTTTTTATTTACAAATTTAATTTGTAAACTTAAATTTCAAAGAAAAAGTGGATCTTTTTTTCAATTTTTGAAGACACCTTCAGACATTACTGAGAAGTATATTATATCTTCGATAACAATTATGCTCTACATAACCATGCTACTAATGTATTAGTATTGGTTGTCGTGTTAGAAGCCAAAGAAATTGCAAATCAAGAACTTGTTTTTCTAGTTAAACTAGTAACGTCCATGAAATTATATATACATCAATGTACCACTCCTACTTATTCTTTATGCAAGATACAAGTAAAAGTACTGTTAACTCCTAAGTTAACAAGTTACACAAGTATTGTTTTCAATTTTTATCTATTTACTTTCATGTTCAGAAGATTAATAAGTTGTTAATATATTTGCTTGAGACATCTTTCATCATATTTTTCTAATAATTTTGATCACAAAATTACAAATATATTTGATAAAATAAATTCATGTAAATACTGCTATTTATCAAAATTTAATATGCTATCAATATTTTTAATGATATAAAATTCCTATGATTCAGATCTGTAAAAAAAAAGAGAGCACAAATTTACTGTTATCTGTTCTCTCCAGTTTCTGTTTTTTATTTGTACATATAAATTAATTACAAAACTAAATGGTATCTATTTGTATTTGATAAAATGATTCATTTTTTACAGAGCCTTTTTCAGATTGGTTAGAGGAGAAGATAGAATTACCTATTTTTGAGGAACTCTCAGTTGCTGAAACTGGACAAATCAAAACAACAACATATAATGAAATTCCAAAAGCTCCTCTCCATCATGATGACACACAAACTCTCTTACAAGAGTTTGAAACCGTTTTGGAAGATGTAGAAGCTTGTCATCAAATAGTCCCTTCATCAAGTTCCACACTTACACCTCCTCAATCACCTCCACCACATAAACCATTAAATGTGGATACCCAATTACTTGTTACTTTACAACCTGTACAACCATTATATCCTAATCATCAACCCATATATGACATAGCAGTTCCAGAGGAAAAATCGTATGTAAATGAAGTACCTGTACAATGGCATCCAAAAAGTGTACCATTGGAGGATGTTGCACATGACTTAGCTGTTGTAGACGAATATGTACGGTTGTATACAGAAGATATTCCACCATCTAGTCCTTGTACTAGCTCAGGTGGTAGCTACATTTCATCGGAAGATTCCGTTGACGATCCAGATTGGATTTTAGAATCCGAAAAAAAGAGTGCGAAACAATCTACATGTGCTTCAACGAAGAATCGTCAGAAACCTTATTCCCGTCCATCGATCGAAGATAAAAAAGTTCGAAAAAAAGAGCAAAATAAAAATGCGGCAACACGGTACAGGCAGAAAAAAAAGCAAGAAATAAAAGATATATTAGGTGAAGAACGTGAGCTCACTGAATACAATGAAAAACTGAAAACTCAAGTAACAGATTTACAACGAGAAATTGGGTACTTAAAGGGTTTGATGAGAGATTTATTTAGAGCTAAGGGTCTTATCAAATAATCTATTTTTATCTATTATAGTTATATTTACTCATTTTTATTAAATTTATTAATCATTCTTTTGACATTAACTTTACAATAATACTAATATGTTGTAGTGTATAGACTTAGATTACTGATTGTTATTTCCTCTTCTTTAATTAGCACATATATGAATATCAATCTAAGATCTATCACAGCTTTTTAGTAGGACTACAGAACTGTCATTGTATAATTCATGAATTATATACCATTTCCAACTCATTCACGATCCGTTAAAAATTAGCAAACAAGATGCATTAAATAATGACAGAATTTTTTAAGTATACAGCCCTATGAAACTCATTCGAGTGGAAATTTGCTGTTACTAAAAATTCTATTTGTAATTTGATGCATCTTAAATGATGCAAATGTTTCATTCCAATCAATTCTAACCCAAACAAGTTTTGAATTTTCTTACAAAAAATATTGTATTAAAAAAATAATAAATGGGTTATTGTGTAATAAATGTTGACATTATTCTCAAAATTGTCCCTGTTTTGTTAATTTCCTAAAATTTTACACAAAATTAAGTTCTATAGTAATAAATCCGTGTATGCGTTGATTTTGAATATCAATTATTCTAAAGATAAAAGAATCACTTTTATTGTTATTTACATCTATGTATATATATTTCATATCTAAAATCAAGACAATAGAAAAACTGAATTTTAATCCTTCCAACCGTGCGTCGTTTCAATTATTACACATGAAAGTAAAAATAACATGTACATTAATGTTAATTGATTTGAAAAAAATAATATATAGAACGAAGATAGATGTAATTATAGGAAGATCATAACTTTTTTTAACATTAATTGCTTATGTATCATATTAGAATTAATACGAAAACGTACAACTAATAAATCGTAAATGATTTATCTTAATCATTTATTTAGCTTTTAATTTGATATATTCTTTATTTTATATTTATATTCGACTTAAGCTGACTTCTGTGCAAAATTGCACCAACACAGATACAGGTATTTTTATATATGCATTATATATATATATATATATATATATCATGCGTATATTTACATATCATGATCAATAACATACACAGTTATACATGCTCAAATACAGATTATATACAGTTATTCTCAATGACACAAGAGAGATTGTAAATGTATGTCTATTTAGAAATTTGCACGTTTACATAATCTATTTCATTTTTTATTTAATAATTCATTGTTATTAACTAATCACATACTATGATTAGGCAACGCTAACTTTGTGTATGATACATATGTATATGCACTGTATGTTCATTGTACATGCATTTGTGCACGTGAGATTACATGTATATGCACATATAAAATGAGGAAAATCATTCTTACATTGTAATGCCAATTATATCAAAAATTCATCACAACGGATAGACAAATTTCTTAGGCAAAAATGAATATTTTGACAGACCTGGTATTATTGTATATAATTATAGTCAGAAATTGGATGATTTCTTATATGCTTTATAGTAATCTAATTTTATTGTTTATATATTATAACATAATGCTTTTACTATTTTTGCTCTATATTCTATTATCAATTCAAAGGATTGCTTAAGACACACACGGAATAATATCCCTCAAAATCGGGAAACGGTATTTATAAATATATCATTAATAGTAAATATATTAAGTATATATTAATAATGGAATTTTCACAGGTTTTCGTAAATTTGATGTTTTTAAATGTGGTAGAGCTTAACGATTCATGTAGATTGATAATAAATATACATACAATTAATTATTTGCCAATCTAAACGAAGTAGCACTGATAAAACAAAAAGGTCTACAATATAATCAACAATTTATAAGATTTTGAAACAATCATATCTTAATTTTACTGAATTCAGATATAGATATACATTGTTTATTATTTTACATTTATGTATATATTCATAAAACTTTTTTTATATATTAGTAAAAGCGTAAAAGTACATGAACAGAATATTGAGTATTGCTAAAGATTATAACAGCAAATCACATATATATATAACAATTATGAAACAAGCTATTATTTGATGTATACAAAAAAACATTTAAAACAATTTTGAATATGGCAGTCAATCCAATGCAATATAAATATAATTTTCTGGAATGTCATAAACAAAAATTATGAGTATTTACGATACATAGACATTTTGAAAATGAGAAAATATTACTAGAATCTGATAACAGTAAAAAAGTCTTATTAGCTTTCGAAATTTAAATTGTAACTATTAAATATCAATTAGATATTAAGTAGCTTTTAATAAACGTAAATTTCTTATATATATAAAAACAATCATACCATAAATATATATATACAAATATATTGATCCTTTTTAAGCTCATAAGTTTGCAATATGTCAAAATAATGAAAATAATTATTGATTATAAGTAACATCCACAAAAATGATTGAAAACATAATATTATTAAATTTCGCTTCATTTATAAAATTAAATGTTTCGCAATATAGGTATTATATTCCCTTTATATTATTTTTTGTCATACAATTTATGATGCACCAAATTCAATGTATATCTATATAAGTCGCCAATTACGTGCACGGATTGGATACACTAATTTAATTATTTATCGTAGTGGAGGGGAATTATACAGGAATATTGAAAAACTTTTAATGTTTTCCTACGTTGCAGTATCACCTTCTTCTTGTTCAAGTCTAGATGAACCACATACACGACATTTGCAGCATACAATACATGGTGCGGCCAATAAAAGTAACGGCGATGCAACGAGCAAGAGTAATCCAAATCCAGCAAAAATTCCAATAACTTGTGTTCTATGCCAAATAACTGATGCTCGTGAGTGACCCAACTTATTTTTGCACGGTCCTTTGTCGTAATGTCGCAATAGAAAGTCATCCTATATTATTCAATACATTTATAAAATTTTAAAAGTTTTTGAAGAAAATTACCATTATTATACAGCTATAGGCAAATTTACTTACATCTAAAGAAGCTAAACAATACCAACAAAACACATGTTTACATCTTTTACACATCATTTGAGCACATCCTTCATCCTTTTCAATAGGTACAGAACACATAGGACAACATTTGATATGATCACCATCAAATGGTATACCCAAGGAAATATCTGAACAAGGACCAGTATGCCAAGATTCCCGACATATAGAACAGAAATCTGTAGAGCAATTAGGACAATGAACTGGCCCAATAGGAGTTCCATTTGAACCAGTAGCATTTATAGAACATATTGTTTCGCAACCTGCACGTGGACACCAAGCACGTGCTTTATCCATGGATACGTCTACATATCATATAAAAAATAGTTAAACTAAGTTATACTAATGTTTGTAGCAAGTAAAGTACTGTTTACACACCTCTGTTTAATCGGAATTTATGATGTTTTTCCACAAGTTCAGCACTAACAAGACTTGATATTTCCTTCATGGAAAGTATTGCTCCATGTTCACATTGTGCATCAGGACAACTAATTTCATATGCACCTTCTTCAATTTCAAATTCAACATATGCTTTCATACACTAAAACATGTAAAATACATATGTATAATAACTATATGTATGTATAAATATATTTACTTTAAATAATTTTTCATATGATAATATGTATCAAAAAAGATTGCACATACATCTTTACAATAGGAACAACCACAGCCTTCTATCTTAAATGTTTTAGAAAAAGAAGTATCAACAAGACATAATTTACAAAAGATACGTCCAAGTGCTTGTTGAGAACTTGCAGGAACAAAATTGCCTGCAGCTAAACTGTAGCGGGAACTAGATGCCAATGATAGTAAACTGGAGCAGCGAGAACATACTCGACTGCGATTTATAGGTCTGCCCTCTAAAGCAGAAGTACTTAAACCCACAGTAGTTTCACATTTTCTTAATCCTGTGGGGCCTAAACTCAACCAACTATTACCACGAGCTTCCAAGCTTGCACTACTTTCAGGTCTAAGTAAAGGTGCATCTACTCCTTTACCTACTACAGTTCTCTCTGTCAATGAAAGATTTATAACACTGGCTTCTTTGCGCAATAATGGTAATCTGACTCCAGTAAGTTTGTTAGACTTATCAACTTTTTTCTGACTTGTAGCAACTTTGTTAGAAGAATTGACAGATGTCACAGAACTGGTGGCAGTACCCATATCCATCAGTGGAGCTCGTCGTATGACGAGCGAATGTAGGCTGGGCATCCCCTAATTATCAATGTAGATTTCACTACCAGTTACAGACAAGAGCTATGCTTACTGACTTCTTTTAGACAGTTTGCAACAGCACTTGCCATGTAATGGAAGATATATATAAATTATGAAATTGAGAAATGTCACACCCATGAAACAATTTGGCACTGCATATTTTCAATCCACTCAATCCAGCATAGTTTTACAATATTTTTCATATTTCACCCTCTTAGTTGGCATTTTCGAGTTTTCTTTCATATAAGCTCAAGGTGATTGAATATTGATTTCTATTAGAAAGTTGCGAAGTTGCTGTTTTTGCAATATAGTTGTATTTTGACATAAATTTGCTGACATATTACATTCTTGACTTAATTTCAAAAAAGCTCAAAATCCGAAACAGTTAATGAAAAAAGCGTAAAACTGGTAATCAAACAACTATATAAAAATAAATTCTTCGAAACAGATTATGCATTGCAACTAAAACGGTTGAAAAATATTCCTGTCTTCAAACGTTATTTGTGTTGTGGTTGTCATTTCAAGATATATCGCGAAAGTAAGAAAATTGCTACGTAATATTTCACACATATTAATATTCGAAGAAATAGACATCCATTAATATTTTGAATATCAAACTTTGCAAATGATTTTATAGTTTTTTTTCTAGTTTCACGGGCTTTTTATATACTGTGTCACAAAGTACAGCAAACAGTATACACAAATTACCGACTAACTACTTCCGCCCCCACTTGCTTATACTTTTTTCTTACAATATCGGAAAAAATTGTAGCTACATTCGTATTATGATATACATACATCGCAAAATCATAATTATACTTGCTTTGATGTATTTTCCTATATTTCTAAGAATCATATATTTTATAATATAGAAGATAGTTTATTATACAGTGAAAGTTTAGAATTTTAGTAAAGCATGATTCCAAATACTAGTAAATTTTTTATATGGAGTCGTGGTGCAGTTTCATGCAATTTCAAAGTGGTTTTAAGTGTTGGTTGATGATAAGGGTAAATGTTAAACTTAAAACTTTAAACTTTAAACTTAAAAACTTGTTAAAACGTATATCAATTATATTTTTCTCTTTACAATAATTTTTACTATAAATCTAATATATTTCTATATATCTTCGTAAAATTTTGTTCCTTTTTTTAATTTAAGATCTTTATTTTATCCTGTAAATCTTTAGATATAGAAAAAATTGTAACTGACATTATTTTTACAAACTACATCTTTGAACTATAGAATTTTTATTTAAGTGATAACTAAATTTTGAATATTATTTGTGTATAATAAAATTTAAGATTTGTACCAATTGATATTTCTAAATTAATTATTAATTAATCAATTATAATACAATTAAAAGAAATCTGTAATAAAAATATCATATAGATACTTACCTATGTAAACTAACAATCACAGAATTTAACATATCTGTTACCAAAAATGCGCGAAATTTAATTTAAAATTACATTAGTAATACGGGCAGTATATATCCTACAGTTCCTATATTCGACTTTTTCCTATTGTTGATTAAGAAACTTTTGTAAGTTATGTTAAAATTGTGATAAATAAATATTAGGGAAATCTCACATTCATATTGCATAAAAGAAATAGCAAAAAATTCTGTTTTTTATATGTATTGGTTCATTTCCTTAAAAAAACAAACGTCTTATTTAAAATTGTATAACAATTAGGAATTTTTTTATTATAAACTCATATAAAAAATGAGCAATCATTTTATTATACATTTTTGACACAAAAATGAAAATAAAATTTAAAACTATGATATTAGATAATTATACTCTAGATCATTATATTTTCAATACAAATATTAACAGTCACAACATATAAACATTAATATTTACATGAATTTAATATGAAGTGATTCGCATAGTTTGTCTTATGTTAAAATCTACGGAGTATTTTATCATTTAACATTTAGAATTTATTACAATTGTATCAAAATTGAGCAAATCATATATTAGCGAGATTCAATTACAATAAGTAACAATAAAAATAAAATAAATTTAGAAAGGGAAAATAAATGGTATTTTATGTATAAAACACAGGAAGCAATATTTGTGAACACTTTCAGTGAACAATAGTATTAATAGCAGATTTATACAACAAATATATAGTTTTTAACTGTAGCAGTCTTTATGAAAGGTAAATATTGAATTAGTACAAAAATTCTTTTTGACTAGAATATTTTTTCCTGTTTTTGTCTAGATGCTATACTATTACTTAAAGTTCAAAATACGGAATCTAAAATGTTTAATAATTGCTTATTCCACACTATCAAATGATAATACTTCATGAAACATGGCACGAAATTGCATGGAGCCTTCATGCTCCAATTTTGTGAGCAAAGACATAAGGATGTAAACTATATGTATATTGTCAAAATTAAGATTTGTATTTTTTGATTTTATAAATTAAGAGGTGTATAAAAAACGACGGATAAAAGTACGTTAGCTACAATTGTATCATAGTTACCAAGGATTGTATGAATTACTTATGATTAAATGGATATTTACTACTATACAACAAATTCGTTTGTAATGTAATCTATACATCATATTTGATCATTATAAACACTTCTGTAATTGAATTAAATATATTTTACATGTAATAAATGTAATAAATTGAACGAAAGCGCAAAGGACTGTACGGAATTTGTTGTTACATGAGTCATGAACTGTTATAACTGTGCGTAAAAATAATATTGATATAATAATTCAAAATTTATCATATACTTTATAAAGAAATGTTTCCAGGTATACTATACTGTCCTTTTCGGGAATGTATATCAACTGCTCGAACTGCGAAGTGATAATTATTTCCTTCAGAAAACTGCAAAAAGGAAGACATTACAAATATCTATGGAATATACTCTAGTGTTTAAACACAATCTGTTCAAATTACTTGCGTAAGTGTGCACGCCATAGGTAGTGGTAAAGCTCGAACATCACCTACTTTCTTCCACAATGACGTGTTAGGAGGAACACCAGCAATTTCCTGGTAGGCATACAACTGGTAACTAACAATATCTGCATACTTGTCCGACAAATTCATATTCCAAGATAATACTATTCCTAGATAATAATAATAAATTTTTATATTCTATTAACATTTTTAATAGGTATAAATTTGCAAGTTGTAACATACCATGTGCAACTTTAGAAATTTTTAATGATGGAGCTGGTGGTGAAAGTTTCCAAAGAGGATTTACAGCATAATTACGCGTATCTGGTAAGGGTGCTGGATGCTGAAACAAATACAATTATAAACATACAAGCATAAACATAAGTACCTGTATTATTAAGTACCTGTATAAATAAGTATTAAAACAAAACTGTTAATTGAAAGTATACCTTATTTAACTGTACATTAGAAGTAGCTGGAGTCGTCAAAAATCGAACCGTTCCATTTGCAATAGTTGATATTCCTATAAATAAGATTGTAATATATCTATATATTATTTATATTGATGATTTAAACTGAAACTACTTACCCGTTTTATACGTTAAAGTTGGAAATGAAGCTCTACACGAAGTCACAGGCCGTATCTATAATCAGAAATGTTTATTATAAAACTGTAAACTAACTACAAAGCCTTATTTTTCAACTTCATTTTATTAAAAATATGGCAAAAAATATTCATTTTACCGGACTGGAATTTGGTGTTATTAATAATTGCCTTGTTGGCATCACATATGCTAATCGAGGCGCATTCATATTATTCTATAAAAAAGTATGTAAACATATAATAAAATTATATAAATAATAGATGAAATGAATAATATATGCATATCTTACTATACACTTACCACTAAAGCAGTAGGTGTTGGCTGACTAGCAGGTTGTACTACTCTTATACTAGGCGGTTGACTTGTTATGGCTACATTCCCAGGAATAGTCTGAATTACTCTTTGGAAGCAAGGTTGTTGTGTTTTTTGTGTTAAGTTTACTTGTTGATCATTTACTGTAGTTGTTACAACTGGTACACCAGTAGTAGCTATAAATTACCAAAGTTCCTTAATATGTTCTTATTCATTTAATACGAAAATATATAAGAAAATTATGAAATTTAATACCTTTACTTTTCTCTTCTTCATCCGTAAGATCAATAAGATCGTTTGCACGAGATTTTGCGACGTTTGTTGTAGTGGATTCTTGACGATTTATCTGATTCGGAAATTTTCCATTTACAATTATAGCTTGCTGTGATTGTTGTGGTTGTATCTGTTGCTACAGAAACCAATAATAATTTTTTGTCATTAGATTTGTAATAAAAATAAGAAAATTCGAATGAAGTACTTACATTTGATATAATTTGTTGAACATTAGACTGATTCGATAATGTCAGAGTGTGCTGTGAATCTAGGGGTTTAGCAACAACCAAAGCTGCAGGAGTGATAGTAGTCATAATGTTTGGAGATTGAGTATGACTTTGTGCCACCACAGAAGTTTGTCCAGTTATTGGCTCAGTTTTCCTGGGTGATCTTGTTTTAATTCCTCTCCTTGGACTGGTTGCATTATTTGTTTCATTAACAGAAGTATTTGATGCATTATTACTACTTGAAACATGTAGAGACTTCATATTAGAATTCTGTTGTAATTGCCTTAAATTTTGCATTACATGATCCTATATAAACATATATTACAATAAAATAAAATTAAAATAAAATATTATAAAATCATATATAACTTAGCAAAATGGTTCATATATACCGTTACAAAATTAACTTGTAATCCAACAGATCTATTGATCTTAATTGGTGGACTGAATTTATCGTTACTCGCGCGCCGATCTGCCGCATTACGGTTTAATACCATTTCAAAATCTTTAATTTGTTTAGCTAATTGTTGACATTTTGCACGCGTTACTTCTTGATTTTTTTCTGATATACGTGCTTGTTCTCTTAGTTTACCAATTTCGTCGCGCATAGTAATCGTTTCAACAATTTTTTGTATCAAAAGTTCTTCTAATTCCTTAAAGAAATTATCATCATTGAAATATATAAAACTTTTATTATTAAAATAATTAATTTAAATTTTTATATTTTTAACATACTTCCTGTTTTAATTTTGGCAGTTTTTCATTCAAGTCTCTTTGGAAAAATTTATGAATATAGTTAAGGTTTTTAATGTTGTCAGAATTATTTTCTTGTGTTTTTAATTCATTACATCGTTCTTCAAAATTTGCTTTAATTTTCTTAACACCACCATTCATAACAGGAGTATCAGTATCAGAACAGGTCCTTTTTAATGAAGGTGGCGATGAAGGACGTGCATCTTGATTCGTTTTAAAATTTATAGCTACAAACTTTTCTGAATCATCACTAGATTCTACATCACTATGAAGGAATTTTGTTCTTATAATCTCTTCTGCATTTTTAGCTGTTCGTCTCTTCCGTCTTCCATTTTCCCTCACTGCTACAAATATTTTAATAAAAACTTAGTAATTTACAGAACTAAAAAATAAAAAATAGATATAACCAAATTGTTTAACTCTTTTCAATTATTAAATATATATCTTTAGTTTACAAATTACAATATTTCCAAAAATATAATTTATTTTTAAACCAACGAAAGTGTGAACAAAAAAAGATAATGCCTAATAGTTTTATAATTTTTTAACTCTTCTTTAAAGATATATTAAATATTTTATACTCATAAAAATGCAATACATATACAAGGTGATCCAATAGGAACGAACTAAGAAAGTCAAAGAGAACATAAATACAAGAATACTGCTTCACATCTTTCCCTGTCTTTCATACATTATATTTAACGAATTAAAGTTATAATATTTGCCAAACTAATGGATTTCGGTATAAATAGCTGGATACTTTTTTGTACGGAATGTCCAACTGTATCGATTATAAAAAATATATGGTAACAAATAAAAAAACTAAATGTTAGCGTAATATCTCAAAAATTATAAGTTATTAAGAAGTCAAAATGTACTCATTTTCTCAGGCTCCTTAAATATAATACATTTCACTTCAAACATTTTTTGATACAGCCAATATATAGCCAGTTATGTTAGATGTTAGTTCTTATTGACTCAAGTTGTATATGGGAGAACATACTTTTGTAGAGGAAAAGTGATATCTTTTCATTTTTAAACTAATGTGTATCCCATTTATTCAATATACATCCTACCTTGTTTTTCTTCTGTGCAATTCATTTGCTCTACTACAACATTCTCTCTTTTTGATCGTCTTTTCCTTCTTTGAGTAGTCACAGGAACTTCAACAGTTCTTTTATCACTATCATCACTATTATTTTTTGTATTAGTAGCAAAATCTAATGAATCATTTTCTGTGATTACACTAGGTTCTAGTTCTACACTAGGTAAACTATTTTTATCCGACATCAATTCAATGTATTCACTTAAATTTTTTTTACTTGCAGAACTTATTATTGAGTTTTCCTTTTCTGTAGTTTTTATATCTTTTTTAGTAACGTCCTCATTTTGTTCCCAAAGATCAATTATAGGACGAGTTAATTGATTTTCAGAAGCATTGGATTTACTAATTTCGATAGAATTTGTACTATTATCACTACTTTTTAATTGATTATCACATTTTACACTCTTAATAACCGTTTTTTCTGGCACATTACCATTTTTGTTGCTAGTTACATTATTTAATACAGTCGTTGATTTAAACTCACTGTTTTCACAATCTTCATTTGATTTCATATCTTCAGAAGAAATTTTCTTTTTTTTATCCCTAAGAATTTCATCTGTTTTATAATTTGTTACTTTTCCATTTAGTATTATATCATTATTTACTATTTCCTTTTCTTCTAAGGAATTTAAAACAGTAGTTTTACAATTATTTCCAGATAGTTCTATCTCTTGACTGAGTTCTGTTAATTTCTTATTTCTATTAAGATCTTGTTCTTCTAATTTATAGACTTCTTTAATTTCTGTACTTTCATTTGTATCAGTTATTTTAGTTATTTTATTTTGTTCTTCATTATTTATACTTTTATATTGTTCTTGATTACTTTTTCCTGCAGTATATTTTATAGCTTCATCTTTATCAGATTTACATTTTATATCAGTTATTTTAGTTATTTTATCTTGTTCCTCATTATTTATACTTTTGTATTGTTCTTGATTACTTTTTCCTTCAGTATATTTAATAGTTTCATCTTTACCAGATTTACATTTTATGTCTATATTCAATGCTTTCACTTTGAAATTGTTAGAATTACGAAAATCACTAAAATCAATATTTGCATTATTCATATCGTTTTTACTTATTTCGTCTTTTTGCTTACTATTATTATCATTCTGAGAATCAGTTTCAGAATTTAGAGGATTTTCACTAGAATTGTCATTCAAAGTATGGATCGTAGTATTTTTACATTCAGGATCATTAGATACTTTTATTTTTTTATTTTCTTCCAAGTCATGTTCTAGTTCTAATGAATTATTGACAGAATCAGTGTTAACAGAATTTTCTTTTCTAATATTTTTAATAGGAGTATTTTCAACTTTTTCACTCAATGATTCATTTGAATGGTCATTCTTATCGTTATTAACTACAGATTTGCTACATAATATACTATCTCCATCTATTGTTGCGTCATTATCAAGTTTTATAGTTTCAATATCATTATTAACTTTAGCTTCTAAAGATATGTTTTTATTTGATGGAGATATAGGACTTACATCAGATTCTGTTGAACTATTTTGCTTGTGCATTGTATTAGAACTAAAGCCTTTCTTTTGACGTCTACCACCATAAATCGTACTATGTGAATGAAATATTCCATTGCCTCTTCCTCGTTCGAAAGGACCAAATCCATTATAAAATCTTGTATTACAGTTATATTGAAGTCTATAACGTCCTCTAGGTGTTAAATGACGAAATCTTTGATTAACCCAATGAAAAGAACGACCATTGGGAGTTCTAGGATACTTATATTGTGATCCATAACTTTGCCATAGACGAGAAACATTAGCTGTTCGTGGTTTTCTCATCAGTTCACTTTCACCTTTCTTAACAATTTTTTCATAATCAATTAGTATTTTTTCATCTGAATCGTTATCTGAACTGTGTTCCTTCTTCTTTATATTTGCTTCTGTATTAATTATATCTTTTTTTGGAATAGAAGAAATTTCCATATCTTCAGTTCTTGTAGATGTCATTTCTGTAATTTAAATAAAACATTTGTTCAAATTTTTCAGATCATAATATTATAATTAGTGTAATGTATTATGATTACCAATTTCATTAGTTTTTGATGTGTTTTCTTGATTATCTAAAACAGGTGTTAAAATATCTTCTGTCTCAATTTCATCATCAGAGAGTCTTAAACGCATACTATCATCTGAGAGAGCATCTTCTTCATCACCATCATCGCCTGTACTATATAACAACTCCTCTTCTTTTTCTTTTGATAGTTCATCAATATTATGTGTGTTAATACAAGACAAAGAATGTATAGAGTCAGGAGTATGTAATATATCACTTCTTAAAGCTTCCATCATAGAAAATATGTAATATGTAAGACAATGTCACAAGCTACTCATGTAATAATTTTTAACCTGTAATTAATAATTTTTAACTTGTAATTCCTTTTCTTCGAATAACTTTATTTTAAAATATCATATATTAACTTTATATACTTATATACACCAGTATACTTGGTTATATACACATACAACATATCTCATAAATATTTTTGTACCCCTAACTTGACTTAACTTGACTTAACTGACTTTTTTAATCAATTTGAAGTGATAATCAATTTTATTGCAAATGCATAATAAAATGCGTATAATAGTTCTTATCATTTAATATGTATTGTTAATAATTTTAATTTTTACCAACTTTTTACTATTTTAATTTTATAATCGGTAAATATGATAAAAGGTTAATAATAGAACCTTTAGTATTATAAACTATAATTTTTTGAAATTGAAATAAAGTTCAATCAAAACCAAAAATAAAGTTTATTTTATATTTCATAATTAAATAACAGAACATTACAGTTTGGATGATATATATCTTAAACAGATTTAATTTTTAATTTAACATTTCCACGATAATAACTAATTACAAGTGTATTAAACCTATATGAACTATAAGTCCTTATTTTCTGTGAATCAATGTTTTCCGTCTGGTACTACAATATCATTAAGCATGCAATGCGTACAAGGAATTGATGACTAATATTAGTAGTAAAGATATCATGTAAAAGTACATAAAGAATTTAGACTTCCATACAAGCATTACAGATAATAAAATGTGGGCCCTTCGATGCGCGCCAACATATACCATCCCTGGCCCATGAGTACTCAATTAACAAAAATGGCGGATTGGAAATACATACTACATTACTAATACTCGTCATTGTGTTTCAAATAACAAATATACCTTATTGTCGCAAAAATAGAATTGTTATTTTAAAATAATTGAATGTAATTTTTTACTTTATATCAATAATATACTAAAAAAATGGTTTAACATAGTAGACTAAATCAGTTTGTATTTGTTACACTAACGTTTTAAAACTTTAGGAGATTCAAGTCAATAATACTGTTTGTTTATAAAATTAAATACAAATACACAACACAAATAGCTACAGTTAATACAAAATGATAATATATTAAAATAATTATGATTTAATCTACGAAAAATTGTATATTCAGAAAGGCGGGCTTCTTGACAAGCTTCTCTATTGAACGATTACTGCTGAACATAGGTCCCGACATGTGTCCAAACGAAATTCAACGACTGCACACGAAGTTTAGCAATATGGCGTCGCATTTCACTACCGATAAATTAATTCTTGATAAGTGATGGAAATAAAAATTTTATAAAAAAATATATATTTACATAACATGTAAAATTATACCAATTATCTTACTCTTGAATTAATACTGAACAATCTGAAATATTTAAGAAGTTCGTACTCATGATACCCCCACTCCCTTCTTACTTATGCCGCACTTAACAATACTTAATGTTTCACCATAGTAGCAATATTTGTGCAAATTTTATCAAAATTTCATCAAATTTAATACATTGATGTAAGTGTACAAATGTACATGTTTGGGTACTTTTATATAAACATATTTTCAATACAATGTATACTAAAAAAAATAGTACTATTAAAGTGTTTGTACACTAAAATACTACCTGTGAGCATTGTTTCACAATTTGCAAACATTTTTGGTTTAGATATATAGTTTAGTATAAATAATCCCACCGTTTTCTCTTTCAACTCGCTGATGAGATCAACATTCGTCATACTGGTAATATAATGTTAAATTTATTAAGTGGGAGAAGTATTGTACTTCCACAACTCATAAAAATGGGGCCTACATAGATCCAGTATTTTTATACTCATAATCTGAACTTTCAATAGATCATTATTAAAAGCAATGAGATTTTTATTAAAGATTTATTAGATATTTTTAAAAACAAAAATTCCATTACTCACCCTGCTTCAAATTTATACTATCTCATAAAAGATGCAGTAGCAATACGATACAACGTATCGTAAATAATAAAATAATTATTCCATTTTATAATTTGAACGTGTTGTAATTCAATGTAAAAATAGGCTTCATTATAGTATCCAAACTGCGATATATTCGGTTAGAATGACATTTGTAGGAGTTTTTGAAATCGTTGAAACCTTTTTAAAATTTGATACTCTTAACCTACTATATAACTTACTCTGTATGTATTTGAATCGTAAGTATTGGATTAAGTTTGGATTACTTTTTATTTTCCGGCCTCACGGTCGTTTACGCGGATTCCTAAATATAAGATCTTTATTGTTTAAATGTTTGTTTAAAACTGTTTATTTCCGCGAGAAATGACCTTCATATTTGGCTTTAGTGACCCAAAATATCTCCGGAAAAACATATCCAGACCAAAAATTTTGCAATTTGGATACTAAAAATATCAATTTATCAACTTTCATTTTGTATGACGAAACCACAAAATGGCGTATCTATGCTCTATAAAATGGCAGCTATTTATATGTATATAGTTTGATGTCTACAATAGATTCGATCTTTACGTTTGGGACTTGAGGCCCACATTTTTAAGTGCGTTATAAACAGTTCAAAATAAGGTTTTATTATCTCAAATGCTCATTATTATACAAACGAAATACATACATATATAACAAATTAATTAAAAAATCCTTTTAATTTTTAAAATTTAACTAAATATCAAATAATTTATTTCCCTTTCAAAGCGTTTACTATAAAATTTAAAAAATTTTAATTTTTTTAGAATTTTAAATAAATATATATTATTCGGATCGTGTAATAATTTAGATCAAAAAATCTGAAGTGACCCACTCCTGAATGGTGACATGTAATTGTGTATGTAAGTGAACTTACGTTACGTTATAATGCAGCCAGTCTTCAACCAATATTGAACATGCTCTTTGTCTTATAAAAATACGTTATATTTACGATAAATGTCAGAAACGAAGATACACACTGTGATACTCGTTCATGAAGTATCTGCAACACCGCAACCTAAACAAGCGACAGGCAATGTTGCCACTTTTATTCGTAACCGCTAACATACTCAATGTTTTTGGATACGATTAAAGATGAAGTTGAATCCAGTAGGTTTTCGAATTGATTACATTTAAAAAATACATAAAATTAAAAGGTCACAGGCTACCAATTTCGTGAAAAGAAATATACAAAACTATCGACGTAAGTACACAAAGAGATACGATAGTTTGCATCTCAGACTTTAGTAACGCATGCGCTATAGTATAAAATACTTTCAGAACTTATGATATTTGTTGAAGTACACTTTTGTGTACTTCAACTTCTGCTTAGATACCAAAATACTCCTTATTCATAAAAATGTATACAAATATGTGAGATCAGTAATAATCATGTAGTCGTGGAACATTTCTTCTCAACATTTGGAGATTTTCTTTTCAAAAATTATTTCAATGTTATTTCAAAGTGTACATAATAATCATACTATATGTGCCTCGTCTTGTTGGCCCATTTTGTAAGATATGTTATTAACAGTACAAGAAACATCGCGTATTATTAAGCATGGGTTAAGGTCAAATATCTTTTTTTGTGATATTTTCTAAATAATTATTAATAAAACATGTGTTATACTGACTACAATTTATACCAAGATTAATAAATGTCATATTAATGAAATAGCTACAAAATATTGCTAAACTAATGTATAATACTAAAAATTACTTTTCTTTGTTAAAAAGGAGAAAAGAAAAAAAATGAATGTATAAGTGATGAGAAAATTCTATGTATGTACATACTAATATAATAAAAACGAAAGTAAAATGAAATATATCATTTTATATTCATAATATGTACTTCAAAAATATATTATTGTTAGTTACATAAATTATCTTTCTATTGTATTATATATTATGTACATACATAAGAGGAGGAAACAAAAACACTGAAAAACATATATTGTATATATACATATATATACATTTCTGAAGACACAATGTTTTTCAAAAAGGACTAAAACGATATAGTTATATCATATATTGAAACTAGATAAACTATGTAAAATAATATAAAGTATTGTAATTAAAACATAAGATATAAATGCAATTAAATTTAACAAATAGCTAATAATGTTTATCTAATCATATCATTTAGTGTTATTATGGATGTTATTTGCTTAATCCATTAAAAATTGGATTAATATCAGTGTATTTGTAGTATTCATATTTATATAGATATTCTCAAATAAATGACATTTCCATAAGAATATTTGTTATGTTGATAAACTTTCCTTAAACAATTTTATTGAAAAAATACAATTTTATTTAAAATTACATAATTTATTTTATCCTAAATTGTTATAATACTTATAATTTGATGGCATAATAACCTTTAGTTTACTTCCTAATATATAATTTCTAGTAAAATAATTTATGTAATTAATACTCTTTCAAATCACATTATACAAAAAAACACAAATTTTTACACTGCAACATAAAATCTTATATTAGTCATAAAATAATACTGTGTTAGCAGCTGATTTTCACTGTCAGTCTTATCATTTAGCATGTAATGAAATATACTACCGTGTGTTTGTATAGTCTTTTAATCTTGAGAATCAGCCTTACAAGCAAAATTAGAAATGTATTATATTTATCATTTGTATATATCATACATATTATACTAAATAAAAATTTCTATTATATTTTAACTAAGAATAAGTAATCATTTATGTAACATTTAGATTTTCATGTTTTTATATCAACTGAGGTCCTAATACTATTATTTAGTATAAAGCAGCAAAATTGATGTCATAGTATGCAGAAAAAAAAAATGAAATTTTACATTTTTCTTGTTTATTTGATTATACTATGACATGAGTCAGTAACAGATACTTATTTTTTACTTATTTATTCTTTACCAATTTATATTGTAATTGGTGTAATATTTTCTCATAGAAAGTCAGTATAAGGTTGTAATATACCTGAATATACTGTATGAGGATGGTGAAGAAAAGTACGATTCCGAAGATGTGCGAAGAAGAGAATGTTTGTTTGCTATTTCGGAAGAGTTGAACAATTAAATAAATTTTGATAGATAAGCAACGAACCATAATATTTTCTACACAGTATATTAGTTACATTGAAATTAAATACGTCCGCATGCGTATTAATTACTTCTTTTCGTATACTCGATCGAAATACATTATCCGACAGGAGAGCACTCTTTAGGCTCCAGAGGAAAGAAAAGTTGTTGTAATGGCTGCCGTGTCATGAAATGAAGGTACCGAGCCAGTTTTGTGGTTCCACGATGGAGGAGAACTCCAGTTCTGCATCTCAAAATCATAATGGACAATTATCTAGTGGTGCAAATGTTCCACTGACAAATAATAAACATCAAGGGAATGACAATGGTACTAATGGCGATGCTAAGAATGAAAGGCCACAATACTCTATGCCTGGTATTCTACATTTTATTCAGCATGAATGGACTCGCTTTGAACTTGAAAGATCGCAATGGGAGCTTGATAAAGCAGAATTTCAGGTATAATCCTAATTTCTTTGGAAAATTTTCAAAATTTCTCTGTATACTTTTCTTTAAAATACTCTCTTCTTATTGTCACTTCATCTGTCATGTGACAGAACGTTGTAAAAACAAGATTAACTTAAATATGTATAACATTAACACAATACAATTTGTGTATATATTTAATTTTAAAGTTATTTTAATTTAAACTAAGAAATATTTTATAAGAATATCCTTTTTATTTATTGTAACATTATGCTTTAAATTTTAATGTAACAAATGATACACATGCCACTGAAGTACGAAATTGTTGTATTTAAATAGTTATGTCCCTTATATTGGAGTGAATGCAGTATTTATATTATTTTTAGTTGCATGTATATTATATTTATGTTATATTCTTATAAAACTTACTGAAGTTGTTAATACTCTATATTTTTTATATTTTTTTTGTAAATTCTTTATAATATAAAATGGATAATTCTAAAGGAAGGCTACATTGCAATATTCATAATATATATAAAATATAAAATAATTACATTAGAGGCACAACTAATTCTTTAAGAATGATTTAAAGAAATATAATATGTTTATTATTATTTTCCTGCAGGCTAGGATAGCTTTTTTACAAGGTGAGAGAAAAGGCCAAGAAAGGTTAAAGAATGACTTAGTAAGAAGAATAAAAATGTTAGAATATGCACTTAAACAAGAACGGTGAGATATTTTTTTTTTAATTTCGACGTTAGGAATATATTTGCAATACTTTCATAATTTTTACAGAGCAAGGTATCACAAACTAAAATATGGCACTGACTTGGTAATACAAGGAGATACAAAACCTCCTATTTATGAAGAAGGTATTTGTAATTGTCCTAATTCTGATGTCGGAGGTGGTGGTGATGGGGAAGCTCCATTCACATCCGTCAGTAACATCAGTTGGAGACAAGGCCGCCAAATTTTAAGACAGTAAATAAAATATAACTTTTATAATCTTTATAATTATTATTTGCACATAACAATAGGTATTAAGTACAGTATCATTAATAGTGTATATATAACTGTAACTTTAGATACTTACAAGAGATTGGTTACACTGATACTATAATAGATGTACGATCTAGCAGAGTGAGATCTCTACTTGGTTTAAGTAATAATACAGACTCAGAAGATATGAATACTCCTGCATTAAATGGCAATGAACCATCAAACAAACAAGCATCAGAAAACAGTGTTCGTAGAGTCCCAGGAAAAAAGGTAGAGGTAAGTAACTTTGTTGGAATTTAATCACTTTGTTTTTTATTCAACTGTTATATGTTTATGATATCTATCAAATTTCTACAGTAACACATTAATACTTTTATATTTTTATATTACTAGCAACCATCTTCTGTAATAGAAGCAATGATATTTGATACAGAAGCAGCTGTGATGGCAAACTTTGAGTTTTTGGCACAAACAGGTATGGATATGGAAGAAGAAGAAGGGGATGTAGAAGATGATACTTATGATACTAATATGGATCCTAAACCAAATAAAGTAATACATATATATGGTCCTATTATATATATTGTTATAGAATTCTATTGAAGTAATATAATTAATAGATTATTTCTATTTTAACTTTTAGCCATCTATGCTTTTAACAGAAGATGTTGATGCAGAAGCTGAAGAAGTATTAAATGAATTAAATCTTCTCACAGAAATTGAAGAATCACCACAACGTTCTATTCGCTATTCATCTGAATGGGGTTAGTATTCATTTTACTTATAATTTTATCGACAAATTCCTATTTTATTGATATTTTAGTAATATTAAAATAAAATTTACAGATGCAATACGTAGGGGTGGACATCCAGATCAAAAACGTCTAAATGAGGAAGGTGATTCGACATTAGAATTGGGTGAATTAGAGCAATTATGTGTAAACAATGAAGCAGAAACTTCATATGATGTGAGTTACATTGGTTATATTATTGTTATTTTTAATGCCCATAGATGTATGTAATATATGTATATTTATGTTATGTTAATATATGTATAATTCTTATATTTTTATAAAATTTATGTGAAAGCTTAATTTCATTTTTAGTATAGGATATATTTAAATTAATTATATTTTATATATAGATGGTAGCCACTACAAAGGAAAGTTTAAGAAAAACATGGAATGCAAAATATACATTGCGATCCCACTTTGATGCTGTTCGAGCTCTTGTCTTCCACCCTACTGATCCCGTTCTTATAACTGCAAGTGATGATCATACACTTAAATTATGGAACCTCCACAAAACCTTACCAGCTAAAAAGTAGGTTACCTGTATTCTGAAATTACGAACTATTATAAGGACTATTGAAAAATGTTCATTCTCCCATTTCAGGTCAGCTTCATTAGATGTAGAGCCATTATATACATTCAGATCACATACAGGTCCTGTATTATGTTTAGCTATGTGTAGCACAGGCAATCAATGCTACAGTGGTGGTTTAGATGGTATGATTCACTGTTGGACACTTCCATCAGCCAATATAGATCCATATGATTCTTACGAACCAAGTGTCCTTAGTCAAACATTAAAAGGACATACAAATGCAGTTTGGGGTTTAAGCATGTATCAACTGCGATCACAATTATTGTCAATCAGTGCTGATGGAACTGTAAAACTATGGAGCCCACAAAGCAAATCACCATTACTTCATACATATGTTTCTGAACAAGGTATATTTTTTAGACATAGATTATTAAAAATATGTTTTATATAGTCGCATCTAGAATTATCCTTTTCTTCTTATGATTTTTACAGATGGCATACCAACGTCGGTAGACTTCATTAGAGATGAATCAAATAAATTAGTTGTAGCCTATGACAGAGCTTGTGTGGTATTTGATACAGAAACTGGTGAAAGTGTAGCTCGTCTTGAGGCCAATGAAACGAAGGGAGTAAATCGCGTCGTAGCGCATCCTACATTACCACTTGTTGTTGCGGCACATGAAGACCGACATATTCGATTTTATGATCACCGATCAGCCACCCTTGCTCATTCCATGGTTGCTCATTTGGATGCAGTTACTAGTCTCGCGGTAGATCCTCATGGTTTATACTTACTTTCAGGAAGTAAGTAATAGCAAATTAAATAAAATGAAATGTCAATATATTAAAAATTATTAAATAACTAATTTCTCACTTTTAGGCCATGATTGCAGTATAAGATTATGGAATATGGATAATAAGACTTGTGTTCAAGAAATAACAGCACATCGTAAAAAGTTTGACGAAAGTATTTTAGACGTAGCATTTCATCCTTCACGACCTTTTATAGCAAGTGCAGGGGCTGATGCTCTTGCTAAGGTGTATGTGTGAAATGTAAATTAAGATACACATTTCTACTATCAACATACATCAGGTGGAACAGATTTTGTACTCATTCTTTCTAGATAGTTTTACCTATACGTGTTACACTTCCAATTTTGTTGTAACTTATATTGCTCTACCATTTGAAGTACCACTTTAGGAAATCAAATTGGGCGTATAGATATCCATGTTATAAAACCAAAATTTGCACATAACCCTTGTCCGCAACAATTTATCAAAACAGTGATTTCAAATATAAATGCTGCTTATTGATGAAATTTTCAGTAAGTAGCAATATTAATTGGGATAGCGGAAGGGGTCTGTCTTGTAGCATATTAGTTGATATAGTTCTGATAATTAGATCATGAAATACCCCTTACCCAGGATCCAGGAAGCACACTGCCGCAGTAGCATAATATTTATCCCTATGTTAACTATTTATTACCAATATTACAGTTACTGTTGCACAGCTACTGGAGATTAAGACATACTACGCGAAAATAAAGTTGTCCTACATCAATTAGTCTCCCATTATATGATTTTTATGCTACCTTATGTATTTATCGAGGTTGGCATATAATAACAACAAAAAAGCAACAACAACAATAATAATAATAATAATCGTAATAAGTTAATTATAACGTAAGAGACATAATATTAATAACAGTAAATTATAACTGTGTGTTTCTCTGTAATATATTGTATTTAAAAATAGATGAACTGTGTAACGTACTATAATGAACATGTTTTTATTAAAATTTTATTCCACTTCTATTATTTTTTTTCCTTCAACAAATTTATATATATATATTATATATTTATATATTATATATATATTATATATATATTATAAAAGATAAAATCAAAACGTCGAAATAAAAATACAATTTTTTATTTAACAAATGGAGATAAAAAATGTAGTTTATACTTCTTAATATGTATAAATCTATATGTAATGTATCATGTAATAAGATTTAATAATAAAATAATCTGCATTATTTATATTATGTTGACAATATATATAAAGTACAAGAACGTTTTACGCTGTACTATTATATTTATATCTGTATAATTTGTTTTAAGTGAAGCTTTTTTAAATTAATAGCAGCTAGTACTGATTTGACTTGCGCGCGTGTGTGTATGTGTGTAACGCCCTTTGACTGTCCAATCAAAACGAAGCATATATTATCATTCAGGTTAAAGAATATCTATAAATTATTATCACGTTGATCAGCTGAGAGAACATTCTAAGTGTAGTTGTAATTAGTTACATATTGTAGCTGAAATTATAAATTTAGAAAATACAACTATTATAAAGAAAATATATCGAAGTAAAATATATGTCTTTCAATGATTTTGTATGTACTCATATTTTGGAAGATATTATAATTTGTTAGGCAAATTAGAGTTCAGATCCTACTAATAACAATATTACATATATTTTGGTAAATTACATGATATCTTACTTGTGTCAAAAAGTGGGTGATATTTATTTATGTTACTAAAACGTTTATAAGATGTGAATTGAATCCTGTTAAATATTCGTATAGGTTATGTGATTATGTTGTTTAAAGTATATCCAAATTTCTTGTCTATAAATATTAAAGAGTGATATGGTTGTTGCGCTTTATAAGCGCTAGTACTATTTTAAAAATTAAAAATGGAGCGAAATGGGGCGAGGGAAATGGAAGAACGAATGTGCATAAGAGATACTGGGAAGACATTGAAAAAATATGGTAGTACAGCTAAACATATTACACGAAATGAAAATTTATTAAAACATACTGTATCAACAACTGATACCCTTCAAGGAATTGCTTTAAAATATGGAGTTACAGTATGTATCCTTTATCTTATTTCATTATTGTATAACTGACAAGGAGCAATTAAAAATATATAGTACATTTCATGTATTTTTATTTTTTTTAGACTGAACAGATAAGAAGAGCTAACAGATTATGGGCTTCTGATAGTTTATTTTTACGGGAACATTTGTTTATTCCTGTCAATCCAGAAAGCCCATTGTCATTGGACAATACTGACGAAATTGAACGCAATATAGTTCAAAATGTATATACCTTCTTATATTATTAGTAAGATATTATTTAATATTGCATAAGATAAAATATATTTTTAGGTTTCTAGTCCATCTTCAATAACATTATCTATGGATGATGATAGTTCAGTTAATGACTTTTTAGCTAAAATGGATTCTTCTATAGCCAGTGCTAAAAGAGATGTTAAACGTACTCAGGGGAACAGTGAGTAAGTCATTTACTAATATTTAATGAATAACATTAATTGTACATTTACAATTTATACCACAAAAAATTTCATATATAAATTTATTAATGAATTACACTTCAGATTTTGCACTGAGGATAGTGATATCTATGTACAATCACATAGAGCATCTTCTAAATTACGTAACTCGCTTCCTATAACTTCAAATACACATACAATACCACCTGCTTCAGAATCATTAAGACCATCATCTTCTAGTGATATGCATAATTTTCCAACTGCTGTAGTTATGACTCAGGGCAGGAAAGTAAAAACATCATTACAAAGACTTCAGCAGCAACAAGATGAAATATTCCAGTTGTAGCAACTAAATTTTATTAGACTGTAATATGTTTAATATTGACAATGTCATTAAAGAGCTTGAACAAAAGATATATTGAATACCAAACGATGTACTGGAAATAGTAGAAGACTATTGCATATTTAAAATTGGTTGATCCAATATTAATGTAAGTTGTATTCATTTCTTTTTTCATAAATTTTTTATGATATTTTTATCATATATTATAAATATTAGAAACATTTATAAAAGATAATTGATCGTTTCTATTCTTGTAGTCTGAGTACGATCAACAATGGATCAACTAGCTCTCGTATTGTCCAAGCATATTTTTAAAATAGTTCAAACGATATTTCTTAGTGAACCATATGTGCCTTTAATCCAAGTCGATTGTGTACTATTTTTGTTATTTTTATAAAACATCTTATGTTTTATATATGACATTAAGTTTATGATTTCCCAGAGGTCAATTTATCCAATTTTATTGCGAATGATAACATGTACTCCTAGATTTTCTATAATTTTGCTGGGCATAGAATTTTATTCGATTATGTCTTTTTTGTGACCTCAATTATATAACAAAAGTATGAGGGCAGATTGAAAAGTTTTTGGAGTGACAATAACAATAACAAATGAAGCAATTCCCAGTGACGATTCTGAAAACTTTTTGATCTCACCTGGAACTCTTACAGAAATTATAATTTAAAATATTAATATAATTAAATATTATACTCTCTTACAGTACAAGTCCACTTTCTAAATTATTGTTTGATCTTCCTTAAAACGTTGTCGATATTATTTATTTAATCTATTTTGTTTTTAAAAACATTAAATACAAAATTATATAAATAAATACAGCTTGGATAACAAAGAGTTCGTTTGTGTAGAAAATATTCTAATTATTATTTTAGGGACAAATAATACGAAATATTATTAAAATTAATATGAATGCTCAATCTTTAGTTACAATTACATAATAAATGATATTTATAATTCGGTGATATTTATAATCAGCAATCTTCATTACAAAATTTAATAAATCCAAGAACTATCGTCGTTTGAGAATAGTTTATATATAATGCACAAATGACTTTAGTATGAATTATATTGAAATATTAATAAACTGGTTTCATTAAATTTAAAAGATAAATTTTTGCTTCTGAAATTATCATTAAAATTTTTAAATAAATGTTAGTGATATAAAAATAATTATTCCATTTATGAAAGCTAATAAATATAAAATTTATATTGATTAAGTTAATATAGATCATTTGTAATTATTTTTGGAGTTATATAAATTTATTGTTGATGCCATTAATAAAGATTTTACAGAAGAAAATACAGTACCTGTTAATATTGTCTATATTGTGTAGTTAACATTTTGTTCATTGTTATATAATAACATTATCTATCCAAATATACATTATATGTTATTATTGTTATATTATTTATACATATTAATGTATTATATACTATGTAAGAGCAACTATAAATTGGTATAGCAAAAGAATCGAAGTTCAATGAACAAGCGATAAATTTAATTTAAACAGTTATATATATATATAGATATATACATATATATATATATATATAGAGAGAGAGAAACAATAAATTTTACAGTTTATATTAAACACATGTATGGTCTAACTTATTTTTTCACTTTGTTATGAATACATAACAATCAATTCAAGTCATTTTTAATGCTATGCATTAGTAGTTAATTATAGATACTTTAAGTAAAAATTGTTTAATGTGTATGATATAATTTATTCATTGTGTAGCATAAAATACTAATTGTGCTGTATATAAAATGTACACACTTAGCATTTATATTTATTTAGATTTTTAGATGCATGTGCATGTATATGTGTATGTATATATGTTTATATATATATATACACAATACATATTAAAAAGTATTCAATTGTTATGTATAAATGTAAAATAGAAATTATCTGTTAATAAAGTAATTTACATTTAAATATACAATCAAAAGTACTTAAAACAAATATTGCAAATAAATCAAATAAAAATAAGGAAAAACTTAATTTGCTTTATGTTTCTATATTGTAGAGATAAAAATTGATGAGTGGCAGTAATTATTAAATTATTCATGTAGTTAAGTACATTTATAATACTTTATTTATTTATTATATTAATTTATTTAATTAATTATTATTGTTACATTTATTTATTAATTCGTTTATTTATTTGTATGTTATTTGTGAATAAAATTAATATGTGAAATAGAACTCAAGATTATATAACTAGTATCAAATAATAAAATCATTATTTGAGATGAATTTGAAATGTATTAGATTTATTTAAGGTGAAACAAAATATCTACTTTGCTATTAGTTATTTTGACTGGTAGTGTAATAAATGTATTGCAGTTACATTTTAACTCATTTATGAAGTTAAATGTACCTATACGATTATTACAATTTGGACAATGAAGTCTACCTTTCGTCCAAGATTCCTGTAAAAGATGCACATATCATTTTATATAGATTTTAGATAAAAGTTTTAAAATTTACCTGTACTATTTTCATTGATGTGATATTTATTTTTTATGCACTATTAAATATTCTGAAGAATATTTAATCACATATAGTAATACTAAATTGTCAATAACATAGTTTTAAAAGAAACTTTACTTGATTTATAGCATGTTCAATCCATTTAGGCAGCTTTTCCATTGAGATATATGAACAAGATTCAGAATCATTTGCTTCACATCCAACATCCATAGAATTTTTCTTGATTTCATTATGGGAAGTAAATAATAAAACAGATTCATTATTAGAAAGATTTTTTCTACAACGTTTGCACTTCACTTCCATAACCTGTAAAAAGAGAATATGTTATATTACAAATGTTTGATGCTTTTGTCAATATTTGATTCATTAATTAATTTAAGTAATTTTACATAAGTTAATTTTACTTCAGTAAATATTATAAAAGCAGAACGTGAAAGGTTATGAATATATAAAAGAAAGACTTTATAAACAAATTATTAAAAAGAAGTCTATATACTAGAAACATATTAGTATAGGTTAAAAACTGACGTAAAAAATGATATCTACACACAGTTTAATTATATTTTTTTTACCATAATCATATATACTCAATGTAAAAAATTAATTTAAATTATTTTATAATATTCTTATTATTAAATAAATAATTTAGATAAAAAAGTATTTTTAATTTATATACTTATTAACAGATATGTATAAAAAAAACTTTTCTATATAAAGTATTTGAGCATTAAAAATCACATTATATATATATATATATATATTTATTTTTATGCGTTGATTACATTATTATAGTTATTTACGAACATTAAATTAATAAATTTATGAATGTTATAAAATATATATATAATGAAAAATGTGCACAATGTATAACTTTACATATACCTTTAATAACAAGATTATTTAATCTTCACCTGCTGGAATAGCATCTTCTAATCTTTTAATAAATTTAACGCGTAATTCAGTTACATTATCATTTTTTAGTTGATCTTGTACAAACCAACAGGCAATCTCCATTTGTACCATTTCACAAGCTCCCCTTAATACTCCAATTAATACATTACAATATTTTAAATTTAAACAATGATCTGGTAATTCAACAAATTCTGTTAATGGGTTTGCTTCAAAACATAAAGAAAATTCATCACCAGCAGCGCTCCAATTTGTGATTGTCGGCGTTATTCCCAAAAATATTTTAAACCCAGTTTGTATTTTCTCAGCTGTATCTCGAAAGTCATAACACCGACCAGATCCAGTTCGAGCTAAGAAATCTTCTATTAAACGAATTCCCATATTGTAACCCATTCTTTCCAGCTGTTTGTTTACATCTTCTACATTTTCATAATCCTTTAGTAATTGAGCTACCAATGCTCCATATGTCAATGTAAACAATTCAGAATTCTGAAATTTATTATACATAAATTAGCATCATATCTTAATATATCTTTCACACAGAATGAAATTACATATAACTACACATTAAACATTATTCCTAACCTCACTTATAATTTAACATCTATTTTTTAATGATTATTTGTCAACAGAATAGAATTTAATAATATATAATCTAAATGTTTTGTAAAAATTAATAAAGCAATATAGTGATATACTCACAACTTTTTTTGAGTCAAGTTTTGTGCCTGCTCGTGACATATTTACGTATCTTGTGTACGGTTCTTCAATCGGCTATGGTTGACAGAGTCGATATTCGCCATTTAATTTTTAATTTATTATCAAATTATTGATACATTTATAATTATACTAAATAATTACAAAGATCTAAACTATTTTAAATTATTTAGCGAAATGTTTATGTAATATACAATAATTTATTAGAAATTGGAATATTATTAGCTTATGTACACAAATACATCGTTTCTTCGTAAATATGTGTATCAAATAGTAAAATAATAATAATAAAAATAAATACGGTATTGGGTATTAAATGTGAATAACACATTTGTTTAAACATTTGTTTATTATAAAATGTAACAATCTTATTATATATATTATACATATTTTATCTTATATATATATATATATATTGCAATTTAAATAATATTTTGTTCATAATATAGAGAAAATATAAATTTCATAAGTATATTAAAACTGAAAACTTAAAATAGGACGGAGTCCTCAAACTGATCTTTGGGCAATTATATAAAATATATTACTTTTTAATTGAAATTGTTGTTCAGAAATCCCCCATAGCTGCAATAATATTATATAATGCTGTTCTTGCATCATTCTTTTCAAATACACTTAAAACTTCCATTGCCCTTTGTGAATGTCTTTTCTGTAATTGTTTTGTTAATTCTACTCCAGGTCCCATCATAACAATTTTATGAATCTGCATATTAAATTGTTAAAATGATTTATGTCATAAATGGAAAACAAATTATTACACATTCAAAAATATGTTTACATTTAATATGCTTACCTTAACATAGTCTACATTATTTACAGATTCCAAACCTTTATCAATTTCTGTCAAAATTGATGGGTCATGTTCAATATGAAACATAATTGGTGCAGAACATAGATTGAATGTTACATTTTGATCTTTTGTAATAAATGGACCTAAATCTAAGCAAGCTTGCCAAGCCAACGCTAAGTGTTTTCCAAAATTGTAACCTTGTTCCTGTATTTCATTGTTGTGTCCTGCTAATTTTAATGCACCTTTACAAGATTTTCCTAATAAGGCACCAGCACTTAAAACATTTCTAAGAGTCCATTCCTTTACTGCATAATCCTTACGATCTTCAGGTGGTATAGAAGGTAAAGGATTATTTTGGTTATCTCTACGTCCTACAAATTCTGCCTCTGCTAAGTCTCTCACAGCACTTGACATTAATTCAACAATCTAAATGTGATTATAATATAAAATATAATACAAATAATTTATATAAATCAAACTATCTAATTTTTATACACACATCTTGATTGCGAAGATTTGCTAATTCAGCACAAGAATTTGCTAATAAATAATCCCCACTTAGTAGTGCAATTTTATTACCAAAATTCATATCATTCAATTCTGATGTTTCTAGATAAACATCAGATTCTATATTTACTAAACCTTTGTGAACAAGATGACTAGTACGTATCATTTCAGTCACTTCTGCTAAAGCTCTTTGACTAAATAAAAATTCGTTTAATATTATTTTTGTTACAAATTTATGATGCTTTAAAATTTTATATTATTAAGAGCTATAATAAGTACCTGTGTAATACACCTGCAGCTTTGTCTTCCTCCATATCATCTACGCCTAAATGACCAGCAGCTTTTGAAATTAACAATACAATAAGACCCCATGCTTGCATGTTGTTACGTCCATTATAAATAACACTTCTATAATAAATTTAAATAAATGTTAATATAGAGAAGAACTAATAGTACTGTAGGTTTATAAGAAATACATTAATAAAATTCTTACTTGGCTGTTTTTAACAAAGGATGATTGGATCCTACTAGTTTTCTCAAGTGCAAAGCTACATTTGCTATTTCATCGCTTAAGAGCCACCGTAAACTTAGAAATGATGTTGGATATCCAACAATTTTCTCTGCTTCTGAAACAGCTCTGTTCCAATCTGGCTTTTGACTTCCTGTAAGCTTTGCTTCAACCTGGTTGGATTGATGTAAATGGAATCTGTTTTGTGTAGAAATGTGCATATTTCTTTGTCTTTCACAATTCACATTATGATCACTGCATAAGATTCCTCTGGTTATATTTCTGTTTCTCAATAAATTAAATGTAATTTTGCTCGTAGACATTTTTGTACTGCACACACCCGTGGAATTTGTTTTCTCTCGACATTAACATTAGTCACACATTCAACAGGTATAACGCACATGATTAACATTTCAGGCTTTCACTTTTGACCTTATTCTTAAAAGATATCATGTGATTTGTCTTCAGGTATAAAAAGTTATTCATTTTTCACCATGGAAAGTCATTAAACAAATATATATCTTATATATTTGTACATGGTTTTATAATACATTTTATTGAGATCGTTAAATTAAATAGAGCAATGTACATGAATTCTTTTATATAAGAAGGTAATGTTTTAATCATGAACCGTACTCCTATATCTATGGTTTAGTATGCAAAGAGTATGTAGAGAGAATATGTAGAGAATTAAGATGAAATTAGTGTTGCAGGAACGTTTCTATATTATGTCTATTCTCATGGTATTTAAACTTATCCACAATTATGCAGTTATATGAAATTGTTAATTTTATATTGTATAAGTTAAGGAAACAAAACAATAAGCGGAAAAGTACAAATGTAATGCAATAGAAATATAGAAATGAAACACCAAGAATATAAAGAAAAATGAAGTAACGTAGAAAGTTACTAAGGATTAAAGATTGAGAAAATTATAATATAAAGATATAGATATGGGCATAGCTCTATGGAGACCGATGACCGAGCAATAACTAACGGTGGTGATGCTGTTTCGGGGGAGCAGAGAACGTGATACGTAGGGCCACATAGATGATTGGTTGTGATTGCGCAAGCGCAATCTTATTCTTATCAAGTAAAAATGAATTAGTATAACTAGTTAACTGATTTATTTTCCCCTTCTGATATACATCATTGAGTGAGTGACTAATGATCAATGCGGCCCTAATTATCACATAACTTTGTCTGCCGCTCCCCGGAAGCAACTAAGTTTGCACTCAATCATTATATGAATTCCTGTGTCAATATACGTAGCAATCGTAATATGAAGCAGGGAATTGCACATTAAAGATTGTATTCATCGAAACAAAATGAGAGCAAACAACTCTCCTAAACGCCATCTCCAGATAGAATAACGTACTTTTAGGATTGAAAACGTAAGTATTCGATACATGCCGGAGAAGGAAATAAACTGAAATTGAAACTGTAAAATTGTTTTGTCAAATTATATAGGTATCAAATGTATCTTCTTAAGAAAGTTAAAAAATATTGTTTAAATTACATATATATGATTTAATGTTCATTTTAATATAAAATGTAATGTAACTTAAGTCAATTTGGTTCAGAGAAGAAAAGATGTATCATAGGTATATGTATGAAGGCAATCATGTGTAAATATAAATCATATAATCTAATAAAAATACCATCTTAATCCTTAGCATTACCTTTCTAAATATTACCAGAGAGGAATTCCCTCTCTGATATTACCTACATACTACTTGTACGTATGTTAAACATATAAATGGTAGATGGATAGTATCTCTCTCTGATAGTACATATATGTATATTCAATCAGAGACTCTAAATGCATATACATATAATAGCACACTTGTATAGCCAATAGCCGGTGTGGGTTATTAGATTTGTATTTTTATCATGATCTAATAATCTAATTTGTGAATTTTGCTTTTGTATTGCCATTTGTGAATAAATATTTCTTGCATAATGTTAAGTATTATTCTATGTCGTCGCATGTTACGGACTGGATATAATGAAAAAAATCTCTGGACCAGATCATTTGTAACGTGTTCAATTAAATCACGAAGACAAATTACTTATCGCGAAGAAGTTTTATCTCACATTTTGACACGTACTCTAATATACCCTGCCATTGGAATTAGGGTAATATTTTTAATTTACATATTCTACCTTCATAAGATATTATAAACATTAATCAAGGATTTATAACAATGTTTTTTTGAAATATTGGGTGTTTACTAATTCTCCAATTATTATTGTATCAAGTTTAAATCATGGAAATTAGTTAAATGTTTATTAATTAATAATAAATAAATAACATATAACATGTTAAGTAATGTTAATTAAACAGGTATTTATTTCAAAGCATTTCTTTATTGCTTCTGCAGATATAACATTTACATAATGGGTAGAACTTCAAGAAAACGTCATCAAAAGAAGAAGCTAAATAAAGAAATAGCAGAAAATACAGAAGACAGTTTGATGCATCTTAGATCTTGGTTATTAACAAAGAACTGTTCATCAGTTTATGATCTTGTTCCATTTAACTTTCTTATTACAGGACGAGGATTAAAAACATTAAAAGACATTAAAGTTAATGATATATTGATCAAACTACCTTATGAAATCTTAATAACAACATGTACATTATCTCAAAGCAATGTCAGTATTTTATTTTCAAACACTGAACATTATAGTGCTCAATGTTTATTAGCTGTATTTATTTTGTACGAATCACATTTAGAAAGTGCTTCAAAATGGCATCACTATATTAATAGTTTACCACGAAATCTAACAAATCCAGATTTTTGTACACAAAAAGAAAAGAATTTGTTACCAACATTAATTACAGATTATATGAATGAGTTCCATAAAATACATAATGATTTTCGATTATTAATTAGATCTATGAATAATTTGAAGTTAAATAGAGAATCTCATTGTCCTCATTGCAACTTACATCTTAAGAAAATAATTACATTTGCAAAATACAAATGGGCATATTATATTGTTAATACAAGAGCTGTATACATAGATGCAGCTGAAATTGAGAAAAATCGAGATATTACTATTAATATAAAACAACCAAATAATTTAGCCTTAGCACCATTTTTAGACTTATTTAATCATAATATACATACCATAACACATGCATCTGTAGTTACAAATAAAAATGGGAATAAATTTTACCAAATTGCTACCTTAAATTCATTTAATTTAGGATCACAAGTTTTTATCAATTATGGTGCACATAATAGTCTTAAATTATATGTCCATTATGGCTTTTTTATATCAGATAATCCATTAGATGAAATTTATTTTGATATTTCTGATGTAAAAGTTTGTTTTGATGTCCCAAAATTTAAATTGGATTTCATTATTTCTAATAATTTACAACAAAACATGGCATTTACAAGAGATGGTTTAAATTATAATGCACTCTGTACATTATTCATAATGAATACAAAATTACAGAAAGATCATTGGAATGCAAAATTATATGGAAATTTATTTATGTCAGAGGATATAATAGATGCATATAATATAGCAAAACCAATTTTAAATTTGAAAAAAAATGGACTACTAAATCATTTGACTACTATGAAAAAACTGAAATATTATACACAATGTTTTTCAATTGCAATAAATCTTGTAGAAGAATATATTACAATATTAAATGAATCATATAACAGTCTATGTACATTTCATTAATTTGATGAAAATATATAATTGATAACATAAAGATATAATTTGTAATATATATATAGGAGAATGTTTGTTGTAAACGAGTCATTTAGAAACTAAGTTTATAAACTATATAAATTAATAAACTAATATGTACTGAGAATTTCTTAATTTTTCCAGAATACATGATTAGATTTCTGTTTCAGGTACCAAATGATTTTGATAGAATTGATTAGTTTGAGTTTTGTATGACTCATATTCAAACAATTTATACCTTTACACTACTTTAATAAAAACAATAGCATTATTCATTACATTTTATTTGTTTTTCTACCATGTGAAATAAGATATATCTTCATTTATTTATAATTTTGAACAAAATATTTTTGCATTTGACAAATTATTAATAGTATCTAAAGAATCTTTAAAATGTTTAATAATATTTTTTATTAATGTTCAATACAAGTTTAATTATTTTTATAGTGTTGCAGTGGAAATGTAATTGATCGTACACAGAAAAAGAAATCTATTATAAGTTCTGTTAAATTTCCATTGGTAATACCTGGATTTACTGGGGGAAAATCAGGACAACAAAAAAGAGATTGTTTTCATCCTGGTGTATCTAGTTTAAGCCATGAATGTATTGATGTTCAAGAAAGGGAGGCAATTAAATCTACAAATATGATTAGAGCAATGCTTAGATATATTTGGCCAAAAGTAAGTTATCTTAGAGACCTAATTAATATTGTAATAATATAGCTATATCTATTCATAGGATGATCCAGATATTCGAAGAAGAGTTAAAATAGCCATGGGTTTACTTGTTGGTGCAAAAGCTCTAAATGTTGGCGTTCCTTTCATTTTTAAATGTGCAATAGATACTCTTAATACCCAACACATGGCAACTACTGGTAATGCCATTTTAAGTCTAGAAACTGGATCAGATACGGTTGCAACAGTAGCAACATCATTACTTATTGGATGTATGTACAAAAATCATATAAATTATTGTTATAAAAAGAATATTCTTTCTGATTTATAAGTTGTTGAGAGTAGATATTTTCTATTAATATTATCATATTGAAAAACAGATGGAATAGCACGTGCTGGTGCAGCTGGATTTAGTGAATTGAGAAATGCAGTATTCGCAAAAGTTGCTCATCATTCTATTCGTAAAATAGCTAAAAATGTATTCTTGCATTTACATAATTTAGACATGGCTTTTCATTTAGGTAGACAAACTGGAGCATTATCTAAAGTAAGATAATTTTATTGTTCCTATTTTTATTATTTGAAATAATCATTTATTCAATACAAATTGTTGTAGACAATAGATAGAGGGAGTCGTGGTATAAATTTTGTATTAAATGCTATGGTATTTAATATTATTCCTACTGTCTTTGAATTATCATTAGTTAGTACAGTCTTATATTTAAAATGTGGAGCAGAATATGCAAGTATTGCTCTTAGTTGTGTTGGAATTTATGCATTATTCACATTGGCTATTACTCAATGGCGAACGAAATTTAGAATTTTTATGAATCAAGCAGAAAATGAAGCAAGTAATAAAGCAATAGATTCACTTATCAATTATGAAACAGTAAAGGTATATTTTGTACTTTATTCATTTTTACAATTGAATGGGTTACTGTAAGAAGGAGGCAGCTCCACTTTAAGATAATTTGAGCAAATCAACAAAAATCAAGTACTGCTTCAAACATGTTATAAATTTATGGTCAATCTATATACATGTTAATGTACTCTTAGACTAAATATAAAATCTATACGTTTCTTATTGTTCAATAAATATGATTTTCAATATTGGAGCTACTTTCCTTTTGTGCCAAAAATAGAAACAAAATAGTAAATTACTAAAAGAATTAAAGAAATTTAAAAAGAGATTATATTTTATTATAATCATGACTATAATGATTAATGCATTTAAAAAGAATGATATTTGAAGTATATGGTGTAGAATCATCTTCAAATAACTTATCCTCTCAGAAGCCTATTGTCTGAAATTTTTTGGTTTTGTTGTAGAAGTTAGTTGTTAGTTGGTTTTGTTATATACTTCTTTGCAAGTTCTAACAGGCCTTTATATTTTGAAACTTTTAATGGTAAGAAGTTTTTATATGTTGATTGAAGATTATTCATTGTTATAAATGTTTGCTTTTTGATATTGAACATTTTTACTTGTTCAAATTCATTCTCAATGTATTTAGTTGTGCCTCTTTACTTAGAGCTAATTCCTTTTTCCACTAAGTCTAAGATCACATTTTTTTTAATGAAACGAAATGAAAAAAAGTAGAGCTGCCTCCTTCTTGCTACAAATCCTTCAATTACGATATCTATATTTCCATACAATTCTAATATTTGTACTGTATAAATAATTTATTTTTATATCTTTTATGTTAGTATTTTAATAACGAAAAATTTGAAGTTGAAAGATATGACGAATCGTTGAAGAAATATGAAATTGCATCACTTAAAACAAGTACAAGTCTAGCAATGCTAAATTTTGGACAAAATGCTATATTTAGCGCTGCACTTAGTTTAATAATGGTACTAGCATCCAATAATATTATAGAGGGTAATTTTTTAATGTTTAAATGTACATAACATAAAGTGTAAATTTTGATGTAATATTTAAATGTAGGTACCATGACAGTAGGAGACTTAGTAATGGTTAATGGTCTTTTATTCCAACTATCAGTTCCCTTAGGATTTTTGGGTTCAGTATATCGTGAAGTTAGACAAGCTCTCATCGATATGCAAACTATGTTTACTTTGATGGCAATGAATACTGCTATTAAGGTACTTATACATACTTTCTAAGATTTATTGATTATAAGTAATTAATACAGTTTATGATATAATACCAGTCTAAAGAGAATGCAACGCACTTTCATATAACTTCAAAGAATTCGGATATTGAATTTAAAAACATTAGCTTTCACTATGTTGAAGGCAAGCCTATTTTTAAAGATATTAATTTTACTATTCCAAGTGGTAAAAAGATAGCTATTATTGGAGGATCTGGTTGTGGGTAAGTTTTAAATATAATATACATAATTTTTAAAAAAGTAAAGTATTGATTAATAATATATGCTTTTTAGTAAAACAACATTAGTAAGATTGTTATACCGATTTTTTGAACCACACTCTGGAGCTGTTTTTATAAATGGGCATAATATTCGAGACATTGATTTAGATATCTTAAGAAAATCAATAGCAATTGTTCCTCAGGTAATTTTATCATTTATTATCAACTTAAATCATAAATTTTAATTAAAAAAAGATTTAGTAATATACATATAATTAAAATATTAAAATCAACAAATTATTCTAGGACACTGTTCTCTTTCATGAAAGTATCTTTTACAACCTTCATTATGGTAATTTATCTAAAAGTAAGGAGGATGTTTTTGAAGCTGCCAAAATGGCAAATTTACATGATTCCATTCTTAAATGGCCAAAAGGATATGATACACCTGTTGGAGAACGTGGTTTAAAGTTAAGTGGTGGTGAAAAGCAACGAGTAGCAATTGCTAGAGCAATTTTAAAAAATAGCCCAATATTAATTTTTGATGAAGCCACATCATCTCTAGATTCTATTACAGAACATGTAAGTTCCTATTATATGTTAAATGTTATTACTATAAATATTTAACTCTGATAACATACTTTCAGAATATTCTTGAAGCATTACGTAGAGCAACTGTTGGCCGGACTTCCATTGTTATAGCCCATCGATTATCCACTGTTATGGATTCAGATGAAATTTTTGTATTAGATAATGGTAGTTTGATTGAAAGAGGAACACATGACTCTTTATTAGCTGTGCCAAATTCTTTATATTGCAAATTGTGGGAAACACAACACATAGGAATGCTCAAATCTAGTCAAGAAAAAGATAATAACTGTAGAACTCCAGGAGTTTGAAACAGAAATTGTATAATGCACAGGTAATAATGTCATACAATCTTGAACTTGAAATTAACCATTTGAACATACTGAGAAGTCTATATATATCTAAACAATAGATTCTTATTTCTATAATTTTTTTTGTTTATCGTAATCTATCAAAATGAACCAAAAATATTTCCAAAAAGTCGATTTGATTCTAATTGAACATTTCCCAGTTTTAATACAAAATTAATATTACGTAAGATTAAATATTTATTATTTAATGTATTATTATAAATGTATTATTGTAAATGCAACTAGCAATGGTAAATTAGGCAAATTACTTGTAATAATAAAAATTTGTAACATAATAATATACATGTGCATTATATATAATATTTTTAATTTGTTACACAATTACAAGTCTATGGTTAAATTTCCAAAGTATAATTATTATCACAATTAATGTTTGAAAAGTATAGTCGATAGAACGAAAATAAAAAGATAAGTAAAAATTTATTATTATTACTATTCCTCTTTATTCTATGTATACAGGGTGGTTGGTAACTGGCGGTACAAGTGGAAAGGGGGTGATTCTACGCGAAAAAAGAAGTCGAAAATATAGAATAAAAATTTTTCGTTTGAGGCTTTGTTTTCGAGAAAATCGACTTTGAATTTTCACTTGGTACGCGTGCACTTTATCACGTCTCGTTGGAAAAATTTTTCTAAAAAGAAAAAAAAATTTTATTCTATATTTTTGACTTCTTTTTTCGCGTAGAATCACCCCCTTTCCGCTTGTACCACCAGTTACCAACCACCCTGTATATAGATTTATCACAAAATAGTAATATACGATATATAAATATTTTTAAATAAAATCGAAATATTTCATTCCTTATATATATACATGCATTTGTCATTTACAAAAATATGTTTTTAAGTATTTTCATTTGAACAGATTTCTTTAAATACATATAACTCTAAACAACATTGATTAGAGAAATGTTGTGCATTGGTTACCTTGGAAACCGGTTAAAAACAACTATGGATGCTGATTAGTCTTGAATAAGTTTGGATAATGATGTAATAATTTGTTCTTATAAAGCTATGCTAGTTGTGATGTAGAATTTGCAAATAAAACATGCAAACTGAAGTTCCTACGTTGCCTGTAGTACACTTTAATGCCCATAAGAATCTCAATAGGTAATCATAGTAGTGCCAAGCATTATATAAATATTTTGATGTATATTTGTGATGTAAATTGAGAACTGAATACTTTGACGATGTGTCTGTAACAAACATTTTAGTATATATGTATATTGTTTTACAATTTAATTTTTTTTTTATTTAATTTTTTCACATATAACAAATTTGTGTCATTTACGTATTCATTATATATTTAAATTGTATTTTCTACTATAGATCTTGAGAAATCTTATGTATAATTTACAGAAAACAAAATTCTAACTTAGGAAGGCCATCAGTGGAAACAAAAATTAATTCATCTCACAAAAATATAGCATATCTCTCCTATAAGAAAAAAAACCTACATCCTCTACTTGGTTTGTATTAAAATTTCAATAAGAATTAATACATTAATTCATAAAACATTAATTAATAGGCACTTTATTCTACTATTAAAGGATTTATATTTTATTTTTAATGTTTAAATTAATGAAGTAATTATCAATGTCTTTTAAACATACATGATCCACATGATCCCTGGATGTTTAAAACAATATTTTAACATTAATATTTAATATACAGTACGACCATATCAAAGTAATGTTCGACAATGTCCTTCTTTGGAACAATCAAAACCTAATAAGAGTAACATTGAACAAAGAGTTCTGTCTGCAAAAATGTTACGTATTAAAGAACTACAAAATCAGTTGGCGGATGCTCACTATCGATTAAATGTAATGATTTCAAATTGTATCATATAAATTTACATATTTCTAAAATTCATGTATATATCACAAGTATATGTTAATTACAGGCATATTGAATATAATTATATATTTCCACAGGAATTAGCAACTGAAAACAAATTATTACGAGCATTACAGAAAAGACAAGATTCTGCATTAAAACGTTATGAAGGAACAAATGCTGAACTTCCGCGGATTATTAATTCACATCATGAGGAATTGAGAGTACTTCAGATTAAATATAAAAAATTAAAAACTTTACAAAAGGAAACATGTAATTTATTAAAGGAAAAAGAAAATGAGCTTCAACAGTTACAGGTAGATATTAATATATATAACGTTTTCAAACAAAAAATGAAAATATCAATAGTTATATATTATCCCTTAGTCACAAAATAAACATCTATTACAACTTAGTAAGGATCGTAATTTGGGAGAGAGAGAAAAGTTACAAATAGAAGTTTCTGATTTAAATCATAGAATACAACAACAACAAGATACCATACAGGTAATCTCATATTTGTAACTGATTTCTTACATAATATTTATACATTTCATTATTTTATTAGACACTACATAAAAAACTAACTCTTGAAACTAAAAGTTTAAAACAACAATTGCATCTAGAAATTTCTAAGCGTAGAGAAACACAAAAACATTTAGATGAAACAACAGAAAAATTAAGATCTTTAGAAAATTTACTAGATAATAGAGAACGAAGATTATATTATAGTGGACAATTATTGTTTCCTGATAAGAATCGACGTTTTGGCACACAGTCTCTCACAAACCTAAGAGATATTAGGTATGTGGAAAATATAATACTAAACTAATCATTTCTTCATATTCAGTGATTTCTTCTAGCTCATCAAATCCATTAAAGATACCAAGTAAAAACAAAAAATGGCAAACAGATATCCAAAAAGACAGTTTGGTAAAGATAAATTTTATTGTATAATTGTGTATACTATTTATATCTTCTGAAAATAGATATTATGTTCATCTCATATTGATAACTTTTAGCCCATGCTTCATACATCTGAATTAAATGAAAAGAACATCAAAACAGAGGAAAGGATAATTTCAAATCAAACTTTAGACTGTATAAAATCTGAAACAATGACAAACTTGGAACAAGTACGAAGATATCGTCTTCAAAAATCGCCATACAAAAATACATTGAATAATTCAGAAGAAAAATCCAGGGAAATAGATTTAGCTATAAACGAAAATTCAGAGTTTTCAATAGGTTTAGAAAAATCAGAACAATTAGAAAAACAACATAAAGAGGAGGAGGAATATCAAATAAGCGCAGGTAAATTTAGAAAAATATATAACAACCGAAAATGTCAAAATTTTATCAGTTCATCTGGAGGTAGTGAAAGCGAAAATGAAAATGAACATGAAAATGATAAAAATAATTATACCAATGCAACTAACAATTCTAAGCAACTGCATGCAAGGTTTGTATGATTTGCATTTATTTTTATTTAAAATAATTATTTAATTGTAACATTTTATTATTTTTCAGATTAATTAGCAGTGCAGATGACACTTCAGATTCAAAAGATTCTGATTGTAAATATAGAAATAAATTGAGGGTTTTAGTAAGAGAAAGAAAAAATTCCTATGTAAGTGATTCAGAAATAGAATCTGAAATAAGAAAACAATCAATTGAACATTATTTGACAGTGAATCATCAAAATGATACACTCAAATTAATTTCATCTGTTTATGACAATCAAGCTCATTATGACTCTGATAAAGAAACAGAAAAATTTACATCTTCAAAAAATATATTAAATGAATCACAGAATGTTTATCAATCTTTAATTGATGAAATGCATATAAAAACTAAAAATGTACAAAATGAAAACATATATGCTCAATACGATATACACACAGAATATAGAAACTCAGGAAATATAGAAAACTATATGTGTGAACAAGCTCCACCTAAAATACAAGAATTTAATAATGCAAGTATGAAAAAAGATGATTTTAAAAATGAATCATCATTACAAACATATTTTAAAGATGGACATGACGTATCATTCAAAACTAATAATATAGAGCCAGTAGATATTGAATCAAAAATATCACACACGAATGAAACTCTTTTTAATGGTACACAAAAAAGATCTTCTACACAAGATTTATTAAATTCTTCACAGAATTTAAATAAAGCAACAATAAACAAAGTAGATACAACAGAAGTAGGAATATTAAGTGAAAATATGCTGCTACAGAACTATAGTTTAGAAACAAAAAATAAATTAAATAAGAATGAGTTTCAAAATGTTGATATGATTTCACACAATGTACAATCTCATGATAATGATTCAGTTCATGATATATTAACTGATGTTAGTACTATGTCTGAAAGCAATATAAAAACAAAAATGACAGATTATAACAAAGAAAAGTTATTAGCATCAATGAAAGCTATTGATAATAATGAAAACATTGAATTTATAAACCAAGATTATGAAAAACATAATGTAACAAGAAAAAAGCAAATGATAGAAAATGTGTTCCCTGATTTACCATCCCACATGAAGAAAAAGCAAGAAATTATTAAAGATATATTTGATACTGATGTAATTAAAAATGAATCAACAGATAATTGTAATAAATTACACTGAAATATAAATGAAAAAAAGAAAAATACTAAAATATCTGCAAGGAAAAAACATAGATTATATAAATAATTATAATATGTGTGTAACTATATTTTTTTTATAATACAGATATTACTATACATACATGTACATCTCTATTTTATGAGAGGTTAGGAACTTCTTATTTAATGTAATAAATTATTTAAGGATATGCTATTAAAAGCTTTGTACATCTTTTACCCTAATTTTAGTTCTTTAATAAATATCTATTATATTTATAATTTAAGTGTCTATAAATTATTAGATTTATTTTATGGTTCTCAGTGTCAATATATGTGGAGTGTACATATATGTGTATTATGTAATTAATGTTACATCAATTATATTTATATTTATTTTGTATATTTGTTGGTAATAAAGAAACAATAACATCTAATAAACAAGGTATTCTAGAATACATTAAATTACATATATTAATTAAAATTATACTCAAATTCACAACGCGTAATTACAAACTTGAAAATATAACTATATCAATACGTATATATATTCTTTAAATTACTCATAGTTGCCTACAAATTTTGAGTTTTCTACAGCAACTGAAAAGATAGTTCAATTAGTCACAATGGTGACATTATGTAGATATAATATCACTTATTTGAATAAAGAAACTGATATAGATAATATTTTATTCAAAAAGATATGGTTAACAATAATATATATTAAAAACATGATTATTAAAAATAAAAGGATACTCATATTTAATATTTAGACTATATTTAATTTTACATTACATTTAATATTATCTGTAATATTGTAATATGTACTTAATTATAAATGATAACAAAATAGAAATTTTTTATTTGTAAATTGCACAATCTGTTACCTAAATAAATAACCATCTTCGGAGATGTAACATTTTCGGTTATATAAAAATAAACTACAAATTTTTACATCAAGTTTTACATGCGTATACAGATCTTTGTTTCACAGATTGGCAATACTGAACTCAGGACTCAGGATTGACAAGAAAGGAAGCAAACAAGGAAGCAACAAAAAGGAACCTGTTGTGCACAGAAGGCAGTGGAATGAAGATACGCCGCGAATACAAATCCCATAATGAACACCAAAATAAACCATGAATATGCTTCTAATTCATATAACGGAGGTATTTGTTTATTCGTTTTAAGTAACTGATATTATCATCTCCTGAATGTAGTAATATTAATAAAAAATATACATACTTTGTTAAGAACATAGTAAAGAAGAATTGAAAAACCGTCTGCTGGGCGTCCTTATGGCGTCTGCTAGAATGACGCTTGAAAAACAAATTTGATTTCCATATGTAAAAAAATAAAAATTAATTTTTTCGTAGTATTTTAATATTTTGCAATATTAAAAATGTAAAAAATTTTTTATTATTTTTATAGAATAACAAAGTTAATATTTAAGAATTTTTTCGAAGATCGTCATATGTCATAATGTTAATAAAGATTTATACATTTATTGTTCAATAAATATTAACATTTGGCACGATGAATAAAATGAAGATATATCACTGAAACTCCTTAATAAAGAATCGAAAATTCATTCCATAAGTTTATGTATTCTTTCACATTGCAAAATTTGTATAGTCATATTTTAAATAATGAAAAATGTAGGCTTATTAATTATTAACTATTAATTTTTTATTATATAAACTGGTTTGTTTTATTTACGAAATGAATATATATTAATTTTTTCTAAAAACTTTTTAAAAGTATACCATAATAACAAAATCATTTCATTTTGCAATAATGACCATTTTAGGTATTATGGGAAATGATAGTCCAGGTGCATTATTAGATATGCTTGCAGAAGTTGCATCTCAGACGTTACATTCAGAGAAAAAGCGTAGTAAATTATTATTACCATCACAATGCAAGTCAAAAACAGATTATGTAAAAAGGAAGGCTCATGAATTGACCTTTAATGTGCCACAGCTTCTCTCTATGCCTGCATCACAATTAGTTAAACAATTTTCTATTTTCACAAGTGATGAATTAAAAAGGCAATACTCATATACATGTGCTCTTGTCATTGGATGTGTACAAAAATATACTAGTTTTGCAAGCGAAGGAAGAGCAAGAATGTCTATTAAAGCACATTTAGCAGAACATTTAGAATATTTAAAAACTAATAAAGAAGCGTGTAAGTAAACATAACATTTACACCTGCTTATAAGGAAAGAAGTTATCTATTAATTATAAAACATAAATTATATTTTATAGATAAAACTTTTACTGCAAAGTCAGTAAGTTACAAAAATTATAAAATTAGTCCTCAAAGTAAGAAAAGCAGATTACAACAATCACGGAAACCGCAGGAAACATTAAATAAAGAGAATAAGAATGTTATTACAGAAAAATCAACAAATTACTTAAGAAATATTCTGTTAAATGATTCTACTTTTAATGAGTTAGATAAAAAGAAAAATGTCGAAACAGTAGAAAATTCAAAAAAAATACATGATTCTGAACAGAAAGATACAGAAAGAATGGATTTTAAAGTTCTTGGAGATCATAGTTATTTTGAACGCTTAAAAGATGAAATTCCTAGCAAGAAAGAAACATCACCATTTAACAATTCTCTTGAAAATGTGACAGATGAAAATGTAAGTAGTAAATATGAAATAAAAATATAATTTGTGTAATTTTTAAATACAATCTTTTTCCTTATGTAGATTGTACTTATGGTTGTTGGTGCTGACAGTGTTCATATGAAAGAATATCCACGTATTAACAAAAAATTGTCAGAAAAAATCAATCAAAAATCTGATACCGTTTATTTGCCAGGTAACTGGATAAAACATTTATAATACTTTAATACATGTATTATATCCGAAAACATTGAAATGTACAGATGGTACAATAAATACAATTTTCTTACTATAATACTTTATATGTGTCATATTATCGTGTGTTTTATTTATATAATATAAATACATACATTTATGTTTATTTTTCTTTATTCATATGTAATATAAATATTTTGGTTTATTTCCAGAAATATCATGGCCAACTGAAAATGGTGACAAAAATACAGAAATTATAACTAGTAAACCCAAAGGGAAAGCAAAATTTATAGGTACTAGTAAAGAGGAAAGAGAAATGGCATTAGCTTTTATGGATCGTATAAAGAAAAAGGGAAATCCAACTGGAAGTAATCTCGAATGTCGAATTTGTAATCCACCACGAAGTTTCACAGCACCTACAACATTGGTGTCTCATTATCGCAGTCATGCTGGAATAAAACCATATGAGTGTCGTATATGCAGAGCAGTTTTTACGAGAAGACATAGTTTGAAATATCACATGTTAATTCATCAAAATCAGACGCGATTTACATGCGCTGATTGTGGAAAGAAATTTAGGCATCCATCACATTTCAGAGAACACAGACGTAGACATACTGGTGAAGCACCATTTGGATGTGATGATTGTGGACAACGGTAAGCAAAATGTAGAATACAATATATTAAAAATATTTATAATATAACACTTTTTTATTAAAAAAGATATTTTTATATTAATCAGATTTAAAACAAGAAACACTTACAAACGTCATTTAAAAACAAGACATGGAAAAGTTCTAACAACTACTGGAGAGTTGCTGTATCTGTCGGAAGAAGATTTTCAAAAAGTTCGAACTAATAGAAAGAAAAAGAATAATATAAATAAAGATCACATGATAGATGAGGGCATAATTGCAACAAAAACAATCATGCATTGTCAAAATGATAATGACCAATTACAAAATACTGCAACTGAGGAATATATTATAAATAATGATACCACTGATAGTGATAAAAATTGGAAATCAAGTGATACAATACAAATTATTAAAAATTGTTTTGAAACTTACGAGGTGTGTTCAGAACCTCATTTAAATAAGACTGAATCGATAGAGACTGAATTATCTATAAAAAATAGAGTTTTTAATAAAGACGAAAATAGTTTATCAGATGAATATCCAGATAAAGTAGAAGATAAACTGCCACAGTTGCAAAGTGGTTCTTATATTAAGTTAGAAATAGTTAAAGATGGAAATAATCAAATTATATGTCATGATAATGTTGGTCAACCTGAAATAATTTATCATAATATAAATGAAACACCATCATATATTAAAGTAGAATATAGCAACTTAGTTAATGATTTAGAAAATGAGAATAGTATAGAATTTCAAGAAAATTTTAAGTTTTCTGAAAATCAAATTAAGAATCCTATACAAATAATTAATGAAACTGAAAATTATTTTGATGAAGAATCCAATAATTCTGTAAGTGAACAACAAACAAAATTAATGCAAGTAGATACCCATATTAAAACGAAGAACAAAGATAGCAATAAACATATAATACTTAGTCAAGAACATATCAAATATGAAAAAGAAAATAGTGATATTACTACTCTTAATTGCAAACCTTTTCAAGAAATGGAGACCCATGAGATTGTTTCAGAAGACTTAATAGATTTAAATACATTGCAAGGAATTAATCAAATTACTAATAAAACAATATCAATTACGGATACCTTAGCGAACCAAAATGAAGATTGTCTATTACAAGAAGATAAAAAATTAAGCAATTATCAAACAGTTATAACAAATTTGATAAAGAATCGAGTGATTGTATCTCCAAATTATGTTTTTGAAAAAGATCAAAAGTTATTAAACCAAGTTGAGCAACGCTTATATATTCATAATGAACCTTTAACTAGTATAGTAGTACAAAATAAATGCATTAATATATTTCCACAAACCCAATCAAAAACACAATTAAATAAAAGTAAAAAATTTACACTCTTGAATAAACACATGCAAGCTATTAATGTAAAGCAAAATGAAAATCAAAATACAATTTTATTGTTGACCAATAATACGTTACAAAATAATATCCTTAAAATTGATCAAAATAATACTGCTGATACTGAAATTAAAGAACAGATATTTGAGAAAAGTAAGTAAGCATTAAAAGTTTTTTAATTTTTTCTGAATCAGGCATTCGCATTAAAAAAGATATAATTTTAAGATAAATTTCCTATTTCTATAGATACAGTTTTAATAAAAATACACTTGTAGTATAAATAATACTACAATAACGTTTTGAATTTTTGTATATGTAAATATTGTTAGAAGAAGTGTAGATTTAATAATTTTTTATTATTTGAAGAAAGAAAGTTCAATATATATAATAATAATTCTTCAAAAAAGAATGCATTTAATAAAATATTTTTACATGATTTCAATCATACAAAACACAGTATTAGCATAACTTTGATATATAATAAAGTTTAAAAATTGAATAAAAATGCATTTATATATATACATACACATATATTGTTTTCAAGTGACATAAAATTATTTCTAAAACTGTTTAACCTATAATTTCTGGAAACAAATTATAGATGTCACAAAGTTTTTATTAGGCATTCCAGATGTTAAAGTTGAAAAAATAGCGTTTATTAAATTTTCTATAACAATTTTTTATGTATATATTAACAAATCAATTATACAAAAGTTATTATTAATTTACTTACTACAATAGAAATATAGATACTTAATAACAATTATATTTGTTTGTGTGCCAAATATTGGAAAATGTAGTACAAATTCATAATTTGCTTAGTCAAACAGAAATTTTTAATATCACTGGTGGTTGCTTTCCAAGTTCTCATATATTTTGCTTAAATGAATTACAAAAATATTGTTTATTATATTTTATATTTATTTTAAGCAATTTATGGAGAATGTATTACTTGTTTCTATTTGTAGCACACTTTCTTCTTTTATACATATAGATCATATTTTTATCGCAAAATGTAAACAGCAAATAATCATTCATTGTGCTATCTTTTTTAATATTTTGAAATACTTATATTTCTTCAAATATAGCTCAAAAATGTCTTCCATAAAAATTTAAAGTTTTCTTGATATTATACATATTCTCAACGTTTTCTTATAAAAATATATAAACAATTTATTATTATTATCTTCAGATATTAATGTTCAAGGAATAATATAATATATTGAATATATTTTCTGAAAATAGTTGAGTAATTTATATTGCAGTATTTCATTACAGAAAAATAAATTCTAAAAACTCAAATTATTATACGTAGGTGACTTTTAAAAATTTTCTTTCGCTCAAAACAATGATTATAAATATCAATGAATAAAAATAATAGTGAAATTAACATGCATAAATAACAAATTCGGGTTTTTTACTGCTTGAAGCTTAATATTGAAAATTTGTACAAAAATTTGTATATCTTTTCTAAAGATAAAGTACAACTAAAACTTTTTAATGAAAATATATTTTAATGTAAAGTTTCAAAAATAAAAATGTGAGTGTCTTAAGGTATATGAATAAGACAGAAGCATTTCCTGTATCACTGTAGAAACATGTAAACAAATGAATTGATTAAATATTATATAAAACATAAAAGGAAAGAAGTAAAAAATTATTTTCGCAAAAATTTATATATTACGAAATATAATGTGCCTTGCAGGTATGATAAAGTTGGTTATTAATAGTATATCATAAATACAATAATAATTACATAAAAAATATTCATACATATACTTTGTACTAATTTTTTATTATCATTTGTAATAAACGTTAAAGGTTTATAACAATGTTAATATAAAAAGTAATTTTAGTTATATATTGTATTTTTATACTCATTTTGTACTTAAAACAATAAAATGTTTAAAAGTTATTTGATAATATAATTATGAACAAAATATACATTTTCTCAAAATATATTGTATAGTGATGTGTAATTCTCAGCTTTTTATAGTTTTGAATATTTTTGTAATTCCCAATTTTTTATATCTATAGAAACTTGACAACAGCAATAAAGGAAGAAGAGTAATACAAATGTACTATACCATGTATCTGTAATGAAACATGCAAAAATTTAAAGTAAACAACTCTGTGAACTACACAAAAATTATATAATACATATTTGTTCACTTTTATTTGAAATAATAAAGTTGTAAATAAGTTGTAAAATACAATAAAATAGTACCATGTAGTATTCTAGAGATGTAAATATTTCCAATTTCTTCTCCAACAAAAAAGTAAAAATTAGATATTACAGAAATTGCTAATAGAGGACTTGCTAAGATGCAATGAAATCGTCTCGCATTTGTTTCTGACAGATATCTTTTTCGTACATTTAAAAAATATTTGTTTTTACCAGTTAATTTGATTAAACTTTCAATATTTAATCCTACAAAATTTAGAAATGCCCAAATAAAAATGTTTATCTGCATCCCATGCCATAAAAAAACGAATGTAAAACATAAAAACGAGGCGAGTAATTTGTTAAAATTTGATTTCAATGAAGGTACATAAATATACCTGAAAAATATTTTGTTTTTTGAAAATTTTCGTTACAATTACACATCATATTTATATATTTCAATCATACCTAATAAGAAACTTGTATAAGCCTTGATCAAAATATTTCCACATGTCAGAATACAAATGAATTCTTGCTACACATTTAGGTTGAGGGGGAGCTTTTACATTATCTATTGCACATAAAGTGTGATTGAGTCCATATACTACGACATACTTAATTAAAAAAAATTGCCCCATACAATATCCTAATCCATATAAAGCCCATGGATTTAAATCCTTAATAACCTGTTTTTATGAAAAGAAATAGATAGATTTTCAGTGAAAAATACTATATGTAGAAAAATAATTTTACCTCTAGATGATATTGTATTGCACTAAAATAAAGAAAATGCAAAAACAAGTTAGCGAACAGTATCCAGAAAATGTATCTAATGACATTAAAAAGAAAATTTCCAAGATTTGCAGGTCTCAAAAATTGAAATGATCCTTTTACCTGTAAGAATGTAAAAACGTATTTCTCATTTGTTCTCAATAATTAAAAACAAACACGATTTTAATAAAATATGATACATACAGAATTAATGAATTCCTGATATAAAACTAGTGGTCCTAAGGATAATGTAGGCAAATATAAACAATATGCCAATTTGTATAAAAGATTTTGTACAAAAAAGAGTATATAATCACATTTATTTTCTAAATGTGATTTTATATTATCCATACTGTAGCTAATGCTTCTTAGTTGAACCCAACATAATATATGAGTTAAAATGTAGTGTTCTTCATCATTTAATTTCAATGTATTTTGGAAGGAACCACCCGGAATTTTAAGAAAATGTATTATAAATAAAAATAATATATTTATCATCCATATAATAGATTTGCCACGTTTGTATGTTAAAATATAGAGTATACTTGGATGCATTAATGCACATAACATACTGAAGGTTCCAATACAATAATACAAAAATAATAAAGATATAAGGATGTACCAACAACACAATAGCTGCAGAAACATATAACATTGTTAGTGAAATAATTAGAGAAAAATAACAAAATATAGAATAATACTAAATTGTCACACCATAGAATTTGATATAATCTTTATAAAATGACTGATAAAGTGATGTAGAAATAACCAAGGTATTAATTTTATCATCAATGGTACCCATATTCTCCATTCTTCATCAGAAACATCTTGTTTCCTTCCAATCCATGTCCATCCTGGTGCAAAATCACCATACAAATCATCATAATTAGTAAAATCTAAAAGTTATGTATATAGTTTGAAATATAGATATACATTTATAACAGATAGACATAAAATAAATGCTTAAATTCTTACAAGAATTAATTAAAAATACTTTATAAATGGAATATAATACTGCACCAGTCCACAGAAGAAAATATAAGAAACTTTCATATTTATATAATTTAATAATCCTGTCCGTTGCCGAAGTCATTTCCAATTACAATTAAATTTATCGATTTGTTTTTGTTACAGTTATTGTTTTTATTCTTCAATCATTATTGATAAAGGATCGTAAGATTTTTACGTTATACATTTTGTTAAAAGTTGATTTATTGAGGTTTGAATGAAGGTACTGTAATTTATTTCAGAACCGTCGAAAACAATTATTTAAAAAACATAAATGGTGGTAAATACTAGAGGTAAAATGTATCAAGTTTTATATCTGAGATTAGGTTAGGCCTCAAAAGTATCATTTATGTTAGGTTAATAATAAAATTATATTAATTCAATATATTGAATACTACTTAGAAATGTATCTTACACAGTATAGTGAAAAATAAAAGGATTCAGATATCCATTATCTGTAAATATTTATTTCTATTAAAAAAATCGGATTTTATGTTATTACTGTAATAATAAATATGAAATGATATTTTTCAAATAAAATTTTATTTTTAGAAGACGAAATAAATAGGTTAAATACAACAAAGTTAGTAAATTACTTGAACACATAGTATAATTATAAAATATGCATTCAGTTATACATATTTAATTATATGTTAATGTAAAGTACAATAGGACAATGATCACTGCCATACACTTTATCCCTTATAACATTGTCACAAACATTATCCTTAATTTGTTCTGACACCAAAAAATAATCTAGTCTCCTATATAAAAGATTATAAAATATAATATGAAGATTACATTTTTAATATTTAAATTCATAATAAACAAATTTTTTATACTCACCATCCTATATTTTTACTACGTGCATTAGCAAAATATGACCAAAATGTGTATGCACCTTCCTTATCAGGATATAAAGCTCTAAAAGTATCCACAAATCCTGCATTTAAGAAATCTGTCATACCACTTCGTTCTTCTTGTGTAAATCCAGCATTTTTTTTATTCGTGTCTGGATTTTTGAGATCTAAACGAATTATGAAAGTAGTTTTTATAATTTCATTAATTTTCAAAAATTAGGAAGAAATAATTTAATGAATAAAAAGAATTCTACCTATTTTTTGATGAGCAACATTCATATCACCACAAATAATAACAGGTTTCTTTTCATCCAGATTCTTTACATAAGCTTTAAAAGCTTCGTTCCATTTTAATCTTTTTGGCAATGTTATTAATTTTTGACCAGCATTAGGAACATCTGTATACAGTTACAAAATTTAGTACATAATATCCACAGATTTTTATCCATATAAAGTCCGAATAACTTACAAACATTAACTAAGTAGAAATTTGAATATTCTGCAGTAATTAATCTCCCTTCGCTATCAAATTCAACATTATCTAAACCATATTTTATATCAATTGGTTTTTCTTTTGTATATAATGCAACACCACAATATCCAGGTTTTTTACCTATTTATAACATATATATAATTTGTTATTTTATAAATAAAAATTTATAATAGATTATAAAAAAGATCCTTACTCTCAAGAAAATAATAATGATATCCATTTAATTTAACTTCTTCAGGTAACTTATTTTTATCACATTTGGTCTCTTGTAATGCAATTATGTCTGCATCTTCTTTCAACATATATTCCATTCCATTTTTCTAAATCAATATAATATCAAACTGACATAAAATTTCATTAAAAGCTACAGAATATAATAAAATTGTTACCATACTTTAATGACTGCTCTTATGCCAGAAACATTCCAACTGGAAATTTTTAAATTATATTTATTTCCTTTTGCATTTAACTTTGAACAACCAAAATCAATTTCATTTAAATTTGTATCTATTCTATTCAAAACTGATTTTTTGTCTGTTTTGAAACGCTTTGCAGTAGGTTCTTCGTTATCATCTGTATTACGTTTAGACCTTTTCTTTGTTGCTTCTGATTTTACTTTATTCTTTTTTTCACTTTTAATTTCCATAGAATTTTCCTGATTCAAAATAAAAGCAAAATAAATATTTCTTTTATAAATTACTCAATATTTTGCAGTAACATATTCTATAACTGAATTACATAAAACATCTTGAACAAAGTGTTGCAATTACATTTATAAAAATATATATCCTAACACAAAATTATTGTTTTATTACACTGATAAAAATATTTAAAGTATGATTTATTTAATTGTCTAACCTTTGGAGTTCGAGTTTGTTTTGGAGGCATGTTGATTACGTTGTTACACAGAAATCGCTAAAAAATTATTTATATTATGATATTAACAATATCGAAATGACTTTTTTTATTCTATTTTACTATGTCATAAATGTTTGATCTATTTTAATATATCTAAAACATATAAAGGATATAACACACAAAGAGTAGTACGTTACCGGCACGATCCTGAAGGAAGTTTGAAAACTGCGCGATATCATGAATCTAATTCAATTGACTGTTTAACATACACGTATACTAAAAGAGAAAAATTTACATAAAGACAGACAACGTATTTAGGAAGATGAATTATTAATTCTTAAATTAAATATCTTGCATATATTGTTCTTTTATATTATGAATTTTTTAATTACCATAATTGAATTATTAAATTTATAGATAGAATATTAAAATTTATATTTAATTTGAAACTTAGAAATTTATAAAATGATAAGATACATATTTAAAACAAATGTATAATAAATGTGATACCTGGTAATACGAAATGTGAATGTGAAGTAATAGTAATAGCAGATAATAGTAGAGAGGAATTTCCTCTATGATAATAGTATATAGCTACGTAATTTATTTCTGAAAAAAATATATTTATTAAGAAAAATATTATGTGATCTTAAATTTAATACAAATTTCTATAAATTTAAATAATATCAAAAATAATTTATTGTTTATTTCTCTTTCAACATAGTACACACTATTTACATCGAAAGATAGTGAAAATGATTTATATTTCTTGATCTCAAAAAATTTTCATTTCATAATTTTTATGCATCATTTAATATGTATACATAATTTGCATTGATGATACTTTTTCCAAGAAGGAGCTTAGTTAAAGGAGATATATTTAAGTTGGTACGAGAGTATTCCAACTTTAAACATCAGTAACTTTATAATTCATTTGATGTAATCTTAATTTCCTTCTTAACGACTATATGAGAGCTTATAGGTATCAATAAGTGGGCCTAGACCCTAGTATGCATGTCAAAGCATCGATAGATGTAATAGCTGGTGACTGGTGCCTGTGTGGTCAATTGGCTATACCTGCCTATACACGCCATGGTCTGTTTAACGGGGGGGGGGGGGGGGTTTAAGGTTAATTCGTACAAAAAAGGCATGTTTTGTGAATTTTTTCTGACGATATAGTTAACATTTCTTTTTTAAAACCAATAGTACATTAAAATATGACATTCGAAGAATATTGTATAAAATTTTCACGGAGAAATATTAAAAAATACGGCAATGGCAGCAATTTTTCGGACGTGTCTCGGAAAAAAGTATAATTGCGGTGCCCTTCAGAACGTGGTGCTGGGTCATCAGAAATCAAAAAATTAAAGTTCATTCGTTAGGTAACAGCTTTCCCCAGGTAACGCTGCGAAGATTTTTTCGAAATTTCAATTTTTCACTTTTTTGGAACACTTTGAAGGAAAAAACGCGATTTTGTGCGAAAATTTTCGGCTAATTTGTTATTTTAAAATAAAAATAATTAACAAATTTGAAAAAACTCTACAGCATTACCTCGAAAATTATGTACAGAAGTAGTTTTCAAAATTTCAACAGGATTGGTGCAGTAGTTTTGAAGTAATTGGGGGCACCGACTTTGAAAACGTGAGTTGTGGGGAAAACGCTTTAAAGTTTTGAATACTAAAAAATCTGGTATAAAACGTTCATAAGCGAATTTTATCGGTTCACCTCTTCACTAGCGTAGTAATTGTTGAAAAGACTAATAAAAAATCAATTATCCTATAATATTTTTCATGATCCTTCGTAATTTGATCTTCAACAGTCACTTTTATTTTTTTAGTTGACGCGCTATTTGTTGAAGTGCCTTCGTATTTACGTTTATGCGGAGGTACAATTTTTCTAGGTCGATATAATCTCGAACCAGTTGATTGTCTATCAGATCTAGTAACTTTTTTAGGCATTTTAGTAATAATTTAACACAAAACTTAATGAAAATAGAATATTTACTCCTACACTAAATTTTTTACTCTACACTGACAAAATATACAGTACAGGTATAAGGAGGTTTGTACTTAAGTCGTTAAGTACTATAAATAGATCTGGGGGTAAGATTAGGTATTATATAGAGAAAAAAATGTCTGCGAAGTAACAATAGCACGCTCGGGTCGAGTAGGTAATATCATCCGACATGTATAAAAATACTCGTAACTTCGTCAATTTTGCTCCAATCGACTTGAAATTTTGACACAATATTCTTAAGATGTTATGCATTCAATTAAAAAAATAAAAAAAATGCAAAACCTTACCCTCCCCCCTTAAGGTTCCGTCGTACGATCATATAAATAGATCTCGATCACGTTTCGGTATTCGCTAGGGTAAACCGACCGAATATTGAGTCTTAAAAAATCAATATGGAAGACCAACAAAGTTTGCGTTCTTACGAGACAGACAGAAATGAATAAAGTGCCTGTGTTTTGTGTAATATTCATAGCATGTCACGCATGCGCAGAACGAGAACCTTGTTGTCCTCCATGTTGATTTTTCATAAATAGTCACAACTTAATTTTCGGACGGTTTTTCCTAGGTTTCGGCAGTATATAAGTGTAGTGCCGTTTATATGACCGTGGTCGTGGGTTCTGTGTTGTACTTATGTGTCTTATCCCTGTAAGAAAAAATTCCAGCACAGGGGAAGAAGGAAGGATTTGAGACAGACGAAATATCTACCTTTCTATTGATCTTTCTGATACAGATTTGCTTATGCTAAGCTCGTATGATATTAATGTTAATAGACTTAAGTGATTATGTGTACCTGTATGAATACATCATCAAATTAAATATGTTTAGTAATAAAAAGAACAATTTACCACCGAGACCTCATATTCCGGATTCTGAACATATATTAGAAGACCTTAATAATGCTCCTATAGATGACATAGCATTTAAAATAATTAATAAAGGTATTATTTACTTAGTTACTTTACTATAAATAACTGTAATAAGAATATTAAACTAATGTTTCAAGTCGTAACTTCATTGTTTGCTTAATTATATATGTTTACTTCTTATAACAATTGTGTCATTATTTATTAATATTAATCTATGCGAAAATAAAAATTTTGTTCCCAGATAAAACTTTTGGAGAACATTCAATAAACACAAATACTTCTGATACCTATCAGAAGGTAAAGATGTATTTAAGTATAAAACAACAGTTAAGATATTTGGAAACTACCCTTGCAGAAAGAGAACAACAGCTGAAAGCTGATAACGAAGAAATAAGAAAACTTGCAGACAATATTAAGAAACAAGCACAAGCTGCATTAATAACATAAATTTTTTATATTTATAAATTCTACTGAAATCAACTGATTAATCCTTCATATGAAAAAAATTTTAATATATAATCATTATCAATTTCATATTGTTTTAATTATTAATGTAATGTACTAAAAATTAGCTAATTATGCAAAGTAATACTTATCATAATACATATATTTATATTTTAATTTATACATGTGTGTGTAGATATTTTTATATAAAATATTAATACCCCCTCTATTATACATATAATTAACTTTTTATAAAAATAAATATACATAATTATTCCTCTATATTATTTGTATATCAAAATATGTATATATTTATGTATGTTATATATTATGTATATATGTATATATTTGAATAATTTAATACATACAATTAATTGATTTTTCTTAAATTAATCTTAATTGTAAATCTTTACATATTCTACATGATATATTATAATAATAGTATTATAATAATAATAGTATTATAATAATATTGTTATAATAGTTATAGGCAGTTCATAGGCACTACAGTTACAATAGTAAATATCATTAATTAAACTCTATCTAAATTTATGATATTTATACTTTGTAAATATTTAAACATGTACTTCAGAATATGAAATAATAAATTAATTTCAATTTTTTAAATGTATTTTGTTTTTCTTTATTATATTATCTGGATTATCTATTATATTCATGATATGAACTTCGTTGTGTTTATACTCGAATATAGTAAAAAATAAGTCAGATAGTAGAACAATGGATATTAATATGATTATCTTTACAAATCTCTTAATAAATACTGTTGTGCATTCATTCAATCATTAATATTGCTAATTAGGGATACCAGCTGTAATATCATACCTAACTAATGGGTCATTAAGATAAGCACACCATGTAAAGCCAGGTGGATATCCTGAAAAAATCATGCACAAAATTTTAAATTAATATCTTTTGTTAAAAGTATGAAAATATTATGTAGATGAAATAATTAAATATGTATTTGAAAAAGACATTTCCTATTTTGTGTTATGGTATTTTTATGGTTATAATGTAATTATATGTATAAACGACATATAAAGCAATTACCTATATCATGTTTGCATATATGATAAGAATTCAGATTTAATAGTACTTACAGTTATACTATTTAATGAATGATTTTCATGTGCTCACAAAATATGGTTGAAATGAAATATCAAAATGTATTGCCTTTTGTCCAGCTGCATGCAAGTAACATCCCTGGATTAGTCAGTGGTTAGTGACAAATACCTATGTTTTAGGAAAATATTTATATACATAAGGTATATCTAGATATTTAAGGCTAGACAAACGACTTACACAAAGTAGTTAATTTACTTTCATGAAAAGGTTTTTTACAACTGTACCTCCACCAAAAAAAACATATATATTATGTGTATATTTTTATTTATAACATCTGTAACAATAATATATATATATAAAAGTGCTTTACATTTGTTTTATATAAAAGTAGAACAACTCTATTCATTTATAGGTATTAAGTATTTTTTAAACGGAATATAAAAGTATACAATATATTAATTATATTTTTTACATAATGCATCGATATGTTCAATTAGGACGGAATTCAGAGATATATAAGTTCAGTGTTGTATTTTTTTTACAACATTTATAATAATCAATTATTCGCAATTATGACAAATTGCTTTAAGCTGTTTTAATATCATTTCTACAATTGAATAAATTGTGTTAACTTAAATGAATACTGGAACTTTTTTTTTTACAAGTCAAAAGATATTCAGTTTTATGATATTCAAATTTCTCTTAATCACATATAATTTATGTAGTATAAGCTTCCCAATATTACTATGGGAAAATTATATAGCATCACATATATAATATATATATATATATATAATTTCTCTATAAAATTCATTATAATTATAAAAGCATGTATTAAATGTCTTTAGAATTTTAAAATAATTTGATTTGTAGAGAATAATGTAACAATAATGGAATGGTTATAGCTTTCCCTTTTTTAAGTGTTAACAATCTATCTCTTTTATCACTTTTTTGTGCTTAACATAATGTGTCACTGTATTTTGTAAAATGGTGAATGTTATTTGGATTAATTAAAAATAAAGCAAAATGAAACAAATGAGCTTAGAAAATTTGATATCATATATAAAATATATGAATTCTGATTATATAAATTAGCATATTTTTAAAGTACTGCTAGATTAAACAAGAGTGTAATATAAATATCTGAAACAAAATTTTTTATAATCTCAAATCATTAGAAGAAATAATACAATATTATAGAATATGTAGTTTTGTGTATATATCTAATAGTTACTAGTGATAGTAACTACCTATGTCGGTTAATTATATAATATTAATTAATTTCAATTTGCTGTTTCTTTACATAATGAAATATAAGTTTCTCATATGTGTAAAAAGTAGATCTAACTACCTCGAATTATGATTACATTATAATTATGACTGATTGTAGCTATTTTCCACCAAAGTTCGGCATCAAAAAAAACGAACGAAATATTAACTTGCCTCTAGGCTTGTACTTAAGATGGTCCTCAATAAATTGACAAGGACAACGGGCGGAGACACAATGTCGTGGTGGAACAGATAAACCCGCGATGTCTCTATTACGTTCCTGTGAGTCTATAACCAGATCAAGTCTGCGGCGCACAAAGTGATGTGCCCATCGAGATGCATACCTCAGCAACAGCAACTCCGCCCGTTCCTGTCAACACATACCATCATCATTCAGAAACCTAGAGTCAAAATAATAGTAATAATGTAAATCCGTTTCTTAAACATCAATAGTCAGTCGATGAAATTGAAAAATCTGTTATGCATAAGTGGTAACATTATCAAACATAAATGCATCCCAGATTGTATTATATTTTAAGAAAATTTTTACCATTTACCATTTTACAGAAATATTTCCTACATACATGTATATTAAGCTTGCAATTCTGAATTATTTTAATTTACATACTATGTACAATTATATAAAACACTAAAAATAAAGCTTGTAGTACATACACATATACGTGTAATTATACAAGTTTTATACAAATATAAAATTTAATAGTAATATCATATTTAATATCATATTAGTCAACAAAAAATATAATCAAGAAAAACAATACCAAGTGTATCATTAAAAATCCAAATCACCAAAAAATAATTCTAGAAAAATATTTCACTTATTAATATCATATGTAAACTTAATTGTAATTAATATTGTTACAAGTAAAAATCTTGTATAGTTAAGTACATAATTATGAGTAGTTTTCATATTTCGTATAAGTTAGTTTCTCTAGTTGTCATTCATCAATATAAATTTTGATTTGTCTATTTTTAATATAGCTATTACACTTTAATATAGCTATAGATCTATTTGAATTCTTTGACTTTTAAAATATCTTTTATTTAATGTAGATGTCTTGCTAAAAACCATTGTAATGGTAATATTAAAATTAATTTCAATAAGTTCAAAATAATTATTAAATCTATTAAAATTGTTTTGAACAATACTGTTTTTAATTTTTATATCTATCAAACAGTTTTGCTTTAAATGCCTCTATCTTTAAGAAAACTACTCCAGCTAGGACAGAAATCTCTGCCTTGAACATGAGGCTTGTTGCGTAACCATTCTTCTATATATTGACACGGACATAAAGCCGATGCTAAGTGACGAGGTGAAGAAGGATTTCCACCTTCTTCGTCTACTGTCCAATCCAATCGGCGACGTAAATAATCCTTTGCCCAACGTTGTACATAGCGGCAGAATACTTGTTCGCTTTTACCCTGATATATTTTTTTAGTTTATTTTATAAAAACATAAAATATTGTAAGAATGATTAAAAAATTGAGGAAAATACCGTTCATTTTTGTAAAATGTACTTTACAAAAACATCATATATACTATAGAAAATATATGTTATAAGTGAATATAAATTCAACTTATATAGTACAAGTACTTAAAATAAAAATAACATACCTGCTTGCGAGAAATTCTGGTGGTTGTATTGCCTTGTATTACAATATCACTGTTATCTATATCCATTCGCTGTTGCAATTCTCTTTTTCGTCGCATTTCAGAATTTCCATCTTCGCCAATTACTCTTCCTTCGCGTTCTTCACGTTCTATAACTTCTTGTAATTTTTTCTATTGTAAAATAAAATAAGTTCTTGAATATATTATATAAATGATATGTAACAAAATATAAGCAATTTTTTAACAAAATTGTTAATTTTAATTGAAAATAATACATATAACAACATACAATACATATAACAATTACATTAAGCCTCGAAGTATAAATTAAATATATTTAGTAACACTTACGATGCAATCTGTAGTATCAAAGTATATAAAGCAGAGATTAACTTTGTGACATGAAATTTTTCCTCTATCATCCAATCCAAGCAATATTTTATGTCGAAGTAAATGTTTGTTCACTTGACCCATACATTTCTCAAGATTGTGGTTTAATTTTATCTTGATGAACATGCAAAAAAATATTGCAGCAGCATTGAGGACTAACCACATGACGCCAAGCCCAAATAAAGTAAGACCAGTTACTCCAGAAAACAATAAGCCAAGTAATACAATAAATGCAGTAAATATCCAAAGCACAAGAATTCTCTTGTAGCACACATTGTACAAATTGAAACGTACATCGTTCACAAGCAACTCCATTATATGTACGTAATCCTCTACTGTAAGCTGTAAAAATTTAATACATTAGCTTATACATAAATATACATAACTTTACATACAAAAAAATATAAAATAAAATTATTGATTATTATAAAACAGTGTAAAGGAAATAAAATATAATCAAACAATTACCGTTAAACCTTGAGCCATTAATTCTTCTGGTACTAATTCTGGACGAAATTTAGCTGGAGTAATCCATGGCCATCTAGTATTAACTGGTAAAAGAGTAACTATAGTATCCCCATTAGCAAAACCTTGTCTAATGTTTCCAATAGGTGTACTTATAATATTATTAGTAGTACTTCTGCCATTAGATACATCTCGGAGATCAATGGTCTTCAGAGAAGCACTCTTAGGATCAGAAACTCTTACATCAGATGGTAAATTCAGATCTGGACTTTCAGATGTAATGGAACGACTTAAACCTGACCTATCTAAATTAATTTGGACGGATTCAGTTGATATCACAGCACCTCTATATTCATGATTTTTTGATTGTTGATTATCTGAATTATCAACAGATTTTCCAATTTTCTCAACATTTACTGTTACTGACTCCGGCTTTATTACAGCTGGTGCATTTGTTTTAGTTTTCTCTTCTAAACTATTATTATCTTTAACAGGTGCTTCATCTTCAAATTGGACCCAATTTTTTGTTCTTGAAGATATGTTAGGTGAATTAACTGCTGACACATGGTCAGTTGTATCTTGTGAGCTCATTTTCACTGAAGAAATAATAAAAAATAGAGCAAATCATATATATATGTAATTAACATTCAAAAATATTAAATATCTATATTTCATATTCTATTACTTTATAGAATGTCTTTATTTAAACAATTCACATAAATTACATTAAACTAATTTTTATATTAAAATACATTAAAATATATATATTTGCAAAATATGCTAAATATGGTGATAAATGTTATTAAACAGTGATTTAAAAAAAAAAAATAGGGAGTGTCCATGGACATGTAATTTGCAACATAAACATAAACTGGAAATATATATAAGGTTCTCTAGAATAAAAAAAGGTAAGTCATCATGTTAAGTAATACCTATATCAACATGATAATAAAGTTTCAATGAAACAAAAAATATGATACCACATATAAAGTACGAATATGCATGGGATCCAAACTTCGAGAAATATTTATATGTAATCCTTATCATGAAGTTAACGTAGATAATATCATATATAGATATATATATACTTTATGTTTGCTATGTTTGTATATAAAAAAATGATACAACTGAAACTTTCTTACCTGTTGTGATATGACCTATCTCATATCCGTAAGGTGAAAAGGTACGTAATGCATGAAATCAAGGTGTGCAGCATTGCTATACGAAAAACAAGGGTGGGGCGAAGAATACTATAACGACATTGTACAATATCGTACTTACATATAATTATATATACAATAATTTGTCATAAATGTGCATAAATCTTTATTTCTATATCGTTTCTGAATACTTAGTAGAACATAAGTAAATAATTATACATATTAATTAACATAATAATGTGCGCTGTTTTGTAAAAGTACATACTACGTTTTTGGTATAGTTTCATACACGTGACACATCTCATACATTTACCAGAGAGTTTGCATCTACTTATACACATAATGTGTATTAATTTAAATTGATTTCCAATTCACTTGTTACAGTTACTACTACTTTGTAACTTACAACTTTGGATACACGTGTGTATATACGTAAAATTGAGAACAGGGTATTCACTTAAAGCAATTGTTTTTCACAAACATTATTAGAATTTGTTTTCATCCATGTGTATGTAGATGTATATAGTTATCAAAAAATTATGTAATGAAAAGTATATGTAATTCACCATCACAAAATTATATTAAAACAATCACAGTTCGATATAATGTATTGTCAAAAGATAATGATAAATACATTCAAATATTTTCAAGTAGTTATAAGGTCTAACTATGATATTGTAAATTTCTGTCTATTGAATAAAAAAAGAAGTACATTTATGATATATTCGCAACAAATTAATAAGATGAAAAAATGTTATAGTATTAAACAAAGGAAAAATTTGCCACAAACTAAACATTTTATTCTATCAGGTAGCTTTTTATTTAATTTATTTTTTCCTAAAGAAGAAAAAGATGATGTTGAGGAATTAACAATGACAATTAAACGATCAATTTTATTAATTCAGGTTAGGCATAACACTCTTATATTATCATTAAAGTGTTAACGATGTTACATTCTTATATTAAATGTAAACTTCTTATTTTAATATAGTTTTACCAATAATTCTCAAACTTTATAGAAAGAAGAATTTCTGAAAGCAGAGCAAATGCTACATGTTGCTTTACGCCAAGCACAAACTTTACAGCATTATGATGGTATAACTTATGTGTATGATGTAATGGCAAATCTAGCATACGATACAAATGACTATAAAAAAGCAGAAAAGCTATTTAAATCAGTTTTACAGAGACTAATAGCTAAGGGAGTTCCACAGGATGATTTAGCAATTATTCATATTAGTCTTAAGATTGCTGATACATATGATAAAATAGGAGATAAACAGTAAGCAATCATGTAACAAATTCCATCTATTTTTAAAATTTTTATAAAATACAATATCTAATAATTTAAAATAATAAAATTCTGTTAATTCTATATTCTGTTAATATAGAAAAGCAGACAATGGTTACAAATTTTGTTTACAACATTTACAAAATCATTTAGCTAAAGACAGTGAAAATCTAGATGTATTACAATTGTTAGGCTTAAATTTAGAAAAATATGCATCTATGCTTTTCTCACAATCGCAGTATAACAATGCTCTCGAATACTTTACTAAAGCTTATGATATATCCATAAAAATAAATGGTGAAGAAAATGAACAAACTGTTATTCTATTAAATAACTTAGCAAGTGTCTGTTATATACTACAAAAATATGATGAAACTATTAAATATTTATCTAAAGCTGCAGAAATAGGTAATATCAATACAAATATTGTTGTATTTGAATTGCTCCAAATTAGATTATTATATTTTTAGGAAACAAGTTACCAGATATGGTTGAATTAGGTTTCATTCATGTCAACTTGGGACATGCATTTATTTCAAAAGGACTTTATGAAGAAGCAAAAAAAAATTGTAGCAAGGGAGAAGATTTAGCAAAAGCTAGAAATGACAATGAAACTGTAGTGGAAGCTAAAAAATGTCTTGAACAAATAGAAAGTTTAATATTGTAATATAAATGTAAATATTAAATTGCAGTACTTTAACTTGATTAACTTATAGGTATATTGAAATTGAAAATGTATACAGTGAAAAATTATTAAACATATTATACATATTTATAATATATTCGTTATATATCCACGTTTTATTTAAAAATTAATTGGTAGAATGAAAGATAGTTCTATATCATATATAAATATTATTGACTTTAATAAAACAAATTTGCATATAATTTTATGAATTTTTACGTTGTGTTTAGATAAAATTAGAAAATTCTTATTGTAATATACAAAAACTGATATAACTACAGAAAAACGTATAATATCTTGATTGAAATTGAAATTATGATTCTTGTAATTATATAGAGAATATGTTTTTATGTATACATATAGAAAACATACAATGTTTATTTTCATTTACAGTAGTTACATGTTTATATATGTGTAAGCAATATCTATAAAAAAATAAATAAATTTAACGTGTAAAAAATATATCCTTTCACAATATAAGTGAAGTTCTAACAATTTTCGTAAAAAACATCGTTGCCAATAATTAAACATAAAATGGTTTGTAGAAATAAACATGTAATGCGTTTGAGAAAAATATATTGAATGTGTAACAGGTGATTGTATGTTTATTATTTCTTATGAAACTAGTAATAAATTATTTTAGTGTTTCAGTATATTTTAATAACGCGTCTTTTCACGATCTTTCTATTCTTATTTATGACGTGAATGATACCTAAAATGTACCAATTTTTTTCCGTAATGCTAATATTTATGATAATTATACAGTATCGTTTTCACTGGTATTTATGTTATACAACATATTAGAATACTCACTAGCATTCATTAAACAATACAATTAGAATGTTGTAAAAATATAAACTCTAATTTTGAATTCTTATTATAGCAGTTAAATGAACTCTTATTAAGTGATCACAATATGTTGTTAAGAAAATTTTATATAAAACTATTCATACTCTGCTATAAGTACCATCATATATACACCTAAGAGAAGCGCAATAATTTCTTTTACAGACTGCCTAAAATTAGTATCTATTAGAAGTTCTGGTATTACAGAAACAGTAGCTATATAAATAAATCCACCAGCTGTGAATGGAAGAATCCACATAGTTGCAAGATCACCTAAAATATTTAATTAAATTTTAAGATGAATATAATATTTATTTAAATTTAATTGATGTATTGCAACTTACTCTTACCCATGCCTTCTGCAAGTAACGATACATAAGTTCCTAATAAAGCACCTACAGCAGTTGTAAGTTGAAGCATCATGGCCTAAAATCAAAATCACATTATATAATTCTTATCATAACAATTTATTCTACTAACTTCATCTTTTTTTAAATCTTACTTTTCTTTTACTATAACCACTTTGTATTAAAATAGCAAAGTCTCCTATTTCATGAGGTACCTCATGTAACAAAATTGTAAATGTGGTAATATAGCCAATATTTTTACCAGCTAAATAGCTAGCTCCAATAGCAAGACCATCTGTGAAATTGTGTAAAAAATCAGCAACTAAATTTAAATAACCAGCAATTTTTATTTCATTCTCAGAATTTTCTACTTTTTCTTTAAAATCTACATCAGATTTATCAGAACCTTTCTGTAATTTCTTATCATTTTTATTTTTTTTTGACAGGTTTTCTGTGACATTATGTACATGTATATGACCATGGTCTGTTTTAATAATTCTCACTGCTTTTTCAACAATTAAAAACATAATGATACCTAATAATACACATAAACCAACAGACATATCATGTCCATGTTCTGATTCTTCATCACCTTGGTTATGAGAATGTGAATGCGAATGTACTTCTTCGGAAGACAGATGTGTATGAGGAACCAAAGCATGAGGAATTAAATGTAAAAATGCATCTCCTAATAAACCACCAGATGCAAAACTTAATAATATCTTTAACAGTGGTTCACTTTCTTTAGTATTATCTAGAGGTACAAAGAACAAAATAAGGAAGGGTGCTGCTGATATAATTAAGGTAGATGCAGTAGCTCTGAAAATCACTTCTTTGTAAGTCCTGTCAGACAAAACTGATTTCTGCCGATGGTCATAGTTATCATCTTCATGTTTATGTTGATGTATAATTTCATTATGATATATAGAATGTTGTTTTTCTAAGTACATTTCATTAGCTTCCTTGGAATACTTAAAACTTGGTGACTCGTCATGGTAATGAGCTTGACAAAGAGTCGGCAAGTTTAGAAGTATAAGTAATAAAAACGTCCCAAGTGCTATTCGTGAAATCCATTTATTCGCATGGCTTCTTCGTTGGTTATCCTGTGCCGTCGTGATCATTTCTATAATTTTGCACAGACTTGTTAAAACACAACCGGTTTACGTATCGTTGTTGGTGTAATCTTAACATCCGTGCAGAAGTGTAAAAGTGTAACAATTTTGATATCGTAGTTATGGTGTTAAACAGAATTAAAGAATTGTGTCATGATTGCAGCCACGTCAGAGGTTGATGCGTTATCACTTTTGTTCTTTTAAAAATAACAGATTAACGTTGGCAGCATTGATTTGTTAATATTGGCTATTCTGGTAATTTATAAATTCAAAATTCAAAAGATTGGTTACAAAAATAGTTAAGATATTATATTTTAACTAAAATATTAATAAATCAATCAGTTTTAAAGCCAAAGTTTGTTGTTAATGTATGAACAATCGGTGTTAGTATTGAACCATTAAGCATAATATAATTCTTAAAGTTTATATCATTTTTATATTGTTATTACGAAAAAATTCGTTACAAAGGATCCAAACTGTGACGAACTGGTGAATATCCTCCCAAATAGTCCATGTGAACTGTCAAAGAACAGAATTTGAGGAGGTTAGTTGAGAGGAAAGCAAATCTTATGGTACTGATGGTGTTTAGTTAAAGAAATTCCACCATTATGTCACATAATACTTTAAAATCTATGGGACATGGATTTTGTGATGCCATTTTTTCAAGTTCACCTATTAATTTCGATAAGGAGAATATAAACTCTTTAAATGAGAAGTGAGATTTTTTTTTATATTAATACATTTAAAAAAATCAAAAGCTATTATATATTAATTTTTTTTATTATTTTGTAGGGAAGGAACATGTTCTGATATACTTGATACACCTCAAAGAGGAGTCCAAAATGTTACTGAAAATAAATGTTTAAAACTTGAAAAGCGTAAAATATTACTTGACAATGATACTGAAAATTTGAAATCAACAAATATACCTTATACTATAAATCTGTCTCACTCAAAGTCTATAAATACATTTCAAAGAAAACAAGTTTTATTTCCTGAATATGCAGCATCTGATTCAAAGTATAAAACCTCTACGAAAACAATGTCTACAACTTCACTGAATGAAAAGACTTTAACCATGCATTCTTGTACTCCCAAACAATATAAAATTCATACTACTACAAGCAATTCAAAAATAAATATCTTGCCTCCAAATAAAACACCTGTAAAACGTTATTTTAGTGACAACATTTTATCACAAGCTACTCCTGACTGTTTTAATGTTGTTCAAGTTGAAACACCATGTGGTAAATCAAACGATATTGGTATTGAAGATCAAACTGTATATGAAGGAGAAAATAGTAATTTGACTGTAGGTATACGTGTTAGACCTTTGAATACAAAGTAAGTTATTAAATTCTTATACCAAGAGCTTTTCTTTAGGTAGTACTATGATTTAATATTTTTTCTATTCTTTATTATTTCAGAGAACTAAATGATTCAAAAGTTATATCAGTCGTACAAGTAAATGGTCAAAATATTATTGTCACTTGTGAATCTGTTCAACATACTTTCACATATGACCATTGCTTTATATCACAAATAGATGCATCAGAACCTAGTTATGCTAATCAGGAAATTGTATTTAAAAATATGGTTTTACCACTAGTACAAAATGCTTTTGAAGGGTATAATGTTTGTTTATTTGCTTATGGACAAACAGGCTCTGGTAAAAGTTATAGCATGATGGGTCAAGAATCTGCACAAAATAATACAATACCACTCGATGAAGCAATTGGTATTATTCCAAGATTTTGTCAAGAAATATTTACGAGGGCATCTATTAATACGAATACTAAAACTACAGTAGAGATTAGTTATTTTGAAATTTATAATGAAAAAATACACGATCTTTTAACAAATGTTAACAGTGGAGTAAAAAGGGCTCCTCTTAAAGTAAGAGAACATCCTGTATTTGGACCATATATTGTTGATTTAAGTCAACATTGCGTGCAAAATTACAAAGATTTGCAGGTATGTTTATAATATAAGTTGTAATTGCATCTGTTGTAAGATTATTTGTTGATTATTAAATTGTTATAAATATATTTCTCTTAGACTTGGCTCAAGGTAGGCAATTCACAACGAGCTACAGCAGCAACTGGAATGAATGAAAAGAGTTCAAGATCTCATAGTATATTTAGTATCATATTAACACAAACCCAAAAAAATAATCAATTAAATAACGAGTCTGTGGATGCTAGTCGACGTAGTAAAATTAATTTAGTAGATTTAGCAGGTAGTGAAAGACTGAGTCAAACTTGTGCAAGCGGTGACAGATTAAAGGTATGTCATATTACATTTAATTGCTTGATTATAGTCTGGTAATTTTATTCATATAATAATAAAATTAATTGTACTCCAAAGGAAGGAGTGTCTATTAATAAATCATTGCTTACATTGGGAAAAGTAATCGCATCCTTGGCTGAAAACACAAGTAATCGTAAACGAGGTTTTGTTCCATATCGTGAATCTGTTCTTACATGGCTGCTAAAGGTAAGTGTTATTAAGTCACTGACACAAGATTCGACATAAGTAAATAATTTTTTTTTTATTGAATCTTCAATGACAAAGTTCTTTGTTGTAACAGTCATTAAAGCTGTTATGGCTTTTATGGCTTTAATGATTAGTGAATCATTACTTATGTATATGATTTCTTTTCTTATACAATATACAGAAAACTTAAGTTAGGTTTACTTTATTTTTGAAGATGTATTTTTTTATATAACTTTATGTACATATTCAGTCTTATAAATTATTCAATTCTTCATTGAATATCTAGTTAATCTACTTTTTTTAAATATTAAAGCATTTCTGGAATAGTATAAATATATGTCAATTTATAGTTTAATGCAGTTCATATTAACTGTAAATGCAATTATTGGTTATGCTAGATTTTGGAAAAAAAAAGATAGATAATATTATCAGTTACTTCATAACCTTGTCTTACTCATGTACAGAATAACACATTATAAAAAATTGTTAGGATATACATATATTATGTACTTGATTGATGATTTTTTGCGATATTTGTATAAAATATTTCAATATATGTATCGTTTAAAATAATACCTAAACTACTAATTTCATTAATATGTAGAAAATGTTCTTTTTAATATTATTTTAAAAAATCAATAAATTGTGCATTATATCAAATAGCAGAAGAGATATAAAATAACATAAATTATTCATTATACAGGTTTTGAACATGTAAAATTGTTACAAATACAAATATAAACTTAAAATTTTTCGTTCTACGAAAAAAGTATTTAAAGGTAAATAACATTTGAAATCATCACATCATAATATGATACATGTATCATAGAAGTTTGGTACAATAATTCTGCATTCCTTATATACGAGGTACGTCTGTTTCGGTATCAATTTCTGGAAACCATATTAAAATGCTGAAACATGAATAAGTAAACATTCTATTTCTATTTGACGTTTTTTGTTATGTTATCCATTTTTATACATCCGTTATTTTCTAAAACTTTCTTTGACGTTTTCTTATCAGTTTTCGTGATTCCTTCTTTAGTGTCTGTGCAGTCACGTTCTTCTTCTTCTTCGTGAATTTCTTGGCAAGAATTCCTTCGCGATTTCTCTCGTATATAAGCCGCGAGACTTCTTCTCTTGTTCTCGCGGCACAAGTAACAATTTTCTTTCGAAAATGCTTTTTGTTCATGGTGTTGTTGTGGCAATCGTTGAGAATGAACTTGTGTTGTCTTACCTGAAAGATAATTTTCTTTTTCCATTGTATTCTATTTTTATTACTTTATTTTCTATTATTATTTCATTTTAAATTTTATTATTTCGGGAAAAATAAAATATTTGTTAAATACGCAACATCTTTTTTGTTTGAAACTAAGGTTTCTTTTGTCAACTTTTTGTCAACTTCTATAATCAATGGCGTTTTCACCTCAAAATATTTTTTTATTGTTAATCCTGGCTAAGGTTCAACGATTTTTTGAAAGGTAACTCCGTGCGTTGTTGCACGTAGCTAATCTGCTGACCTAACTCGTGGTTCTTGAGTCATTCTCAACCCGAAAGATATGTTATAATTGTCTCCCGTGAATGAAGTAACGTGATGCGTTACACGTATTACATGAAACTCATGTGTTCAAAGAAAACTATTATGACGAAAATTATGTTAGTAAAGTATAACAGTGACGAAAAATAATTATTGAAGATAAAAGAACCGATAGATAAAAATTTGATAACCAAGATCGTAATATTTTGTACGGGCAGTAAAAAAGATAAACTTGATAAGATAAAAGTAATGCAGAATCATCATATATCTTCCTAGTCCTATTCGAATTCTATTATTGATTCTGTTATTTTTTCATTGCATTGATAGATTGCTAGAAAAATTGATAGATTGAATTTATATCAAAATAGATGTCCCTTCCGGTAAGTTCATTATAGCATTTCGTAAATCAATTGCATAAGATTTCATCTAAAAATGCGTGAATAATCGAGAGTTTCTCTACACACAACGCGAAGCATTCCTGCACATACAAATGCAGAATCTGTTATTGCAAATAGAATAAAAGGATCATTCATCTCTGTTTATTCTCGTTAATGTGTCATGCTGGTTTCAAAAGATATTTTTAGATCTATGTATCTTTTTACCTCCATGCATATATAAATATATATATTAGACTATTTTATTCAATAACAAGCCGTAGCAAAATATTAGTAATCGCAAGTATGATAACTATAACGCTATTATTATATCTATTACAATGGAATTGATCTAGCATATTATATTACAACCTTCACCGTATTTGTTATCGTAACGATGCAAACATGTTTTTCGTGTTTACTATTTAACTTGTTTTGATGCTACGTTCTTCTTTTGATCATACATACATATATAATTTTCAGAAATATGTAATTTATATGCATTTCCAAAATTTCATTAAGAAGACAATTGACGCAATGAAATAGAATACGAAGCTTTTCCGATGATACCAATTCTTTTGTACTATTCTCATTATTTTACGTTGTGCGTAATATGACGTTTTTCGAATTGCGATAATGATAATTTCAAAGCCTAATATATGATAAATAATGCGGAGGACTGCCTTCAGGCAACCAATTCCTCACAACGATAACGCAAAGGGAGGGGCAACTACGTTGCACAGAAATATCTAAGAGTTATCTTACACGTATACACCAGCATCGATTAAAAATATATAAATCATTTTTCTCAATTGAATCTTGAAATTCCTTATTATCATATTAATTAGAACACCGAATAATCATTCGATAGATGAATTGTAACGATTTTATGCAATCGATTATTTGTTATTATTGAATTGTTTAATTGATTTATGTTTTGATCATTTCTGTTGAAATCTTTATTTTACTCTAAGAAGAAAAATAAGTATTTGTTGAAACATATCACAGATCAGGATAGATGAATGCACGTACATTTTACGGATTAATAGTTCGAAATCGGAAGTCAACTTAAATACTTTCAAAATACTTATAAACTTTCATTAGTAAAGACAGGTTGTATTTTTTGTCGCATATTTCGAAGTTTTTAAATACGGAAAGTAAGCGATAAAAATGACAACGTACATAAACATTAATCATTGGTGTAGTATGATATCATATGAATAAGGGACATAAAGGGAAAACACCATTCACGAGATGTCAGCAAATAATATTAATTTCTCGAGTTAGATTATTCAAATGCTGAGAACCGTGGAAAACAATATAGCATATACCAGTATATCATACCAATATATCATAGCAAATACCAATAATGATCGCGTGAAATTAGAATAAATGATGTTATATATAGTAAATAACGAAATGATATTTATCGTGATGTTAATTAATGAAAATTTAATTATAATATCTGTCTAGAGAAGAACGATAACAAAGTGATCATCATAGATCCTCAATATTATCTCTTCTTCCCTTCTTTTCTCTTTAGTAAGGAAGTTGTCATATGTGAGTATATAAAAAGTGATTCATTTTCATATGATTGAGACGTACCACAATTAAAATAATCTTTATTCCACGGCTGCTCGTAGTCCCGATACTGAGGAGCTCTAAAGAAACCATAGGTCAAGATTTCGGGAACGTAGACTAAATCCATCGTTCTAATCCGAGGTATCTTCGAGACTAATTAGATTCAGAATTTATTCTCTTCGTAGAAATTTCCGTATATATCTTCCTTCCTTCTTGATACTTTCAATCAACTCTTGACGTATGTCTTAATCCGCTTTTATTTCTATCCTTTCAGTTTATAATGAAACCCGCTGACGCGAGTTTGCACTGATTTTCTAAAACGCAGCTAAAACTCGTTTTACCAGTAAAATTTGCTAGGTATCCTTGTTTCCGGTTTTCTTTCTTTCACCAGTTAAGAACAACTTATTGATAGACTATCGAATTCGTGTTATTACATATTACTCAAGAAGAAGAAAGAGAGGAAAAAGCAGCGACCGCTAAAAAACAAGACAACGTTGTGCTCGAATTGCTGTGGTGTTTTACTTTAAACTAAAGAAGTACTGACGCTGAGCATGCAATGTTTATGAGTCGGTTATTCCCTCTCCATCGGATCTTGTTTCTCCTCTCCTCTCAGTTGTTACCGCACGCCCTTCAACTCAGCGCTTTGCCCCTCCTTTTCCTCCAATCACCTTTGCGAATTTCTTGTTCATTTTGCGATTGTTGAACGCATTTCCCGCGCTTATTCATCTATGACATTGTCTCACGAATTTCTTAATCTGATCTTGTACAACTTTAACACGGTCTATTTCTTGTGGTGGTCAAGGTATGGCCGTTAAATAAGTTTCTCTCTAGTTTCAATTCTCTACGCCGTTTTTTTATCGTTCATTATATATGTACATATACTTGACTTTTAGGATGTTATTTTATAAGAGATAAGAAACAACGTTGCTATTGTATTTTTGAAGGCTATTATTAGGAATCGTCATTAACACTTCAATAATACCTTACTATGTACTTGTGGAGAATTGTATAACGGTAATATTAGCTAATGTTTATTTTATGCCTCACCATAAAACGCAGTACGTCGTAAATGCTTACTAATCTCCAGAATCTTGTTGAAAGCGTAAAGAACTGTTTTTCCGATAATTCTCCTATGATATAAGCATATCTTTCATGTTATAAACGCAAGTTCGTATAATAATACAATTTGCTCGTTTATTATCAAGCATTTAGCGATTAGAAAAGGGGGGGGGATATTGAAGTATATTTTACGTAAAATTTTATTTTATCGTGAAAACAAGATTATTTAAATAGTTATCACCTATGAAAGCATTGTTGTTTTCAAAGTAGCAAATATGATCCAATAATTATTATTGTTGGATAGAATGTGTTTTATAATGAGATTTATGTAATTAAGTGAATATATATATATACAAATATATACATTGGTAATATGTAGGTATTATTTCTCTACCAAACAATCGTATATTGTGAGTTATTTTTCAAATAATAGCAACTATGAACAGAAATAAAGTCTCCTTTACTGATAACATTGAATAAGGTGCAATAAAAAGTTTTTTGCCGTATCAAACCTTGAAGAAAGATGCGCAGTTAGAAGATATTAATTTTTTGTTATCTTAAGAATAAAATGAAATGAATAACGTAAAAAAAGGATTGTGACATATAGATATTTTATGTATAGATACATTTGTTTTGTCATAATTATAAACTGATAATTATATTTTGATTATATCTTGATTAGAGACTTTTGTTCAAGTGTAGTTCAAGTGCGGTTCAAGTGCTTAAATTGATAATGATGAGATATGAAAAATAGTACTCTAACAAATTCTTTAAATTATTCGGTTCTCTCCAACATCGTCGATTAATTAACGATGCATGTTGCTTCAATAAGTTTTATCGACAATGAATAAAGCCTTGCAATAAAATCTAAAAATTAAATAGATAATAAATAGATAAATAGATTGAAGATAAAGATGTATAAGACTTTTTTCACTGTTGAATCATTGAATGATGACTTAGCACGTCCTTGTGTATACGTACTATTGAGGAATTTGATGTTCTATCTGATGTCTTATCGTTTATTAATTATATCAGGATAACATTGAGAAACATAAACGTCAAGGTGTGATCGATAACAGTGTAAGTATTACTTAGGAAAGATTAAATCGCAATCTGTCTTAACCGAGCGTGTGTTGTCTTATCATGTAGAATACTGATAATGATTATTTATGCGCAAAAGAATCGAGATTAAGTTAGATAAAACGAGTAAAACACGACGTGCAAAGCTAACAATGTCATTTCTTTAGCTCTACAATTTAATTACGACGAATCAATACAACTGAGATTTTACACTCGTTTAATTAAGTATTATGCAGTTCAATGACTTCATTTTGTTTTCTATGTACATTGGAACTTGTCTTTTTCAGAGTTTCTACGTTCCCTTATATTTATTAGAAACTGTTAGGTTCCCTTTTTCCAACATATTTTTTAAACTTTTATCCTTTTTTAAACATAGGAAAGCCTCGGAGGAAATTCAAGAACAGCAATGCTTGGAACAGTATCACCAGCTAATATACACATAGAAGAGACGCTTGCAACACTCCGATATGCTTGTCAAGCTCGAGCCATTGTTAATCGTGTTCGAATCAATGAAGATCCACATGAGAAATTAATTCGGTAATATATTCTTCATGAATGAACAACTAATAATTCATTATTACATTCAATAAAATATAACAGATTTCCTCCCAATATGAATATAATAAATCGAACGTTCGTGTATAAAATAAGTCTTCCACTTCGGGACAGATAAACAAAAGAATATCATTAAATATTATCGATACAGTTTTTCCAGTTTGCAACAAGTCTAACCTAAAGCTTTTAATTTTAAATATAATTGTGATCTCTCTCTTAGGGAATTGAAAGCGGAAGTATTGCGATTGCGCGGTGTACGTGAAGGATACGAAAAGCAACTTGGTATTCTTCCACGTCGTCTTCTCGATTCCGTCCCACCGGTTAACCAAAATAACGATGAAATTAAGCAGAAACAACAAGAAATTGATAAATTAAGGCACCAGCTAAAGAAGACTGAAGAACAACTTGCGATTACTGAAATGTAAGTTAATATCAACGTAAGCTGTTATAGCTATTTTAGAGCATTGATTACAACAATTCGGAACAATCAAATTGTTTCAATGAGTAATTATCTATGATCATTATTAATATAATGTAGTTCCTATAATAAATGTTTCGTCACATTGTTCCGGAAACAGATCGGAGGATGTTTACCAATTGAAGATTTAAATATTTAGCTACATGTAATTGCAGGACTTGGCAAATGAAATTGCGGGATACCGAGGAAAAGAAAAATTCTGAAATAAAGTACTTACGTCGCTGTGGTATCGCTATTGAACTCGATTTTCGTGAGAAGGATAAGCAACCTTGTCTTATAAATCTCGCGGCCGATCCTATGTTATCTGGTACGCTTTTGTATCTCATTCCTCCAGGACTTGTTCGTATCGGAAAAAATTCAGGTTGTCAGAACTTTTCCGAACATTTGGATATCATGTTGGATGGACCACTGGTTAGGCCTTTACACTGGTTAGTTATTGGATTGGTTGGTTCGATGACTTGAAAGGATGCGGTTGTTGGTCTTGTTTCTGTTTTTCACTTTTGTTCCTCTTTTTCCCTTCTGTGCTCGTTTTTCAGCTTGACACTTATGAATTATGTTGGAGGAAACTATTTTACTTTGTTTTTGTTCCCTTCTTCTATCTACCTCTCACGAGTGCATGTTCTTCACGGGCTTTCCTCACGATCTATTTAACATCGTCCAAAATAATATTGTAATTAATCTGTTTGGTTAAAAAAATTTGCATGACAGTATTTAATTATTTAGTTGTCACTGTATAGTATAATGATCCCGAAACGATTCCAAATACATTTTCATCGTGTTTATGAGCATGAAATGCTAATCATTTACGTTTGATGGAAAAATATGTTAAATATAATTGAAATTATTTATATATGCACCAATTTTAATAAATTATTTTAGATAGATAATTTTAATGGTTATCGATTTTTTATACGTTCAACAGTACTATCGAAAACAGTAATGGGAAACTTATATTATCATCAGAAATGGAAGGAGATACGTTCGTGAATGGACAGGTATAATATATTTTATGTTTATGATCTTATTTTATTTTTATCATTATTAAATTATTTATCATATCGTAGATGGTAACTGGCAAAGTTATTTTAAAACATGGTGATCGATTAGTAATTGGCGGCAATCATTATTTTAAAGTCTCAAGTCCTTATGATGAACATAGCAATATACAAATTTCAGCGCAGGCTGTAGACTATGAATTTGCTCATCAAGAAATTCTAAAAGTGCAAGAAGAAAAGTACGAATTTTTAATAGCTCTTTTTATTCAATGTGCGTGATTAAAAGGTATTTAACGTTATGTTACTTTTCATTCAATAGATTAAGGGCAGAGTTAGAAGAAAGTAAACAGAAAGCAATAAAAGAATTAGAAAATGCTAAACGAGAAGTTGAAATGCAATTGGGATCGCAAAAATTATCGTATGAACGTAAAATCGAAATTCTTGGTTCCACGGTCCAAGAGCAGAAACTTGCATTGGAACAAATTCATCAAAAGAAGAAAGAATTAGAATTGGAAAAAGAATTACTCGAAAACGAAGTTGAGACAAATAATAGATTAAAACAAATACAAATAGATCAAAAAAAAGTTAGCGTCGCGCCATATAAATCTAATTTCTTACAAGAACTGGAAAGCATTTTAAATGAAAGGGCGGCAGATGCCGAATTCGCTCTCAAAATGAAAGCTAGCGCAGAAGCAATAAGTGACGGTGGTATTAGCTTACATGAAATGCAAATATTGGTAAAAGAAGCTACCGAACGGTGTAGAGAAGTTGGTCTTAATTATGTAAGTATTTATTGCATAGATAGTAGTTAAAAAGATATATCTTTTCCATAAGTTTATTCGTTACATTTTTAGGAGTTTGATCAACAACAAATAATTGTTAATAAGAGTCTGAAACCTGTAGTTCGTATACGTAATAGAGATAGCATGAGAGAGACATTCTGGCAGCCAATGCGTTTTTTAGATTGGGTTCATCGTTTGCGAGACTATGATATAGAAGATTCAATAAAGGAGCTTTGTACATCAGAAGAAACTTGGGAACCCTATGAAAATACAGAAACTTTTGAGGACTCTCTAAATAATAGCCGAATTTCAATAAACATTACACCAGTAAAAAAGCATTTAAACGAAAGTCTACAACAACTCTCATTAGATACGTCCATACTTGGAAGTACATTAATTAACCAAACGTTTGATATTTCCAAAGATCAAGAAACCATAAATACGTGTCTTGTTCAAATGGAACTCGCTACAAGAACTTTACGTAAATTATGTACTAGAAATGGTGGAATTCAGTCAGTTGCGGAATCACTTGATAATATGCAAAGTATCATTTGTAGTTTACGTGAAATTTTAGAAATAGAAGATATAAATAAATATTCCAATGAAAGTGTAACTCCTATGCAGAGTTTCAATAATAGTGTAATAGAAGATTCTGACACAAATTTGGCAGTTTCTAAAAATTACAATATAAAATCTGTTTCTCTGACAAAATCTACTTTATGCAATAGTATTAATGGTTTTGATAAGAAAAGTGTTAGATTTAATGATAAATTACAACAAGAATTAACCTAATGAAAATTAACATCATTACATAATATTTAACGTAATTAAATAAGATAACTATTTGTAGGGAGACTTAAAGCGTATATTAATAATATACTTTAAAGACATTAATTGGAACAAAAAATATATTTAGCTGCATTTATATGTAACTGTACCATTTTATTTCTTATTACTTATAAGGCGTTATGTAATATTTATATACATACATCCATACAAAATATTACAATATGAATATTTAACTATTAATTAAATTTTTATATGATCTGTAAAATTATAATAATATTACTCAACCAAAATTTAAGCAAGCATTTTCTAGATAAAGTATATTTTGTTAATATTAAGTTAGTGAAATATACCATATAGGTCTATTGTTAAGTTGAATTCCTAGATACGGTTAATCAAAATAATCTTCGATATCAATATCAGGATTTAGTAAATCTTCTCCATAAATACTTAAATCCAATTGATTAAGTATTAAGTTTTCGCACATTTCTTCTAAATCAGTGTCTCCAATTAATACCGCTCCTTGCATTTTACCATTTTCTAGGATAAGTTTTATGTATTCTGTTCCCTGGGTCATTCGTAACAATATCTCATAATTGTTATCCAACTTTTGTCCATTATACAAACCAAGTAAAACTACTTTGTAACCAAAAAACTTAGTTACGTGGGTGAAAAGTTCAAAACAGAAATCTTGCAAAAATTCTTCATTTTTTAATTTAGAAACCATTGATTTTGCCGCATACCGTCCCATTTGATGTGCTTGAGTCCACAGCCTCATTTGAAACCAATGTTTTGCTAATTCCCACCCTGCACTACACACATCTCCAGCGGCATATATATCTTGTTTTGAAGTTTCCAATTTCCAATCTACCAGCAGCCCCCCATCTTCACTTTTTTTTATATCCTCCAAACCTACTATATCAGAATTTGGTATTACACCTGTTGCTGATACAACAAAGTCACAGCCAATAATTTTTCCATTTGTTAATTCAACATATATGGACCATTCTTCCATGGGATCAACTTCCTTTTGTTCTGATTTACTAAGAATTTTAATGATCTCACATTCATATTCTATTTGTACTTTTGCAGATTTAAGGAAAGTACCTTTTACATCAAAATTATTATGCCAATCTGGACCTAGAGCTGGTCCACCTGTTACAACTGATGTATTAGAGACAGTGTACCTCATTCTTTTAGTTAATGAACTAGCATTAGTATTTGTACATGGATCAGTTTTGTATACCTTATCCATAAAAAATTCTGCAGCCCCAGGATCAACAAATGTTGCAGAAATATGTTTATCTTTAATTACCCATATCATTTCAACACCATCTACTTCATTCACAAGTTCAGTAGCAATACCTCCATTTCCAACTATTACAATTCTTCTTGAATTTTTTATTTTTTGAGAAAATTGGAGAACTGATTCTGTATCTCTTATCCCTAGTATAAAATTATTATGTTCTTCTATCAGTTTTGGTCTAGCACCATTACAGAGACATAACATTTTATAGTTTATAATTCTTCCATTTCTAGTTTGCACTTGTTTATTTAAGCTATCTATTTGTATTACAAAATCATTAATAATTTTTAATGAATCATGTGCTTCCATCAAAACTGCTGTGTCCTTTTCTTCTATATCAAACTGCATTAATGTTTTACTAAGTGGAACTATATTTGTAACTGCTTTTATTAAGGGACTTGCTGTAATTAGGATGATTTTTTCCTCCGGAACAAGAAAGGCTATACTTTTAGCACAGGATACTCCTGCTATACCTCCACCTACTATTGCAAACGTACAGTTTATTTCTTCTTTATCCATTTTGCATGTTTTATTTTTTAAATGCAAATTCTTATAATTACAAGTTAAAGATTAATACATTAATTTTTCCATTCTGAGTAATCGTAATATCTAAAGGGAACATCATATGAAAGTAAACCATATTCTTTCGCTTTCATTACTGCTACACATAGATCTTTATAAGCCTTTTGACATATACCAGTATAACTGTAAATAAAGCAAAATAAACAATATCATTGTATAGATATTCCCTTGCTGTACTTCTAATTTAGAAGAAGTTAAACTTACTTGTAACTTAAAATTTCTCCACTATGTTCAGAAATAAATTGTTTTAACAAATCAATATTGCGATAATCAAGAATTAGATATTCATCCCTACATATGGGACATGGGCTACCAGTAGAAATTACACCACCTCTCTAAAAAATTTGTAGAATTATTTCAAGAAATAAAATAATAGAAGTTTTTTATTTATTTCTTAAAAGTACATACAATGCAAGTCCTTCGTGTTTTTTGGGGAGGAATTTGAGCTTTGAAATTTCTTCTATAATATTTCCAAACAGGATACTCTCCGTAGGTTTTCTTATAAGCTAAACAAGAAATTATAAATGTAATTAAAGTCATACTGAAACAAAACTAATGTTACGTAATTACGTACCACTACTTTTTAGATATTTCATGCTAATTTCTACAGGAATAACTTTAGTTCTATCTTTTGAAATAGGAACTGGTTCATCATTAATATCGTTATCATATTTTATAAATGTAGGATGTATAAATTTCACGGGTATAACCTAAAAAATCGTTTAAAGCATTAAATGACCTTTAACAATGATTATCTCTTTGTGATCCTTACTTTCGGAGTTAAATTACTTCGTAAAAGAGATGCAGCAAATTGCAATTTATTCAATACTAATGGCATAATTTTTATTTTAAGCTAATTTTCCAGTTATATTATAAAGTATATCGCTGAACTATATGCTATGGCGTATGATGCACGTTCGTATATACGACCGGAATTCCTCAACTTAAAAACGCTCAAACACAAAACATTATAACAGTTACTTAAATACTTACAAATCTATTAAATTTATATTATAATAAATTTATATTACATATTCTTATCCTTGTTTAAAATAGTTTGATATTAGTTGCTAGTAGTGACAAAATATTTCAAAAGATTAAATTATATAAATTTAATATAAAAGTAAAAATAATTTTGTTATTTCGAAAGAGATATATAATATATATGTGTAGTATTTCTTATTTATTATCAAAATTTGTTTATAGAAGATACTAATTTGACTAATTTTTGAATTAGTCAAGTTAGAATCTTATATATATACATATAATATAAAAATGCATTGAATGCTTTATGAGACCTGTATATTTAATTTATATTCTAACTTTAATTAAATTATATATTTTGTATATTTAATATTTAAATGTGAGTAATCAATAAATTTTGGTAAATGAAATAAGCTTATACTTGACTCGCTTACAAAAAATACAGCATTTCCGGTTTGGGAGTAACGGCAGCTTCTACGTAGTTAGGTGAGAATAATTTTACTCCAGTTAAGAGTAGATTTTTGGAATCGTTCAACAAGATATTACAAGAAAACCGACATTAAGGTAATAAAAATAAAGTTTAAACAATGTTTGATTGCAGATGGCAGATCAACAAGAAGATATCTACAGATTTTGGACAATCTTGTAACATTTGCCGATGCGTAGCCTATTTTCATCAGAGCGTAGGGCCACATCGTTTTTGTGTATAGGAAATGTTAAATTTCATATACACACCTGTGAACATATATTTTCCATAAAAAGGATTTAATTATTTATCAAATGTGAGTGGCTTTTCTGTCGTTCAAAAAAGCCGAAGTATACATATTTTTTCTACAATTTCTGATCGAGAACGACTGTCTGTTCATTAGTTACTATTATTCATTTATCAAATTACTCCTATATAATTTTACATATATTTCATAGAGGGTATAATAAAAGATAGAAGAGATTAATACGAAGATATTTAAGGCTAAAATAAGGTGAAAAGAAATAATGTATTAGTGATACAAGCTGAGGTTTTCTTGGGATTGCCTGGTTTTTACAATAGAAATTGCATGCAAGCTATCGACTATATTTTGAACATTAACAAGTGATAATTGGATATTATTTAAAGTATTATTAAAAGTGTTAGTGATTGCATAATCCTAAAAAAGAAACAATTTTGGTAAATTTTTAATGTAGCACAAATGGACAATCATGGTGTGCTATAAATAGCAGTTGCTCGGTGATGTCAAGTGAAAGGGGTGGGGTTGCTTCGGATATTGGTCGACGAGAAAGAAAATTCAAAACGCGTGCGTGATTGGTTGGTTGTGTAACCATCTTGGGTGGGACATGCGCGAAGGTATTGCGCAGAAGAAGACTCGCCAGTTGACCATCGAGTGATCGCCGTTGACTAAGAAGCTTATATCTTAGATTAATAGTTTTCCTATTTGTAGCTTCTGTTGCTTAATTTCTGTATTTCAAGTTACCTCTTATTAGGAAATGAATATAAATATTGAAACCATAATTGAAATAGAAAAGATTTGATATAAAAATCCTTTTAATTGGTATTTGCGATTTCGTGATATAGATGATTCCTATAGAAATGAAAAGACAATGAGAGGGTAGAAAAGCAAATTAGAAATATTACATTTTGCGAATAATTATTGGTGGAGATATATTTAGATATAGGTAATAATCTTTGACAAAATAATTTCGTATTCGTAGATAGAAAAATCTGTTAGCTGTATTTTACGTGCGTGAAAAAGATTCAACAATATGGCGGTGTACGTGTATGCTTATCCTTGAAAAAGTACATTACTTGTATCCATGAAAAAACCGAATATCTTTGTGTTTCATTACAGATTTACGTCATGATCCTATGTTTGTACTTCAATATGCGTTAAATCATCAAGAATATCATCAAAATGGTAAGTCAAATTATTTATTGAAATCCAGTTACTTTCCCTTTTCTTCGTAAATTTTTTGAAAGAGGGCGCCATATACGACAAATTACGACAAGATGTAATGGTAGGGGAAAGCGGTAAGATCAATAACCTTCGCTCGTTTGACCTCATATCCTATTTTTGGCTTCGCTAACTTTTAATGATCGTATAATACGAACGCTCATGTAGTTTAATGAGAGTTTTTTAAAACTAATTTAATACGTATTAGTAATACTTATATATTGAGTAGCAGAATGGGCAAAGTAAATGATCTTCGCGTTTTTCTCTTGTGCGCGACGACTCTATGTGATGTTATCTTATTTGATATTTAAATTCTTATTCTATTTATTATTCTAGTTACATTTTTTGTAGCGTACAATTTATTATTATTATAGTGAAGGCAATTATTCATATGCAATGTGATATATGTCTTTAAAAATATTTTTTCAGTAAAGGTTAAATTTGAAGAAACACTAATAATACTTGAACATACAATTATATAAATACCAGTTGATTACAATTTTTTTTTCTTGATATAATAGACTATTACATTTTGTTAAGTCAATCAAAGATGGGCTAATTTCAATTTGATTGATCGAGATTCAATTTTTCTATATTATTATACATAACCTCACAAAAAGTAAAAATTTGTAATATTTTGCATATGCCTTTTCAGCCACGTATAGATCCTCTTTCTTTATTGAAATGTCTTAGTGTCTTATTGGGGCCAACTGGAGGTATTAAAAGTAAAGAAGAAGTTCACCGGTTGGCTAATTTAATGACAAAGTTCTCAAAGAAACTTGTTTCAAAATGCATTTACATACAAATATTAAAAACTACAAATACTGATTTACTTAGCCAGTAAGTACACTTCTTTCATTAAATCATATATAAAGTATTTTTTGTAAAATAAGTAATTAATTATTTATATGTAAAGCAAAATTATGCACATTGCATACTGACGTGCACGAATACTTATAATTTGTATAATCGTGTAAAATATAAAATGTATGCTACAGTAAAAAAATTAGGAACTCAAAACCATTGGACAGTTTTACTAATGAACTGTACTCACTGATGTGAGTCCCATAAGATATCTCTTTAACATAGTTTTAAAGCATAATGAATTTATAACAGAATAGTTAGTAATTTGATCAATTTATTATTTTCTTCTTTATTTAGATTTATGGGGGCTGGAGGATGGAATCTCATTCATATGTGGCTTACAGATGGGATTCTTGCAAAAAATTGGGCTTTAATTCAAGAACTCTTAGAACTTTTGTTGTTATGCCCAGTAGATATAGAAAGATTGAAAAGCAACAATTGCCCTAAATTAATAAAAGGTCTATCAAAAGAAGGTAGTCATCAAGGTGTTAGAGTATTAGCTAGTCGATTGGTTGAGCAGTGGTTAAAAATAGTGAAAGGGGAAGCTGCACCAAATTCTGTGCCAGCACAAATCATGACTATTCCAGCACAAACTACTGGAGTTTTAGGGCAAACTTTGGTACCTCAATCAACACAACAGTATTCCATTCATTGTGGTATCCAACAAGTCTCTGATGGTACGGAAAATGCAACAGTTCAAGTGCAAGATTTGCAATTTATTCCAAATTCCACATCAACTATTGCAGTATCCCACATTCACCAGCAACAACAACAACAACAACAACAGCAGCAACAACAACAATCACAAGACCAGCAACAGGGCCAGGAGAGGACAACTGTGCAACCATTACAATTGCAAGTTGTTAGTAAACCGCAGCAAATGCAAATACAACAACAATTGTCAACCCAGCAATCAAAAAAGCCAGCTTTTGTTGTGGTATCTGCATCTTCACAATCTCCAGTTCCTGTGTATAAAATTACAATTCGTGAAGGCAAACAGATCCTTACAAAAGTGGAGACAGATGCTACAAATATTAATAGTGTTTTAAATACAAATAGTACAAATGTAGAGGTTAATGGAGATGTTGTGGAAGATGCTCTTCCTGTGAAACAAGCTCCCGAGGAAGTAGTATCTGCAGAACTTAGTGGTGGTGTAGTCAGTGGTCAAGATTGTGAAAAGGACATTGCACAATCTGAAAAATTAGATCAAGTTTCAAGTGAAGTGAAACAAACTGTAGTAGATTCCACAGATAGCCCTGATGTGGATGTTAAAAGTAAAGAAAGCAAAGACATTAAAGACCTTAAAGACAATAGTAATAGTGAAAGTAGTAAATCTAGTAATAAAGAAAATCGGGACTCTTCTAAGAAAGATGAGAAAAAGTCTAGTAGTTCAGATAAGAAGAATCACCATAGCTCATCTTCATCCTCCAAAAGTTCTTCTAAACATACCTCAAGTTCCAGTTCACATCGTTCTAGTTCCATATCTTACAAATCTAGTAGTCATCGCTCTAGTTCTAGTAGTAGTAGTTCAAAAAGTTCTAGTTCCAAGGATAAGTCTTCCAAGGACAAGGAAAAACATCACTCATCCAATTCATCCAGTAAACATAGTTCTAGTAAGGGTAAATCTGATAAAGAGCGAGAAAAGGAGAAACAGAAAAAGGATCAGGCAGAAAAGGACAAAGCAACATTAGAAAAGGTTCAAGGGCAGGCACTGAGTTCAAAATTTGGAAAAATACCCAAAAAGAAGTTGGAAGAAGAAAAATCTGGGGATGTAGTTGTAAGGAAGTCATCAACAGACTCTCGAGATAGTTCTAAAGAAAATAAGACTGATTCAAAGAAAGCTGTCGTAATGCCAGAGAAGAAGAATATTTCTATTTCCATTGAAAGTAGAAAAAATTCTCAAGATTCCACAACACGGCCGAAGACTGTGAAAACATTTAACTCTAAATTCAGATCAACAGGTTTGGAAGAAGAAGTAAAACCACCACCACCAAGATCAGCAAAGAAACCACCTGTCATTGACAAAAAGGTCATACCACAGAAATTACCTGCCTTGAAAAGGCCATCCCCACTTAGAGAAGCTATTCCATCAACAGATAAACGAGCAAAGTTATCATTGGATTCACCAACTACACCCCCAAGTGAAGAAAAGAAGGGAGGCATCAAATTAATACCACCTAAACCAAAACGTAAGTATTACACAGTGTCTCAAATATTATATTTAAAAATTTCTTTTTGCACACAAATATGTATATATATATTTTTTTCAACAAATATAATTTTGATTCTTTAGGGAGAAAGGTATACACTGTCTTAAATTTTTATGAAATTCTAATGTTCAAAGACTAGAAAAAAGAAATTGAAGATATTATATGTTAAATATATAATAAACATAAATATATCTCTTTTCTTTAATGAATTTTAACAGTTATCAAATGTATTTTAATAAAAATAATCTAGAATTGAGATGAAATTATATTTGATATTATATTAAGTTTCAGTCTAGGATTATATGTGTTATATGTGATAAATTGGTTCAATTTGCTTTGTTGTATATTATTTTTGTTTTTTAATTTCTCTAATTTTTAAAATATAAAATGATATAAAAAATAATATCAAATATAATAAAATGATCTCAGTTGAAGATTGTAGTATTAATTCTATGATGAATTTTTTGATATAAAGAGCATTGCAAATTAGGAAAAGAAAACTACTAACTTTATTAACTTTAACTGGTCTTTGAACACTAGTTTTTTCTATTGTATGTGCTATTACTAACTTCTTAATATTGAGTTTGCAGGTGGTTGGGTCCAGGAGAAACACGAGCAAATTATATACTTCTATACTTTACGTATTGCGCAAACGTTAACGTTTTACTGAATTGGACAAAATCTGCATAGATTTCTTGTCTATCTCATTAATTTGCAGTTTCTTTCAGGCATATTATATTTTAGTTTATAGTATTTATTAGAACCCTACGCTATTTTCCTAAAAGTTATTAGAATATTATAGAAGGTAAAAGAAAACCTGTATCGATTGACCCACGTGGAAGTGGATCGAGCGGATTTCTCGTGCTTGCCTCTATAATTAACGTCACATTAGAAGAATGAAGAACATTAGGATCGGCTCTTTCAGCATCGATTTATTTCCTATATTAAGAAGATTCAGCAGGTAATCTTCGATAAAGTATTAATTAAATCGTACGGTTGAAATGTTTGATAACTAGTGCCATTTAGTAAAAAATAGAGTCAAATATTTTTTGATAACCAATACATCGAAAGTAATCGTGCAGTTTCTTCTAAAATTTATTCGGATAAAAGAAAAAAGGTGTGTTTTATATCGATATAATTTCCCGGGTGTGTGTTTTACCGTTCTCCGACGAACGATACACCGATAGAAGTCACTATGGATATTACTAATCTACCTAGGTAAGGAAACAAACCAACTCTTGTCTGTCCATACTTCTTCCCTTGTACATGTACACCCTATTAAGCATTTAAATAAATTGATCAGAAATCTGGAAATATTTAACTCTTGGGTTTCTGCTATACATCTTGCTCACTGAATGCTTGATAAAGCAAACACTCATACCGTGAGCCCATCCAGATTTCCATCCTCTCGGTGACTAATCGCACATATCTAAAGTGCAAGTAAAATCAGGACTCTCAAAATGGTATTATACACTGAATTTCTAGACAATAATAATGATAAAGATATAACGCTTAAAAAATTAGTCGTTGCTAATTTTTGATCAATTGTGAGTTCATTCTTACGAAATTATAACATTTAATGCTTATTCGTAGCGAAATCACATTTTTATTTAGTAATTCCTCTTGCACATATTTGTATTGCTTGAATAGTTATATTAAAATTATTATATAATACTTAACATGATAACACCATTTTGAGTGTCACTGCACAAGGGAACAAATTCTTGTAAGCGATATGTTATTTTTCAATTTTGTATCATTGTTTAGTTCACAGTGGATTTACAGAATGATTCGAATACGTTCGTGCGTTCATCAGAGAGAATTGAAATTTGCGGGCGCATAGTCCCAAGATATCCTTATGAAAGTGAGAAAGAATAAAAAAGAGCGCGAGAGAAAGAGAAAAAGAACGCGTGAACGAAAGTGAGAGAGGGAGCGAGAGTAATAGTATGTATGAACGAGTAGATGGAAAAGCGAGAAAAATATGGCACGACGTTTGAAGAAAGTTTGTCAAAAAAAAGAATGCAGAATTTCGTGGAACGAAAGCACTTTCGAAAATGCATGAAATACGACGCTGCATATCGACTCGACGTCTTCGAGCAAGCCGCCCCTTAGGATCAGCGGGCCTCTTCTTACGACAGATAATCGTCTAGTTGCAATGACAACGTCGACATGGCGAAGAAGTCTTCTTCCTTGCCAGTAGTCGCGGATTAACAATCGAGTGAAAAAACATTACTGGAACGAGAAAAAAATATAAAGAAGAAGCCGGGAAAACGAAACGAGAATGATCATGTTGTGCTCGTCATTAATTGAAGGAAATTGTTATTTTCTTAAAGTGTTATTCTCTCGAGCTTACTATATTCTTTTAAATAATATAGGTTTTATTGAGTTAAAAAGTAATTTCGAGATGGTGTATCTTTGTATACCTGAACTTTCCTAAATAAGAATAGTTCGCTTTAGTTTGCAAGAATATCTTTACTCGATCATAAAAGTTTTTCTTCTTAAAAGTTTAAAATAAAACAGAGCACAATTAATTCCTTATCTAGTCATTCATTTGAAAGAAAAAAGCAAAAGTTGTATATGATATTGATGCATTAAAAAATTCAATAATTTAGATGACTTAAATACCATGGAAAAGATAGCATTTGGAAATCATTTGAATAAGACGCGTAAAGGAGGATAGGTGGGAGTTAACGACGGAGTTGCGCAACAGCGCACTTCGTGGTGTGCTCGGCGGAATACCGAGGCTGATGTTTTTGCGATAGTCTTTATGTCGACACTCGTGTATGGGGTCAGATTCTGTCTCTCGTAGTAGTTGCATTACGCTCACATAGTATATTAACCATTCAACGTATTTAGGTCCGCGCCATTCGTGGACAATGTTTGTCATGTGGTATTTACCTCACTTATATTTGAATTTGAAAAAGCGATGGAATGGAAAAATAAAATTTACAGTAGTTATACATTATTTAAACTAATATTATCAAATTAGTTCATCTTCTACCTATCAGAAACGCTCTTTTACTTCGAGAATAATTGTTTTTGTTCGTTCTAAAAGAGATATGCACATTCTTACAATTTATGATATACAAGGTATTACCTTAAAGAAAAAAAGTTGTTTTTTTATTTATAATAATTTTTATGCCTTTCATGAAACATAAGATACAAAGAAAATAATTACACTAATTTTAATGTTTAATTATCTTTTGTTTATAGTTTGCTCAAGTTTAAGTTGTTATTTGTAATTACAATTATACTGTTATAAATATTTTATCTGTGATTGCATATCGTTAATGATTATATATTCACTTTTATATGAAACAAAATATGTAGGAGTCCCTTATGTAAAGAAGATGAAAATTATATAATTAATAATAATAGACTTTAATCTATTTAGGCATTTGCACAAGGAATAGAAAACCATCGCTGTTGATACATTGCGCAAAAGTTTAATAATAATTTTAGTCAATATATTAATGTGTACTATTCGATCGTAAAGATCTTTTTTACAAATGAAACGAAATGTTAACAAAAAAATGCGTCTTGATTGTTACGTATAAGATAATACGTTAAGAGTACTATTACGATTTGAAACATTTTAAAACGAAGTAAACGACTCTTGAGGATAAATCAAAGGTTTATGGAAATAAAATTGAAGCCGTATAATTAAAACCCGCATATTATTCCCCAGTTTACTATTATCACTTTTATCGAATACATTCTAAAAATATTGATATGTTTATCAATGCGACTTATTATCGATTTGATATATCTTATATTTTCTTCCTACATCTATAACGACTTTTGTTGTTATTGTATATTTATTGAATTCGACATTAATTTACTATATATGAACACAGTCTGATAGCAAGCAATTTTTGAACAAAATTCGTATTTTTTACAGCAGTTAGGTATCATCTAATGAATAATTATCAATTTTTACAAAATTCAAGACATATTGTATTAAATGCCAAACGGATGTACAAAGTCTTCGTTTTTTGTGCGTTATTGAAATGCATTTATGAACAAGCTGTATTTGACACAATAATTAATATATTATCTTCCATATAACATTATCAAAAGATACTAAATAAAACGCATCTATTATAACGTAAAAATGAAAAAATTTTAATTTAAATAAAATATCTTGTTCACTTAAAAGATTTTGAATTAGTACTTAATTAATCGTAAAGAAAAAGGTTTTATATCTTAATAGCAAAAAATATAATCTTATATCTATATTATGTAAAAGGCTTCACCTAAATTAACGTTTACTTTTCTAATTCCTTGCACTTTTACAACGTTGAAATACTCGATATTGGTCCTAATATGCACGCATTTAGTCTCAGTTTTAAATTTCATTTGAAATTTCGAATAAATAAAATAATCCAGTGGATCAAATCTAATTGATCATGATCGATTGATAAATTTATTGATCCATCTGTCTTAGAAAACATGTAATGATGTAAATGCTTTTTATAGTTATATTTATAAATGCATAATAAAATTTTATTTCTTTTCTCAACATTAAATGTGAAATTGTCCCATTGTACATATAACATTTTTATAAAAAATACTCTTTACTAATAAATCGCAATGGCTTCTAACATGTTTTTAAAATAAAATATTTCGTATTATTAAAAGGCAATAATTGTATTTTTGTTGCAGATTCATTACGGATGTCTTTCTCATTCCTTCTTCACTTAATATTTGTTAGAACGTTATCTGGTTTCAGCTCTACCAAGGAATAAGTTTAATTTCTGTCTTCGTGCGATATACATTCTTTTTCTTTGCAGGTTGATGCTGACTATATGTGATCAAATTTTGTACAATCGAATAAATCTAATGTTTGCTCTATAGGATTTTATCATGGAAATATTTTTAATCTCTATAAGATCATTATCATTAATTCGAGCTGGTGAGGAGCAACATTATAAATGTTTTCTTTCCGCGGCGTAGTTCCTAGGGTTACTTAACAAAATATTTTATTATAATTTTTAGTCTAATTCGGAGTTATGATTTTTGTAAATCAGTCATTTAACGCAAATGTTTTATTGCATGTAATTATTAAGACAGTGTTAAATCTTTCTCCCAATTCAAAGTAATATGTTTTGATTCATATTCTTGCATTTTATTTTATCTATAAATGTTTGTTATTTTTCTTATTTATAGCAATGGTTTTACAAGAAAGCGATATGTTTATGGATGCTTTAACGGCGTCGACGAAGAGTAAAGAACCAAGGAAGAGAAAGCGAAGAACATCTATCACGAAGGACGGTCCCACAGAAGCTAAGAAACAAGAAACTGCCAGTAATGATAATCGTGATGTTACACCTCCACCGACCTCACCACCAAGTGCCGATGAAAAATCACCCGTAGTTGTCAAGCCTAACTTTAAGGTATACATAATTACGAAATTTCATCGCCGATAGAAATTAATACATTCTTTGTTTATTTATACATTTATTACACATAAAAATATTTATTTTATAGTTTTATCAAGATACGTTAGAAACAGATGAAGATAAAGAGCAAAAGGAGAGGGAAAATTCAGATGAAGATGTGAAGAAAGATAAAGAAGAAATTCTGGACGATCAGAAAGAAAACAGAATATTCAAATCGGATGTTGACGATGACGCTAGAAGTAGCAGTAAGTACTTTACTCTTATTTACCGATATCTGTTTATAATTATATATAAATATATTACTTAAAAAAAAGAACATTGGAAAATATTCTGTTGCTTTTTAGCGCCAACACCGGACGATGACGTAGAAGAGAAAACATCCGATTCCCCGGAAGACACATCTTCCCTATCTGAATCGATGAAAAAGGAAAATATCGGTTCTTATCCAGAAATACGATACGTTGATGGTCTGAGAAGCGTTTTATTGCTTCAAAAACGCAAAGGACCGAAGAAAACATTAAAATGGAAAACAGATCTAGAATCGGTGCGTTATTTCGAGTTGGATGAAACAGAAAGGGTAAACGTTACAAAAACGTTTACCGATATGAAACAAATGGAAAAACAAAATGAAAGAGAAGCATTCCAAATGGCCAGAAAATTGAGTAAGTAGCAAAAATATAACTTTTTGTTGCTAACAATAATATCCTTATTATTTTAAACATCAAAGAACTATTTTAACAATTTAATAAATGATTGATATAAACTAATCTTGCAGGTAATGAAGACTTAATGGAAGAAAGAACAAGATGGAAGCCCTTGATTCCAATTGATTTACCACCACCTTTAGTAGAGCCCGGGAAAGACAGTAGAGAAAAAGATATTCAATATGCCAGAGAGAAAGGAATTTTACAAGCACTATACTTCAACCGAAGCATGTATGTGTATATTTTAATCGATTGTTTTCTTATTATAATAAAGTTTATTTATCAAAATAGAGTTTCATTTATTAAAATAGAATTTAGTACTGCATGTTAAAATACACGATTATTAATAATTTACATATTCGTGCAAAAATGATACGCATGCTATATTAAAAGCATAGGGACATCGAACCATTGAACAGTTTAACATATAAACTGTACTCACTGATACGAGTTCTATAAAATATATTTGTTTAAAAAATATTTTGTTATAATTCAATTGCTAGAAAAGCATTTTATTTTATGTATATATATATTAATTTTAGGATTCCAGACTCTGCGGCAGAACCCGATGAAGAACGGCATCATGTATATAGTGAGCCTAAAATCATTCCTTTGGATGATCTTACGGGAAATAAGGAAAGCGAGAAAGATTTCACGTCCCTGCCTTGGCCAGAACCAAAACCTCAGTTGCAACCACAAACACCAGCAGTTTCAAATTTCCATTATCCTACATTTCCACATAATCAACAGCCGGTAATGGCACCTATGGGTCCTCAAACTTCAATGGGTCCAATGCCACAAATGTCTCAACAAATGATGGGACCTTCTCATATGGGTCCAATGGGTCCGGAAATAGGAGGTCCATTGACTGCTGGAGGAGGAGGCGGCTGGAGAACTGGAGATGGAAAAGTTGTTGTACCTGATGGAATGGGAATGAATCCAATGGGAAATATGCCAAATGCATTTCCACCAGGTATGGAAGGTGGTCCAATGGTACCACCTGGAATGATGGGGCCACCACCTATGTATAATCAACAACAAGAAGGTTATGGTATGATGGGTCCAGAAGATATGGGATTCAATAATATGAATCCAAACAACTTCCAAGGCCCTCCTGGTCCTTTATACGGCCCTGGACCTAACTTTCAAGGTCCTAGAGGCGCTGGTCCAATACATGGTAGAGGTAGAGGCGTTCCTGGACCTGGCTGGTATAGAGGTGGTGGGGGGCCGCCAGGAAGAGGCGGTTGGAGGGGCGGTGGTGGTGGATGGAGGGGAAACGGGAAACAACCACCCGTATGCAGACAATTTTCAAAAAACGGTTATTGTCGTGTCGGTGACAAATGCCAATATCTACATCCCGGAGTGAACTGTCCACCATTTTGAAAGAAATTAACATAATTATTTATTTGAAATTTCTGCAGTAGCACGATATAAATGTTCATTCTATTTGAAATGAATCAATGGAACTGAACGATCCTGAAATTTTTAAGTCGTATTAGATACCGGTTCACATTAGTTATAAGGATGAATAATAATGTGCAATTTTTTATTAACGATACAAAGAATTAAGCACATAATATTTATACAGTTATATTTTCACAAGATTTAAATGATATTCGGTAATTTTCAATTTATTTGCATCACATTATGCTAAAGATAAATATTATAGAAAGAATACGTGATAAATTTATTTTTCGTAAATTATTCCCGCAGAATTTCAAGTATGAAAACAGTCATTTTAAATTTAAAATGACAATAAAAAAGAGAACAATAGGATCATCAGCTGCTGGACAGCAAGAGGTTCCTATACATCAATTTTTATTATGATTTTGAATAGGAGTTTTTAAAAATCTCTGAAAATATGTCAGAACTATTTTTATTGGTCTATTTTCAGAATATAATGAAAATTGGGACACGTTATGTAAAATGAACTCTCGATTATGTCTTCCCTTTACGTTCACGGTTTACAGATAGCCACTGCCGAAAGAATGATTGGTATAATCAAAGAAATGGGATTTTGCAAGTTTTAATCTTATTGGCATGACAAATAGTGATTTCAAAGTATGACGCTAGTAAGCAGGAAGTGCAGATTCCAATTTGAGAAGCATTTGTCTTTCACGATTGCCAGTTGGATGTTTAATCGCTTTCTACTAATGAATATATGTAATTAAACTGCTGTTAAAACGAATTAAACGTAATATACCATGGAACATTATAACACCAAAAGTTCAAATAACGGTTTAAATAACTTTTTATTAAATGAAGATATCTTACATTTAATCGTATATGTAGATTGATTGTAAATATCATAATTGTATCATTTTGTATAAAGTGTCGCTAGTTCTAATAACAAGAGACTGTTTTAGGCTTAAATGGTATGTAATAATATTAAAAAACAACAACTTTTAGTAAAAATGTGTATGTATGATTTAAAGTAGTTAAATTCAAAGAGATCTAATATTCATGGAGTACATTTTCACTTATAAATTCGGTCATGTGCTCCATGAAATAGATCACTGATATACTATTGTTGTATTAAATATTTTTTATGAATTAAAGGTAGTGGTTATTTTTTTGTATATGATTGATCATTATGTTTGTATATAACATTGTTGTATAAGAGCTGCTTGATGGAATACATGAGTCATACCTATTTTCTAAAATATGCTGCATTATTAAATTGAAAGACTTCCTTTATAACATTTTTTCTCCATTTATTTTTAAATATTTCTAATTTACCTTTTTACTGTAACATCAAAACATCGTTTTTGTGTTTATAATTGTCTATTTCGTTAATTTTGTCTGAAACGTTAATAATTTTATAATGTTCATTGATATAATGTATCATATAAAGTTTAATTAAAAAAGAAGCATCAGTATTGAATATATATTCATTATATATGTAATTAAATATACTTAACAAATATAACATATACATTAGGTTTATATTTATCATATATTGGTCATTCATAAACATTTAAATATTTACCAAGTATGGTATCAAAATTTAAATAATAATTACACAATGAATCATAAAATACATGAATTTACAATATAATATTGATTTAAGTTCATTTAAATTGTTGAGGTGGTGGACCAAAAATACTTCCACTCTGTTTACTTGCAGTTCTAGAGGGTGCAAATCCAAGCATTTTTTGAATATTCTGCAACCAACAGTACTTCTTGTAAATAAAGTTAATAATAACAAAATCATATCAAATATGAAATGTATGAATTTACCTGTCTAATACTCATGGTGCACAGTATATATAAAAAAATAAATGAACATTCTGTATAGTCATCTCCTGGAAGGTTTCTATGTGATAAACCTTGTATCCAACTAATGGGTACAAAAGGCAACCTTGCCACAACTCTGCCATCAAAAATGCTGTTAAACATACTTAGGAGAGCTGTGAATGCAAATCCAATTGCAAACATTGATTTCATTTTTACAAGAGACAAATCCCTGTTATTGTTTTTTAATCTTTCTTCTTCCCGTTCAATCTTTTTTTTTTGTTGTTTATCTAATGAATCTCCATGTGCTTCTTTTCTTTTTTCCACTAAAATGAATTTAATTTAAAGATAAAGATTTAATTTATTAAAATTATGAGCAGTTTTCTTCATGCATGTTTAAATAATCAATGTTCCTTCATATATAATCATGATTAAAAACTTACGTTTTTTACTTTGTTTTTCTACTTCAGCTTTTAATTTTTGGTATTTTTCTGTTCTATAAACCATCAACCATGTTAAACCTACCAATAATATCAAAATTAACCGAGGATGTATAATATAGAAATAAATATAACCTTAAACTTAAAACAATACCTTAAAAAAATAGCATTACCTTCTCCTAATAAAGCTGTACAAATACTAATAAATACGATTAAAATAGTATCAGCCCACATGATAAAAGAAAGAATTCGTGAAATACTGTTTAAACGTTTAAGCTATTCGAACATATAATGTGTACATTGAAAACACCATGCCTATTCTCAAACTTGAACAGTTGTGAATGGGGGAGAAACTAATCTTCATTATCTTTTACTATACGTGCATTTGTGTTTGCTATGAAAATTTGAAGAGAAATATTTGTTATTGGTATAAAAATAATTTATATAAGCTTAAAGATTACGAACATTTTTTTGTTATAAAACTTTTATTTTATAATAAATATTTTTTGCATTACTTGAACTTTATTTGTAACTAATAAAATTATATTGGTAAACAATATTTTAACATATAACTGAAAAGATACAATATATACATATGACGTAATAAAATCACAAATGTTTTTTTTATATAAAATGGCTTTTAATACATACAAAGTCTTAAATATATTGAGAAATATTTTGATAAGTTAACTTAAAATACTGCTATCTATTCTCGGAAATTATTTTGTATATAGAAATAAACGTAGTATTTTTGCGACTAATATTACATAACAAATATGCATCACAATACTTTTGGTTATGTAACTAGTAAAAACATCCACATATTTTTACTGAACACATGCGGATAAATTTATATAGATAAAAGAAAATTTGTAACTTAGTATACTATTATTAATTTTTATAAAGATTAAATTTATAATATTCTTATCAATCTTGAAAATCTTCCACCTTTTTTTCTATATGATCGGCATCGTCATCTTCGAGGCATTTTCTAATTTCGTAACCCAAAGCAGCACCCAATGGTGGTGGAACTGCGTTACCAATTTGACGATGTTTATCAAGTATATTTCCGTAAAAGCGAAAAGAGTCCGGGAAACCTTGTGATCTAGCACACTCTCTTACACTGACAACTCTGGTTTGTTCCGGATGTAGGACACGGCCCTATGCATAAACGATAGAATTAAATATTTATGAATAAAATTTTAAAAGTGACATAATACGTACCTGTTTGCCCATAGGTTCAGGATTAGTGATGGTAGTACCGAAAAATCCATCCCATTCTAATCTACCGTATAAGCCTGCCCAATGATTATGACGTCTTCCAGTATGAGGTAAACACCACGGGATCAAAGTATTATACTGTCTAGCCATTGGATCACACATCTTGCCCGCGCAACAACTACATACGCCACGATGTGCTCCAGTAGAACTCTTACCTGCTTTCTTATCATGATACAGATATTCTCTGCAATATATAACAAAGAAAGAATAAGTTATTTATTCTTTAAATTAATCATTCTGTTCTAATATCTAAAAAATTATAAATAAAAGTTATTTACAGTTTTTTTGAGTATGTTCCATCACTTAAACGCACTGCAATATTTGGCAAATCTCGCCAATCAGATCCACTCGCAGTCGGAATATGTGCTATGCGCGCTTCAACTAGTGGAGCCATATCTTTGCAAATATGGTCTCTCAATATTGCATCTGGTTCTTTAGGTCTTACCTGTAAACAAACATAAGGAAAATTATATAAGAAAAGTTATGTTAATATTAATAATGCTATATTAGCAGTTACTGTTATTTTGTTTACTTTTCTTTGAAAGTGGGATATTGGCTCATCGCTATAAGCCATTTCTTCCGTATTCCACCCATTCCGGATATTAGGTAAATCAGACATTGCATCACGAACACTAATCGTTCTATATGGTGCTGACTCTATCCAATCACAATTTGATGAATACTATTAAAAAAGACATAAAATATGTTATCGAACTTATGCAAATGTATTAATAAATACATTAGGTAGACGATTTAATTAATTAAATTTATATAGACATTAATACTAATTTGTCTACCTAGTGTAAAAAAGTAATTAATTTAATTAATTAAATTTATGTAGACATTAATACTAATTTAATTACTTTTTTATTATCAACAATGACGCTTAGTTGGCAAGCCCGTTTGCTAAATACATGGGTTGGTTCAGGGTATTTTGGAAGTACTTCTCCAGGTGCAGCAGCTAATATTATTAATCTAGAAACAAATGAATAAAGAATATATATGCCAAAACAATTAATCGATATAATTTAAATGTTATATACCTCCTTCTTGTTTGCGGAATACCGTAGTTTCCAGCTTGCAGAATACCAAATGTACATTGGTAACCCATTCGTACAAGGCACCTTAACGTTAATTTGAGTACCATACTTCTTTTAAAAGATACAAAGTTTCTAACATTTTCCATAATAAAGAATTTTGGTCTATAGTAATCGCAATAAGACAAACATGATGCAACTAAAGAATTTTTAAATAACGAATATTGCCGTGAATTAAAACGATTCATGCCACTAAAACCTTGGCAAGGTGGACCACCACATAATAATTCTACTTCCCCTTTCTGAGGTAAACGTTGTCCATTATTATCGCAAAGGTCGCCCTACAAAAGATAGAAATATATTTTATATTATATATATCGTATTTTTTTATAATTTTGCATTGTTAGTTAAACTTACTTTCATAACTTTCGATAAAAGTACATTGCAATCTTCACAAAATACTGTTGTATTAGGATTATTGAGTCGATATGCACATGCAGCTGGTTCGTCTCTTTCAATTGCCCATTGGTTATCAACAATACCAGCTTGTCGTAATCCTTCAGATAATCCTACAACACAATTTCAATTTTAGGAAATTTTCAACACCTCATGTAATTAAATTTTAAGGGTTATACTAACCACCACAGCCAGCAAAAACATCTAACGTTTTTAACTTTCTTATCACCTTACAATAACCTATAGGTTTATCAACTATTTTCTTATTACTATTCTCTACTTTTTTACTTTTGCACTTTGCTTTTCCTTTCCCTTTCCCAATCACAGATTTTCCAATATTCATAGCATAGTATGGTGGATCAACAAACGTCTTTTCTAAGGCGTTATATGCTTGAGAAAAATAAAAACGATTTGGACCAGCAGCAGTCCATTCTTCTACAGACTGATCTAAATTTTCTGAATACGCCAGATAACATTTTCCGGCTACATCCGAAAATTTAACATCACAAACTGAAATTTTTTAGTTAAAAGATATGTTAATTGACTTATATTAATTTATATAATTTCTGAATTTTTTAAGTAATATTTTACCTTCTTCACTCCAATATACCGTATTGAGATCAACTTGTTGCATTAATGTGAGTCCTTTATGTGTGTTTTCTGGTCGATACAACTTATTTATTTTAATCCATATATCAGATGATGCAACTAACTTATTGTTAGTGGTTGCATAGATTGAATTTATGTATCCAATATGAAATGGTTCTGGTGTATCATAATTAGATCCTTTCACATGGTCTGATGATTTGCGATAATATTCGGGATACATATCTTCATCTACTTTCCCTTTCTTTATTTTGGAAGAAATATGATACGTCGATGTAAATTTATACTTTATAGCCCCTGGCATTAAAAATACAGTAGAACCAACTCTAAATTCTTCACCCTTATATTTTGCCATACTGTATGTCACTTCCTTGCTGCTCTTCTCTTCTTCCCTATTAAAGACTTTTGGTGTGTAATAACATTGCAATGTAGTAAAACGTACACAGGCAGGACAAAAACGATGACTGATTTCTTTCCGTGGGCATTCAGGATCTGAAGCACAATCTTCAAAACGAGCTGTTTCTGGAGTATATTTTTTTTGATAAAAGAATGTCTTCCCATCTTTATTTTGTATTTCATCTTCTGGCAATACATTTCCTGAAATATAATCAACTAATGTCTAAAATTTATCATTATATATTCCTTGAGAGTAGATAATATAAATACCTAGTTCATTCCAATTTTTTGGGCAAGTTTTATAAATGACAGTAGCTTTGGATTTAACTGAAGTGAATGGAACATTGTCACATTCATCAAGTAAAAACAATTCTAAAGGATCTGATGTTTCACCAAGCACGGTGTCACTACCTCTTCTGAACCAGTTAGCATGACATAGTTTTGCACCATTTTTATCTTCCCACATATAAATGACTTTAGCTATTTGTAATGGTACAGTAGGATCGTTTGATTCAATTAAAACACAATCATTTCCTTTTATTTCTTCATCAACAACTATGACAGAGTTATAAAATGTTCTTCGTCCATCGTCTATGATTGGCTCTCCCACCCATGTAATTTCTTTCTCTACGTGTTTAAATTCTTTCAAAATCATTTTTTGAGTAATCTTTACATTTTCTACTAATGTATCATTAAAATCGTCATCTTCTTGGTCTGAATCATCTGCTTCCTACAATTAATTAATAAGTATTTAATACATATATTTTACAAAAGAAAATGTTCTATATTAATGCCATTATTAAAATATTATTAAAATATCTTACCTGTATAGCCATATTTGGACATCTTCTTCTGTTGCAAGCTTGCTTACTTCTTCCAGATCCACCAAATTTAATCATATCTTTGCAAGCTGTACAAATTCCACAATCTGGCTGCTGGCAAGTTTCACATACCCCACACCTATGTCTTTTAGGTCCCTATAACAATATATTATACATAGTATATATACATATAACATTATTTATTATAAGAATCTTGATTACATACCGATACTTCTTTGTCATTATTTGTAGCTATTTGATCAGAGAAAAATGTTTCAAACATATTATTGACTAATTTTGTAGTCGTAGCTTTCGTCCAAGTGACTTTTTTATTTTTTGGATCTCTAGATTGCGTTCTGCGTAGCGCAATCCTCTTATTTAATGTTACACCAGCAAGAGTTACTAACGCACGCATACACGGGCTTGTAATTAATAAAGGATCTTCTGGTCTTGCTGATGCATCAAAAGAAATAACTTGATCACAAATGAATTGTGCATACCGTAACAAAGAATCTTCTGTAAATCTAGCCAATCCTTTTGGTGGAACTATCGTCTAAAAAATATGTTTTGATAAAAGTTAATACATCAAAATGTGAAATATCTTATGTTAAAAAAAGTGAAAAAATTTTTACCTGCAGTTTATTCAATAAATCTTCATATGTAGGGTTTATTTCGTCTAATAAAAACTCTATAACTATTTTGCTCATGTAAATTTTTTCTTTTACAGAATCCATAAATGGTGCATATGCTTCAGCAGGTTCCATCAGTATATATTCTGCAAATGCTGTGGTGAATCCCACAAGTGCCAATTCTCCACCATCAAATCCTGACACCCACCATTCATTTATTGGTCCCATGTCTTTTGTAGGCACACCTCCTTCTGGACACGAGTTTTCTTCATAAATAGGTTTCATATAACCAGAAAAATAAAGCACCTCATTCTTTTCAATTAGACCAGTATCAAAAGAACATAAATGACCATTCTTATCATATACACTATAAAAAGAAAAAAGAAGACAACATACATAAAATGAAATTTAATTAAGAGAAAATAGATTTATATAATTTTTCTATTATAAGAAATGCCTACCAGAAGTGAGTCAATTTATTTTGTGGCCTTTCGTCACTTTCATGAACCATAGCTTCTTCTCCTGTGAATAAAGATAATCTAGGATCTGTTAATGCAATCATTTCTTCTACTGCACCATTAGGATGCCCTGGATATATTTTTATATCCATGCTTGTTAACTTTTGACAACAATAATCACATTTTTGATATACATTGACAGGTTTCTGGGGCAATATTTTGGATTCTTCTATATTCGTTGTATCGTTATTCTCAGTTTTAATTTTCTTTAGGATGTTCTCAGCTTCATCACTTGAATCTGATTGTTTTTGCTTTACTACTAAATCAGTGTTACTATCACATATTATTTCTTCTTTTTCTATTAACATAGGAGATTTTGCTTCGAACTCTTCATTTTCATTACTTTTTCTTTTAACACATTTTTTTGACTGGGACCTTTGTTGTGGTGATGGATGTTTAATCACATCTGCATTAATTTTATTCAAATCAGATGTGGGATCTATACTAATATACTTCCCACTACGTAGTTTTTTCCTATCGTTACCATTTTCTTGAAGTATCATAGCGTCAGTCACTGATGAATATAAATTAAATTTAACCCTTATGGTTTAAACTACAAACAATGTATTTTTGTAAATTATTTTTATTTCTTACCTGTGCCCTTATTTTCTTCGATAACTCGACTATTTAAGGGTATTTCTCCCCCATCATTTTCATCCTGTATTTGTTTCTCTACCTCGTAACTTTCTGCCTTTGGTATAATAGCGGATATCATATTGTATAAAATCGATTATTTTTATCGAATTTTTCTACAGAAGTTATTACTCTTAAAAAAAATACGAACTTCTTATATTTATGTCCAAATAAATGCGCTAGGAATGTATTTGTACCTTAAAAAATAATTACAAATGAACACGTTTTCTCGTTCTTTCAATGTATAGCGTACTACAAAATTCAGCTGAGTAGCATACATATAACTATAAGTTAGGACACAACGCTGACGGTTGTACCGCCAAAATCTTTTAAGCCTAGTTCACATGAGAATACCATGTTTGATGCCATATCGATATGTATATACATAGAAACGCTTTATTTTCATTTGTTTTATGTATTTATTATTTATTATTATTAAATTTAAACTTTATTTTATTACATTTTATTTTTATTAAATATAAATCTTATGTTTCATTATATTCATTAATATGTTTTAATATTCATACTTTATATTTAGTTCAAATAAATTATCCTTTACTTATTTAAAAGCCGTATTATATTTTGAAACATGATTTATTAATTATATAATTCAATATATTTATTTTATATGTAAAAATAGCAAACATACTCAAATTTTAGAAATAATTATATTTACTAAAAAATATAAATGTTATTTATAAAAGCATCATGACTCACAGATGATGTAATCGATGTAAAATTGCAATTTCTGTCTGTAAATATAAATATAACCTATAAAACTACATTAGATCTTGGAGTTCTGAATTTGTACGAAGTGACGAATACACAGTCAAAATTTTAAATTAAATAAACATAAGAAAGGTAATAATAATAATAGATATATAGAATTGCGTGACATAGAAAATTTTTAAATACATATTGAAAACTAATATTTCCGTTGCATAAACAGAACAAAAAAATTTGCGTATTATTATATTGTAAGCTATTTATAGACATCAAGCAATGAAGAATTTTAGATAAACCAAATTTACTTTTATTTTCAAAATTATGATAATATTTTTGGTTAATATTTTTTAATATTGACATTTTTGTATATCTTAAAACTGTTTAATTATTTTACAGCTATATACTATTGTTGTTATCAAATTTACATAAACAAAAGGAGATGCTATGGAAGAAAAAAACCTAACTGATGAACAAAAAAAATTTTTAGAAGAATGTGAAGAGAAATTTAAAGATCGATACACTGAGAAAGATACAGAATTTATGAAAATTAAAAATATGGAATTAAAAAAGCCACCCATTGCTGACCCCTGGTATCCTAGAAATAAGAGATATAACAATGATAGAGATGAATATCGACATTGTGGTAGACATTATTCTAATCATCGCTATAAACCTCATCACAGATCATGATTATTGAAGTTATAAATAAATTCCTACAAATATCTGTTCTATAAATTTCTACAATTGACTGTAATCATTTATTGGATAATAAAATATTTAAACACATAGATATAGGTTTAATAATATAAATAATATAAGTTTGTACATAATTTCTTCATAAAAACATTAGTACTTTTTTTTTTACATTGTAATATAATTTTTATTAATTATTGTACAATTTAATTTTTAGGGGAAACTAATTTGATGCATGTTGCTTAAAATAATCCAAAATAAAATTAGGTAGTTTATAGTTGAACCAAATGAACATCTTATTACAATTACATATACTGTGCACTTTTATATTAAATTTTACTTTTTAATTTAAATGCTGTCTTTAATGGAGTGAAATTAAATTTGACATCATATTATCATGATGACCTGATTTCAATGAATACTGAAATAAAAGAAAAATAGAAATTAACTATTTCTTTTTAAAAAATAACCTATTTGAGATATAATCTAAAAAGTTATTTGTCATAAAAGTCACGAGATAGATGTCAAATTGTTAGAAACTTCTCATGATGTATAATCTAATTCAATAAATAATTTTAATTATCCAATCATCAATTTTTCTATTGTAAAATGATAAAGCATCTAACGTAGATACTTATAACGCAGGACTAATGCAATAAGACTACAAAATACATATTTGCATAACACGTACATACAAATATAGGTACATATTTACAAGATGAAGATGAAATATTATACAGCAAAGAATGTAGCACTTATGTAGCAATATAAATTTATATATATATACTACATGTTCATATATGTATACATGTATTAAATGAGACAATCAGCTGTTATATTAGTAGGTTTGAAACACGTGTTCTTTTTGTCTTCGACAGATATCATTAAACGTAATTGAACAAAGAAGAGAGACATGTGGATATGTCACGAGTTAACTATCCATTTTTAGAGATATATGTGTGGAATTGAAGCAAAGGTTGATAGTTAGAAAGTAGTCGCTTCGAAACGTGATTAGTGATTAATATTCATATGTAAATGAAAAGCGTATGCTCCACAATCCATGATAATAAGTGAATCAATTGAGCGTTCGTTTGCATTCGTCTATACATTAATCTAACTTGTTGTAGCAGTACATTGTTTGGTATATGAGAGAGGACATGAATAAATTCAACAAACACTTGCGATGACGTAGGACAAACTTTTTTTGAGCCTACAGTGATGAATTTAGCCTGTTTGTAATATTCTCAAGTGACATGCGTGTGCGCAAATTTTTAAAAGGAAGTAGCACGCGCAAAATCCTGTGTTCTACTATCTTTTATTTTTGATATATCGAAAATGTTCATTTAAAATCCGATAATAAAAGCATAATTTAGTAGTTCAGTTATTCATTGAATAGAGTAAGTAACATTTCTTGTTCTTTATGTATTTTTGAGAAGGTAAATCATTTTATATCCATAAAATATTTTTAAATACCTTTTTGGCAAGATGAAATTGGAATGTTTAAAAAGAATGTCACAATGCTTTTTTTTTATAACAAGTATTTTCCAATATAAATATAAATGATATAAATGCGATTTATTTGTTTTTGACAAAAGTTTAATGATGTGAGAGGGAACATATGTATTATCTTTAACAACAAAATATATATTTAAAATTATATATTATCATTTCTTAGGTTTGTAACATTATTATTGAAGTCAGCTAACGTTAAAAAGATTGTGAGAAATTAATATTTATATTTATACTAAATTTATAATTGTAAAAAGAGAGTGTACTTCATTGTTTTATGCAAATTTTATATGACTTTTAATGGAGTGGTGTAGGAAATTACTTCACAAAAGGTATTATATAAAAGTACATTAAAATTCTGAAATATTTAATTACTTTGATATATTGATATATTAATATTTTATTTTGGCAGAAATATTATTTCTGTGGATGATGAGTTGGAAACTGTTGATGAAAGGAAAGAGCGATGGAGAAGCATCTATGCAATTTATTTTACTATGTTTCTTATGTCGCTTGGATTCAGTATTATACTCACAGGAGTATGGCCATATCTTGATAAAGTAAGTATGATAAAGATATAATAAAAATGAACTTTGGTATGTAAAATATTATTATGGATTAATGTTGTAGTTGGATAAAGATGCTGGTAAAGAGTTCATGGGATATGTAGTTGCAGCAAATCCTTTGGGACAAATGTTATTCTCTCCTTTAGTAGGATGGTGGGGAGATAGAAGGGGATCTATAAGACTTCCACTTTTATCAACATTAGCTCTATTTACATTTGCATCAGGATTATATAGTGTCCTTGAGATTGTACCAGGTGATCAAAAAATGTACATGATAGCTGCTAGATTCTTGGTTGGAGTTAGCTCTGGTTAGCAGTTTATTTAATTTTAATATCACCAGTTAAAAAAGAATTGTTGATATTTGTTTATATAATATGATGTTTTTAGCTAATATCGCAGTAGCTCGATCTTATCTCTCAGCAGCTACAAAATTTGTAGAAAGAACACATGCTGTTTCAATGGTGTCTCTAGCTCAGGTAATGTGATTTAACATTTCCTCATATGTGTTAATAGAATTTTATATACAGCTTGTTTTAAAATGTGTTAGGTGTTAGGATTTGTAGTAGGTCCTGGTTTGCAAGCTGCAGTTACACCTCTTGGAGAAAAGGGCGTATATTTTATAAATGTACCTATTAATATGTATACTATGACTGGTTGGATAAATGTTATAATGGGAATCCTTAATTTTGCTTTATTCCTTCCATGGAATTTCACAGAACATCGAATTGCTATTCGCGAGGCAATGAGAAATGAAGGAAAACAAACTGGTAAATGTATTTAAATTAAATAATACTCTAATTAAATAGATATGTTAATATTTTATTGAAACATTCATCTATTAATTACAGAAGAAGAAACCCTGAAGTCTATAAAACCAGACATTCTGGCAGCAGTGACATTAATATGTGCTTTTTTTGTTTTAGTATTTAATTTTGTCCTCCTTGAAACGTAAGTACAATTTCAAAATATAAAATCTTTTTATGTCATATTTTATACTCTTATTTCTTTATAGACTTGGTACTTCTTTAACTATGGATCAATTTGCATGGTCGAAAACGGAATCTCTATATTATATGGGTCTACTAATGAGTATTGGGGCTATTATGTCATGTATCACATTTGTTATGATCGAACCTTTATGCAAAAGGTATCAATTTTTTGTGGGGATATGTTGCAGGAAAATGACTCCTTATTTATTTCTTAAATATTTTCAGATTTAATGAACGTAAGGTAATGTTGTGGGGTGGATTTTTGTTTATGGTAATAGGAAGAATTTTATATATTCCATGGGGGCCAGACCCTCCGAAAATTGCTGATTACGGACGTATGTACAGAAATAAACAGAGCATCTCATTTATATTCTATATAATATTTAAATCTAGAGACATTAAAATTATTTTATTTTATAGCATTTAACAACATTACAAAAGATGCCGATGGTATAGACATCGTAGGATGTCCACATACTCAAGAATGGTGTACCTATACACCGCAACTTACCGTCACACAGTTTTTCATTGGGTACGGATTCACTACTATAGGATATCCATTAGGTGTCACTTTAATACAAACTATCTTCAGTAAAGTATTAGGACCTCGTCCTCAAGGAGTTTGGATGGGATTTATGACAGGTGCTGGATGTGCTTCTCGTGTGTTAGGTCCAATATTTGTTAGTGTAATTTATACTCGTTTTGGAACATATCATACGTTTGGTGTTACTGGTTTAACATTGATAATATGTATGATATGGTTACAAATTGTAAACGAACGGTTGGTTCCGCCAAAAGTAATAATTCCATCAAAAGACGCGGAAATTCCATTAGTTCACTTCAAATCTAATGATGCTCAAGGATCAAATGATTCACATAAAAATAACAAAAATGAGGGATGTGATAAAGTGTAGTGAGTACTACACTCTAAGTTCGATTTTATTTTTTTCGAGCTTATATACATAACATATGGCTGCCATTAAGAGTTTAATATAAATGCAATTATGATATTACGAAATGCAAGTATATTTTTTATGGATATTTACAGGTTTTTTAAAATACATATTTTATATACATAAATATGTAGGTAACAATGAAAGAATATAACCAGGGTCGTGTAATTTTTAGAATAATATAATGTAAGTAATGAACTTGTTCAGTTTTAGAGTCAATCTTATAAAGTAAAATTACAAAATGAAAATGATATATAATACAATATGATAAAAAAAAAAAGAATTCTACAACACTTATTACGATTTTATGATATGATTCAATACATGAAAATTATACAAGTATACACACGCAAGTATATTTTTTATGGAAAAATTTGTTTAAAAATATTGTGTATAGTTTTTAAATTTATATGAATATACCTATCATAATAACATAGAAAGACTGATATTTAGCTCAATTTATATAAAAATAAGGGTGCAATTAAATTTAACAGTTACAAATGTTTTTCACAGAATAATCTGGATTTGTAAGTACTTACCATAAATAATTGAATGATGTTTTGTACTACAGTTGAATAAACTCAGTGAGTATTATGAATGAAAAAAGTTGGATAAGGTTACAAATTAAAAAAAAATTATAAATTTTTGCATTAAAATAATTGTAGTTAGTGAAGTACGTTTTACTCAAATGTATATATATTTGCTAAAATAATTATATAAAACGACGTGTGCAATAAAGGATGCGCCTAAAGCAATATGTGTTTGTATTTGAAGAAATGATCTTTGCATCAATTACTATTTTATAAAAATGAATATAAAAAACTAATTAAAATCTTAAGAATCGTGCAGATTTATTTGTATATCTTATTGATGGTAAAAATTATTTAATTATGGTCGCGAAAATTCAGTGTCTTACAACTGGTTGATACAAGTATTATAAAAATCAAAAATGAATTTCTAAGAAAAGTTAAAAACATTACTATAAATACATACATTTTGCAAACACTTTTATACACTTTGCACGAATGCATGTTTTTATAGTAGTCAAACTATTTTAAGTTATAAAAAAAGCATTAACACATACCCTTAGAATTATGTGATAGAAATGCTTGATGGTTCATAGTATAAATAACACTTATAAATATAATTAGTCTTTTTTCTTTGGCTTCTTGGGATTACGTGATCGCGACTTAGCTTTACAAAGGGGACAGATTGGTGCATTTCTATGAATTTGTTGGTGACATGATAAACATGATTTCATAGGGGGTGGTTGTTGCCTAAAAGCAAAGACACAAAACATAAAAGCTAATATACTACTATATATAGTATATTTTAATGTATCGTAACATATAGAGCACTTTTGTTATTTGTCACTGTCAATAAAATTTTTATAAAGTTAAATATATTGGATACAACTAACTTAGTTGGCTAATGTGACCTATGTATTATATAGAAATATAATATAAAATTGCGATATACCAGTGGTACCTGAATGTTGGAGCAGGTGGGCCTGGGGCTGGTGGCAATGGTCTTGGTTCTGGCTTACTTGGACCTTGAAGAGGTTGAGGAGCAAGGAAAGGTGTGGAACCACCTGGGTGACCAGGATGGTGCAGAGTAAGAGGGGGTAATAAATCTTCTCCCCTTACTTCGACCCTCCATTCTGCTTTTTGCATTGGACGGTCAAAGTAGCTATGAACAAACAATCTTTGTTATAATAATTATAATAGTTTAATAATTCAATTCAAGACAGCTTATATTTATTTTACATTTCAACTTACTCTGGTGAAATGAGATCAGATTCTGTTTCATATAATTCTGGTAACCTTTCCAATCCTAAAAATTCCCTACGCATACGATCAATATCATGTTTTAGAGGTTGATAATCGTTATTATGGATTAATTTTGCTGTCTCTCTTGCTTTATTTCTAGCTTCTTCTGCTTGTTTAATAACAGCTTCCATCTACCATAGTTACATAAATAATTACACCTATAATCTAGAACCAAGATATTAGATCTATGTTTCATCATACCGCATTTATATCCGCATGTATTTGACGTAATTCTTCGACATGTGCCATTTTTTCTTGCATAAGAAGATCCATTTCTTGTTTATACTCCAGCAAACATTTTTCTTCTTGTTCAGTTTGTTCTACTTCTTGCAAGATTCTTTGCTTCATCTTTTCCAATTGGAGTGTTTTCGACCTAACAAAGTACACAAAATATTTAGAAGTTTTGTTTTAGAAAAAAATAAATTGAATCGTATTACAGTTCACTATAGTGACGTTGCACAAAGGCACGTTAAACTTTTCGGATTGTTTAAAACATTTCATCGTCTTTAAAGAAAGACTTTGTATATGCAAATTCGTATATGTACTTGATGTCTTTCAATGCTTCCAGTTTTGCGAAAATGACCGTAGTTTCGGTGGCTGACATTGTTAAATGTTTCCCGATACTTTTGTTTAGACAAGCCTGTCAAACGAAAGATAGCTTGTTTATCAAATAAATGCAGCGAGTTCAGAAGCCAAATTCCTTTTGTCAAGGCATTACGGGCGAGATATTTAAAATATAATTATAGGAATCTTATATGCACAGAACTTTCATTGAGAAACGAACGAAATCGTCGGACTTGCAATTATGTATTTTCCAGAATTAACTAATATCATTGACATTCAACACAATGAATATAATTCATACCATAAATTACAATGACAGGCATCTCTTGATAGATCAGAAACAACAAATTCTAAGATGCAGTCGAATGCGCGCGCCATATAGCGCTATATCGACGAACTAAAAAAGAGCGGTTCATTTTGAAACAAAGTATCATGTCAGATAGATAGATCCAAGAACGCTTCTCTGTAATCTGATAAGGATAACTTATGGAAATCGTATATGAAAGTATGTCTAAGTTTAAGATACGTACGATGATTAAAAATTATCAACTATGATCGTATTTTGATAAATTAATTTTACTCCAAGTGTTATACTTGAGATAATCTCTATTGCTGATTAGAATCAATATTCGATTAAAAATGTATCGCAAATGTATTCTCGTAATATTTACAGATAAACGCGTTTTAGCTATATGACTGTATAAAAACTCAAGCAAAACCGAATCGATAACTCCATCAAACTTTGCGATCGCGACATAATTCTATTTACGATTTTAATAAAGTTTTTCTGCGAATCAAAATTGCGTAATAACGTTCGATACTTCTTACGAGCTAGCAGAGGAACTAGACTATTAGCATCTCAAATATATAATCTATATTATATTTACACAAATGTCCACTATATCTCCTATGCTGAAATTACATATCGAGCATTACATATACCTACTACATGTCGCGTATTTCTCTGAAAAGTTTTTTTCATGAAGGTTCATCGGGGAAACGCGACGGAATCGCTACGGAATAGTCAGAACTCAGTATCGTTTAAGCGCGATCGGAGGTGTAGCAATCGTTTATCAGTTGCATCTGGAACGCAGTCTATTAAGTTAGTGTCTTCTGTTATCTCTGATGATTTTACAAAATTTTGAAGATGATACTACACGGCCATGATCAGTACTCCGTAATGATACAGAGTAAATAAAGAAGTGCTACTTTTCTTTTCTTTGACGTATCAGTGAAAGAAATGGTGTTAAAAAAAAAAAAAAAAAGAAAGAAAGGGAAACGACGAAAGCAAACGTATGACCTCATTTAAGAAATCATGGAGATATACGCGGTAGTCCAATCAGTCTCATAGAACGTGTCTCATATTCCTAGGAGTATCAAGAATCGTTGATCTAACTTTTATAATAATCTAGATAAGAAAGTGTGACATTAGAGTGAGAAAAATGCCGCGGTTTCTGGCCACGAAGGCCTCGCGTCTCTCTCCCGACTTTTCGTCACATTCGTCGGCCACTGTGCACCAGTCCACCTCCTACTTAGTACTGGGTACAAACCTCTGCCGCCACTGTACGACTAAGCAACGACAAACTTTCGAGTGTCTCTGAAGCTTCGCGAGTTGCGAGAATATAGGACAAAAGAGAGTGCCGCGCGAGAGAGGCGTCAAGTCGAGCGGTTTCGACAATTTTCTCGTCGCGCGTCCGCGGAGGGGAAAATATTTTTCCGCTTTAACAGCAGCCACTCTTTTCACGACTCGAGTACATTAGACGAGTTTCGACGTGACAGGATCATGGGGTCCAGGATGGGCTCAAGAATGTAAGTAATTCATAGGGACGCGTGTTTCATGTTTATTTACGAGCATTTATCCTTCTCCTTGGTCATTCGTTGATCGTAGCGCGTTGTTTCACGTGCAACAAGCATGAGAGGCCAGCGATCGACTGGTTGTTACTCGTGTGAATGATCGTGCGCGAAACGACGCTCCACGGTTTGATTTTGTATTCGATTCTTATTTTTCTTCTTTCGCTGGTGGTTACAATTTTTCTCGTATTTATAGACAGGTCTCTTACGTCACACTGGAACAGTCGTATCTGGAGATACGGAGAAATTTTTAGTCATGAATCGTCTAAAGATAATACGGTCGTTACACTTTGCGACTTACACTCGGAATGGATCAACATACAGCACGCGCATATTTATTAACCTCGCATACGAGGACGACTCGCGGCTGAAGTTTTATGTTGTCTTGTCGATTTTCTTGTTTGCGATACACCATCATCGACCAGAGTGTTTAATTAAGCATTTTGATAATTTCGCGGAGCAAACAGAATGAAGCGGTGTCGCGCGTCCTACCGTGGTTGATAATTTCCTCAAAAAAGAAAAAAGAAAAAGGAAAAGAAACATCATTGCGATGATTATCGCGAACTACGATCCGCGATGACCTCTTGCAAATGATTCGTTACATCCGACGAATGTGCTGTGCTAAATTAATAATTACAGCGCGTCTTTGTTGCGTGTATTTGACGCAAGGATAAATAGGAAAATATGTTGAGAAACTAATTCTTACACAAGTCATTCATATGCTACTTTAAACAATTTCCGTATATAATTAGTATAAAGGGCAAACAAACTATTCCCAATTTATTTATCACAAAAAGATAATAAATTCGAAGGTAAATATTAAGAAGGTATATTTATCATCGTCATTCTTCTATTCATAGAACCAATCAACATTTCGTAAACACGGCTTCTGAGCAACTTGTATCTTCAAACATAATTTATTTCATATTAACGAATATTTGAGTTTCATGTTGTCACATGCTCTTGCCATATTCTTATCACGATATCTACATGTAGGTACTTTCTTATGGTACTTTCCTTGAAATACGGTTAGTAGTAGTAGCAAATGGGCAAATAAAAAAATAAGAGCGGATTGTATGTCAGCCGTAAAAAGAACCTTCGCGGTAGCAATAAGCTGGTACGTTTTTGGAAATCGTTTAAGGTTTTCTTTAAGCGTTAGGCCAGACTCTGATCCGATGCAAAATTAGTCAGACTTCCACAAGGTAACCCGGCGTACTTGAGCGTTTTGTTTCGTGATTTACATTTTTTTAAACGCACCGATTTTTCTTTTTCCGACGTTCGATTATCGTCGCACAACGTAACGGAGGTCGCTTGTACAGACCAGGGTTCGTCAACCATCCGGTTGAACACACTGAAATTGAATGGAAATTACTCGGGGCTGCCGCGACGCACGGCCTGGGCTCATTTACCTTGCCATTATGCTTCGCTGACTAATTCGCGCGGGGAATCATTAGTGTCGCGTCGAAACCGACCTTCGAAATGTTTGCAGAATTTAACTCCTATTTACGGGAACGCTTAGAAGCGGCGCGATTCTCGTAATCAATGCCAATTCACGCGGCCAATTTATGCTCTCCTTTTCTCACCTTTTTTTCAAATCTTTTCGTTTCATTTATCTTGAGATCGAACAAGATGACTCGACGTGCAGCTCGGAGGATTTAAAACTCGGAGGTACAAGCGTTAAATAGCGTTATTTGTACGAGCAAATAATTTTTTCCTTCGCGAAGTTTTTGTAACGCGTGATTTATCGAACATGAATAATTATGCGACCCCGTTTTTCCTTCGTTTGTTTTATTGTACAACCTGTAGATAAGATTTTTCTGTCAGTTGGAGATATTTAATGACGAACATAGTCCACGATAATGCATCGTATGATCGAGGAAAAAAATTGTTGACGAGTAACGAGTGCGTGATATATTTTTCAGTGAAGATTTGGCGATAACTCGGTGCGAATCTTTGGGAACGTAAACCATGGATCACCACAGGTTTTCATAATTTTCAAATGTTCGGTGTACGTGTAAAACTGATTTCTAAAGGAAGCGAAAATTATCTTCTGTAGAGGTTTTAAAGGTCGAGATAGATTTATTTGTTAAACATTCATCGGAGGTTTCCTTAACGAGCGACTATCGGCAGGGAATATTATTTGCATTAACGAGATCATGCAAAATCTTGAACAAACAAATTTTAAACAAATCCTAAGCAATCGTCATTCGTTCGATGAATGCAGCCTTTCTTCAACGGTCAAGATAAACGACCATTATCGTAAATTTTATTTTTCTTTTATCCTCGTCGATGCAGCTTCCCCTTTCGTCTGCTTTTTAACTAGGACAACTAGGTCATGGAACGTTATTTAATTTGATAAACTGCAGTAGTTCGCAAATATTTGTACAGTGAACAATTATCGATCTTCTTACGCTTTCCTTTCCATTGTAATCTTTCTTCTCTTATTTGTCTTTTATTATCGTTGAAAGCTGTTGATCGAAAATATTTAATCGAAAATACTTATCGGCTAAATAATTGATATAAATATGACGTTGTATGGAAGAAATTTCTGGTAACGGTATTCGATATTGTTTTGATTACGAGAAAAACATTTTATCGATATTTTGACGAATCCTTAATGAGATGCGAACTTTTAATTCGAGCCGATAAACCATGTTTTTTATATCTTGTTTCTTGACTATCGTGTCGTTATAAATAATTCAAATTTCCTAGTTTACATTCCCTCGAGTAAAGAAATCTCGTAACGTTATTCGCATTACGAGATATTTAATACTTTCTGCGATTCTTTATACCGGATTCATCCTTCAGTCACGAGATCCATGGATTAATTTCAAACGCTCTGATTTGAGAATCGTCTGAACGTAATCGTATGTCGATATCAACGATACAATCAGAATGATATATGTAGTAGATTATACCTATCCAATTGAATCATAGTAGAATCGCGCATCGAGAGAGACATGAACACTAATAACAAAATCCACTGAGAAATACGTAAATTAATTTGAAACTTGCTGCGCATTTTCCGTCTTCTGTAATTTTCATAGTCGCCAATATGACGGCGTTCATTACTGCATTCACAGCTGTTTTACGATTCTCAGGTTCGTCTTATTGGAAAAGCACACTCGATACAATTTCGTTATACCGATACGAGCTCTATCTCTCTAGGAACCAAAATTGTCAACTTTGTTTCTTGAACTTTTCAAAAATTTCAGCCTCAAGTTTCTTAAGTTCCACTTTCGCACAAATACACGCCACGTCAAACAAGTCTAGCGCTATATACGAACGAGCTCTAGTTCCCTAGAAGTGAAAGTAATCAGCCCCATTTCCTGAAAATGTTTAAATTTCCATATCAAAATCTACGCAATTAGCGTTCAATTTCGCAGAGATCAAATGATTTAGCTCGGACTTGGAGAGCATTAGTTTGCCTTCTGCGTGGCTCATGGTCGTAATTACTCCTATAATTTCGTAGCAAAAATTCAACTACCACAGGTACAATTTCGTCTAATCCGTCATTATTCCGTGTTCCGTTCATCCGGTCGGAACATGGTGGATAAAATGCGGAATCGGGCTAGACAGATCGCGAGAGAGCAGCGAAAACGAGCCACCGATATCGGTTTTCAATTTTGTTCGACGATCGGACGACGGGGAAAACCGATTTTTCCATAGACCCGTTGCATATAACGGTCGATGTAACAATAAACCGTCGCACGTTAGTTGCAACTAAGCTGTCGCATCCGCTCTAAGCCGGCGTAAACCAGTTTTATTTGATTTTTCTCCGGTTGTTTTCGATGAACTGAATAAGACAAAAATACGTACACATGGGCAAGCGAATGCGAACGCGAGCGCGTGTGCTCGTTCGTTCTCTCTTATCTATCGCGTTATCTGTCGGTGTGTCGACCGCGGGAAATCGTGCGCACGGTTTTCTCCGCCCATGTGGATCTAGCGCTGCTCGACCAAGCAAAAACCTGTCACTTTTCAACGCAACGGTGGCAGCGTAAACAAAATAATAGCGCACGCGGGACGTTTAATCCGGGGATTTCCCTAGTCTGGAGCTTCGATATTTCCAGGAGCGTGTTTCCTGGAGCGAGAAAGTGACAGTTTTCGCCACGGGGCTGGCGTTTTTCCGAGGAAACGATGATTCCATCGTTTAGAGCGTTTAGACCATTTTAAGATTGTGTTTTTGGTAACTGCGATCACTTTCGTTTACATATTTCCTTAGCAGGGTGACGATTAAGATCTTCTTTAGATTCTTTCTGACTCAATCGTGTTCCTCCAGCGTTAAAAGATTTTTTAAGATTGAGATTCATGCGAAACGATCGTTGTTAATACGCATATTTGTTTCTTTCAATTCTATGATAAGATATTTTTTAAAACGTTAGAAGAAAAAACATTTCGAAGTTTAGATTTTAGCAAATTACAGGTTTCGAAAAAATTGCAACGTAATTGCCATTTAATGGTGGCCAGAAGCTCAAGGAGCGACATAATGCCTTTCGTTAAGCACCGTGCAATTGTCAAATACGGTCGACCGTCACATACTTTACGCATACTAGCGTCGAACCGCGAAATTTTAGTAATTAACTGATAATTACTGAACCGTGAGGAAGCTATATTGTTCCAATATTTTACCTAACATAATCATTCGGTGGAAATACAATTTCAGCGTTGTAAATGTCTCTTAAGCGTTGTTCGTCGCACATTAATCACAACGCACTGCAGGCTATGGAGATTTATAATTAGTTTTCTGTCCTTTTTGTCAAACGACTCCAAGCAAAGTGAATTTACGCGATATTCTATTCATCTATCATTCCTTCCATTCTAACATCAGAATTTATCGCGACTCGACAAAGTTGCTCAATATTCGTTAAATCAAAGCTATACTGTCGGCTATAAATAATTAGAACATCCATTCTTTACGTTCATTGGAGAACTTTCACTTTACTTTATTTTTATTATTTTACTTTATTTTATATTATAAGATACGTACGTTGCAAATGAAATAACTGATAAAATACTTAGAGAATAAAAACAGTTCAATAGTATCGCAAATAGCGTTCAATTTATGCTAGATATCGATAGGTGTCCTAATACTTATGATCTTAAGTATATTCTTTCATTTCGACGATCTTTTTTGGACATTTTATCACTTCTCAAACATTTTTATCGCCAGTCTAGTCGAACCAGCAAGCTTCTCGTGCAGTAAGTTTTCGAAATAGTCATCGGATTATTTTATGGTGTATGCAATTCACGTGAAAGCTACGTGGTACCTGGCCAGCGATAGAGCGAGTGACCTACCGATCGGAAAGGCTAGAACTTTAAGAAGGACCGATTTCCCCTCTCCTTCTGTTTCACTTCTCCCACTGTCCTCACGGGTGATCATTGGGAACAGAACAGAGTCGTGGGCATACGTTTACCTTCAAAGACAGTTGCTGCAGCAACAAGGCGGTCGTGGTCGCTAGACCGATATAGTGTTCTTGGCACGCGTCAATCCGTGATTTTTTTCACTTAACGGTGTTCTTCGTGTCGTGAAGTTAACGAGTCACAAGCAATCGGCGGACACGCAGACAATGGTGTAGGCGTGTTCGCGAAAGAAAACGAAAAGCAGCTGGACACTTGTTTTCACACGTGTTACATACTTTGTTTCGAGCGACAACACGTTGCGGATAGAAACGTGAATTGGTTCTAATTGTGAGTGTAGTTCCTCTCAATCTGTTAAATAGGAAAGAGTTAATTCGTTGCTTGGATTAGCAATTTTTTGAACATAGTAATTTCTTTATATTTTGTTTGCATGTCATCATTTTACTTGGTAATAAATTACAGCGTAATAGTTCAACACAATTGAAATTCATAAAATTTGCAGTCCACGGATTTTTCCAACTATACATGATTTTTTGGTTCGTATAGCAAGAGTTCGTTTAATCAGAGTTTATTAATGATTAATTAAAATCTTGTTTGACTATATACCGTTCATATAAATGGAGTTCTACCGTGTATTATATTAAAATTTACGCTGACTAAAACCAACTTAATGGAACTTAATTTGCATTTATTAATATCTGATTCTGCGAATATAGAATTATCTGGTTAAAGGATGATTCAGTTAGCAAGTTACAAGCATGTTATATTAAATATAGTAAAATATTGCAAATAGGTTTGGTCCAACGAATATTGATATTTTTATCGGTTCACATTAGATCTCGAAGCGTATCATATTTTCTTCGTCCACTGTTAATCCTGGGAACTTTTGTGTTCTCATAGAACAAGAATCACCAGAATGAATGGAACGATCTAAGATACGCGATCGTAATTACACGAGTACATGGAATTCGATCTGAGGTCGTTTGTCTCTTGATCGAGATAGGTTCTTGATTTAGAGTACCATCGAATGGGTGCAATTATTCTTTTCGTTCAGATGGTAGCTGGAAATTGTTCCGTGTTCGTTGAAGACTTAGGTCCAATTGCACGTCAAGTTAAGAAGAATAGCGATCAGATGAAAGCGTTTAAGTTGATGATTACAATTGATAGTATAACAAGAGTGCGTTTCAAGGTAGACGATATACCCGATATTGTTTGTTTGTTCCTCTTGTTGCGTTTATTTAGTTCCGCCTCGTTTCAGTTGATCGAATCGCGATATTGTAATTGACGAGTCGAGTTAGACTTTAATTCAGTTGACTGGGCGACCTATCCGGATCATCAGCTATTGAGCAGAAAATTTTCGTTCAGTGAAAATTTTAATTGTAAGAACCGTTCGAGATACGAGTAAAACAGTGGTAAGAAGAATTTCATACAATTGCTATGTTTTAGATAATGTAGGATTTCTTTCGACGTGATTTTTAGCGATGTTTTTAATCCTCGTATCGAGGCTCGATTAAATTTAATCTAAAATTAATCAAACGATAAATGTAAATTTTCAGTAAAACTGTTTCTAATTTTAACGCATTATGTATTTCTCGCAATAATGTGTTTCTGTTACCAATAGTCAACAGATCTTTTTCACACAGCTCGATGAATATCCAGTCATGCATGAGCTAATAATTTCTTTAAGGCTTTTAAAAACTTCATTACGTTTTCGAGTAACTTTTTTTCCCTAACCATGTGCAACAGAACTAGTTATAAAACCAGCTGCTAATCAGCCGAGTCGTTAAAACTGGTCGGAGCGTAAAGTGAAGAAGGAAAAATTCGAGGACGTAGAAAAGATATAGCAGCCGTAGTAATGCGATACGAACCGCGCACATTGGCGTCTTTATTGAAGAATTAGGATTCTTTATGACAGGTCGTTTATATCGTTAAATATATGTTAATCCCACCGAGTGTCTGAATGAGTAGCAGGCATCGTGGAATTACGCGCGAAGGACAAATGACCTGGATCCATCTGCGATCCAATCTTTACGGTCAATTCAACGAATGTCGCTGCGTCTTCTCCTTGGATTCGCGTTTAGGTAGTTCGTCACGCGTGCAACAATGCCGCATAATATCCCGTATCTCTGCGAGCTATCGTGTGACGAATTTTTTGCATGACGTAAAACTCGAAACATGGAAGAACGTCACAGGCGAACGCTATTATCCTCCTTAGTTAAGACGTTCCAGCATTTTTCTTTTTTTCAAGATCTGTGGAAATACCTTCGTCGAATATTTCGCTTTTTAAATAGGCTTACAAAACAATGATTGGTTATATGTATTTTAAATTGAATGAAAAAGAATCGCACAAAGGAAATGATAAAATTTCAGAAGGACATTTTAGTTAAGAAGGGCAAAGTGTAATTCAGGAAACGAGGAATCTTGGGACGATTAACAAATGTAAAAGATACAGTTTCAAGTTCTGCCGTTCGTTCGTTGTTCCAAATCCTCCGCGTGTGACATCACCCTGTAATAATCACAATTTATCTATCCGGGAACTCGCGATCGAAATGAAAAAAAGGAAGAGAAGACCGAAGAAAAATTACATAGTAGTTACATGTCGGCGATAAATAACAATAAACCGATGATTTACGAAGACAATGCGGAACGTGCTCATTTTCTGTGGTATGCCCAGCTTCCACGTTTATATTTATCGAACGAGATTGAAGAGCAACGACGGATCGTTTCCTCCTTAAAACGTTAAATCGGCATCGTGTAGTTGGTTACGGGAGGATCGTCAAGGAGACGGCTCGCCACGAACTGCATATAAATACAGAGTATCGAGACGTGCAATAGTTTCAGACGCGCTCTTTCGTATTAGAAAGTCAATGGTATGAAAGACCGTCGCTAAACGATGATCATACCGATGGCTCTGATGTCCGACTAGTCTATCAAGATTCCTCTTTTCTTATACAGACCATTTTATAGTCTATTTATACAATGAAATCCTTGAAAAGATTGAAATCGTTTCGATAAAAACGAATGGGAGCGTGCAGTTCCGGTTAGAAATCGGTCAGCTAGGGTCCGAGAGCATGGCTCCATGACGCGCTGATTTTCATGTATATATGTATGGGACGATGTGAACGCCTCTGTTTGCACTGGTTTTTCCTTTGTCTCTCTTTTAGTGTCCACTCGCTTCGATTCGCGCCAGTAGAAAATCGGGATTCGCCGCGAGCAGTTGGTTGCGATCGCGCGTCGAGTTCGTGCGAACACGCGGGCAGCTCGTTTCCCTTTTATCGGGCGTTTATCGGCTGGACCTTGTGTCAACGATTACGTTTTCATCCAGCTCCATCCAACTTCTCTGCCAACAGTTAGTTTTACATCGACGATTTTGCTTTTACGTCGATTACGACAATCTGAAACAGCGATGATAACTCGCGGATACGAACCATCGTGTGTCTTGCACGCATCGTTCGTTTCTCCGCCGCGTTAAGACTAATCGGATGACAGACGACAGGCGTGAAAGTCCCGTTCGCGACTGGTTTCTTTGTGTCTTTTTGTCTTTTTACGTTCTTTCCCTTTGCAGAGCGTCTGTAGAAGCACCTTAGTGCGATCTCGTTGCTTTTATGTAATGTTCGCGTTGAATTGCGTCGTTTCCGCGCGTTTTTTTTTTCGAGCAGCCGACGATCGAACAGCAATTTGATCTTCGAAGCAGGGTCAATGGAGGAGCGTTTCCCACGGATCAGGCATAATTCTCGAATCTCTGTATGTTTGCAGCCTGAGAGGCGACGAGGAGGACAGCATGAAGCTCTTTTCCTCGCAGAACGGCGAATCCTCGACGCCCAAAGATGGGACAGGTAATCGCTTGTTTTGTTAATATTATATGTATGTATCGTATGTAGGTTTATGTCTTAGATCTGAATCGGTAGGTATCTCCACGATATGATGCCGATTTGCCTGTGCATGACAAATTTTGCTAGCATGCGGAATTTATTTGTTGAAATATAATGCAGGCAACGAAAATAAAATCGTATATTTTGCGTTCGAAGAAAAGGAAATTGAAGAGACTAGAGGAAAAGTAGTACAATACATATTTACATAATTTCTCGTAGGCGATGTATAAGTATATTATGTTACAAATGCAGTACTCCTAATAGAAAACAGATATCTGGTATACAACATATGCCTAAATGCATACGTTATACGACGCGTTAAGAAGTTAGTGGAAAAATCTGTATGCTTGTAGGCAGCAAAACAGGTTATTGTATTTTCGCATAAGAATTTTGAAATTCATGAAGAAATAAAATTCTATATAAATGTAAATCGTATATATTTAGAAAAAAATATAGTTCTTTTCTATTGATTTCTTTAATTAAAAATGTAAATATGGCAGTACTCTACATTCGAATGATCTAGTTACAATAGTGATTTCATTCTTAACACTTTCATCCCCTCGTATGTCTGCCTTATTGAATAGCAAAGAATATTAAAAAATTTATTTTTGCATGTCGTAGATCGTAGATAGGTCATGGCATTATATAATTACCACGTCGATTAGTCGCGTGCCCATTTGCAACCCACCGGCGCGATTTGCTTGACGCATCTATTCGTCTTGATTAGACGTAACTCGAGTTAATCGTTTACTATTGTTTGTCGCCTATTGCTGGAATTACAAAGAGATCTACGCGAAGACCGTGCTTGAAAGAAAATCAGTAAGCGGTTTGTATTGTTTAGTTACGCGACTCATTAACAACGCCGGCTAAATCAATTAGACACTCATTCTGGTCTAAGTTTGCGTTAACTGAATCACAACAATAACAATGTTCGTTTAGCCGACAAGAAAATAAGAGAGATACAAAAAAAGTTGGTTTTAACGATGACGAATAAATCAATGGCTGCTAGACCACACCGCTGTGATTGCTTGACTAATAGCAATGAAACAAGACACTAGATATACAATTTAAAAGGAAATTATCATGATCGCGATTACGCGTATCAGAGGAGGCGGAGGATGTAAAATCACGTTTTCTTCGTCTTTTTTCCTTTCTTGTAAGCTCGTGGCAGAAATATCGCGTGTCAACGGCAGGTGCCGATTTTCACCGGAGAATCTGCTGGCTCTAGGGTTCAAGAGTTTCACGATCGACTCGATTTCCTCTTTTTTCCATGCTTTTCCTCCGAATGATAGAATTTTTAGAGACCAGACGAATCGAACGGTATCGTTTGATCATTTGGAAAACCGTGTTTTTCGCAGAGGGAAAGAGAGGATCGGGCAGGAAGCAGGAAGTGGATCGCTTTGGATACTATCAAATGATCATGTTCGCGATAATCAGCCTGCCTCTGTTCTTGTCAGCAGGATTCACGCTTGCCTACGTATTCACAGCCGGCGAAGTTAAATACAGGTACGTTACTACGTGATGCAATCAGCGATTCGAGCAATGATTTTATTTTTTCTTTTCGTGTTTTTCATCTTTTTTTCTATCTCCGTGTAATTTATCGTGTGTATGAGCGCCTCCTTTGTTGTTCGAGCTACTCGGGGCTAGTCGCCTACAGCGAATCAGTGTCGTTTATGGCTCGTGCTCGGACGAATAAACTCTGGCGAGAAGGCTTGAATAATGCGCGCCGGTCAAGTGCAATCAACGAGGAGCACCTAATGCTCCGCGACTACATGAGTGATCGAACATTGAATTATGTAATCGATGCGACGGATAATCGATTACTTTATTAGCCATCCTGTTAACTTTTTCGCGGTAGACGAGCTTTAGACGCGTATAGCGACCACGTTTACGCAGCTAACTGTATTTTATTGAAGCAATTCACCGCGCTCTGTTAACAAATTTAACGTTATTTTAAGAGGAAATTTCTTCGAATAACGTTCTATAGACCTCTGCTGCTATACTTCGAATAATTATTAATAAATTTATAAAACGCAACATTGCTGAGATGGATCACTGAACCAGATTTACTTTAATGATTATTTATGTGTTGCGTTAACAGTACAGTTACGTCTTTCGTTCTTACAGTCGCTGAAAATTTTGAATTAAAGCAGGAACGAAGATCCGAAGCAGTTTCGTGATATTTTCACCAGACAATAAAAAATTATTGAAGGAGGTCAATTTCCCATATTAGGATTAATTATAAGATATATTTTACCACATTAAAGACTATCAGTTCTATCGTCGAAAACATTCCGGGATATTTATATAGAACAGAAAAATTCACCTACTCAAATAATTCCCGGAAAAATATCTCCTCCTTAACATTTCGATCTTCATTAAAAAATTCTCATCTTGATAAATGAATGATTATTCAAAAAATAGGTGCGCGGTATCAGAATGCGAGAATCCATTGAATACGAAGTTCGACGAGTCCTGGGTACCGGACTCTGTGCCGAACGTGTCGGAGATGTCCAAGTGCATCCGATACGTCGTTCAGAATCACACGGGGGCGTGCACAAATCAGACTTTCACTAACGCTACCCAGAAATGCGATTCGTGGATCTACGATCCATCGGAGAACACGGTGCTCAGCGAGGTAAATCCGACCGAGCCATCGACAGATCGCAGCTAATTACGGTTAGTTAGATGACTCACGTTTATCCTATCATTTTCTCGATACAGTGGGACCTCACCTGCGACAGCAATCGATGGAAACTCACGCTCGTGGGCACGATAAATAACGTTGGCCAATTCGTCGGACTGATCTTCGCTGGATATATATCGGACAAGTGAGAAACAATCATTAAAATTTGCGATTCCTACGACTCTCGGATTTTTTATGTCACAATCTCGTTTTCGTTTTAATGTTCCAAAGAAACCTTTGATACGAAATTGAAACTAGAAATCACGCGTATCAATAGCGATTTTTTCACATTGTCTTCAAATTTGGGAAATTTTCTAACGATAGAAAAATACGATTCGATTGGAAATTACCGAAAGAGTATATGTAGCAAAATTGATTAGAAGACCGTGGACGTTTAGGCAAATTATATTTATACAAATATAATTAAACAAATGAAGCCTAAGCAGAGAATTGTTTTACGTAATATAATACGATTACGAGTACTTTTGGACACTGTATGTATTTTTTAATGTTATATGTGTTCCATGTATTTTGGTATTTTCAAATTTCCATTAAACCTACAAAAGTCCGAAATCTATCAATTAGTTCTTGTCGGTTCGAATCTCAAGTCTAGATAATGGAATCTATTGGATTCGAACCGGATATCTAACGACGTTCGATCGAAGAAGAGGGTAGCAACACTTTAACTGAGATTCGGTCGAAATCAACAGGTCGTTAGTGTTCGCTTATCGAAATTATCTCACAAAACGTGGAAAAACGTGTGAGAGATAATTAAGATGCTTGATAACACAGAGAAATCGAACCGTGACGGATTTATCCTGAGGTCTATGAAGTTTTTCTCTAGACTATTTCCTGCAGTATGAACTCGACGATCTTCGAGGTTTTTAGAGCGTTTTATGACACGTGCTAGAGTGTCCCTGGAGAAGCGGAACTCCGGTATTCAGACAGACGACTTTCGCGAGTCTGTAGTTTGTAAATCCTAATTCGAAGTCGGGGAATACTTGAGATTGTCCAAAGGGGAAATTGTATTTAAATGAAACTGTACTTTGGGCGAACTTTGAAGATCTATGACAATGATTCGAACTTGCAGGTTGTTTTTCGAGATTCCCCTTTTTGAACGATCAAGGGACTCGTAACGAGAACCATTCTTGTCGAATTTTTTAATATTCGAGATAACAGCGTATTTTAATCGTTAGAAGAGAAATTCATAAATGATCTATCGTCGCATAAAAATTGATTTTCTCTAGAAGAATAACTTTTGTCAAATCCGTTTTTCACCAGAATAATTCTTGCCAAGTTACCAAGGCTATTATTTTTAGTGAGACAGTTATGTATTTTGGACTAGCACAATCATTGCTTTCTTAAACGATGACTCACATATCGCCATAATTCAGTTTGATAATAGCCACGAAGAATAAAAATACTGATGTTCTAACTATTCCACTGTTTGTTATTCTGATTTCATAAAGAGAGTACATTGTCCATCGTACTATTCCAGCTTGCGCAACTTCGTGATTATATCGATATAGCTCGTCTTAGTAATTGCGTGATATGATAAATATTTTATTTCAAAAATAGAAATCTATCGAACGAAAACAAAAGACGTTGAAGTATTTTCTTCTTTTTCTGAAAAAATATGAAAATTGACAAGGATAGTTTTCGATATGAACCTTCTCACTCCTCTCGTTCCTATCAAAAACCTTCTGGAATTACATCGAGAATATAATTCGTTGAAGCTTTTATGGGAATCATCGACAAATAGGGAAGCGCTGTCTAGTCGCCAAATCCTCAACGTCCGCTTATATTTCGTTTTGCTACTTTCAGATACGGAAGACGCACGATACTGACACTCACCACATTCCTAAGCGGAATCAGCGGCCTGATACATTCCTTCTCCGTGAATTATTGGATGTTTCTCGTGTTCGAATTTATCGACGCGACTGTCGCGGCCGGTATCTACAGCGCTGGATTTATTTTAGGTGAGTTAATAACGAGGCAAAGTAAGGGAAGATGTTCGACGTGAATAATGCTGATATAAATAACGGCCATGTTTCACATGCCACTGGCCACTCGATGCAGGAACCCTTCGATATCGAAAAACGTAACTGAAGGTAACCATTGCTGTTCTCCAGTTTACCATTGCCACGCTTATAATTTCACCGATATTTCATTTATACGTAAATACAATATCCATACAGTGTATATATTATAATGCACGTTTCAATAATGCCAGCTCCAATAATTCGTCAGAAAAGTCTTTCAATCACCTATCACGATTTATCAGATCAAGCGACTCTGATCTCTTACGGATCTCAGAATCAGTGTTAGCAATACACATCGATTATCATTTATCATTTATCGATATAGATTTTTATTAACAAAAATATCGGTGGCTTTCTTTTGCTTTTTTAATTTAATTTGTTCGCAGAGCAATATCGAACCTTGATCTACTAGTTGATAGCTTTCATCTCAATAAAAATGTAACCGATTGAAGCGGAGATTCACTGAGAACATAGTTAGATGCCTGTTCTTTTGAAGTATCTTTCTGACAAATTAAACATCTGAACAACGACGAATTTGAACTCTTATGATAGCATAAGATTGTCAGAGAATGCATTCGTTGTAACCATAACCTAAATTGCTAGCGAATAACCGCAAGTTCACCGTATGAGCAACGTTTGATCATTTTCAGGGATGGAAATGGCAGGAGTAAACGGTAGAGTGCTAGCCAGCACGATCATCTGCTGCATGTTCGCAGTGGGTGAGATGCTACTCGGTTTGATCGCGATGTGGCTTAGATCATGGCGGATGATCCTTCGAACGGTTTACGGTCCGGCATTGCTCGCCATCTTATTGCCCGTCCTGATCCCGGAATCAGTCAGGTAATTTCCTTTGGCGAATGTTTCATTTGCATTGTCCCGACGCCTTGTTAACGATCTCGAAATGAACTCCCTTAAACGCGTTCCACGACATCCGGCTAATTAACCGATGAACTTTTCACGTCACTGCGCCCTTGATTGGACCTCGGTACTCTCTAATTAATTAACACGGATCACGATACCGAGGGATCGTCGAGGATGTGTAGGCTGCTTTTAATCTTTGGTTCAAGCTGTAACCGTATTCTATCAGATTACTTTTCTCATCGTTCCTTTTTTTCTATCTACGCCATAGGTTATCGATAAAGCGTGTTCTATACAAAGATACTCTCAATCGTTTCCCCGTTTGAAAATTACTGTAGAAAAAAAAAAGAAAAAGAAAAACACACACAATGATGCCCATTTTCAAGGTGGTTATTGGCGAATGGAAAACACGAAAAGGTGGAAAGTATTTATCGGAGAATGGCGCGTATTAACGGACTACAAATCTCCGAGGAAGCCATCGGAGCGTTCAAAGAATTGAACATGGTGAAAACAGAAAAGGTAGGATTAATTTTCAGGGAAGTACAAAGGAAAATATTCGAGTTCGAAACGTTATCTGGCATCGTATTTTTCAGACGGAACAATTGGTACAAGCCGAAAAGAAGTCACCAGCGATGCAAGTTTTAAATAGTTCGGTGATGCTCACTCGGTTGCTGGCGTGCTCGTTTTGCTGGTTGACGAACACTTTCGTCTATTATGGATTATCGTTAAACTCGGTGGCTTTCGCCGGTGACAAATACGTTAATTTCATACTAGTGGCCATCGTCGAAATCCCGGCTTACTTTCTGACCTGGTTCCTGACCGATTACATTGGTCGTAAAGCTACCCTTTCCTCGTCTTTCTTACTGAGCGGAGTGTTCTGTCTGGCTATACAATTCGTACCGACAGGTAACCTGGATTTTCTTTGAAATTCCCTCTGCAATTTACAGCATTTTGCCTTACATCCCTTTTATATTACTTGTTTGAAAATGTTCGAGTGGTGACAGATTAATTTACAAAGGGAACGTCAAGTATCGATAGACAACGAATCCATTGCAGGTTCGCTGAGCTTTCTACCACTGATCTTGTACATGGGCGGGAAATGGTGTATTACGATGTCCTTCTCGACGATTTACATTTACACGACGGAGCTGTTCCCTACGAACTTGAGACACTCCCTTCTTGGAATTTGCAGCATGACTGGCCGCATGGGGTCAATATTGTCACCGCAAACTCCTCTTTTGGTGAGTCTACCACCGCAAGAATGTACATCGTAGAACGATACCGATACGAGCAGCTTGTTGCATGCTTGCGCTTTATTTTCGAACAATACGAGCGAAACAAAGATTCTGATTTATCGATATGTTAAGCTTGCGGATTAAGCAAGGCTTAAAGACCGGACAAAATAATTACAAAGGGCTTTGTGGCTTTTGCAGACGCGAAATTTTACATTGTAGCTATTTCTACACAATTGTGCATTTGTCCTTCGTTTCCGTGGATTAGTACAATTACATCAATATTATTACTATAAGATACGCTAATAAATTTTTTTACCCGACAGTAATAGATTTAATAACGAAACAGATAACATTTTTGCTCGAAGTAAATTGCGATAATAAAGTACAACTTAAGACTTGTCACATGTCAATTTAATAATATCATTAGTTGGTATAGCATGCAAGAGGACCAATTGCCTTTCGTGTAAAAGTATTTGTGCTCAAATAACAATCTATAAATTTTCGCGAAATGAATTTTTGACGGTAGAAATACATGCAATATATAGATATAATGTACTTCGTCTTCTCGCATTTTTACGTATCTTTTTATGATACAGGCACAAATAATGCCGGAGCTGCCGTTGATTCTGTTTGGATGCATGGCGTTATCCGCGGGGCTGCTGTCTCTATTCTTCCCGGAAACATTGGGAACCAAACTTCCGGACACGGTGTGGGAGGCGGAGAATATCGGTAAAGTGCAGCAGAAACAGGAACTGCAGGATTCGCCGTCTTAAGGGCGGTCGGAAGCAACGCGGCTCGTTATAAATCCCGAAAAGAACAAAACGCAAGAGACAAATGGAAGAGAGTAGGGACAAAGGAAACCAAAAAAGGAAAAAGTGTGAAAATCAACGAGACAGGGTTGAAACGAATAAAAAACGAAACCGAATTGAAAAAAAGAAGGAGAAGGTGGTGGTGAGAAACGTGCAGCAGCAATGACTTTCAGAAGTTTTTCTTCTCCTGGTGCGAAGAAAATCGGTCGTGACTATTCGATTCATGGCTTGAAAGCTCGCGAGTGAAACGCGCGACGAAATTCCTAAAACGAAGGGAGCTTAAACGCGCTCTGTTACACAGTACCCTCGTTTTCAATGCATTGAAATCAACAGAGTTCGCTTGTGATCAATTTGCCATAAAATTGACTGGTCGCGAAACGAGTTGACGAGTCGTTGATTATAGATGAAATAGTCAAGGGAGAAAGATAGTCTCCGGGGAGGATTGGCAACAATTTATCAGACCTAGTCGATAATTCGCCAGCTCGTTTGTTCCTTTTTCGCTTGCGCAACCGATAGATAAGGCGCGCGAGATCGTTCCACTCCCGTTCGTGCAATGTCCGTTTAATTTTTAACGTGCTTAATTATGCCTCGTTGCTGCCAGTTAAGGCTATCGTTAGACATGTTGGTGTATCTGTCGTCTAGACGTCTACATATGTACGATGAGTTTTATTAAATACACACGAATTATGCGTGCATTGTCCCATGATGCTTCTTCCATTTAGGAGAGAAAACATAAATATACTCAGGTATTTTCACAGTATTGCTGTATCATGTTCATAAACACGTATTAGTAATTACGTCAGGCTCTTGTCTGTATTTCTGAGTCAAGCATTTTAGAAATGTATATCGGCCATCGTCGTTGTATTTTAAGACGTGTAGAGCATCGTGCCATGATAGTGCATCGTTCAGAAGGACGAGATAATAGCGGTAATTTAATTTCATGTATAAATATATATATACATACATATGTATATGTGTGTGTATGTATATGTTTACGCGAGGATATTATTATTCTAAACGAGTATTCCGCCGGTGGATACTTACGTAGCCGTGTACAAACCGTAGTAGTACAATTGTTTCATGGAAATTATATAGGAGCACACGGTGGATAGGCCACGATGCTGTTTTAGAGAATTACGAAGAGCAATTGTATTACGAACGATGCTCGTGACGATGGGAATATTTTGTCACGTTATTTGCAATAGTTCTTATGATGCTGAATCTTTCGTGAGAGTATTATTAATTTCGTTGCCACGTAGTATTAACTGAAATATTAATGTAAATATCCTCGACCATGGTAGTTCCTCTCCAACGTGTTTTCATCAACGATAACTCATAACCTGTATATAGAATTGTTGATGTCGTTAGAAGATATTTCCATCGTGTCGCGAGTAGCGGAATTTAACGACGCTTCACAGGCAATCGTATTTGTTAAGACGGAGTTAAGAATATTCGTACATAGCAACGCATCATACGTGTACTAGACATTAATGTAACAAGTAAACGTAATTCTGATGATACATAAGCATTTACGAAATCCTTTGGTTGTCGTTGATTTTACCTTTGACGTTTGCAAGAGTTCCCTTGGCATACTTTGAAACAATAGCTTAGGAAACTTCTGCTTAAATACTAAAACGTAGCACGCTGCAGTGTCTGACTGACGTTTCATTCAAATTCAAACGATTTTCAGCACCTGGTTCTTCCAATTATAAATCATGCTACATTTTGTTTGTATCTTTACAATTCTGTTTATTTGGTGATTTTAGTAAATCCTACGTATTTGAAATATACGTAGAAGCTACAAGAGAAGATGGAAACATTAATTATTACTAAAAATATGACGAGAAGCATCTCAAATCGTATGGTAGTTACAGTTAAAAAAGACCCAATTTCTTTCTTGTCAAAAGCAAAATAGAACGACACGATCGATAAAGCCTAATAGAAGGAGCTTAATAACCACGAATACGTTAATCTTTGCATAATGTTTACGTTACTGAATATTCCATGTTGGCATGTGTCCCTCCACCCGAGTTTTTAAATGAAAGCACGCTGACATTATCTGTTCTCATTTGGAGAAAATGGGGGCCAAAGTTGGCTTTTGTGAGGCATAAAAGAGTTAGATGTGACCCGGCATCCAGCGCACAATGTCAAAGGACTAATGCCGCGTAAAGCCATTACCATCGTCGTTGGGATATTTTAATATACACGGGGATTTAGATATTTCATTCTGACAAATTCTCGGTCTCCCAACGCTGCTCAAAGGAAATTGAAGCGAGCGCCGGACTAGCCGACGGGCTGCAATAGGGCCGCGTATGCTGCACGCGATGCGGCTGGTTATTTTATGTTTACAGATGACTCGACGTCTCGCAATAAATATTGTTGTCCGGCCTACAAATCTTCGCGGCTTCGCATTCGTCCTTGTTTCTTTTTTCGTATTCATGAAACTACGCCGGACGTCCTCTCCTTTTACGTATCGTTCTTCGTAGCACCGGGCCTTCGCATTATGAAAATCTCAATAACGTTACCGATACACGCGTATCTTCGATTCGTGTCGATTTCAACGAGAAAGATAACATAAAACGTTCGACGAACACATGTAACCCTGTTATTGCCAGTTATACGTAAAGGAAGAAAAGAAATAATCAATCGTGTGACTAATCACATCCTATCAGACTGATTCTGCACAATACACGCCGCGACATTTTCACGAACATAAATAAATTCTAATACGAATGCGAATGGAGCGTAAAAACAATCCGCGATATGCACTCTGATGTGTTATCGGAGGCGTCGCTCGCCTTTGAAAACAACGTCGAGCGAGAACAAAATCAGCGAACAGCATTGTGACGTTCCCATAATAATGCATAATGGAAATCGATGGTATCGTTACGTTCGAACGAGAACGCGAAAAAAGTTTGCCGATTCGCGCAACGAGGGAAACGCTTCGCTAGAAATACACCTGGCTTGGTAAAATTGTTCTGAAGCGGCGAATTTAATTAATATAATGCACGCAGATCCGTAGTCTCCTTTAACCTCGATCTCCCAGCCGATCGACCGAGATGAATGCTTTGCCGTTCAGCCTGTATAAATCCGGGGAATACGCGGATTCGCGCGTCTTCGAACGCGTATCATGCTCGATGCACCTATGTGCAACCTTTATCCTGGATTATCTACATGCTCGATGGGGTTGTCGAGGTGTGTTGGCGGACGGCATGCTTTCGATCTGGCACGGTACGCGTCCGTTTATCGACGACCGGGAAGGAAGGAGAAAAAAACGAGGACGATTCCAGACGCGAATAATCCTGCGGAAAAGGAAAAGGTGCATCGATAAGCTCGTCGATATACGGCGCGTTCTTTGTTCGAGGGTTTCCGAGTACGCTGCCGCGGTTGCTATCCTCGTTTGAGTTACTGCTCTCTGCCTGCCGAGATGCTGTTATCGATGCTGTTCCCGGAAGGAGATAATGGAGATACGCGGCTATTCATCCCAGAGAAATGAAAGTCGAGTTTCCTCTCTGCTCTTTCTCTCTTGACTTTGCCCTTCGTTTGGCGTTTCAATTCGCGTAACATACACAGCGCGTCATTTAAGTGAATTCGAAGCTTTCAAAGGATTTTTGAAAAATTCTCTTTCGACTTTGCATTTGGAAATTTGGCGTTTGCCTCTGAACTTTCGCGATGTAGCTCTCGATTAAGTGAATTTCGGAGCTTTCAGAGAATTCTACGTTACGATGTTTCACGTTAAAGGATCTTTGACAAATTTTCCTCTACATTTGGAAATTAGTTTATTCAAGAGCTTCTTTTAAAGTCCGTCTTTGCATTAACGGCAAAAAGTATACGATGAATCGTTATTGTGTATTGCTTAAAAAAATTAAACCCCGAAAAATATCAAGTTTACAACATCAGATTACAGAATTGCACAAAAATTTTTCTTCCATTTTACATCTAGAAATTTAACATCCGTCTCTCAATTCGCAATATCTGTAGCATATAGCGTGGATTGTTGTCTCTAAGTTTCTGAATGAATTCTGTAGCTTACAGAGTGTCCCAAGTTAAATCGTTTTACGTTATTTTCAAGATGTCTAATATTCGCGACGCTAACATTACGAAGTTAAAACTACGGCGGTCAGTTTTCACGAAAGCATTCCCTGCGAGCGAAGTATCGATTAAACGGTTGATAGCAATTTCCTGCAGACGGCAGGTCGATTCGTTAACACGAAAATATGATACGGATTTTATTAGCGGGTGAAATGGAAGCGATTTTGTTTCTCGCGCGGTGGCACACTTTTTTGCCGGAGCTCGCGCGATTAACGCCGTGGTCTGCGTATCGTTTCGCGTTGTTACACGGCGCGGAACAGCTGGCCGAAGAGTTCAATTTTTGTCGCGCCGGAACAGGCGACGATTTAATGAAAACACTGGCGATCGTATTTCCATGGAAAAAAATCTTCCACCAAGAACAATTCCACTGTCACCTGCCGAACGTGTGTCACGTTTTCATTACGATCCAAACGAATTGGATAAGAAACAAGCTTGACAACAGGAAGACAGATTTTCGGATAAAACAGTATATCGGAACCTCTGTGAAACTAAACGTATAAGGATTTCAGAGCTGAAATAATTTACTTTACAGTAATCGTAAAGCACTTATTATTAATCCCAATAAATTAAAAAAGATTTAGTCCAAAGAATGCCTGTCTTTTATTCGTATATCATTTAGATAATTCATTTTAGGATAAAAGAAGCAATAATGTTATAGTAGATAATTTTCGAAGAAGGTGAAGAGACTATAATTGATAAGTTTGAAAGTCAGGAATAAATAATCCAAAATTACAATCTCCTAATTATTTTGTAATTTTCATTTCTTAAAACGTAATTTACGCTATATACGGTGCATATTTAATTTTTTCTTTGGAGCACGTAACATCAGTTGGTGACACGATGCAACCGGTATATCAGACGACAGTTACAGGCTGGTCACGTAAGGGATTAAATATCGTGCACAGGTGAGAATCCTCGTGGCTTGTTGCGCTTCGAGATTCGTCTGTCTCGTTATACCAACGTTTACAACAGACGTATAAAGAACCCGGCGATATCCTCTTGTTTCTCAACAATTATGTGAAAACGTGCGAAATAAAGAGAAGTAAGAACAGGTGAGAAACATAATACCGTCTCACGAAAATATTTCTGATTTATCAGGGTCGTTGCTACGCACGCTTAACGTTCCTGTTTATCAAACTGACTGCTTATCAATCACGTTAGCCGCGAATGATCTGTTCGACGTCATTGTGGCTGCCAGAGAAGCAGGAACAGGAACTTGCTCTATCTACTGTGACCGCGTTAAGGGAATCGAGGATATCTACGCGGAGTAAATCAGCCAGTATCCAGAATTGACGCGGAGCAACGAGGGGGCAGCTGACGGTGACGCTGCGGAACGAAATGATTGGCGTATCGGTTCGCCCGTGGGACCGATTCCGCCAAGCCAGGCCAAATGGATCGTCGATTTTTCCCTGACTACCTCTGGGAACTCCACGATTGCACGGAAAGTCGTAGAAACAGATGGAAACGGAGGCAGAGATTCAGACGATGCCAACGAGTCTTTTCGCTTGGTTGGAAATCAGCTTACGATACGTCGATCGTTAAGTGATATAAAACGGATTCCATATGAGCTATTAAGCGATTAATCGCTCGGATTCTGAGTCATAAACGGATAATTCCATGGAGAAGAACGTATCGCTTTTACGTTTCCCTCGAAACTGTTTAAGATGTATTTATGATCTGGTTCTGTCAGTTACGTAAGTCTCCTTCAGTTCAATCGAGTTAAACTCGATTCGTTTTAAATCAAAGGCTTCAATAACATTAACGTAGATTGATTTCAAGTTTATGTTCTTACACGACTTGAAATCATTTGAATTTGACTAACCAATTGTTAAATTTAAGATGGACAAAGTATACTTGGTAGATGGTTAGAGAAACTCGGGTTATTGGCAATATGACAATATGGGTTATGGTTACTGGCAACTTGATCAGGAAACTAATTAGCAAGCGCAAAATTGAATTTAATAATTGTTATTTCCTTCAAGATAACAATTGGAAGAATTTCAGTTTCAAACCTGGAGGCGTATTTCAAATTAAATTAAACAACAGTTTCACTAGATTCTACAAGACGATATCAAGTTGCTTGAACGTAAACGATTTGAAATAAATTAATTTCACTGATAAGGAGAAGCGTATACATTTATCCCATTTTATACAAATGAAAAGAATAGTTGTTCGAATTAAGATAAATCGACTAATTTGAAGGTTCAGGCAAATATCCCTGATTTCATTCGGAACGTAATGACAAAGAAGCAACTTCTTTGCTTTCCTATCAGTAGTTTCCTCATTCGTCTGGGGGAATAGTCCCCAGAATAGTTTTGGCGTAGATACAGTCACCGGACTATTGACAAATAAATTAGCAAAAGCTAGGATTCTGGCTATTCTAGGCTTCCATTAGGACCAGCTCCAGCGAGACGGTGAAACGCACGGTATTAGTCCGGTTGTCTAGCCTTCTACGGCCAGCCATTCGTCTCGGCTGGAAGATGGCTGAAAGTAGCTAATTTCGAGGTCCGTAGGTTCTACGGAGCACTTTTGGCGTTCAGGTATTTGGCGGATGTCATCGGGCAACGTCGTTGCCAGCCTGAGTTTCATGAAAGAACGGGATTTGCAGTTTCCATTGCGGCTCCACTACCGCATTTCCAGCGGTCTTATGGCCGGCAATTTTGTCTCTTGACTCTGTAGACTAGTTTGTCTTGACTTTGTTCGTTTAAGTAGAAATTGTGCCGCTATAGTGTCGTGGATTTTTGCAATATTTCTCTACAATGTTCCTTAAAGGTTTAAAAATGGAAAATAGTTGAGGAAGGATATTTTCGTCAAGGAGTTAAGAATTCTATGATGAAACGTTCGAATGCCATTTAATGGCTCCTGAAAATTTAAAATTCCATCGAAACTCTACTAGATATTTATGGGTCATTAAAATGTTTTCGGAATTTTGTAATTAAATAATCCTTTTTGTGATTAAATATCACGTATCCTCATATTATTAACGAGAATGTTAATAGATGAAGCGTCAAAGTACGAAGAATTTTATAATTAGGCATTCCAATCCAATTATATAAGTTCTCGAAAGTTCTATTGAAACTCTAATTTTCTAATATCCGTTTCAAGGTCCAATAAACCATTTCGAGGCGAAAGTGCTACTCCTAGCATCCTGATTCCTGAAATGTAGCGGAGTGTACTTACTAACTACCAGGATCTATCTTTATTCGAGTTTATCCCAGCGGACGAGCAGGCGGCTGGCCCAGCCGGCACGTGTAAGCTAAATAAGTTAGCAGCTTGTTCTGTTGTAATTAGTGTGGACATCGTTACGAGTTTCTTCGCGTCAGCGAATCAATAAATTGCCCGATGGAAGCCACTCGGACGATTACGAACGCAATGTCGTATGATGTTCGAGGAAAAATAAACAGGATGGGAAAATTCCGTACAGAAATCGATACGGTAGAATCTGTATCAACGTCAATCTCGTGATTTTTGAAACGAGAGCGTTTCCATCGTGGGAAATGGCGCCAGCCATTCAGTCGATGCAACACGCCATGAATGGGCAAAATGAAATCGTCGTGCGAATACCGGTGCGTTTTGCGTTCACCGCTCACCGAGCTGTAATTAACAACACGTTGGTTCATTATGGGGTTACATAATGTCGATCTATCTTATTACTGGTACCCGCTGCGGCGAAAATTTCGATGATACTCGCGTTACCAGCCTCTATCTATAATTTACTAAACGAACCGGCACACGCGTCGCTATTAATATCGAAACATAGGGCTCTCTAACAATTCCAGTTGATATACAGGGGACGTTTCTTTCATAGAATAATTCAATCAATATGGCTTTTAGGTTTCATAATACCATTGTTTTCGATCATTTGTATTCGTTTATCGTTGGTTCGATCATCCATTCGACGACCGTAATCGTCCATTTTCAAATATTTGAAAAAAAATTAATTTTAAGAGTGCGCTATAATACTAGGGTAGTAATATTAATAAAATTATATTACGTAACAGGGACAATGCTACACAATTTAAAGTTTTACCTTTTTAATATTTTAACTGTTAACTTTTAACTTTTCTTTTACAGTAAACAATTAGAGAGCATCGAAACCCAAAAATTATTAGGTAAATTGTAAAAAAGAAAAATATCGTTATATATGCAGTTCAGTAATTAATAACTCTCTTCTAATCATGCCACTCTCCCAGCAAACCGACGATACGAAAATCACAGGGGGAGAAATATGCTAAATTGGATGTTCCGTTTTTTATAAGGCAATTCTTTAAGAAATATTTCTCTTCTATCGAAAAACTTTCCAACAGATCAGAAAGAAAAATGAACGGATACGATTCTCGAGCCTCCCTATACAGTATTTAGTCAAATTCTCATCAAATTTCCACTCATTCATCCCCATGTAGAAAACACGACGCGTCAATAAAAAGGGACTTTCGTCGCCCTTATAACGAGAAGCTTGGTTGCCTCGTTTGTCAGGCTTAACACCAGGGATTCGTACAAATATGATAAGCCCAGGAATACGTCTAACGCATTAAAGAAAGTTATCAACCCCCTACGGCTCGCGGAAACATAAATTTTATTGGATAATACGTAACAATGCATCAACATTGGTGCACGCTAGTCTTGCCTACGATCCGTCGATTTGAATTTGATTATAGAAGACGTAACTAAGGGGCTGTATATATCTATCATCTATCCCACGAGAGTGGTGAGATACTGCAATTGAAAAGGTAGTTCCGATTAAATGACCAGGCAGCGAGCCGGCAAGAATAACCATACTGGAATAACGGGGCGTTTGTTATTGGACGAAATGTCAGCTCGTGCATTATTCAACGGGCACACCAGTATTGGTGTTGCTAATTCGATCGTGGATCTATGTACCTTCGTGGCCGAGTTATGGTTCCCAGGCGTTGTTGCTCTGGCTAATTAATACGCTGAAGTCAGACATTATATCGGACAGGTTATTGGCGTAATTTCGGAAAACGGCGCCTGGCTGGCTGGGATAGCTCGTGTTGTTGGCAAGCCGTGTGAACCAGCTTGACGTTTCGTCCTCGTACGTTCGTCGCCGAGGATCTCTCTCTCCGGAAGTTGTCGTGCTATAGACCAAGGGGGCGGTTTCGTGGACGAAAATGTAGGGGACGACAACAGAAACGTCGATAGGGATGGCGGTTAATAGCACTGTGGCGAATGGATTTTTCTTACCGCGCTTCACACTGATTTCGTACTTTCAGAGAGGAATTTTTAGGCTGCGAATTCCGCGCAAATAAATAGAACGAATTAACGTGGGAAATGAAAACGTTGAAAATCGTTTAAAGCAGGAAACAGAATTGCGTACAGTGTGATAATTCAAAGAAGGAAACAAAACGGCAAGGGTGGTGGAAAAAAGAGAAATAGTTGGAAATTCATTGAGGCCATTAAACGTCCGTTCCGATATCAATGAAATTACTTAGGGAACCGATTTGCTTGCTCGATCGGATTAATGCGATCGGATTCGAATACCGAAACGCCGGAACCTTACGCTGGATTTAATTAAATTTTCGTTCGGTGTACACGTCCGACGTTTTCGTTTCACCGTGATTCCATCCTCCTCCGCACACAACCCCCTTTTTTTTCGTGGCTTGGCGATAAACGTTTCAGTCCGCACCTCACGTGATCCGACGATACTCTCGCGAAAAATAATTACACGTCACCGCGAGAATATTTCAAGTATCGTTGCCTCTGTCGTTTGTTAAGGGGTGGCTTAACTAATTAAGAACAAAAGCATTGGGAACCCACGTGCGCGCTCCGAGTATTGCCTCTTAACGTGTCGAAAGACTACGAGACTAACAAAGTTTCCGGCTGTTCGGTGCTTTCATGTGGCTCACGTCTCACTCCGTTGCACTTTACGAGTGCAGTAATTGGGTCATTGCGTCGGCATCTCCGGGATTACCTTCAACTACGTTAAATTCCAAACTTTCGTTAAGTAGACATCATGCTAATGAGCAGCCTTGATATTGTTTATTTGGACTCGTGAAGACTACACCATCCGATATTCGAGGTTCTCGACGTTCTCGAGGATGACCAGAAGATAATGACGAGGACATCGGGGCTCGACAACTTTTCGAAAGTTTTATCCGTTTAAAGAATGCTATTGAGCCAGCAATGATATATTTCAGTTAAAATTTTGGAGCTTTTAACACTGGAATTTATATTCTTTCATTAATCAATTATATCTAATAATAGAATTTAACATTAAAATTTAGAAATTAAAGTCATCAAAGTGACGGATTGCAGGTTATTTAGAATTATTAGAATTATACGGATAGCATATTGGTAGAATTAATACTGACTTCTATGGAGACAGAAATGTGATTAATAATCACTGATTACAGGTACCTACTTGTTATAATCGTATCGCGGTAATTATAGTCATTCATATAGAATATATCTGGATATACATTTTAATGCTTGATAAGGCTGCAAAAATTATAATTCATGTTTAATTATTTAACGCATTCGCGTCTGGTAATTTTATGGAAATTACAAAGCAGAAAATGACAAGCTCCTGTAATTAAAGTATGAATAAGAATTTCAAGAGTATAATTTATTATTATTAATTCAAATATAAATCATCGTTTAGTCATGAAATAAAAAACGTAATATCACCTACGATCAATATACATATACATTATTAATTTATTAAATACTTAATTAATATACACATACGTATATATTAATATTAGAACAGAATAGTCAAAATAACCAGTACATAATTTTATATAAAAATTATATAAATTTATCCTTTGCATCCTTTCTCTCACTTTTTACAAGATCTATAGATAATCGATGCAACATCTCCGTATTTTGTACTTTTTCAGTCGTCACTAGTTCTAACGTCAATTAGCAGAGTTACATTTACACAAAATGAGATGTCACCATCACCGAGTACAAAGAGAATAAATCGAAAGAAACAAGAGAAGGATAAGAGAATCGTCCGCAGTAAATTCCCTTCATAGTAAATTCTTGAGCCCCGTAAAATCGCCAGTCCGTCACGGGGTGGAAAGAGAAATTTTCCTTTCCCGCGAGAAGAGATTTCTGGCTGGGGAAATCTGGCAGGGCCAGGAAAAAGCAACGACCCCGACGATTCCGAAGGTTGAAGCATATCAAACCGGCGGAATCGTATGGGGAATATAGGGATCCGAGGGGGTTGCGGACCCTTTTGCACGCGACATAAAAGTGTATTACATGTCGCGCGAAGGAAGAGGCGTCGCGAGGGAAAGCGGCGAAATTCTCGTGATACGTTCACGCGTGTGCATACACGTACAGGCTGCTTCATAATTAGTGGATAGCGAGCGAAGGGTAACTGATCCCTGACCTGACGGCGAAATAAACGCGAACACGTTGCTTGGTACGATCTATTATTTATGTTTTCCGTTCGCATCGTTTTACTGTTACGTTTTATCGTTTACGAGGATGAGAGTGGTTTTGAAATTTGGCTGGTCTGCTTTTCGTCTGACTGGCAAGAAGAATCGTGAAATTCAATTTTTTAGGGTTACCGCGAGAGAAATAAAATTTTCAGATAGAATTATGCCGGTAATGCTGATTTATAGTTTTCTATCCTGAATGTTATTAATCAGAGAGATTTTTCATTTCAGACTTTCTGTTGTATCGAGTAAAACGGTAATTTTTATATCTCAGTCTAACAATTCCTGCTTCGCCATCACATGGTAACTCGTGAAAGTATAGTATTATTATTTGAATACTTAATACAGAAAACCTTTGTGCTATGTTATATGTGTTGTACATTGAAACTCCATTAATATCTTACATGTATAATATGTAATAATTCTGTTAGCTAGGTTTGAAACAACTCTGCGTTTCTGTAGAAATTAAAACACATTTACTGGCGAAATATATTTTTTAGAAATCACAGCATTGTTTGATACAGTATGAAATGCATCTTAATCATGTGTAAACACTAGTGTCTTATAGCAAATATTTTTGCCAGTCACCCTATATTTTAGATTTAAACATCTTACCATTAATTTTCGTAATGTACGGAAATGTCGTAATGGATTTTAATTCAAACTCGTGCCACTGACAGGGCATTAAGATTAATCACAGCATAAACAAAAATCCCCATCGTTATTTGAATATTAAATAACAGCAACGGGAATGTTTCGTTGGTTTCAAGGGACCCTCCAGCGTTTTCCAGTACGCCTTAGAGATCATAGACCGCGCGTTTAAGCGGGCAATCCCAAAAATGGCGTCATAAATAAGCTAAACGCTGTTCGTTTTGCTCCTCCGCTCGAGGAATCACCCCATGGTGAGAGGCACACGTATCGCCAATTATAGAGCGGTCTGTACACGTGCGCACACAAAGAACGGGCTAAGGGATGGTTTGCCACGTGTAATTTGTCTGCGTTACGTTACTTGGAAGCTCCGGGATTCCAACGCCCCCTCTAATATAAAAAAAGTGCAATCTTCCTCTCGGCAAAGCGTGTGCCGTTGCAACGCCAACACGAGAAATTCGTATTTCTAATGTGACATGCCGGATTATGGGATTTATCGGAAGTTTCAGCTGTTCACGCTGACAACAGACCCTCAAATAGAAGAAGAATCTCCATCGAATAACGATCATCCGAGAATTCAAATACTTTTATTTAGAACACTAATTTTCTAGATATTTTTTCTATATTAAAGTTAATTTATATCTTATTGTATTATTACTAACGATCGATATCGTCGTGTATATAACGGCAGAGAAAGGGAGAGAAAATTTTCTTCTGCCAATACTTATTTATGGAAAATGTCGATCAACCAGGAGAAAATCTATAATCTTAATGCTTTCATGGATAAAATTTTACTTCACTATATTTTATTTTTATTTTAGAAACCCAACGAGGCGAATAAATACACTTTAGCATTAAACGAAAAGTAGGAAAGTAGAGAATTCAGATGAGTGAAATTTCATCCACAATGATGTTGAAGGTTTAATTCCATATTACATATGACGAAAATAACGTTGCTTACAAATCGCGAATATTAAGTTTACTTAATAAAAATGTCAAGTCGCGTGATCTTTATTAATAATACCGAACGAGCCTAATATAGATGCACCGCTAAAGCGGTTTAATTTAAAACGACATACTCATCGAGGTTCCCATTGTCACCCTCATGATACACAGGCCGCAATTCTCCGTTCACGATCTGGGCAATAAAAACCTTCCAGCTCTCCATGTATCAACCCTTCGTAGTTTCAGCCCCAAAGGCTTAATTCCAGGGGGTTAGGCCAACAGACATTCTCACCAGGGGAAATGTCCCTTGATCCAAACTGGGACTAACCACGCGAATCTTCGTCACGATATTTTCCAACTCGCGCAACTACATACGATTTATTACATATTGCACACGCTCGTTTCGTTACAACAACGAGCTCGTATCATTCCGAGTGGCTTCTTCAAACTTCTGATGTGCAACTCTAATGCACACAGGTGACGTATTTAATTTACAACCGTGAAAACTTTGCATCCACGCGCTACCTTAATTACACGAAAAGCTCTGCAACTCTGAAATGAAAATGGAACAGAGTTGGTACATCGTTGGTTCTTTCTTCATTAGATCTCGTTCTTGGTACAAGCAAAATCGGTGTATTCTAATTATTTTACGAAAGAACACGCTTCCTGGTTTCTTCACTGCTAAATATAACACCAACTTATGAACGGGTTCTGAAAAAGCTTGATGCATATGGTGGAGGACAAGCAAGCGTTTGTTTCTTTTATCTTGTGTCTTTTTCTCGCAGTTGTACTCAACTGCCAGTTAATTAAACGAAAAACGAAGAACGACGTTTGTTTCCTTATGACTCTATATTTACTTCGTTGCAATTCTTTTCTTTGGAATTTGCTGGAATTCGTTTCTTTTATGACGATGGACGATAGAAATCGTAGATAAAACGCGGAAATATTCGAACGCGTCTGGCGATCAAACATAATTTATGCTAAAGTTACATTTAGACGATCATAATTAAATAGGATAATGAAAATGGATAAGTATATATAACCATGCTCCTACTTCAAGAAAAATGAACATTAATTTTGCAAAACACCTATACATTTATAATAATTACAGAACTCGTTAATTCTAACAGATTTGGTTCGAGCGTTAAATATAAAAGAAGACCGTATCCCAAACGTATCGATCCTTTGAACGAGATTCAAGTTTCTTCTATCCCCTACAACGTCTCAAATTCCTTATTTCAATCCCTCAAAAGTCCAAATTTTAACTTCTAATCTGTTTTATGATTTATTTCTCATCGACTATACGATACTATGCACCGTTACTCTATCGATAGCTACAACTATCAGTTCATTCTCTATCGAGCACCTCGCTTTAGACTTTAGAGTTTCCACTTACAACTAGCACGAGTTATCTAGCTGTAACTCAGTCTCGTCGAGTAAGGGCGCAATTATAACCTTTTCCCCTGCATGGCTGACCCCGATTTCCAGGCTGACAGCATACTGGCCCATTCTACTGCCGCGGGCACGGCGATGGGAGGGCTGGATTTCGTTAAGTTTTAACGATCGCCAAGTGTAACATCGCATTCTCCATTCGTCCGGTTAACGGTCGTTAAAACGAATCGGGCCGTTCTCTATTCCACGGGGGTGATTTGCGCGTTCCGTTCGCATTGTCATCCGGTCCCTGACGGGGTGGCCGCGTAACCGCGCCGCGCGTAATGAAACTGTCTCTTCCTCTTTCGCCCGATATTCTTCTCCACGTTCTTTTATCACATTTGGCCTGGATCGTCGCGATTATTTCTCGTTTGCCGTTCGCGAGGATCGATTACGGGTAGAAAATTGACGCTCGATTGCATGAAAGAATTCCGTGATCGTTACCATGCGGAATTGTTTCTAGGTCGCCGGGTGACGTTGCCGATACCGAGTTTTCGCGCAGGAATTTCCTGGTGAAACTCTAGTAATACCTGCAGTTCGTTCGGATCGAGATTTAAGTTCGACTGGAAACAAACTGGACCGGTGTAATCTCGTTCCCGTTACCGGAGTTACCGTGTGGAACGCGGTCGACCTGAAACTGCTTCTAGCCTTTCGCCCTTTCAGTTTGATGTAAAGGCTACCAAGGCTAACTTTGAGATTCACTCGGTTTATGCGGGACTTCCTAGGTTCTCTCGTTTTACGTATTTCTTCCGGTTGTAACGTCGTTATCGATAGATATTTCTTTCTTCTTCTCATCTCAATTATTTACCGAAATCTCATATTCCCGATTGCTAGTACGCGACTGTACCAAGTTCCAGAGTCAACAACGGAACTCTTCATTTTCTATATTAATAAAACAGAAAACTTTGAAGATGGTTACCGCTGATCCCCAGCTGCAGCGCAACTTCAAAGTTTCGACTAGTAACGCCTGTGTCTGATCATAATTCCATTTCCACTGGCGAGATAAAGGCCGATCTCGTTGCTGTGTCCGGCTTAACTCGTACAACGTCGTTGGTAATCACCTTGACGCGGCCTCGTTACACTGGAACGTTCTACTAATTAGCCAGTTTCGATCGTGTCTTGATGATATGTGCGCAATTATTTATGCAAATCAATCCGGTTTAACCGATTTGATTTTATATCGCGTCTGGTTGGGGTCAGGAACATTAGTTAGCATGAAATCGGGCGATGCGATGGTAGGACGATTTCGAGAATCGATCGGCCGGATCGGTGGGTCACAAGAGGGGAAACGCTGGAAAGTAGGGTTGGATCAAAGCGGTGCAAATGAGGAGGTTAACGGCCTTCAGGCTAGTTACGTTTCTCTGTATGCTCCGTGTACACGTAACTACATGTGTGTCCAGCAGGCTGGTCGCGTCGCCTCGTTAATATTAAGCATAAGGTCAATAAGGTGAGCGTTAAATGGAGCGGACGTCGCTTTGACTGGCGCTTCGCGACCGCCTCCAACGCACTCGCCATGATAAAACTAAAGCCTTCGCGTAGGTTCAGTCGCCGAGAAAAGCCTGGTTGCTTTATGGGATTAAATAATGATCCCGGTTACCAATGGTTACTCTTCTTGATGTTTGCTTGCGTAGAATTATTTTCTGTGATGTTTCTCTGCTGCTTCTCTGGAAGTTAATACTAGAAACATCGCAACTTCCTTCCCCTTTTTTTTTCGATATTCCCTTCAAGCATACTTTAAAAAGAATTGCTGAAGAGAACTTTAGGCTATTATTTTAAACAATTTATCAGAAAATAATAATTGACTTTCTGTATAATTAAAAGCTCATGTATAATTATATTTATTAGTGAAAACAATAACTTTCGCCAATGCGTTGGTGAATCAAAACGATATGTCTGGTCTTTTACTTAATTTTAAAGGTGAAACGTTTGATACGATAACGCGAAGGCGAATCCACTCATTCATCTGATCGAACTTTCCAACGTCGTATCAATTTCCAAAGATTTTCAAAGTGCAATAAAAAAGAGTGAATTTCAGTGAGGGTTTATTGGAGCAGTAAGACTTTTCTGATAACAATTTCTGCCCCTAGAAACTAATTTTACGAGAGCGTCTTCCAATGCGTCTTTCATCCCCGTATAAAATTACCTCGAAAAAGTTACGTGGTCTTGGCGAACGAAAAAGGAACTAAAATAAGACGAAAAAGAGGAAGACCGGGGAGGAGCAGAAGAGAAAAAAAAAATAGGAGAAGGAAATTCTAAAAAGACACCGATACTCTTAAACCTTTAGAATGGCCAGGGGGTCACGCGAGTTCACCAACGGAGGAATCAAATGGCCTCTGAATGCTCGCTTCTCCTAATGAAGCTTCTGAATGCCGGGTTTGCGACTCTAACCGGAAGACTGATGCACGCCTTCCCCTCTCCCTGCCCAGTATTAAGAAAATAAACTTCCTTAAACCAAGTCCTGGAATGCCCTCTCGTTAGTTTTCCCGATGCCAAAGAGATGGAGGGGGGGATATATATATTCCAGAGTTTGAATGCAGCTTCTGGACCTGCTCCCAACCGCCTCTCAACTCCCCCAGCTTCTTCTTCTTTCAGTCCGGGCAAAAAGAGTCGAAAGTAGTTTACCGTCTGCGGATATAGAGGATTCTATGGAATATTCGGATCGATCTCTCCCGCAGGGAAGGGAACGGTCTCTCTGTTTGGCCATTGAGAAAGACGACAAGGAACTAAGGGAAACGGAGGAAGCCGAAAATGATCCGAAAAATATTGTTCATCGACGTTCAACCCCGTTGACCGACTTTCCATCTTTCCTTCGACGACCCGCCGGGGTAATTAACAACGCCGAGCTATTAATTTCCGCATTAATAATCGCCTCAGGCTCTTTAACCGACAATTATTCTGGCACTTTCAATGGAGCAACTTTAACTGCATTGAGAACGAGAACTTCGTATATTTCTTTCGATCCACTTTTAAAATGTGTATATGGCGGTGAAAGAGAGTCAACTGGATCGTTATTTAAATATTCGAGGAGTTTGTGAACTTTGTTTAAAGCGGGTCGATATGGAATCGGTAACAACTATCACGACTATCGTAATTATCGAATATTCTCAAAATGGAAATTTCGTTGATTGGTTATTGCAGGTGATTGGATTTCATGTGTCAGAGATGCGAGAGAAAGACGCATAGAGATTCGAAGCTTTAATTGGATTTTAGAATATTTTTAATTAATGATCGTCGAGTTGAATCGCATTGCGTTGTTTTCTATCGTATTTAATGTATATCGTGTATATATATATTATGCTATACGTAATATGTACATTGTGCATTTTATATTTCAGAACAGTTCTAGCAATACTAAAAATACTGTAATAAAAATTTCTATAATATTGGGTCACAAATATTCAGAACTCTATCGTTCACAAATTTAATATTCTATCGTGTGAAAGTTCTAGGTCTATTATTGGTGCTATACGCGTCGTGAATCCCATCGAGGGTGTTATGAATATGTTCATAAATTATGTGGGATTAACCCAGTAGGGCGAGAAGAAAGGGGACGACAAAATCGATAGAGAGACAATTTGTTTATCGAAAACGAAAGGTTAACCCCTTAACCTACGATTTACGTTCGAGAATGCCCGTAATATTTACGTTTGGTCCGATCATCTACTACGGGCTATGTCCGTAATATTTACGTTTGGCCCGATCATCGTACTACGGGTTATGCCCGTAATATTTATGTTTGGTCCGATCATATACTACGGGTTATGCCCGTAATATTTACATTTGGCCCGATCATCGTACTACGGGCTATGCCCGTGGTTGTAGGTTAAGGGGTTAAACGTCTAATTGCGAGTAACGGGTACGAGAAGGAAATTAATAGTCCGGCTGGTTGCTTGGATGTAAAGACGTCTACCTACTAATTAAAATCTCTGTTCCCGGATGAACCGACAGCAGAAGACTGTAGATAACTGGAAAGCTTCACGTACCTTTTCAAAGTGATTATCTCACAAAGAAAGAGGAGCCTTTAATCCAGCATGAAGCTGGACATTTAATTATAAAAAATAATACTCACTTGAAAAATGATTTTTCCGCTTAAAAAGAAGCTTTGTCTAGAAATTCTTGGCGATTTTCACATTAAAGTTCTCCATTTTTTTCTTCCTCGTTGGGAAAGTTCTCTCAGAGTTAACATCGTTAACCGTGACTGATTCTCGTCACGAAAATCTGAAACAGTCTGCGCTATTCAATTGTATCAGTTATCCGTTTTTTCTCGAACTAAAACACAATATAACATATTATACATTATTAATATATAAATAACTTTATACTTCTTCAAGACAATCAACAATTCCCTTTCATCGTGTAAATCAGATATTCCTCAACTTCGCTTCTCCCTCCCTGGAATTATGCAAAAGTACGATCATAATAGAATATCTTAAAATTTTCTCCCGAGTATTCTCAGATATAATCTAAAGAAAAATCCTCTCACCCTAACTGTCTGTAACCTTAATCAAGTACAAGTACTAAAAAAGAATAGTTCTCTTACATCTCTTAAAACAATCTTAAACATCCACCATTCTTTCACCACCATTCTCACTATTCTACATAACTCTTCTTCCCCTGTACAACCATCGTCCATCCTCTCGGCTGAAGTCGATCGGAATTAAGCGTCGACCATTACGAGAGCCCTAAAACTTTCGAAGGTGAACGTAAGAAGACTAGAAGCCAGTGGTCGATTCACTGACCCTTTCCTGCCCATTTGAATTTTATACGACGGGTCTCGAGGAACCCGTTGACAAATTCCATTCCCTTAAGTGGAGGCGCGGCTGACGTGTCGGGTTTCGTTCTCGTTCCTCCGTTCTATTCAGCCGGCGAGTAGCTTGACGACGTGGCGAGATACACCGAAACTTTCTCCGTCCCGGGCACCATCGTTTTCTTCCTTCTCTGTGTGTCCCGCCGTCTTTTCCCTGTGCGAGTAACCACCTTCTGCCAGCCCTTTCTCACCCCTCGCTTTTCCCCGTCTTACTGGGAAAGCTGCTGAGAGGAGCATCCCTTTTCTGGCCCCCATACTTCACCGATACCGTGTCCCGACTCCTCTCTCCACCTTTCGCCCGCCCCTTTCTGCCGCGTAGCTTTGCTCTCGTTACACTTCGGCCCTCGTGCAACCCCAAAACGTTACGCTTAGTTTGATTCAGCACGTGGTACCAGCCACTTGCTCTATCTCTTCCACTCTTTTCTCTCCTCTTTCTGTCTCCTACCCCTCTCCACGTTCCACCCCTCTATATTCTACGTTCTCCCTCTGCCCGATTTCGACACCCTCACGATGCGAATACTTTTCACGTCCGCCGGTGCGAATTCGCGCGCTAATTGCATGACGATCTGTAATCGAGGCGATCGACCGAGCTTTTTTCGAGATGGATCGTTTGAGAGAGAGTTGATGTTTAGGGAGGGAATATTTCTTAGGGTGGAAATACTCTGGCGGAATCTTGATGATTATTAACTGACTGATTTTTCGGGAGCAAAGGTTAAATAGAATATAGGGAATTGCGATAATTTTTTTCTTTTTTCGCGATTTCCGTCGAAACGTTTAACTTCTTGCTTTTTCAGATAAATTTTTTAAACAGCTGCTTCGGGTTTTATTGGCGATTGAAGTATAAAATTTGTGTTAAGGGAATGGAAACGAATAATCGATAATGCAAGGAGAGAAATAAATTTTTGAAAATCATCCTGATACTCAAAAATTCACCGATTGTAAATCTATGAAAAATTTCTATAAAAAAAAAAAAAAATAATGTAATTTGGTGATTTCAATAATTCTGTCAGTTTTAATGTGAAATAATGTTAAACGTGTACCTTATATCCAAATATCATAAACGTTTTGTTAAATCTCATATAAATTCTTCTTAGTTAAAAGAGCCGAAGCTGAAGTTCAAATTCAAGCTAATCCCCGTCACAAATCTAATATTCATTTACCGGGTCGAAACTATAACCGCTGCCATCATATATACCTCCAGGTTATATACGGCAAAAGGTTATGTTAATTTCTGACCGTGTGCTTATTCCAACTTGTACCATTTTCCATTATTAATCAAAAGGAATTTTTAACTACCTCTCGGGAAGAATTACTTTTACTATTTTTCTGTTGTTGAAAAACCAGATAAATGAAGCTGCCAGCTGGTTTCGAGAGACTGGAAAACATTCAACGTGCTCGCGGTTTAATGTATAGTTAAATACTCAGGTGTAACGTTTGCCTGGCTAACCGGGTTTCATTTTTAACGGCTCGTCGCCGCTTTCGTAAACGGGAATAACGTTGAAATGCAAACAAAATCACGGAGAAAAGAGGCCGCGAGGAGGCGAGGGAGGGGAGGGTCCGGTTTGAAGCGAAAAGCGAAACTCCGGGACGACACGGAATTTCTGGAATTTCCAACAGCCCCGACTGCTTTACATATTAACTAATTCCGCTATCTGGCCTGGCAACTTTGGATTAGACGATTCCCCAGTTAGCAATACCGCATAATGCGATGCAATGTTCGAGGTTGATTGTAAGTTCTCTCATGGAAATTGTCATTATCATTCGCTAACCGGTTGGTTAGTGCTAATGTAAAAACTACTCCGTTCTCGTAGTTTCGTCTGTCTTTCCTGAAAAAGTTTCTGAATTTTGCACGTCGTATCATTCGTTTCCACCGAGTTTTACGGGTTCCCCTCTCGCCATACAACATTCGGTGTAGGTATCCTTTGTTTTAATTCGAAATCCATTACTGTTAATCAAGTTTCGGAACGAAACAAAATTTCAATCCATTCTGAGGGAATTAAGGACTTTTGTCAATTATTTTAAACGAAAAAGAAGAAAAAATAGGGGACGCTGATATTGGGAATATCCGTGTTGGAAAATAGTGAAACATCGATGCAGGGCGGGATGACAATATTTTTCCTAAATACAGGGGAAAATCATTTGCGCGTAGAGTGTGATACGGTAAACTGGTCCGCTTTATGAACGATTGAACGGAATCGAAATGGTCCTGTGCTTTTTACGTGGCCGTGCACGCGAATAACGTTACATGGATCATTTTTGTGTCGGCGCATCATCTCGTTACGTTCCACGCTCTGATGAAGTCATCGGGGGGCAGCGACGAAAAAGGGTAGAATTGAAAATTGCCGCGATAACGACTACAGGAAGCCTCGTCGTTTGAATCGCTGAAACAATGTCCGCCGAAAAATCATAAGCTAGAAGACACGATTTCGTTCGATACGATTGGATTACAAAATTTATCGAATATCAAATGGACTATAGCATAGTATGGACCACGATATATTAAAGTTATAAATTGAATTATCGAGTAACAGTGTCGATTGTATCTTGGGACTGTGAACTTTAAACGACACGTGATTAATAATGTTGCACTTACTTGCAACTAATATTTCAAGAAATTCGTAAACGAAAAAAGTTGTAATGTAACTATTTCTCGTGGGAATATATTGCACGAAATAGGTTAAACGTTGTTTTTTAAAATTATTTTGTTGGCCAATTAGAAATCTGATGGGTGATCAATAAACTGCGGATGTTTATGCATATTCATATTTTTATGAACAGTAGTAAAAATATAAAATCTGAATAGAAATTTTTTTTATGCACTAAATATTGTAACGAATGTTTTTATGTTGGATATTTCGTATATCTTTACATTTGTGTATTCCGTATATTTCTGCACGTATAAATTTCCCATAAATATTCGCGTACTAGTGATCAATGTTCCATGATATGAGCACAGTATATAAATATATAAATATCGAGATCCAGCAGATATAGACCAATATCAATATGTCATTCAACCCACGGAGAAGCTATGCTGGTGAAAGATCAGATACGATTTCTAGAGGATCCGGAAGACTCAAATCGTAACAATGAATTACATTGACTGCGTATAAAAAATTTCTTCCATTCCTCTAGCAATTTCTCTGCCCTGATATAGTTACAATCTATCGTGAAGTTCTAACTTCGTTCCAATTAACGCCCGATTAAATAACCTCCCGTTAATTGAATCCATTATCTAAGAATCAGGCTATTATATAAATCAGAAAATTCCAATTAAACGAACTATGTTTGTTCCTTAACAGATTCTTCATCTTCAAGTTACATAACAAAATGACGAATAAATGTAGAAAAATATTCGTATGTATCTTCTTCTTGTTTTTACGCAATTAAACAGCATATTCTTCTTCAGCTTCTATGACCATTCACTCACAAAATTCTCAGACTTTTCGATCCCTTTTCGACAACCTTAAACATAATTACAAATCCAAAACGATCCACGCCAAATCCTGGTAACCCTATATAAACAATGTTCCACTGTGCTTCGACTATTGACTTTAATCTTACGACCTCACTATATCACGACCCCTATCATACTCCTAAAACCTCGAATCCCCAGAACATCAGCGAAACATCGCAATAGCTATGAAATCCATCGTTTCTTCAAGGCTATGGGCATCCAAACTGCCTCGTGCAGCACGCACGAGGGTTTCGCTGGTCTCGTGAACTACGAAGGTTAATCAATTCCAGACGCGGCGGCGTTTCCGCAGACTTAATTCGTGCTACGGTGCAGGGGGCCGTAGCTCGCCAGCTTTTCCCATTATTATCCGACGTACGGAGGGTTGGAAGCGCACCACAAGGGAGTCTGATGCCGCGAGCTGCCTTCCAAGGATGAGGCAAGACCGTTCCTCTCTCTCCGTGTGGCTCTTGTTTCCCTTCTCTGCGTGTTGGCTTCACTCTCCCTCCCCCTTGTTCCCCCTTTAGATTCACCTCCTTCTGTTTCCGAGTCCGGAGCTACGTTGTAGCAACTTTGTTCTCCGGAGAAATTCCCCGTAGCGCTATCTACATATTTGATGTCGCCTCGTCCACTCCGCTAATGCTTCTCGTTAGAAACTTACCGCTTACCCGCGACCCGTGTGGTTTCTCTGCTTTCTCTTTCTCAACGTTTCACCTCTGTCCTCCTACCGTTTCTTCGTCCCTCCTCCACCAACCGCCGGTGCAGCAACTCGCTTCTTCTCATTGTCTACGGTCTGCTTCCTTGGTGACCCGTCCTCCAGCCCGGGGTCAAAGCGTGAGGTTTTAACCTGGAACGGTAAACGCTCGTCAAAACGTCGACGACCACCGTTGGTTAGAGGGAACTTGGCGACTCTGTCCACGGAAATGGACGCTGTTGATCCGGAAATGGTCGACGGAGTTCTTCATTTGATACTTTCTCCTTTACGAGGGGATTTTATTTTTTTTTGATAATGATTGTTATTTTTTGATAACGTACGTACTTGTGTGTATTATCGTACACATGTGTGATCCACTTAGAGATCGAACTGTATGAATAATTCTTAGTTTTAATATTAGAATGTATGATTAGCGTTCAAGTTTTGAGAAACTATAGGATTTAAGTTCGGAGTAATTGATTGGTTTCGTGTGATTTGTAAGCGTATTTACCTCACAGTCGGTGATCTAATTTTATGATATTCCTGTGTAGATGGTTCTTCGATGAATTTTGCTCCCCAAGCATTTCGTTATTCTGAGTCAGTGTGAGATCGGGGGAAATAGAATAGAACGTTGATAAATTTCCATCTTTCTGCTACGTCTATACAATTTTTCTTGTAATGCTTTAATAACGATTGAAATATCGTCAACAGAGAAAACAGAACTTGTACAGTTTCATATTACAGAATTATTTCTAAATTTTCGTTCTCGTTAATGGATAGATATTATCGTTGTAATATCTGCAGCCAGAACAATAAAAAGATAAACATATTTTCTGTTACATCGTAGAATATCCATATATTTTTTGTTTCATGTTTTTCTATTTGTTGTTCTGCTGTGGAATATATGTACCTCTAGATTTTTAATATAACAATATTCTCTTCCATTCAACCCGCATATGCACCCTGCCGGCTCTCCATTTTTCAATTTCTCACGATTATCGTTTTTTCCGTTTCTATAACGACGTTCCGTGCGAACAGAAAGAGACAAACGCGGCAGAATATTTCGCGTAGCATTCCAGGTCGTCCAGGTCGTCCCGTATCATCCGTTGCGTCGTTCTCGATACGCCATTAAATTTTTCAATTTGCTTCTTCTAACTCGTTCGACTCTTATTGCCTTGTTCCCGCTATTCGAGTGCAGCTCTCCATAAGCGGATGCGCGAAAGGAACGCGCGCACCGATCGAAAGGAGAGGACGGAATAAAAATCAAAGGAAAAAATCATGCACCTACTCCGCGAGCACGGTTCCCTCTAAAGGAAGAGTTTTTATTTTCGTTGTTTTCCCTCCGTGTTATTAAATTATTCAATTTCTTTTTTCCCCTTTTCCTCCTCGTTTCCCGATGCCCGTTCCAATAACGAAAAAATACCAGAGTTCTGTGTAACAAAATACTCCACAAGAACTATATTGCCCGGTAAATGAATACATATTCACCCGGCTCAATCCTCCATTTCTATTTCCTTTAATTCCGTTTCGTTCCAGAGTAAATTGTTAGACGCCGTTTCGAATAATCAGAACAGATGTGAAACGAAGAAATGCTTTTAATAATAGAGAATTATTTCCATCTTTAATGATTTTTCATCTACTATGTGATCGCGGACTTTTATTTATTATTCATTTTTATTCTAATGAGCAAACAGCGTTTAATATTTGAGAAAAATTCAAGTATACGAGAAATCGTACGTGTTCACAACGATCCGTGCATAGTTTCTTTATTGTTAAGAAATATTTTAATATAAAAGCAAAATGATCGGAAGAACAGTAGGATTAAGATAATATCTGTCCAGCCAATATGCAGAGCATAATTCGTGGTTGCAGATAATACGACTGGAGAGCAAGGGGTGTGGCTCATTTTGCGAAGTTACGTTTAACTGAGCTCTGACTAAGCCCGTTATATATTCCAGGCCGTAAACTCGTCATTAAATCAGGCGCTTCGGTTATTCGTAACTTATCGCAACGTTTGAAGATCCATCCTATATACGTGATGTTTCTAACAGTCGGTTTCCTTTGAAACATCACAGCGCCCCTATAAACATAGCTATGTCTCACCCTCGTCACGTTGAACATCGAACAAATGCTTTTTATTTTCCGCTCGAATCACTTTCGCGCGTACAGCATCCTTCAGCTATTCCTCGTCCAAAGTTCTCGCAGTGATATCGCAAGGAAATATTGCCTGATATAAATTCGATCATGCGTGTTCGTAAAAAATATCTCCAACTTTCAGAAGATATATTTTCACGATCATTTTTTGAGAAAGTTTCCCTTCAATCTTAAGAACTAGGTCTCGAATTTAGCTGCTCGCGTTATGACAATACCATCCCCTCCATGGTTACAGCAATCCTCTTTACAATTCGACGAGTTAAATCCACGAAAGTTGCGCGGAGAATGTTCCCTTTCGAACAGCTGATGACATTCCATCAAGTTACATATGTATTATTGTTTACATTCCATTTGTTCAAAGTTGATCCTCCCAATCTAAAATCGTCGAAAGCCCTACGAAATTTAAATCGCAGACCGATTTAGATAAAAATTTATAAACGAAAAGCTCGTGAACCTTTTACAGTTTCAAGGTTTTTGCTGCGTTAAAATTTGCATTCTTTAAGTTATCTCTGTGGCCTGGCTTTGTCCCTAAATAACGAAACAGGGGATCTTTCGCTGGCTGCGACAGCCATTCTTCGCGGTGGCCCCCGGCCAGAAACGGCCGAGTTTTTATCAAGCTCCTACGGCGACGCCTTGAAATTTTACGCAGCCTTTCGCCCGTTTACCGTCGTAATTCACGGCGAATCTCCATAGGGCTCTAAATATCTTAACAAGTTTAATACTTCGGCCAGGCTGGTAATTTTAGCGAAGGGCCCCCTCGGGACTTGAATTATTTTCATCCGGTCCCTAGACCACCGTGATATTTTTCCTTTCCGCGTCGTTCCATCGTCGTGCACGTCTTCTTCGATACTCACCGGATTCACGACGATTTCCATGAACAATTCGCGGAAAATACGAACTACGCGTTCGAAGCGAGAAATCATCCTGAGAATCTTCTAACGGCGCGTGAAGATCATAGGTGTTCTTGAGTATTTTTTGAAAGAAAGTGGTTGCGTTGGAACTTTCTTACGTCGAAAGATTTTCAAATGGCCACTTATCTAAATGTCTACGACCTTTATCGCGTACTTTGCGATATTTTGCATACGATATGTCCTAAAGAATATGGATTATAACACGGATTACATTGAATATATCGAATTATATGCTATCGACATTATTATGTATAAACTTTTGAGACTTCGCATCCAAATATTCACCACCTGCATAAGAATCCATTTGTCTAAATATTCACGTACATGTATGTTTCATTAAAAATAAGAATTCATAGTTTTTTGTTCTTAAATCGTGTGGTAGTAAGCGTGCGTGCCTCTTACCGTGAAACAGCTGCAGCGCGGATGTTCTGTTGAATAAAAGATACACCTATGTCGTTCCAAATATGCACGATAAATCATTTCAACCTGATTTTCAATTTACACGCTTCGCGAGTTTCCACTTAAAAATTGCTGAAGATATCTATGATTTTCGTTATCAGGCATGGGTTACCCTCTTAATTTATTCATTGCTATTCAGCTGAAGTTCTCGCGAGCTTTCACCGGTTGTTAATTAGTTTTCTTGCTTTCTGTTAAAAGATTCACGATTGGAGAAAACAGTAAACTATCCTAGATTTCCAGTGGAAAATGTAATTATACAGGGACCGTATCGTTTCACGTGTAAGTCGCACGGGGATGAATTCGCATTGTGACAGATTAACTTCTTCTCGCGTGGCGAATCCTCGCTATGATATATCGCGTTTCACGGATTGAATCGGAAGGATATCGATCATCGCGTTAAGTAGCTTTCACGGCACAGGGGACATCGGATCTGGACACATGTGCGGAACGAATCGCCGCAATTTACCGATGCGAATCGGTGACACATGAATGGGGAAGACGGTCGATCGCGCGTGCTAGGGGTAGCAGACGGTGCTTTCTCGCACAAAAATTCACCCGTTTCTACCTTTTCACCCTCTGGAGTGGCTTCGATGGATTTCGATAAAATTCCAAATTTCTCCACGCCACGCGCTCATTCCATTTTTCTCCGGTCTTTTAACCGATCCCATTCGTTTAATGGGTGTACTAATTTTTGTCATCGCGGACTTCTCGCATGGAATCGGTCGGCTGTGAACTTTTCTGCTATTCCGCGCTTTAATGGCCTGTAATGGGAACATTTATCCGAGAAATTAATTCTATAAAATCGTATCGTGAATCATGGTACTTTGTTCTGGGTATTTTCGAACCTTGGTACCTTTACTTTTACCGTAACAATATCTTTCCTATATAAATATTTAAAATTATTCTGCGTACGACTGTGAGAATAGAAAGGAAGTTTTAGTTCTTATTTAACGTTCGAAGGCCCCCTGACAGAAACGATTCTCGTCGATATTCATTTTTCTCTAGAAAAAAAAGACGAAACTCTGATACTCTCGATTGTTGTTTTTCTTCAACAATGTGTTCATTGCATCATAGAATTTTTACGAATATATCTGTATTCGTATTAAGAATTGTATGTAATTAAATCATGCAGCAACAAATGACCATGTTCCGAGTCTAGTTTTTTATTATTAGGATACATCGTTATCTTGAAAATCTTTCAAGCTATTGAACGGTTAAAAAAGACAATTGTCAGACACTTAGAGGGATGCACGATAAATACGATATGTTGAAATATCTGGAAAATAATTACGTGGAAAGAACCGATCGAGACTCGATTTAGAATGACGAGGCTGTAGAAAAAGTGGCGTGCACGGTTCCTCGTTTTCGACGATAATAACCGTGTAAAAGGACGCAACTGACCGGCCCGCGTTTTATTTCCACTTATCACGTTATCTACTTTCCCATTACACGTTCTTTCCACGCCATGTCCTATTGTTATTGTCGCTACTTAACGCCACGTCCAACGGCAGTCAGTCGCAGCCTTCTGCTTTCGCTATTTTGCCTCCCGCTTCCGGCTGATATTGCGCTCTTATTGGTGGCAAAATTCGATGTCGTTCGTGTTCAATCGCGTGTACCCTTTTATTCTTCGTTAATCTCCGCACCTCGTTTTGTTCGATCGAGAATTTTTAGCTAATGTCGCGAATCCAATCACGTTTTTAAAATTTTATTAAAAATCCTTGCCGAGGACGTGTTTAAAAGTGAAAGAATTAGTATCTGAAAGAATCCTCTGGGTAAGATCGTTTTGCAGACATTTAAAAGTATGAAAAGATTGGAATAAAATTTGTATTGCAAGGCTCGGTATAATAGAATTGCATTATTTTAGAAACACAAGAGTTAATAAGCAAAATGGGATGCACAAGATCCGTATTTGTATAGGTGATATCGTTATGAGTAGACTGCGGATATTTATGCATTTGAAATTTGAATTGCAAAAGAGCGAAACTAAATAAGCATATATATGCATAAATATATAAATATAAAATATACAAAGTAAATTATTCGTTATAATATCTCCAGGATGAAACAAACTTAGTTTATTTTGATTTCAAATTTTAGTTACGTTCGTAAACACAAATCTGCATAAACATCCTGCTCCATAGCTTGTTTGTGGATTTTCAAGATCCTTGATATCTAAAATCATTCAAATTCTTTCATCCAACTTTATCCATATCTCTCAAAATAAAAATCCGTGTCGTTCGAACTGCTCTAACGCTATTCCTTTCGGCTTTATTATACACATCCAAAATGTTAACGGACCTGCCGTATATTCCAAACGAAACAGCGCAAGTTTACCACAGATTGTTCGAAAAATGGTCACGGAAGATCGAACTGCCAGTAGTTTTCCATATCGTGGGAACCACCTGACTGTTTACTCGCAATTTATTCGACAGCCGCGAGCTTATGAATATTTATTTAACGCGTTGCTGAACTGCTGCAACCGAATCGTCATTGTTTTTTCCTCGATTCTCGTCGAGCAACGTCTCTTTCTCGTTTTATGTTGCCCGTTTGTTTCCTTCCTCGCATTCTGTCAGCTTTCAGAGCTTTCGAAAAAGCCGGAACTGCCGATTTAAAGTGACCACTGGGACCATTCGAGGTTTCCTCGCCGATGGTCGTTAGTGTGTCGTCGTGGAAGTCACGATGAAAATCGCTCGATTTGGACCGTTTATTAAATCGGTTATTAAATTTTCATTAACGGAAATGGAGTGGGCCGATTATACGTGGCTCGGAACATTTAAGTGTCGTTCGTCGCGCTTAATTGATCGATATTCGGTTATAGAGAGCTTATACTCTTTAGAATTATCACCGGTACCCATACCTCTACAACGGATTTCCTGGAAATATGCACTGATAGCTTCTCGTTTTAAACAAAGCGCATTATAACGCATTTACAACGAAATCCTCCCCCAACAACACCACGTGATTTGCATAACGCCAGTCCTCTCCCGCCTGTCTACATTAATTCCCAAATAATGCAAATGATATTTGGTCAGCCTTAATTTATTGACCTGAGTTTGTCGTGATAAAAAATCCTAAACATTAAATGCCTTTTTATCGAAACATGAAAATGAAAAAATTATATTTTCACGCTATACACTTGAAACACCCTATTCTAAATCTCTCAATACGTCCTCATACGCAAACTGTTTCACCAACCTGCATCGTTTCTCCCCATATTCCCTGTAAGAATCAGATTTTCAGAATATTCTTCTCAAGCATCCTACTTCAAATCTCTCAACATCCCTATATAAACTCTACCATCAACTGTCAATATTTCAAACTCTTTTTCCACGAGAATCAGATCCCCAGAATATTCTTCTCAAACATCCTACTCTAAATCACTCAACACCCTTATATAGCCTCTATCATCAACTGTCAATCTTTTTCACACTTTGTCCGTGAGAATCAGTTTCTCAAAACATCCTTAAACATACGTCAAATCTCTCGCCATCCTCGTAAGGTCTTTCACGAACTGTCATTATTTCCTCGCCCCATGTAATTTCCGCGTTACCCATGCGAAGAAAGACATCACAAAACAGCCGGTTGCAACCTGACATGAACATAGACCATCGAACCACGTGTCCATCTCGAAAGAGACGTTCCCCTAGAGGCGGTTCGCCGCAAACCGGAAGCGACTATCGTCTGTCGATGGCGTGGATGCAAGTGGTTCCGCTTAATTAAGTCCGTCGAACATCCTCTGCAGCGTGAATCATTTGGCCTGTAAATGCATCGAGGTGCCGTATTCAGCCATCTGTGGCCACTTAACCGATGTCGGGGTCTAACCGACCGGTCCGAATTATTATACCTGTGTCACCACTTGGCAGGCTAGGCCTCGAAATCGCCCCTTCACCGGCCATTGTACTTCCACGGGACACCCCGGACAGGTTAGCTTCCGCCATCCTACCAATTGCAGTGGCATTTCGCCATCCCTCGCTGTGGTTTATGGCTTTTTATTATAAATGTCCCCTTTTTCGATGGTTAATAGCCCGGAACCCGGTCGTCGCGTATCGAAGGTTCCGAAAACGTTCCCCGTTCACGTTTCTATCCCCATCCCTGGCCATTTCCGTGCGCCAATGGCCCCTCTATCCAATCGTCGATAGTTCCATTCTTTTAATGTGTCCTTAATAGTTGTATTCTTCAACGTTCGAATCTCTTGCTATTCGCTTAACTGTCTGTGTTCTCAACGACGATACGAGTCTCTGCCTACTATCATCATAGAAGAAACGTACTTGCAGGAGCAAGTTTATGGATTTTCCTCGGTTCTTCGTATTATCTCATTCTTGTTACGAAATTGCTCTGATTTGAGGAATCGACTTAGACATTTTTCTAATCTCAGAAATTCGACTCTCAGAAATATTCCATATTTTTTCGTAACTTTTTCCCTTCAAGATTTATTTCTCTTTCGTTCGAGTGAAATTCGATTGCTATTAATTAATTCTACGAACATTAATTCTACGTTATTCTTCTAAAGGAATATTAATGTTGAGAGATCACGAAACAAAATTAAGTAATTTGAACTGATTCTTTTCTTTTTTTTTGGCTTCTGGACGTATCTGGGTTAAGCGAATCGCAAGAAGATTGACGCGTTAAGGTTTCCAGCTGTACGTTTACCACGAGACTTAAGCCGGTAACGTTACAAGGCTGAATTAGGCACCGCTTCGTTAATTCGCAAGCAATGTTAATCGAATGATGGATGACGATCGTGAGACGTCAACCTAAATTCCAAGATTTTCAGATCCATCAACGGACGGGTTTGATTACATTTCCTAGGTTGCATGCATGATCTATCCAAGAACCAAGTACCGTACGCTAATAATAATAGTTATTCTTGCTCTATTATTAGATTACCCTCCACGGTATCGCGATATTGTGCGTGGTGTGGAGGAAAAGCGGGTTTATAATTCAATAACAACACGGGCCGCAGCTTGTCCCGGCTCATATTATTTCTGCGGAAATTCGATATCTCCGCGGTTTCCCAGGCAAAGGATATTTTGTTACGTGCCCACTATCCAACATCTGTATACCTGTGCACGCGTTCGAATTTCGATTGGTTTCTGTTAATTAAAAAGATCTGTTTGTCTTATTTCCTTCTCGCTTCACCTACACCGCATTAATCCTTCCACGTTTGTGAATAACATACAGTACAGTACGAAGGTCTTAAGGTGTCTATCAAATGGAAATGTTTCCTTTTTGTGGATTAATATAAGAATACTTGAAGTTGTTTCTTTTTTCTAGAAATGTATTTTTTCAATATTGTTTCGTTCAAAGATTATTGACAATTTGCGAACAGATCATCGATTAACGTGAAACCATTAATATGGTGAGCGATCTTCTTTTGTTCTCAGCAGCAAGAATATTTTTCGGACTATATAAATATTGTCTTAAAAAAAAAGGGAAAATGAAGCTTCTGTGGACGTAACGTTTCGAGAATTTTTCTATTTTACGATCCATCTCGTGACTCAACTGAAATTTCACCCTTAAGTTCCACTTCTCCGGATTTTTCTTTCTCTTGAGAAAAGTACTAAACGTGTGCACTTTAACAATCAATTGCGTAACGTAGTACAGACATTGATAAGTGCACTAGAACCTTTTTCATAATTACCGAAAGCCTACGACGGTAAAAGATTTGAGAGACAATTTGCCTACTACATACACATACGTCGAAGAATATATGGGACATCTTGTTTGAAAATTCGAATGAAATTCAGATTGAGAGATATCTTGTCAATAGATGAGAAAAAGGTTAACGAGCGTAAAGCGTGGCAGGAAACTACCGAGCGATAATTCGACGCGATTATCTGGACGATACTTTCGCGAAAGAGTGGATGGGATCGTTCGTTCTCCCTTGTGTGACAAACGTAGGGCAAGAAAATAAATGGTCAGCCGTGATTTTCATGAGAAAAAGCACGTAATGGTGTTAGTCGCTTAATGGCTTGCTGTTTCTCGGTCTTCGGTCGTGGACGGGGCTCGTTCTATCGATCCAAGCCTCGAAACAACTAGACGCTAAGCTGCTTGCGGCTCAGTTCGAAAAGCCCCGCGCTTCTGAAAGCTTCACTGGCATACACTTTGAACGATAGTTAGAAATAGGAGAACTCAAACCGAAAGCGAATTCGAAGGATGAAACTGAAAATTTGCTAACATTCGGAGTTCGTCGAGTTCAAGGTTGGAAAACTGCTGTGGTAAAAGCTTGGGATCGAAGGCTTTCACTTTTGGGAGCTTCACGTCGGAAAGCTACCGCTTCAAAGGTTTTACACCAAAAAGTTTGGCTTAGAGCTTTCAGAGGTGAAAGCTCAACGTGGAAAAATATTTACTAATTTATAAGTTTTCGTGGCGATCGGTTTTATTTAGGAAGGTTTTGAACTGTGGAAGATTTATGATGAAGATTTGTGGTTCCAAAGGCTAGTAGCGATATATCCTATCTACAATAGCTAGATGATATTATTTATGTTATTTGTGTGATAATATGAGAAAGATTAAGCTCAAATAATCATTAAACTAAAATATGTAAGCAAATAGCGACGATTTTTCAATTATCTCGACTGGTTCGTTTCTTGTTGGGAAGCGCCTGACATTTGATTCAACCAAACATCGATATTCGGGAACACCGTGCTTAAAAATACTGTTATTGACTTTCTACGAGAGTTAATTTCAATTTCTTACGAACACTAACGAACGCAATTCAAGCACGATACAACACCGTAATAAAATTTCACTGTACTAAAGAAAGAACATCGGATTTTAATCGACATTTTAATTTCAAATATTAACCCTGCTCTTTGCTTTCTCCAATCGGGTGCTAAATATAAGTCTCTCTTCTTTAAAAAGAAAAAAAAGCAAATCTATAAAATTTCTTACAACGTTTCCCCTGGAATTACAGAGTGGAGAATCACTGAGATGACTTTTGGTAGGCGAGCCGGGCTCGTAACTTTGAAAGCAACAATAATCGTTATCGCGCATCCGGCAGGGTTAATGGTTGGGCGTTTTTATGCGTCATAATCGACGCAGTGAAATGAAACATACCGTGCTAACCGAAGATCCAGAAAAAGCGCCACTGATCCCGATAAAACTCTCGCCAAGAGAGAGAAGGAAGATTTCGTTACACGGGCGTTGCCACGTATCGGCACTGCCAGGTGCACCGTCCATTGCAGCGGAAAGCTCGTCGTTGACACGGATTTAAGAAAGCATTTTCGAAACGGTAACGCGCCCTCCTGTCGGAATTTCATTCGGGTATCCGGTGTCAGCGGCTCGGTCTACGTTTTACGACGCCGTTTCCGGTGGACTCTTGCTTCTTCAAACCGAACTTTTACGAGGGTGCAATTTGTAAAAATGTGATTTTGTTCTTTCCATACGCGAACCATGGTCTCACGAGCATACGAATACTTTTCTTCTTTTACCGTCAACGAGTTTCGGAGGTCAGAAGATCCTTCTCCAATCGTTATCATCCTTTTCCACTATATTTCTGATTCATTAATTTTTATTTGACTCTTTATAGTCAAATAGTCGTCGATCATCGAATTATTGTCATTTCGTGAAAAAAGAATCACCTCTTTGTGCGTATATTTTACAAAGAGCAAAGTCTCTACTTTCTCATCGTTGATTTAAATTCGCCATTCGCTGGAAAACTTTTTCGTGCTAGAACGTACACGGTGGTCGTTGCCCCAAGTTTCCAATTTCACGTTGTTGATTCTCCCGCGATAGATAATTACATTCTTGCAAATTTAACACCTACACCGCTACATATACACCAAGGTAATTCCTCCCTTATATTTACATCCTTCCACATCCATGCAGTAATCCAACTTCAGTCGCGAGGAAGATCCTCGCGGAAAAAAAATCGCGAAGACGCGCATAAATGTTGAACGAGAGGGGTGGCTCCTCACCTCTCGCATGTTCAATTTCACGGTAAATATGGTTAGCCACATCAAACGAGTGGCTGGTTCTAACAAACCCGGGGTCCCCATCGGATGGCATCAAAGTGGCCGGGCCAGGTAAGCTCTCTTGCTTCTCATGGGATGCGCCACGGTAAACGAGACTCCGAGTGACGTATGTGGAGAGTCCTATTCAGAAGACCACATCAAAAGCATCGGGAAAGCTTTAGCTTTCCAACGACGAGGAGGCCGACGTGGAGACCGTTAGCTTCGTTTTACGCAACTTTTCTCTCACGAGCGCAGGCTATTCTTACCGCCTCAGGGCTACCATCGGCCGCCATTACGGCGAAACGTGAAAATTGTCCTACGTAAATCGTCGCGTCTCGACGGAACAAGAGGAGAAAAGTCGTGGAGCTGTACAGTTTCTGAAACCTGGGCCGGTTTCATCTGTTCTGGACTAGCCAACCCCCGTGGTAGCTTGGTCCTGCGGCTCTTTTCTTCGAGCAACCACTGCGGCCTTCTTTTATTTCTACCCTCTCTTTCTGTCTTCCTCTCTCTCTTTCACCGGCGAAAATTGTGGTTCCCTTGGCCACGACTCGAGGAATTCTTGCGGTTCCCGGAGAGCTAAAAGATTTACTTAACCATCGTTCCTCCGTTTCCCGACCAAGTTCTTTTGATCGTCCAGTCCGGTCTGTTTTCCACCCCTGTACCACGAGCTTTCGCTTTGTTTTCCCTCTACGACACGGAGATTACGCCCGTGGAGTTAATAATTACGAGCCCTCGCTGGAATTTCGTGCACGGCTTTTCAGTCCGATGGTCTTTGGCCGAGCTAATTCCCGGACGTTGAAAAGTTCTCCGCGAAGAGGCCTCTTCGGGTACCGTGGACGAGTACTTTCAATCGGACGTCCAACAATCCGATTTAGATTTTGCCGCTTGTAGTTCTATCTGAAGTTTAACATTTTTTAACAACTCCGGTTGAGTGTCGGTATTAATTTATCTTGCCGCGATCCTTGAATTTTTACGTTTCATTCTACGTTTCACTGTCTACAATACAATACAAATTTTATAGACACATTGCTATATGTGTGCACATGATCGTTTACATATTTGATAACAGACAATCAAGTACAATTGTCCACCGATCTGACGTAATATACGTGTACATTGCAGTGGGAGAAGTGACAATATGCATGCATATAGTTCTAATTCGATGGCCAGGGGAAATCGAACTGTATACGCAGTTGAGTAACTAAAAAACAAAAAGACATTTTTGTCAGCTATTCTCCATGGAAGTTAGACAAATATCTATCGATAATCGGCACTGGCGTCGACCTCACAAATAACGGAGCTAACGGAATTAATTGCATGGTCGTGGGCCAATTAAAATTCTACACTTACGAGGGTTGCACGTGCGTGATTTTCCTTCCTTCCTTTGTCAGGATAAATAAAGCAAATACGATGGCGGTTGTAGCGGGACTCGACATTTTGTCAAGTAAAACATTTATGAATAATTTTCCGCATAGCGATACAAGCTGTCGACATTCTCTCAATGTCGTTCTGTTTGTTCGTAAATATTTTTACACCTTTGTTCCCTTTTTATCGGAGGGTAGGTAATTAAAAAGGGCGCGATTACTTTTCCCTCGTACCGTTTTCGATGGCCATTACGCCACGCGCATAACGCCACTTCATGCGCTCGTGATACACGTTATCGAATTTGTTGCCGAAAACCGTATCAATTGTTCTCGCATAAATGTTCGATCTCGTTTCCGTCCTCTACTACTGTTACCTCTTTTTTTTCGTCCTATCTCTCGATTGTTGCGTCTCCTCTTCGATTTGTTTGTTCGTTTCATCCCCGGCCCTCGTAGCTTCTCGTTTTTGAAAATGGTACGCTGGACTCGCGAGAGATTCGCGCGTCCCTGCGCACTAATCGAACGATCGCGTGCAAATCGCCGGGATTTCTGGCCCCGTTTCCTGCCTCCAACCTGTGTTTCGCGATCGTTATCGCTGCGTTTTTCACTCGTTAGAACGTTGTTTCGTTCTATGAACGTTTGATCATAACGTGACGAACAAATGGTAAGAAAAAAGACCTTGAATACAATTGAAACTCTATTTACTGCACAGGAGCTTTTACTGTGTGTCAATTGTTTTTATTTAAAAGCTACAGTTAGTGGAAGTGAAGTTGCGTGTAAATTATAACATTAAGTCGAATTATTCACACGGTGATGCACATACGCGATAAGTTTGATATACGTACGACATTATGATGTTTGTATGATGGATTACAAACTGAGATATAATTCATCCTGAAAAGAGTATAAGCAGCGAACAATGCAATCAACTAATAAATTCTTTCTTTATCCTTTCGTTATTTCCTTCCTTTTTTCCTTTCTTATCCTGTTTTCCCTCTCCCTATCCTTTCGTCCTCTAGTTTCACTTCTCCTGATGTTATTCGCTTTAACACCGCCTCCATACAATTTGTATTCGTTGTGAAATAATTGTCTATATACGTTTGTGAGATTCACCCCTTGCGTATTTAATATTTTCTCCTTTGCATCTTCGTCAAGTAATACTAAAATCAGCGGAAGCACACAGTCGTTTTTCCAATATTAATGGTAAATACTGACAAATTCTTTTTTACAAGGGAACAGGAATTTTCCATTTCGTGTTTACCGACGTTCACGCGAGGAATGAAATGATATTTTTGTCGCTCTGTCAACCGACAATAACGAATTATAATGCATCAGACCGGCTTTTTTCGATCTATCTCAATATGGAGGATCGAGCTGGATAGACGAAAGAGGGTTGGTTTCGGACGCGCAGAATTAACTACTGATATTTTTTCCGTTCTGATTTGCAAATACGAATCGTAACGCGAGGGCAAATTAATGTAAAATTAATATTTAATGACGTCGGCAAACATTTCCATCCAGTTTTTCCGTTTACTTTACGTTACGTGAGTCGAATGCAGAATAAACAGCGGATATAGTACCGACGTCCTGTTTTGTTTTGTTTATTTCTGTTCGATTGTGATACGAACGCGTTTACGTATACGATATAATTACTCAGATCGGAATACACGAAACACAGGATAAAATGTTTTGTCGGATATATCTTTACTCTTCGTCAGTAATTCTACCGTGAGATAGAAGACAAGTATTTACGTTTTAATTGTTAATTTCTCACGATATGAACTTTCAATTGCAAGCACTTTTCATAAGATTCATTATTTCGGGTGAGATACTATATAAATTTAATCGATTACAATGCAGATCAATATTTAATTCCGAGAATGGGATTGTTCATGAATCAATCATACCCGTCAATGGTAAAATTAAGTGGTAAAATAAGACATTGAAACTTTTATTGGAATATTCGATTATCAGTTTCTAGTACATTTTGGCGATTTAATACACGCGAAGAATTAAACGTTGCCTCTTGAGTGACCCAGAAGTCAAATCGATCGACCCTATATCCTCAGAATTTCTTTATGTTAACGCTAGAATTCACGATTAATGTTTGGCACAGAAATTACCAAACCGTCGCAATATGTTTATGAACATAATTAAAGAAGCGTAAATTAGGCACAAATTTTACTTTACTTTATTGAACTTTAAATGTATTAATATATATATACTTGCATACTCCATGCAACAACTTCAAATTTTTCTCAGATTCATAAAAATCTTCAATCTGTTGATCGTTGTTTTAGCTCGATTCGAATTTTCCTTTGTAAAATTCATTATGGGACAACATGGGACCTACGATCGGAGAGAATCTCGGAGAGAACGTACTAGGGACAAAAATTGAATTAATCAGCTAAGTACACTCCGTACGGGACCCATTCTTAGTAATTCCATAAAGTATTAAATGACCATCGATTTATTAGCGAGTCCTATGGCTGATTTGTGGGAACGCGTGTGTAAGCAATGCCGAATCAGCAAACATCAGAGCGTGCGAATGATTAACTAAGCTTGGCGTGGTCCGGGTGTCATGCAAATAGGCATTATGTATTCCTAGTTCATTGGGGACCGATCATTAATATTTGCGTCCCTCGGTTGCTGCCCCTCTCCCATATGTAGCTTTCAGAGGCACGTATGTTATTACCGATTGTTAATGTGCGCGGCATTATTTATACGTATGTGCGCGTACTCTGTTCTCTATCTGCGCCCTGAAATCGATACAGATAAACCCCTAACGCAGGTCGATAGCTTTGGATTAACGTAATCGATTTATCCATTTGTCGCATACCTCTTTCCCGCGCGTCGAGATTCCAGGACGAGTCCGCGCGCAGTGGATTTTAGCCGCGTCGATGATACTTTCGATCATGATTCAACGTGATTGCATGGCTAATCAAAGTCAAATTTGTGAATTTTAACGGGCAAGTTGACCGGTTTACAGATTTTACGATCGGTTAATGATATTAGGCTCAGTTGGTTTCGTTAATTTCTAAATGCAGCAGCTCGATGGCGCCAGGATATTTTGTAAATTATTATGGTTTGCGATTGAACGATTCATCGAAATTTTATGATTTTCTCCTATGAAACGAAGTTTCATAGACGACGTGACGCGTTCGACGTTGATGTATTTTCACGATGATGACAAGTAAACTTTCGTATTTTATCTATAATAGAGGAAAAGGGAGGAAGCTAGAAATACGTAGATGATTAATACCAATTGAAAATTGTCAAAGGAGAAATTGAGATTTGAAAGGGTTCTACAAATTGTAAAGATATTCTTAGATATTCATATTTGTGAAAGATAATGTCTGTTAAATGTTGATTAATCGAATAGTAAAAATGACGGACAATTAGAGTTAAAAGTGCAGATATGGAAGTTCGTGCAAGTGGAAAATGAGATTTAGACGGTAGTTGACTGGTCTTTGACTTTATAAAGCTTTTAGAAATGTCAAGTTTTGTCTGGTTTATGATTTAACGACATTTGATTATTTGGTTTAGATGTGCGTCGAGATATTATGTTTGGAGTTACAATTAGATTTCGTCTCTTGTTGAGTAATTTTACTTGAAGTTCCAATTGTAGTGTATCTCAAAGTGTCTTGCTTTGACGTTTCTCTATAAATATCACGACAATTATCTCTAGTCTCGTTAAAATAATGTCCACTGGACTAGGACCAAGTGTTACCATCAAAATTAGATTCTGTGGCCATCCACCTCGAATCACTGCGTAACGAAAACTGTATGGGGACAGAATATATAGCTAAACTGATTCCTCAGCGAGTTCATGCAAAACGCCGGGATCTGATGCAATTTAGAGTAGCTGCTCGCGACTCGAAACTCGTACGCAAATGTTTCGGAATAATCTGTGCGCCTCTGGTATACCGCGTATCGTGATGCAACTTATCGTTCCACATGTGGTTCCGGTGCATTACGTTTCGAAACTTCCCTTCTATCTACGACCCTTCCACGGAATATTTTATATTTTACATATTCAAATTTCTTAAGTTCTGCGACATATTAGCGAAAAAATGCCTAATTTCATCGTTTGCGATATTAAACGCAACTCGAGTTCCAGTGAAAATCGAACTTTGCAAGTACAGATTTCCAACCGACGATATAGCGATATTTTGGATAAAAAATATTTTATTCCTTCGTATAATATTTGATCTCTTTAATAAAAATGAAACTTAAAAAAATGCAGATATTCGACTGGCCATGTAGCATAGTAAAGAGAGCTGCATACGATATGTAAACACATAAACGCAATATGTTTTAACGTTTTACAATAAATTTTAGTATTCCAGCTACGAAATATCTGTAACTATACCTGTATTAATGTAATAGCTACATAACACAGAATAGTATACTATAGTATATTAATAACCGAAGAAGATATATGTATCATAAATGAAATATTAATTCGAAAGATGAGAGTTTCATTGAAAAAGTACGAAATTTTTGTCCGGAACATAAAATCTGCCGGAAAATTTAACCCGATATATCGTTGCAATTAACTCGAAAATATCGTATCGTGTACCTACCCTTAATAGATCAACCTTCAAGAAAGTTAAATTAGTAACAGAGTTCGTTTACTAAACACGATCATTCCCCAATTTCTAATAAAAATTCACCAAAATCTGACATGTCCCTATTAAATTTATTATTCTTATACAATCTCAGTCATCTTCCAAGGGTGTCATTCTCTTCACGAGGTATTTGTCCCGTTAGTCGGGTGCTGTGCAATATTCGGAGCGATCGGAAAGGCGACGGAGGCAGGAACACGCGGTACCGTGTTCCCGGATGATCCTCGCATCGAGCTCCGCGGCAAATGAGATTAAACCTGGACTCTGGTGTGTAACTCGAATAGACGTACGCTTGTCACCGTTGCCAATGGCGTTTCGTGTTTCGTTTGGGAAACGTCACGGTGACGTTCGCCGGGGATGCACAGAGACCGGATAAAAGTGGAAAGATTAAAATGGTCGTCGCCCGGCTTAATGAGACGGCCGGTTGTTTCGCGGCGCGGTAGTCACACAGGTAGCCGGTTCGCGGTATTAATGAAATCAATACCGACACAGGATAACGATCGGTCGTCGGTGCCGGCCTGGCTGAAATAATTCGTCTCCATTCTTTCGCGCAGCTCTCGCGCGGCCAATAAACCGGCAATTAGCGGAAATTCGTTTCAACGTCGTTTGCTGAACAGGGGGGAAAAAGAAAGTCGTCGAGCGTAACTCGTGTGTCTCACGTTGTCAGGGAGAAAAAAGGAAGAGCGGGAACGTTCTGTTCCGGTGATACGTTCCACTGATGAGTGTCTTTGGTAAAAAATCGTTGCAAAAAGATGCGGACGTGTATTCACGCTGCGCTGATGCTTCTTGAGTTGTTGCTCGGTAATCGATGTTGTCTTGGTTGTTCGTTTTTTCTTGTATACATAAGCGCCATTGCTTTAATCCTGATTCTTTTACTCGAATCCTGATACATTTGGTATATTTGTTGCCTTTTCAAATTGTCCTACGTAACTTTTAGTAGTGTTTGTCATCTCTACGTATTTCAATTTTTCGTACTCTTTGGAGGACTCTTTTCTATTCAAATAATACGGAAGATCAATTTCCCAATATCTAGAAAGAGAAAGGACCGCGGAAAACACAATTGGAAAGAGAAAAGATTCAAGATTCAGCTTCAAATCTTAATGCACAAACATCTTCTTTTCGTAAAATTTTTTATAAAGTCCTCTTACGTGGAGGATTTCTAGGTAATTAGTGAAACACAGAGAAGACATTATGGGTCAGATATATTAGCTTTTCTCGTGGCGTTAAATATGCCAATTAAGCGCGTGCCGCAGGAAGAAAGATATTCGTAAGGGAATGGTCGCGAGTCGCGGTAGCAGCGGCTGATTAAGGCAATATTAGTAGTTGCAATTAAACCGGTAGATGCGGCTGTGTAGACGATTTTATTCGGGAGCACGGATCCCTGCTTGTTTTATTAAGCCATCTCCGCGAGACGTAGTGGCGCAAGCGTAACCAGCCGCGAAATATACACGCGTGTACCGCAATTTTGGACATCTGGCGGTGGTAGTAACTTAAGCGGCATAGCTTATGATAACTGAATTATATAGCTACAAAACTTCGTGTACGGTGCACGCAAAACCGTCTGTATAATTCAGAGACTGCGTGCAATTTGTAGGCATTTTCGAGGGCGACGCTTAGTTCATGTCGTACGGCTTTGCCTCGCTTTTTGACATTCTGCCAATTCCTTTCCTCCCACGACCTAAACACGCTTCAAAAGGAACAAACCGAAGAAGGAAAAGAAGAATCATATACGTCTTATCTCTCAATCGAATCTCAAACGAAATGATTCTATAAAGGTATGCCGTATCTATTCCTGTTGACTGACGAATTTTTAATTTCACGGACTCTCGGGTCGCGAACGCGCGTACGTAAAGGGAAAGCAAACATGTTCGATAGCAGCGATTACCCAAGCACCGCTATTTGTCGATTTGTACGGTATACGTTTCCGATGGCGCGCACAAACTGGTTTCTAAGCCGTTGCCAAGAGTTCCTTTGACGTTTCTTGTTACCCAGGACTCCGTCACACAAGGCGTTCGGCTAAACCTCCCACAACCGCCTCTAGACGGTCGTCGAGAGTCTAGACGTTAGGTAAAACCGAGCAGGAGATCCAAACTGTATCTACCTACACTTGTACACGCTTCCTGTATCCCCTTCTTCGTTTTCTCTCTCTCTCTCTCTTTCTCTTGTACCTCCGCTCTTGTATAGCGTGTATATATACAAGTTGTTCCCGCGTTACTAATGTATCCGTTGAGTACACTGTTAATATTTAAGCGCGCGCCCGGATTCCGGTGTAGCTGGCTCCGACTCCTGCCTCCTTCGACTTGGCGAAACCCTTGAAGTTCCCAGACCTCCCTCTTCGCTCGCAACCTCTTGCTCTCCCTGTGTGTTGATCGACGCTGCCTCCTAACGCCAGGTGCTCCGCGCCGGAACGCAAACTGCATCCGGTAATTTCGGAAATTTCGATACGACATTTGCGATTAATTAATCACGCCGCGTTCGCCCGACGGAGAAGCCGCGAGCCGAGGCCGCTTGATTGCGTCACCACCACGAAAACGCCGCGCCACCGACGCCAAATCCCTCCCTCCTTTTCTGTCGCGATATATTAATCTGCGAAACAGGAGACGCCTCTGCCCGAGAATTACCCTGTCGCGTTTCCCGTAGCAAGAAACGGAAGAACCGGGCTTTGCGGCTGACAACCGTGTCAGTTTGCCTGTACAGGGAAGGCGCATCGGTTTCCGAGGTCGAGTCTGCGGGACAGCGGAAAGGGCGAGTCGTCCGACTCGAGGGGGATGCCGAGTAATTCGGCCAGGTCTCCGGTTTTCAGGCTGATGGAGTTTTGATGCTGTTTGGGGATACTTGATTCGATTAACGTTCGTCGTGAGCTCGGGTCGGTTTGACGCTGAGTCGTGGCCAGATCTTGGAAAAGGGGATGTTATGGTTAAATATTTGGATTGTATAGGATTACGTGGTCGTACGTGAAAAGTGGCTTTTTCATAGGTTAATCCAATCATTCTTTCTAATTAGATGCTTTTTACAATAGCGGGATTGAAAGTTAATAAAGGGAAGAGAATTTTCGGTCGGTTGAACGTAGAGCGTTGGTGGTATCATGGCGGACCATGTTATGGTTAAATATTTGAGTTGTACAGTATCAAGAGAAGACGATAATATTTTAAGAGAGATTATATGAAAAATAATCCACGACAAACAGAAAGAGGGGCAATATTTCAAATGAAATCTCGTAAAGCTATTCTATGATTATTCGTCACGTAGCGAAAGTTGGAAAAATAAAGATGAATAAATGGGTTCTGCATGTAAAGCGACACGCAGAAGACGAATGGAGATAGCCACATCCTTTCAAACGCATACCTGAATAACTTTTCAACGCGTAAATTGTTTCAGAATAAAGAAATTATAAAGGAGAAGCCCGAACAATTCCTTAATCGTATTATTTTAATTGAATTATTTCAATTAAATCTATGGTTAAATTAACGACGTTGCATATGCATCAACCTATTTAATCGAAATATCTGTGGATCGTAGTAATGTAAATCTAATCTCGGATTGGCAAAATTTGATTGAGAATTTGATGTAACAATAAAACAGTAACAATGGAAATGTAACGTCAAAATGTAAGTTCCATCGGGATTATTGAATGGTCTGCAGCCGTCTCGGATTTGCACCATAAGCGACTCTGCTGTAAGCCATACGGCGCCAATTTCACGAATTCATATTTGGTACATATGTAAGTACATGTATATGTATTCGAATGTTTCGTCGAAACCAATCCGTACCGCTTCGTAGATTTCTATGTTGCGTTAATAAAAGATGGTATTTATTTTACTTAGAACCGAGCTACTGTTCCTTCAAATGTTGTTCCTTGAAAAAACCCTTTCTACTCTTCTCATCTCATCTCGTCTTTTTCTACAAAAAGGTCACGTTTCAAACTTTTCCTTACTATCATAATTTTCATGTTTAAATATTTTACACCATATATATGTGCCCTTATATCATTATTGCCATTAAAACTATGAGAAATCTATTTGGAATTTAGACTATTTTAACTAGAGATGAACTATAAAATCATAGTGACCAGTATCACGGCCGTAAACATGATTTTCTTATCTCGAGTAGATTTGCTCGCTATGGTCGTAATCCTTGATCTTGATCGAATTATTTTTTGTAGAACACTACAATATAGCTCGCAGAAAAATATCTGTATATAATGTAAATTTACTTTGTAACTGTAATATTAAAAGTAGAAAATAATTTACTTTTCTTTTCTTTATCTTGAATCGATATCTCAAAGAATAAAATATCAATTCCTCCTTTCGATTCCTGTCCTAACATTCATTTGATATCGTTAATACAAAGTATACAGGTTGTGTGACGCGCGTAAAGAATGGTTATGGTTTGAGAGAACGAAAAGCAATCACGGAAAATCACAAATCTCTGTGAAATCTCACTGTAATTAGAAACGAACGTGATCATTCGTGATTCATAAATAGCATCTCTAATTTTGTCCCTAATTTTAATTATACGTAATAATACGATATATTCGAAGTAGGTTTCCACAAGTGTTCAAATATTTTTCCGATGAAACCACAAAATATCCATTTGTACATTTCAACGCTAGGATCACCTGCACTGAAAATTGCCTGTACCGTCTTTCGAAACGACTTTGCAACTTGCTTGTCTGTAGACAGAAGCTCGATTCCATAGTTCGCATGAACCAGGTTGGTGGAGTTTTAATAATAGCGACATTGGAGCGAAAGTTTCGCGCACAGCGAATGGACAAAGGTGTGGAACAGAGCGAAGAAACGGATCAGACGTGCTTATTCGCGTACTCAGGTCGCACGAGTAAGAACTTGGCGATATTCGTGAAATTGAAACGAGGGGGTCGCAGATTGCAACATCTGGTTTTTCCGTGTCGCGAGAGGACAAATTGCGCGCGACCCAGAAAACCTCGCGAAACACAAAGACGCATCTGCATGTGCATACAGATCGAAACACAAAAAAATTCCGACCGAAAGCTTCGATAATTGCGTTACAATACATGTTCTGCGATGAAATTATGTGACCGGAATTCGAACAGGAATTTTTCGTTTTATTTGAGATCGATGGAAATTCACGAGAGAAATTTTTGGCATTCGTTTAGATTTAATTACACGCAGTGCTTTTATTCGAGGAACTGATCGCTAAAATTTATATGCAAATATGGAGCTGCTGTTTTAAATCTTTCATCTATTAACTTGGCGCGTATGAAATGTTTATTTTAAATGAAATTTTTGTTGCGCGTGGTTTCTTTATTGACCGTTTAACCGAACTAATTTTCACGCCATTCAATATACTTTCTCGACGATTAATTAGTTCCGTTATCCCAAATTAATAAGAGTCATTGGTTCTTGGAATGCAGCTGTGGCGGTTTCATTCTAAATAGTTTTCCACATTTCTATTATAAAGATTTTTCAAATGAAATACACGCGATTTATATCTAATTTTTCCTCTTCTATGTTACACCGTTTATGTGTTTGTAATCGATTTAATCGAACAAAATTAAATGAACAGTATTATCCCATCAAATTGAAACTTCGGAGAAACATTTCATACGCACGAACCTAATAATCAGTTAGGATTAAACATTGCTGCTTTACGCTCTTACCCGTGTCAGGATAAATTTTATGTGAAATGGAACCGCAGACGGTTTTCAACAATAACAAGTGGAAAATTAATTATTCGAATATTTCAATAATCATCTCGCGCAGGTGTTTAAAATGTTGGATCGGCAAATAGACCATTAGGAACGAGTATACATATAATTATACTGGAAATGCAAAACGAATAACATGAATAATCATCGTGGAACGAGTTCTGAATAATCATTTGCCAACCATGGAAATAATACAGGTATATTCCAGCCGCAGGAAAGGCACGAGATAAGCCAGCTCTGACCCGGGTACTTTCAGTCATTCGTTAACTGCAAGTATTCCATCCCAGAAATGAAATTTCCTAGAATTTTCGAAACGACAGAGCTCCTTTCTTTCACCGTGGATAACTGAATTCGCGTCTTCTGGTTTTGCAATCTCACGTTTTCTTTTCTTTTTTTCTCCAGAAAGTGCAAACTCGATTACGATGTTTCTTGATGAACGAGAAAACCTTGCTACGGCACCAGAGTTACTATCGCGCGACGAGTAACGTAGAGATTGTTTCTAGTTCTTTTAATTTTTACGCAACTTTCCTACCATTTACTACATTTTGTTTTGTTTTTTTAAAGATATACGAATGTTCACCGAGGCGAGAGAAAATTGCAGAGAAATTAAAAACGATACGATAGCAGAGGGAAGCGAAGGACGAAAGCGTCTGAGCGAAACTAGCACTCTGATTCCTCGAGGCGCTTTCGAATCGAGCGTCCACTACGTCGAAATACGTGGCGTTGTTAAAATTCCTCAGCATTCAGGGTTCAATCGCGCTTCAACGTTTTATAATTGAATTCTACTGCCTTCTTCGAGTTTCGTGGAATGTCCCGATCGCGAGTTCCTAGCCTAACTGTTTCTCCCCTTTGCCTGATCATCTCAAGCTGATCCAGATCTTCAAAACTTTGCTGTTTCCGTGCGACTCGCCCTCGGAAGAAAGTTGAAACGCCCTGCATAAAAGATATCTGCGCGTACGGCGAATGTCGTGGAATGCTTCGCGAATACCTGACCAATTATCGTGGCATGCATTTTTCAACGACGAGTTCTTTGCCGTGCTTTTTACCTCGACGAGAGATTGTTCAGCGATACGCCTGGCTAACGTATTGTATATCATTTTTTATGACTCTCGTAGGTCTTTGAGGAATATTTTTTCCAGGTATCACTATACAGGGACATTAAATGTATCGTAAATCTTATCGTTAGTAGTAAATATATATAGGATATATTTTTGAAGATTCGTCTTTAAGGCTATCACATTATTCAAAACGATTGAAGAATCGTTTATTATATTATTTCGATTTTTGTACCCATCCTTTTTGTAGCTCAATATGTCTTTCGATGACTGACTCGTAGGAATTCATAACACAATATAGGAGTTTTTTGTTTATTTGATACGATAGAATCCTTCGAAGTATTTTTTAATTATTCTGAACGTTATATTTGAGTTTAAAAAAAATATACGTGTATTTTGAACAAACAAAAAAAAAACGTGATACGTGATACCTAGTTGATAAAACGAAACGTACAGATCGCGCTTCTTCTATAAAAGTAAAGAATATTCCATAAAGAAACCAAATTTGACGCGTCATTCACATTACCGACAAAGAACCGAGCCAATTTCTCCATTCTTTGCTATAAAGGATTCGTTTGATACTTTTCCTTGCGTGTATCTATTCCTAAAACGGTTTACAACTCGTCGTGTGCTTCGTAGCCAACTCAATCGACGAGTTAAACGAAATCCAATAAGTATCTCTCTTCCATACGCGATTGCTTCTCGTTAAGAATTCGCCTGGTCAATTCCTCGTTAAAATAACATTACAAAGAAATTCGCCACGCTACAGAGCAAGCCGAACGTTTCGCCTCGTCTCGTCAGAGTCGAAAGGGTGAATTAATTAGGAAATTCAGCGTTTCATAACTTACGATCGGACAGGACTCGAACGGTGAAAGGGTCTTCAAGCTCTCCTCGAGTGCCTATTGAACCGCCGCCGCCGCGACCAGCACTCCTCAAACACTTCAACTCCGAGAGGCAATATCTCGTAATTGGACTATCATAATGGCGTGCTCGATGGACCCGGCGAAGAAACGTTTCCAAATTAAAACACCTCTATTCGGGACGTATCGCGCCTTTTCGAGAGACTTTGTGGATTTCGATGAATTCTTGGATATTTTCTTCGTGGATATTTGAGATTGGAATTTCCTCTTTTCTTGCCTCGTTCTATTCCGATTCGTTTTATTTGCAATTTTATGGACAATTGGAAAATCTCGATAATTTGTTACAGTCGTGTCGCGGAGATTGTTTAGTACTTTAAAAGCAGCCGAGGGATTTCACGGATTTTGTTGGATTTGTAGATGTTTTATCCGTGCTTAGAATTGGAATTTCTTGCTTTTAGTTTTGACGGGAATTACAAGATTGCGAAGAGTATTTTAAAAGTATCGTGGATGCAATTGTGGAACTTTTTTGTCGCACGTGCTTGGGTTTCGGATTTTTCCTGACTTGCCGTATCTTGTCGCATCTCTGGCTATTGTCGTGTCTAATTTAAAATTACAATTTCTTTCGCAATTTTTAATTCTATTAACATTCGAAAGATCAAGATAATCCATACTTTAGACATACTACAATATTAGATATATTACGTTTTAATGTTTTAATTGAATGTTTTATCCATAGCTAGAACTAAAACTCTCTCGTTTTCTTTCATTTTTATAAAAAGAGAAAATCGATAAATATACACGTATAATAGCTTCAGAAATTCTCTAGTGTATTAAATACCATCTGGAAAATGGCTTTTAAAGTTTCATCATAGATTGCATTAAGCTTTAAATCCTGCGATTTCTGGCCACAGCCCTGAAAGAACGCTTACGTCAACGCTTTCTCTCGTTAATGTCGTTAATTAAATCTGGCGCGGCCGTTGCGCCCCGTTGCAATCCGATTTCGATCGCGGACGCGTAAGAATTACACAGCGGCTTCTGTGTCTGTCACGAATAACAATGTATCGTTACGATTAATTACCCGGATTCAGTTCATTAGGACACCGGCGTGTTTCGCATATGCTTTAATTAATGCAATTTACTTGCCAGAATCCAAAGAGGCAGACAGAGACGGGGCGATGATGGCCAGATAGAGGGGAGTGGAGGGTGGAAGTGGCCGCTACAAAAGGAGTTTCATCCAATTACGATTTCATTCCACCGTTCATCAGGGAATTCTTTCGTTCCATCTGCAACAATTGTAAAAAATATATTTCATGTAGCCCTTGTGCCTTTAAAGTGGTCAAACTTTGTATTTCTAATAATTTCTTTCAATCAGAGTTCTAATTAACAAAGTAGTTCGTTTCTTTCCGACCTCCGACGAAACAGAAAATTCTATGATTTTAATCATTCTTAATTAGTTTTACTAAAATAAAAGTTTATAGAGCAACAGAAAGTTTAGAGGTTCGCAATACTGCACAAACTTCATCAAACCTTATAATGTTACAACTCCAATGCCGACCTCAACTCCTATTCCTGTCCACTCAAACTCACCCTTAAACTTATTATTTCCTCTGGACTCTAGGTCACATTTTCCTTTTCCTTCCACTAATTAACTTTCATCAAATCTCGTAGTTTCACGACTTGAAGATTACCCACAACATCCACCCTTGGCCATTCATCTCGAAAACCATCATTTCGTCCATTCCGATTCAACACTCATTCGCTTTTTCTTGCTCTATACCATATAAGCTCTGTCAAAACTCGGAAACTTCGAGCTATACAATTATTCCGAACAATCACCTTCGCCTGCACAAACCTATCTTCAAACCTATCGTTTCCTTGAGTTTCCCACTTTCTTCCAACGTATCCCAAACTTCATCAAAGCGCAAAACTTCCTTCAACTCCAAAATCATTCTCAACGACCACTCTAGCCTACTTAAAGTCCAACATTTTCTCGATTCCAGCTCTCGATCTCTCCTTCATCACCCTACCTTCTCCTACCTTCCAATCTGCAGCGAAAGGAGGCACCAATCTTGGCGAATTCTTTCCACGAGCGGATACGACGCGCTCGTGGGAGCAGCTGCCCGGAAACAGCGTCTATCCGCGAGCTCCTGATTGGTGCATGTTACACCTGTGCCATCGTGTGCATGTGCACACGTAATATTTAACGCGCGCGCGTACTCCCGTGTCTACGACAATGGGGCTTGGCAAACAGCTTTTCACGCTGGTTTCCTCTCGCTCGGGCACATTAAGCGCACCCGTGTAAATTTCGTGTACACCTGATTGTTCGCGTGTTAACGCGGCCCAGAGCCGTATGCATATATATATACAAATACACATATATGTATACACACATATATATATACATATATGTAACGCAGGAATCGAGCGGAACGTATGTACCAAGCCCGGAGAACATCCATGACAATCGCAGTTCGTTTAAGAGCGACGTCGACGAGCGGCACACGGCGACGCGTACGCAAGCGTAAAACCGAGTTTCCGGTTATTCGGATTATATTCGAAGACGTAACGATTGGCGCGACGATCTCGATCAGAAGAAGAAAGCTCGAGCGAGCTGCGCGTCTCAGAAACGAAATTTACCCGTTTCTTTATGGGGCCGTTGTTTAGGATGGAAACTATAGACGCAGATAATATTAATAACATATAACGACGAATAACAATGAAATTGTGGATTTTTATGCACCTATATGAAACCTAAAGCTGCACGAAGAAGACAGAAGGCGCACAATAGAAGAAAATATAGGAAATGTTCAAAGTAGGATACGAAATGTCAATAATATAACAGTTTAGTAATTAGAATTTCTATGCATTTATGTAGATGAAATTTACGTGATAACGTAAAAATGCACAGAATGCATACGATATACGAATATATACAGAATAAGTAGATTACTGGTCTTAATCTTTGTTGAAGTGGTTACCACTTCTAAGAAAACTCTACATCTGGTCTTTTTAGTTTTCTCAAGCACTGAAGCCATCGATAGCGTGTAGACAAAAGACTGCGACAAAGACAGACCATAAACAGTAGACAGGCGACGTTGGCTTTCGGGGTTTTCAGCTATTGGGTAACACAGTTAGAGTGCGGATCTGGACCAGCTCAAATTGTATTCTTACTTATAATTACACTGCTATTTAAATATATTTTTTGCCTCACAATTTATCCACGAGTTTTCTCCGTTTACACATCGAATAACCTCAACAATCTTGAATAAGTGAAACGAATTTTTATTTAAGTTTTACCTTTTCAGTTGCGTCCAAAAAAATATAAATTCGTATAAGAATCCGCGGTGCGTTGAAATTGTTGTAGAATATTTTTCGTGCCACCCAGGACTTCTAATAATTTTGAAGTGTCGTTGTAACGGTCCTCTCACGATGACCATCGTAATTAGCAGTTCTTATAATTTACATCCTCGAGTGTTGCTTCTGCACGTTGGTGGAATTCTAATTTGCAAGGGTTCATTGTTTCGTTTGGGGCGCAGAATTCTTGTAATTCACAGGGTTGCAAGGCGTTAATTTCTCGATTTTGCCTGGCTGACAAATTTTCTGCCCTAGTTTGGCTTGCTTCACCGTGAACAGCGGCTAATTTCGTCTTAACCGCGAGTCTGCTTTGAGAGTTCTATTTCTGTTTTGGAGTTCAACGAAGAGTTTCGGACGTTCTTCGGATTTGGCATGAACAAGTTTTAAAGAAGTCGACGGCAATTAGTTTCAAATGTAATTTCCACGCTTATGATACAATCTTTGTCGATATCTTAACAAGTTTCGCTGTTCTACGTAGAAAACTTGTGTTTCCGCGTTATCAAGAAAGACAAGGGGACAGAAGTTCTACTCGAACCTGATTGATTTTCTTCTACCAACGATGGCAACCGAGTTTTATCGTAATGATAAAGTAGATTTCAGAAACTATCGCTTGTTACAGATCCCAGTGATTTTAGTTTTGCGCCAGATACTTCGCGGAGAGCGAACTTGATAGAAAGGAAATGAATTTCCTTACATTAAAGAGGATTCTTATTGATTGCGATCGATCGTTATTTAAAAACTTTCTAATTTTACCATTAACCATATTTGACAAAGATTTTATGAAATCCGGTAGACATTCTTACATAGAACTGCAGAATATTTTAATCTCGAATCCTTTGAAAACTACAGTTCATTTCTCTCTAAAGAAATACCCGTCTTCGATCTTCTCTTTATTTCAGAAGATTGTTTTATTCGATTCGCATAATCTCCCTCCAAGGATTTCCTTCTTCATGTTCTGCAATGAATTTTGTAGAAGATAAAATATATCTTTCCAAGAAGATTGGAAATTCTCTTATATGAAAAAACCATCTATTGTTTCTTAAGAATCTTTTAATTTTTGCTATTAACCATACTCGACGAATATTTGTGGTCTTTTCTCGATTTTTTGATAAGTGTCTTTGAATAAAATTCCCGAGTACTCTCATCCCGAATCCTTTAAAAATATACCATTTCTTCCAATTCTCTACAAAAAAAAGACACTTGTCCTCAGTATTTCTATTTTAAAAAATTATTTTATTCGATTCTCCCTCTAAGAACCTTATCTCCATCCTCTGTAGCAATCGATCGTCGTGAGCGCGAAAGAGAAACCGCCTCGATTTATCCCAGAATTTCTCTTAATCACCGGTAGTGAGCTGCCCCGCGAAGAATACAAAATGCAGCCGAGAGACGAGGTGCTCCATGATCATGTAAATAAGGTACGAAAATGTAGTTTATGCTACGTAGCCGAGACCCAGTTTCGTGTTTCCGGGAAAAACGGTAATGGATAGGGACGAGGGCGGACAAAGCGGAGGACGAAAAGAAGGGATTGCTGCGCCAAGAATACGTACAGCTTCCGGAATATTTCCTATTAGAACAAAGGAGCGGAATACAATTTCCCAGGCAGCATCGTCTACTGCAAATGTATAATGACTTTGGGAATCGACGGACGAGTTCCGCGAAACTTCGTTCGGTGTCTCTCGTTCTGGTTTCATAATCGCAAGATGGTACACGAGAGATCGTTCGTTTCGCTGTGGATCGCCTCGATAATTGTCCCGGCAATTACACACTTTACAATCTCTCTCGTCGTTGTCATCGTCGTCATCGTCGTCGTCGTCGTCGTCGTTGTCCTGGGTGCTTCGCGACTGCATCAGCGCAGCAAGATAAGCTTCCCCTTTCCACCTCTTTGGAGCGTGGCATGGAAATTATGCGACATAATGAAATTCATCGATCGAAAGGCAATTTTGCGCGATGCCAGCGTACTCCAAGTCACCAGTATTATTTATCGGGGACCCGTTATCGCTAATTGCGGCCGATATTTTAAAGAGAATGTGAAGCACGCCCGAGCATTACCAGACGTGCACGAGGTTTATCGTGAAACTGGATTTGGCTCGGCTGGTTTGGCTCTCTTTTCGCTATGGTATTGTGCCGTTTAATTATTTATAGGCGGGGTACTTCAAGTTCTAATTGGGCAGCGAACCACTTGCTGAATCTTGATAGGATTCAGCAACCATTGTTACGCTGCAGATGTAAGGGAATAATAGCGGATCGTAGACAGGTACTCGAAGACCGTGAGCTCTTCCTATATCAGATTCCAATCTTCCATCGAACGATCTTCCGCCGGTTGCCGTTTTTAGGCGGTATATTATGCTCTTTGATATCGAGTAGTTGCGAGAATGTTCTGATATTCTATTATATAAAATTGTAACTTTAACATATCAGTGAAAATTTATCTTCTATTAACTATATCTGTTGTAACAGCGTTTCATTCATTCAAAAATATCAATCTCAAAATCACTTTCGACTCAAATTATACTCACAATAAAATTTTTCTTACAAACAGTTTAATCAGGACTGCATGTCGCAATACTTTTCACGTCGACATACGAAACACTTTTATTTTTAAAAGCTACGTCCGAGCAACACGATAAAGTTTGGTTGCGAACTTTTGCCAATCACTGTACGCTTGGCTTATGGTTCGCTTTCTTCAAATAACGATGGCAAAACCAGTAACCAGCCGACGAACTCGTTGACGCGAGTTAATCGGCGCGTCGCCGCTAAAAACAATCAGCCACGGGATCGAGTTAAATATAAAGTAACGCGAACGAAATAATAAACAGGACGCGCCAGAAATTGCGACGCATTTTAATGTTTAATTGGCAAACGTGCGCCGATTAAAAACGACCGGTCGCTGATTACCAGCGATGGGAAAAGGTGGAAGTGGAGGGAAGGGATCTTTTCAATCGAGTTAACGAGGGGATGCGATGCGATCGCGACCGATTTCCCTCAGTCTCGCCTACCGGTTTTCTCTATTAATATACTAATGAATTGTATCCATGGTAATTCGCTTTTGTCCTCTGGCAGCTGGACCATGGACTGTAGATCGACTTTTCTGCTTCGACGCTGGGAACCGGGAACCTGCCGCGTTTATTTCGTATACGTAGATCATAATTAAAGAGTACTTTGATTAGATCCCAGTAGAGATCTCCATCTACATCTTGTCTAGATTAATCAAGGAAACATAAATAAATATAAATGAAAAATCTTAACTTTGAATTTGTATTTGGTTGGCAACTAAGTGATTGCGGATTTTGTCGTTAAGCCTAGTTACTTAAAGCCGCAATCGCTTAGTTGCCAAACCCAATAAATCGAGTCTATTTCATGGCCTCTAGCTTGAAATTAAATAAATACGTACACGTGAATTTTAATTTTCCTTGGTCTATGATCATTTGATAATTTTTTACCCTAAATACCGCTTCTAAGTAGCTTTAGCTGCTTTCCAAGTTTCAAGATATCATTTGTTAATGCACCATCGTTATATTTCTAACAGGGAAATCACGTTGCACGTATCATTAAGAATATAGACTTGCCAAATTCTATAGCATCATCGTAATGACATCGCATAGTTCGTTTGGATGCCGGCAGTAACTTAGAAATAGTTACGGCTTCGTAAAGCTAGTTATACATGTTTCCCAAGATCGAGTAGTTGAAATTGGAAGCGGAACCTGCGTGGTTCGATTAAAATTTAAGCGGATCTACCGGTTCGAGAAGTTCGTCCGGATGTTTGCGTGAGTATACTGTTGATTAACAAGATCAAAGATATCGTGTCGAGATGTAAATGACGTAGTTATAACGTACATGATTTATGTACATATTGATAGCTTCCAGTTTGTTTTTCCCGCAATTAGCTCCTCTGCAAACTAAAATCTAATCAACATAAATTATCGAGACTATATCCTGTACATTGTGTCACGGTATACTTTTATATCGTTCGAAGAATTATCGATTAAATTCCCGAAATTTATTTTCTTATTTTTACGTAATCTACGCGAGGCTCCATACATTTCATTTTCGTGGCATTACATTTTTTAACTATACCAAAGTACCATTAAATGATCCGAAATTTAATATACCTCTAATTAATTAGTAAATGCTGTAATAAATATTTACTACGATGCGCAAATATTTTTTATAACCATTGTGTGAAGCGAATGACATAATATGTGCGATAAAATAATAAAGAAATAAAAGCAGTGGAAATTCGATTCACATTCAATTTATACTAAATCTGTAAATTTCATTTCAACTTATATTAGCTATACAATTATTTATATTAAACATAAATATAAGCTATCATCCTGATACTTATTGCCAGCAGTGTATATCGCAAACGATTTCTTCACGTGTCGGCGATGCTCGTCACCACGGAAACCATATATTACCCGCGGACCGATGGCAATTTGTACAGTTGATTTTCCAAGTCAACGAGCAATCAGGAAGCTGACACACAACTCCCGCCGCATTGTCACGTGAAGATTGCTTTTTCATTTCGTTGGTCGTTTATTTTTTCGTCGATCAACGAGCCCCGGGAATGTAAATTAATCCGGTATTGCATATGAGATGCGCGGATGTGCGGGCATATCGGGTCCGTATTGAATTCCGTGATTGGAAACAGGTATTACGCGTCGCTCGTGAAGGGTGGAAAACCGGCGTTGGGGGTGGAAAAAAAAGGACTGGGGCAAAGGGGGAAGGAGAGTCTGTGGCTCGTTTCTGGCCGTCGCTTTTCCCCCGGTCTGTTATCGAAGGCGTTTCGTCGAGGAGCGAAAATAGGGGAGCGCTTTTAGCCTCCACTGATTTGAAAATGTATCCTCGTCTCTGTCTCTTTCGGTTCTCCTCGTGGAAAATTGTACGCGCGATATCGTGTTCAAACTCTGCTTCGACTTTTATCCTGCCACTCTTCTTTCTTTTTTCTGTCTAGTAGATAATTATAGAGAAGCAGTCTTCGATACACCGTGGCTGAATATGTAGTAGCTCTCGTGATGTAGCGAGCTTCTAAATTAAAGCGTCCGGAACTGATTGATGCAGTGACATCCAGCATCGCTCGCGATACTCTATCCGTTTCTGTGGAGACTGAATCAAAACTGAGTTATGCTTTACGAGAGTCTTTTAGACACTTTTATTCGCCCGTTCAAATATTCGATATTTTAGACGTTCCTGAGATCTGTGTATTATTCCGATCTGTTTATTCATTTCAGGCAAATCGAACGATCTAACGTTTGCAATAATTCGTGCAGACGTGTAATTATAAGTTAGAATTCGGATTTCAGGATCTCCTTATGATACACATATGTTTATGTATGTTAGTAAAAAATTAATTAGGGCGCAAAGATACAATCAAGTTAAGCGTCATCGTTACGGATCGCGGAATGATGAACAACTACCTGCATTTTTTACGGAGACCCTAATTAATTCTTATGACTTCGGTTCCTCGAGTGTCTGGCTGCTCGAAGCTGTCCAATTAACCATCCCTTGGCCCACTATCATGAACGTCTATCTTGTAGTTTGTCTCAGTCATCATAGAATTTTTATAATAATATTTCGCAGAGCACGTAATTTTTTCCAAACTATCCTCCACGTTATATGATACGTTTGCCCAACAACTAAGTACTGTATTATACAGGGTGGTTGGTAACTGGTGGTACAAGCGAAAAGGGGGTGATTCTACGCGAAAAAAGAAGTCGAAAATATAGAATAAAAAATTTTTTCTTTCAATTTTTCCATCGAGACAACGATCAACAGTGAGATCCGTCATAACGTACCGCACGAGTTCCGAGCGAAAATTCAAAGTCGATTTTCTCGAAAACAAAGCCTCAAACGAAAAATTTTTATTCTATATTTTCGACTTCTTTTTTCGCGTAGAATCACCCCCTTTCCGCTTGTACCACCAGTTACCAATCACCCTGTATAAGTTATATATGTAAGATTAAAAAACTCTACGAATGGATCTCTATAGTATAGTAACAATTTCAACCGTTTCAGCGTCGATTTTGTATTAGTGGAACAGCACCGTACGATCCATCGTCGCGATTTCTCTTTCTTTTCTCTTTAACATTTTTATTAAATCATCTTAAAGCAGAACGATTCCAGGTAACGGCGCGCGAAATAAACTGCACGAAACGTAATTTGTGCTCGTTGTTTACGAACAATAATTCACGACGCATGCTGTTTCGTTCGCAACAATTAAACGAATACCGTGTTTTCACCCGTTTCAACGTAACGGTTCGCGTGCGTTTCACCCCCTCCCCCTGTCTCTTTTTTCTCCTTTTTTCCCCGCTCGTTTCTTTTTCCCATCCCCGTTCTCGTTTTCTGCACGGTGCTCGCGCGCGATCGCGCTTTTATTGGAAAGCCGCAACAGATATTTTCGCTGCGTGCGAATAACAGCATATGGCGGGGCCAATTTTCCGGCAACTTGGTCGGCTGTAAATTCAGCTGATCCTGGAGAACCAGTGCCGGACAGCAATTACATTTTTCATGAAAATTAAAACGCCGTCCACGTTGGAATTTGTAATAGGCTGCTTAATGGTCATGTTAAATTTCAACCTCGGACCAAGTCGAACGAACGCGATAGTTGAGCTTTACTTTCGATTCGAGTAATCATCGCATTTGTTCTCCGAACAGAACGAAATAATATGCCGAAAAAATGTTGTTTCAATTGGCAGAATTTTTCTAAATTTCCGTAGACGAGTTGAAGCTTTAATTCAACTTCGGAAAAGCACAAAATCAATTGCAATAGCTGTCTGTGCGTTTATGGAAAATATTAAATACAGAATGCACGACTTAATACGCCAAATTATATTAAAATATACAAAGTAACGCATTGGTTATAATATTGAATAGATAAAACGAATCTCCGCTTGCTATTCTTTTAACTATGCCCACGAAAATATGAAATTGCGCGAACATTCTAACAATATTACGCTACCTTCTTACAAGCAACTTAACTAAACGATTAATTTCAGGTACGATGAATATAGTCTTAAAATCTAGAATATAAAGTGATCTTCGTAATAGCCTCGTTCGAAGAGGCACGACTGACGAAAATTGGCAAGCGTCAGATATAAAATACAATGGCGAATACGCGTGATTATTTCGAAAATGAAATGGTAGCCTGGAGGCGGCTCGACCTGGCTTATTTACATTCCGGGTCAAGGGCTCACAAAGGAAGCTGTAATTATGAGATGAAAGCATTCCCCTTGGTTCGAGAGTAGAATACCCTTCCATACACGGGGATATACGTATAGATTCGAAAAAGAGGCGAAGCATTCACAATTTTTTGGCGTTTCATCGCGTCCAATTATTCGTTACCCAATGAAGACCATCCCTGAACCTTGGCCCTAATCAATTAGTCTCACGGACGATCTTTCTTCATTTTCTTTTTCTTCTTCTTATATTCCGTGTATTTTCAAAGCAAACCACTGAAATCGTGGTAGAAGGAAAAGCATATAAAAAAACGAACGAACGAACGAACGAGTCTCTCGAATCTCATTAGCCGTTCAGCTTCGAAACTTTGTCTTCCGATGTTATTAGAAGAAACGAGTTCGGTCGCGTCAATCGATATTTAATTAAACTCGAATTTGCATGAAAGTTCGACGTGGGTAAGAAAGGATAGGGGCGGCGGCATAATTAGGGATAATCTTTTACCATTTATCTTCTAAGCGTTCCGGATGTACATTGTTAATTACGGCTGACAGTAACGAAGAGAGCTCCACTTAATCGAGCACGGACTTCGCAGCCACCGACGTCTCGGTTCTTCCACGACTTTCTTTTCCTTTGATCCTTTGATCCCCCGACTGCTGCTGCTGGTCTGCTCCTTCAATATTTATTTATCCTGCCAGACGCTGCGAGAGCTCCGGCTAGAGAACGCTTTTATCGCCGTTTTCGCGGTCAATGGCGTCGCATAAAAGGACACCGGTTCTCGTGTAAACTGGCCGAGAATTAAATGGCCGAGTAAATTGTAGGACGAAACGAACCGCGAGCCTCGTCGCGTCATTTAAGAGACGACAAGATTTCGCTGGAATTTCAGTGGAGGCGGCAGATTGTTCGAATAAATTGAGAAAGAAGGCGTTAACCATGGATGGTTAGAGAAAAATGAAATACCATAGTACGTGAATGGGTGGACATTATTTTTCGATGTAATTTGTTGACGATTGTGCTCGAAAAATTATGACGACGAGTGATAATGGCACGAGTGGAGAGCGGTTGAGAGCTTTCACAGAATAAATGGTAAAAGTGTTCGATCTACCGATGGTTTTGTCAGTCTGACGAGCTACGCGATACTCGAGTTTCGCGAATAATGCTGTGTTTCAAGAATATTCGTCAAATTCGAGTATTAATTATAATAGCTTGTTATTATCGCAAAGAAATTTTCGAACAAAAACGCTTTCGAGAAATTAAGTAATTCAATGTTCGTTAGCATGGTTAAAATCGCGGCGAAACAATTTCCTGTTAGAGGATGGAAAGTTTAATCGGTCAGTTTTTTTTATGTTTCGAGGATGTTGACTCGTTGCGAGTTGATTCCTCGAAATTCTCTGCTCGTTCGACGACCGTCGATTCGACGATTTACACGGCGGAACGACGTCACGTGAGAGTTCTGGCGAACTCTGCGAGCAATTTTCTTCGAAATGAAACGAAACGCGTCCCCATCAGTATGCAAAGCTCGTTGCCTTCTTTTCTAGTCTAAGATCGAGGCGTCGCGACATAAATAGCACCTCGATTCTAAACGAATCTCCTAAATCGTCTGCTCGTTTTCTAATCAGCCGAACGGTGTTGGAATTTCGATTATTTCCAGACGAATTTGCTATCAAGAATAAGAAGAAAATTTCAAACTCTAATTCATTAATTTTTGTACGGTTAGATTGTACTTTCACCGCAGCTGCTGTTGAAACAATTAGAATTATTCGTAGTCTGAAGACGTTGTTTCCAAAGCTAAGCGATCGCGAATGAAATTTTGCGGTAGAACGTTTCCCTTCCGAGGAAGATTAGCTACTCTACATTGCTATTTCCACTCGTTGTTGCTCTATCTTCTATCACAAGAGAAACTCTGCTTTGTATTCAGGAAACGTTAACAGTTTTCGAGTCGCGGCGTGGGTGGGGTTTAAGCAAAGGCGGTTTAAATAACCGAGCAAACAGAATGAGTCACGTGCAACTTCCACGGAGGGTGCCGATATATTTCCGTTTATAGGAAGCTGGGTTACTCTCGGTAAACTTCGGTTTAATTGGAGCATCTTTCGTCTCGTGTCCCGTTGAAGGTAACGAAATATCAAACTATAGACTCGACGATCCCTTCCAAGCCATAGACCATCAGCCTATTTTCTTTCTTTTTGCATGTTATCGAATAAGAGAGAAATAAATATATTGGATTATACACAACTGTTCAATAGTATCTGGATATTTACTTTATCTTTATCAGATGTATTTTAGTTAGAGGATTATAAATGAATGGAATTGTATTAATTTTATTCTTTATACATATTAGTTTAATTTGTAAAATATAATAGGTAACAATAAAACTAGTGTCTGTAATTGCCAAACCTTTGTGTAGGTTTTTTTGTTACTTCAGATCTTTTCATTTCAGAATCATAAATCATTCCTGAAGCAAAAGTATTTAAATCGTATATGGTAGATGGTAGTAATATATGTAGCAAATAGTAAAACATATTATCGTCATATGTTCTAATAACAAATTTGAATTTACAATTTGTTGATTGCATAAACAGGCAGTAAGTACTGTATTTAGTCTTAACGATTAATTTTGCGAATCGAGAGGAAGCATCTGGATACTGGTGAGTGGTATTATACAAAAGCGGCGGTGTAATTTAACAAAGTATCAAAATGCAAAGTACTGTCGCAAATTGAAAAAGGCCGGGCCATTACGATTTGCACATGAGTATCATAACGTCAGAAATTATACGTATAATCATCAAAGACCCAATTCCATTTACATGAACAGTACAGATTACAAGCTCTTACGCGAGCAAACACGTAAAAGGTACACAAGGCAGGAACGAGCGTGGAACGGCAATGGGGAACGAATGTAGAAGCTTTTACTCGAAATTCGTCACGTTCTCATGGCGTACAAAAGCAGGGGCCGCGGCGCGTCCCTTTCGCACAAAGAACACCCTTTTCGAACGCATTTCTGCGAGTAGTGGCCGCGTTAGAAATTCAGCGTGCAGTTTAGCCCACAATCGACGTGTGCTCTCGCCGTCAGAAGGCTGTGTCGTCGCCTGGGAACACCTGACACAGAGCAAAAGGAGAGAAAAGATAGAGACAGAGAGCACGATGTGTAACAGTTGGCACGAGCGAAAGTTAACACTGTACCTGCTAATGGCACCCCTTCCTCCATTTTCTATTCGTGATTGTACACAGTACCGAGCGTACTCTTTTCCGAAACACTGCTCACTCGAGTACTTATCGTGTAGGACAGAGAAGAAGGAAGAAACGAGGACGAGGAGGGGCAAATAGCGGATTCGAAACGGTGTTACGCCGATACGAACGATAGAAGAAGAGAAATAGGGGGAGGTTGCGCAGCCGTTTTGTTCCCAGCGAGGGACATCAATATCGTTGCACCGCGCCAAGTATTCAGAATGCCCTTCAAGAATTTTAATGCGACGGAGAAAGAATTTATTGCGACATAGAATGCGCAGTAATGGCGGAAATACGTATAAAAGTCGGGAAAAGGGTGCGCATTGTCGCCGTCTAATGGCCTGCCCCGGGCGTCGCACACTGGCGACGTGTACACGCACCACCACCACCACCACCGTCACGCTCCATCGCTTCCACCCCTTTCTTCTTGCCGGTGCAGTGCCGTCCCTTCGAGAGCACCCCGAGGAGCAGTGAAATTTTAAGAATTCACGGGGACCTGGCGAACTTTCGACGCAGCGTTTGAGGTTCCTTTGTACACTTTCCAGTTAGATACTTTATCGTCTTTTTTTTTTGTTCATTGTGTGGTGCTACGATGGAAATTTAGATGCGTGAATTATTTATAATCCCGACATTGTGTACGCAACTAGGTAAATGAATTCGGTTCCTTATTCGAGGTAACTCGACGCTCGGTGTTAGGGAGTTTTTAAGATGGTTTCGAGTTTCCCAGTCTAGAAACGAGATCGGGAAGTTGAAATTAATTTTCTTTCATGTTGATCTCGAATTTCTTGTGTCTTCGTTTCTACGGTCTGATGATTTTTGCTGTCGAAGAAGGCGCGTAGTTGATAATCCCTCGATATAAGAGCAATTGGGAGAAATACGTAAGCATTCTGCGCCTTAACATAATAGCAGCCTTCATCGACGATTGTAAAAATACAAACGTACGATCATTTTATTTGACGATTTTAGAATTCTTACACTGACTTTGTTTCCATGTACGATGCTTTCTTACGTTCGAAGAAAGCAAAAAACCTATTTCATGACTTTATAATCTTTATACATCCTATAATTTTCCATATTCATCCTATAATTATAATTTATTATCCTATAATTTTCTTAAACACGAAAAATCTTTCAATCAATTTTATGGAGATAATTGGAGCTTCCTTGCACCCTTAATTATCTCCGCAACAGTCGCCAACCCTAAGAAAGCTCATCCTTTGAATTTACACGACGGTGTCCCCCACGTAACAACTTGGTGTACCAAGATTCATCGCCAGGGGTCCTCGGGCTGAAGAACCCTGACCTGCGTTCAGGGGGATGCCGCGCAAAGAAATAAGCGTGGATGGTGCCTACCCTTTCCCTTTCTCCACGTGTTTCCGGCCTTTCTCAGCCCTTCTCAATTTTACCGTCTTTTAGCATCTCTTTCCAGGCGATTCAAGAGTGTCTCGGGCGAGAAGTGCGCCATTAAAATAGATCAACTGTGATCTCAATTGGGAGAGGCGAGGGAAAAAAGGGTCGTCGCGCTTTCTTAACCCCTGGATGGGGGTCGCTTAACGCGTAATACAGCCCCTGCCATTGTGTCGAGGCTCGTTGAATAAATACCTTTCGCTTCGATCGCTATTATTCCTGGATGGCTGACAAAAGAACAGAAAGAGATCGAATTAACGAGCGAAATATCCATAAAACGTCGAATTCGGAAATCTCTCGGTAGAGTTTTGATTTTAATATGGCGGATAGCCCTGGGTAAATGGTAACATATCTGTTGTATCATTCACATTCTTTCGATTGGCACTTTTCAAGGTAGTTAGTCTGCCGATAATTGATATGGCATTAATTAACCACCAACGAAACTGTATATGGCGTATTCGTTTGTTTCTACGTAAAAAGGGTACGTCAAGGAATTTCTTCGAGCGTTATCAAATTTGTTAAAATGCAGGCTTTCATTCTATTTTCTTCTGCGATTACTAAGACCGCATGAATGCTTTTTACAAAATTAACGCCGACTGTATAGCATTTTACTTGTATTATATCGTTTTAATTAACTTGTATTATATAATTTTAATAATATTGCGTTAGGTCAATTCTTCAATTCCCACGACTTTTCGTTTATTCCATAGCGAAAGCAAATTAATGGTTTGCGTTATTCTATAACGCCTATGTAATAGATAAGTATAATACAAGTATGATATTTCTGTCATATTTCAGCTTTTATATGCATGAAATGCCTGGTCATTACACACTGATGTACTGATATTTTGATCCTAGCGTACATTACGCTGTTTATACTTTTACCGTCCAGTTAAATTTTTTTCGCTGTTCACTAAAATAACGAAATACGGCAAAAAAATTTGCGGTTTATATTAAAAATATATATATTTTACAATAAAACTTTAAAATCTGTTATTTCGTGTACGTGGAATTTAAAAAAAATGCAAATTAACGAAATTGTCTATATTGCGTTAGCCCGAATAAGGTACGAAGAATGGTAGACTTAAAAGATTCAGTTAACGCAGATGTGTAACAAACGGAAAGAATAAACGAAGAAATTATATGGAGCGAGCGGTAGGAAGCTTCTTTTCCAAGATGTTTCTAAGGTGTTTTTAAGATGTTTTCCATAAAACCTGATTGTATCAGAAAGTTAGTTAATAGATCGCGTCTGACGGGCGGGTATATAACTTGCCGCACAGCCCTTGGTATCATCGTCGATACGACGAGCCGCCTTTGAAGATCGTCGGTGACAACGCGCTGTCGATGATAAAGCTTGCTCCAGCGGCGTGACCATTAGAGGTAACGGCTTTTCATTGGAGAAAAGTTTACTTTCTCGAGCATGAGCGTTCACAACGTGAGCGAACTTGCTGACAGCATCTTATATACATAGGTAACGTTGCATTAGCGGTAAATGGCCGTAAGAACATTGATGGCCTCTCCTATTTCTGGCTCGCTAATTATAACTAGCACAAGGTCCCGTGGCACGTTCAATTTCGCGCACCGTTGTGACCCATAAATTACGCTAATAATTCCATTCTCTTTCGTTCTCTCCTACCACTCATACCTTCTCTACCTTTGTTCCTCTTGTCACACTGTTAGCCCGCGCTCAAACTCTTTTCCTTCGTTACGAGTATTATTATTTTCATTAGGAAATACGTTTATTCGCAATCCGTTTGTCGCTCGCCCTTAATTTTCATTCGATTATCGCGCGACACGGCCGATAAATTGAATTTCAAACGCACGAACTTTCGAGCATGAATTGCATTAACACTCAGCCTCTCAGTCTTTGTTACTATTATTTTCACCGGAGATCCTTCCGGCCTTTGTGCCATTTGCAGTTGGCTGGCGCAATGCTTTGCAACCGTACCGATGTAAATTAGCTCGGATGCAACGTTTAACCGTGGAATATCGTCAGGAAATGGGCTTTTGTTAAATACAAATAATCCGGGAATCAAATTATGCGCAAGCCAGCTGTGACGCCGGCGGGCCGAGCGTAGGACTCGGCTAAAGTCAGACAGAGAGAATATCGTTCGTTCTCTTTCGTTCGACCGGATAACGTTTCTACTTCAAATTTCACACTTTACGTTGTAATTTATTTGGTTTATGGCCGTGGAAGATTTAGAAGGGCGATACAAAGGGTTACGGCACGTTGTTTTGCAACGTCACTGAAAAGATCGAAATTGTATTAGGAAACTTGGGAATAGTATAAAGCATTTCCACGAGGTTCTAAAGTTTCACGGGACCATCAGGAAGACCATTATGTACTCTGCGACAATGTTGACACTTTTAAATTGTCTTACGAAACTTAGAAACGCTCTGGAGAATTTTAACGAGACACCAAGGCATCATAGGTCTCTTAAAAAGAGAGAGAGAGAGAGAGAGAGAGAGAGAGAGTACGGAACGCTTTTCAACATTGTTGAGAATTTAGAAATCTCTATAGAATGCTTACGAGGGATGCGTAACGTACTCATAGCATTCCAACGTTCCGTACGGTACCATCAGAGAAGCCCCATGATAATCTTCAACGTTGTTGCAAATTTCAAAATAGTAGAATGCTGAAAATAATATTGTTACGAATTTCAAACTCCATGATGCCTATGTTGAAAGGTTCGATTTTTAATTATTTACAAATTGAAGTTTATCCTCTTACGTTAATGAATCGAAAGTAATGCAGCGTGTAATGTTAAAATACGATTTACAAAGGATAATTAACTATCCTGTAGCTTCTCTATAGATTTTTAAATTGGTTTCAAATTTTGTTAATATAATTACGACAGTCGTGCTTTATTATAATGCTAATGAAGTTACGTAATATATGCATGAAAATTGTCTGTGCTACCTGTGTTCAAATACTGTCGCGAGTCACCGTAGATATTCCAACGAACACGAGAATCATGCAGCATTGTCGTATTATTAAAAATATTTTTAATATCACTGGTGAAATGCCTGCGGATCCTTTCCCATCCATTTTCTCTATTTATCCCGAAATTCCCATGTATGTATTATACAATGCGGCCTCCTCGATCCTCGCGTAACTTCGAGTTAAAGACCCCCGGAGCAAAATTCTGTCTCGACTTTGATCTCGTTGGGAAGCCAACGTTGAATGCGCGTGTATACGTATATCGCTGCTCTACGTCCTTTGTGCGAATAAACGCGAGTGTACGCGCGGAAAAGCGCGTATCTGCGTCGCGAGGAACGATAATGCGGCGTTCACACCGTTCGGTCGGAAAACTGTCCCGCCATTTTCGTCGCGTCGCTCTACCGCGAATTTTTGTCCACATTTGCATATCAAGCCAGCTTCAGGCATTTACTAAAAATCCCCGGCAAACATTACTATCAAACTTTGTATTCTTGTTTTAATTCAGGGTTATCAGGTGGAATAATTTTTGCACGAACCATGCTTCCCCCTTATCGGCTATCTACTCCTGTTTTTATTCTCGCATTATATTTCCGCTCGAGATTCCGCAGCGTTTTCTAGCCGTGTTTGCGTCTTGATTAAACGATAGATAAAATAACAACGAGTGGATGTTCCGAAGCGCGCGATTGGAAACGGCCGTTATCGTTCCGCGTGCTGTTGTAAACAGCGATTAATTCATTTCGCAAATCGCCAATCGAACCGACGCACTTCGTTACAGCGTTGTTTACATGTACAGCTGAATTATTATTTCATCGACAGGGAATTTCGACCAATGTTCGTTCTAGCAATTGATGGAGATATCGTTATCCGATAATGTTACGATGCAATGAAGGAGAAAAGAAAGCTTAAAATTGGTACACTGTGCGTATAAATATTAGTAATTTTTGTGCAAGACAAAATGTCGTTTTTATGCTGATAACGATTATTCGTACTCTGAGATACTGAAATTTACAAATTTGTTGCAGACACATAACACATAACAAACCTTGATTGGATGTATTACAAAAGATGACAGAGTTAAATTTTCGACTTGTAACTTCTAATAGTTGTACCGCGTGTTTTTTCACACCCTGTACATTGCATCTATAACTTGTCCTTAAATATAATCCTGTTTCGGTGCGTTTTATACCCGATCATCTTTTACATTAAATTCTCAACTTCTGGCTTCTATTATACCGCGTATCTTTTTGCACCCTATATAAATGTCAAATATAATTCCATTTCGTAACATAATAGCGTGTTTCGTTCAACATCATAATCGATTACCTTTTCCCGTAACTGCTTTTCTGTAGCCGTATTGCTTTCACAGAGGCAGTTCTTCTCCTGTAACGACTTTTGCCTCATCCTCCGTGTCGATATCCAAAAGAGGGATATAAAGTATCGCGGATACGTTATTCGCGACACTGCAGTAATTCTCGGAGCCACTCCAAACCCGAGGTCGACCCATTTTGCAAATAAATGCCGGAAAGCGTAACCCTCGTCGTTGGTAGCTCGATCGAATTCCAACGTTTCGTTTGATCTCGTTGTGAACGCGGCAGAAAGGAAGACGTAATGCGATGCGGCGCGGTGCGTGACGTAAAATGCGAAAGCTTTTGAAGTTCAACGGAAGGGTCGGTGAAATTGAAGCGATCGGTATGTGTGTTTCACGATCATACGCGTCTCTCTTATTGACGAACGACTGGCTCGCCTCGAGTATCGTCAATTCTCGTTAATTTATATCGATCTGTTGGACAGCTGTTGAAAAATGGTGGATGCAGACGGTTCTTTTCATCGCCGATAACAACATGCGGTAATTATTCTACCGTTCGCCATGCTTTATCCCTTTTACGAATGAAGACCACGCGAAAAACGACAAGACATTTTTCATTCTTTATAGGAGAGCTATTTTAAAGTTCAAAACGCTTTCATGAAATCCTGTAATAATACAGGATTATGTACTTTAACGGTTTGTTTCTTTCTTACGTGTCTTTAAATATGTGCTTTGTAAGCTTCTTGGATATCAGTTTATTTTAAACGTGTTCTTAGGAAATCTTATAGCTATTGTTAAAGATAAGTTTTCATTGGCTTTTAAGTATGTTTTATCGCTTTACTGAACATTGTAGTAACGTCTCCTTGATTTGTTAGAAAACTTCGTAGACTTGTCATCTAGTCTTAAAAGCTTACATCTTTGGACTTGACAGGTTGTTTGTCTTCTCAACCGTGTTGTATTAAAGTACTCCCGTACGGCTACCAGGCTGCATGGAAGTCACAAGATCAACAAAAATGAACTTATCACGCTCTTCCCCTCTGATCTTTAAATACTTGAATCCTTCTCGAAACAGTATTCTACGGTATTTTTCACACATCTACGGCTGTTTAACGTGTTTAAAAGACACAAAAATACTTTAAATCTTGACGAATGAAGAATGAAAAGCTACCTAATGCTTGCCAAAGAAACCAAGTACCGAATATTTGTTGCAAAAGGTTGGAATATCTGCGTAAATTGCGGTGCACAAAACATTAATGAAAGGACAAAGGTGTCTCGGGGGTTAATTGTTCAGCGAAATTCGAGAATATATTTGGTCGAAGAGACGACGTGGATACAATCGGTCGTTCGTTCGCGAGAGCACAATGACGCGTGTGCGGCGCTTTCTGCGTTTCGCCGCGTTACATCTGCGTGTTTAGCGTTTAATTAAATTATTTGGGGGTTACCTCCATATTCACTTCCGCGGAATGTGATTAAATTATGTTCCACGGCTGTTCCTGAAACGTCGTAATTTATTTAGTGTATTCACATGAGCAACAATATTCATCCGCGGGATAACAAGCCGCCTGAGAGTTCCGTGTCTGATTCCCTCTCGCTCGCACACTTTTGCTCTGGATTAATTTCACGTAAGTTTAACCTCTCTCGGTTCCCAACGTCGCAAACGCTTCGCTGCGCCTTTTGTACGCCGAACTTTCGCGGTGAATTGCGAATTCTCCGAATCACCCGCCTGAAAATTTACAACCCGCGCTGTTTTGTTTGCTTTTTCTTTATCTTCTTCTTCCTTCTCTATCTCCACAACGATAAAAAAACGTATCAGTTTATACATTGAAACGTTACGTAAACTTTTATCTCTATACGAAGAACTGGCTCCCTAAATACCTCCTAATTTCTTTTCTTTGGAACTCCTAATTTGTCCTCGTTCTAACGGCATTCGCAATTTCCCTGTAAAATTAACGTCGCAACCCCTGAAACTTGCTCGAGCAGTTGCAGACGTTACCGGATGAGAGATTTTTGGCTACGAATTTTGCATACAGCCCGACAAATCTTGCTGGTGGCGTGTCCCTAATTTCCAAGAAACAACCGCGGGGACCCTGCTGTCTCGTTGCACGCCGCCTGTTACCAAAACGCAGAGACTCGCTTAGGCTCGCGTCGATCGCGATCCAGCTCCGCCTCCAGCCTCGAGGAATCGCCAGGCTTTCCAGTTTGTAATTAGAATCCAACCCAGAATGAGATTCTCTGGAATATCCATGAAACGAGCGAGATTGTTCGCCTTAAAAACTCATAACGCTCGCGTCTTGCCGCAACAACGTTCCCATCCTCTCTTGGATTCAGTGGCTCCGTCTCGAGTGGTTAATCGTTCGAGTTAAGCGCTCATCGTAGTGCGCCATTTTACGTTGCTTCCTATTGTTTACGAGGGAATAGAGGAGCAAAAGCGGTGCTCGAGACGCGAATTCGCATTACATTCGTCGCGGCCTCGTAAAACACCGCGCTGGGATTCGGACCGCGAGATTCTCGCCGGCTGTTTCTGTCGCGTTTCCTTCCGCGTTCAGAACGAAGCGTGATCGTGGAACGATCGTTTAAACGGGGCGAGTAAATGTCTCGACGGAGGCTGCAGCTCGAAGAAAAGGCGGCGGTCGATCAGACGACGCCGATCCTGGACATAAAGTTGCCGGCCAGGTCCGGCAAATCGAGCAATTGGTCGGTAGCAGGCGGCGCGATCAATTCGCTGGAATGTTAGGGCAAATGGCGGGTGAATAGTCGCTGGCTCGACGTATGCCACGGGCTACGGCCATAGAAACGGATTATAGGCATCGACGAGCATAGCACGATACAGTAATAGCGGGCATCGCGTCGCGCGCCCGCGGTAATTGCAATAAATTTTTCAACCAGTCCTCGCGTCCTGTTATACAACGCTGGAGCGAGAGAATAGAGAGAAATCGTGCTTGCGCCAGCGCGATTCGCTTCGAGAGCGACGCCAGAGCAAAAGAAGAGTAAAACCGCTGCTTGACATAGAAAATATTTACGATTATTCGTAGGGCATTAAGGAGGCGAGTAGTTGCAGTGGACGTAGAGTCGGACACCGCGCCGTTTGCTTGGTCGGCCTCATTTAGACGACACCATCGAGAAGAAGGATAAAAGAGGCGGTACAGAGAACATTGGAGGATAGAGGTGGAAGAGAAATAGAGGGAAGAAGCGAAAAAGATGGGGAGTAGCGTGCGACCGAGTCGTTTTGTCGGCAATACCAACCGGCTATCCTTTCTCTATCCTCGTGCTAGCCGCGAACCACGTCTGAAAAGACCTTTATCTGTTGTGTATTTTCCAGTGAATTAAGTTTCTTGCCTTCTGCTGCCCAAGTTTATATGTTTTGCGGAGAAGATAGCGCGGCGTTCATCCTCGGTCGACGCGGATCCAAGGGCTGACTGGCTACCTCCACGACCTTTCTTCGCTCTGAAAGAGAACGCACCCGGCAGGAAGAGGGATTTGGGGGTTGGGTGGTTTTTGTTTGCGTCACTGCGCAATATCCAGCCACCGGCTTAACCAGCTTCCTCCCCGCCGTCTCCTTCTTTTCCTCTTTTCCTCTTCCTTTGTCCAGCTTTCTCGTCATCGTCGGCGCCGTTGTCGTCTACTTCTGGCTCCTCTCATCTTCCAGCTCGTCCTTTCCGGCTGTCTCGCACGATCCTCTCTACGTTAGCTTTCGGCAGGCCAGACACCGAGGGGCTGTGTGACATTGTTTCAGCAGCCTTGGCTGTCGCGCGCCGCCTACCCGAGATCTCATTCTGCCGTTATGGTTTCGCACTTCGTTCTTAGCACTCAACATTTTTACGCGGCCGCCGCTTTTGTTTTCGCCCGCTGCCCCTTTTCACGGCCACGTTTTTATCACAGCCCGGGGAAACGGATGATGGAACGTTCCTCCCAACCGTGATCCCGCACCCACCTCCTCTCTCCGTTAACTTTCAACTACAAATGGATCCTTTTTTTTCAGGCGACCGTAACAAGCCTCGACCCGCTTATCTCGTTACGAACCAACCGGAGGGAACACCAGAGAAAACGCTTCGAGAGATTTTCCTCTTTTACGCGGTTCCAGGCACCGCTTGATTCCTTAGTGTGTTGAGTGCGTTGTGGAAATATTAATCTGTTGATTTGGTTTCTTGAGCAGAGTTCCACATGTAGCTATGTATCAAGCGTGAAATTAGAAGTTAGTATAGTTGAAGCGATTTTAGTTATTTATTGTTAGATTGGTTTTAGTTCTTGGTACACGTAAGTGTAATCTTTAGTTGCATGTAAATGTAAAATAATGTAAATATAGTTTATTTTTTGGAGAAACGAAACGTAAAATGTAGGGAATAAAAACATCAATGATTAAAGTATAAAATTGTACCTTTATCAAAGCAATAAATCACTCAAATCCGTTGAAATATATTGCTGTGAATAAATAACATTTCGATGAAAATTGCAGTAAAATTCCATTCAAAATTATTTTCACCGCTCTGATGACTCTAGTATTATGTGAAGTTAAATATTCAGGACAAAGTTAAATTTTGTTTCGACTAAATGGAGAATCTGTCGTATGGAATCTTCTGACAGTTCTGTTGTTAATCCGCTAAGAATAGTAATATTCTTTACTTCGTCAAGTTTTTCACTAAAAGATAAGAGAAGCTCACTCTATGGTAAAAGAATTCTGAAATACCTTCTTTCTCATTTGTTACGTCATATAAGACACGCAATGATTCGATATTTTTGTCCAGTGGTATAAGTCAACGTTTGCCTCTGCCTTATCTACGTTTCCTTCAAAATTCCCACGACGAGAGATGGAACGCCAGCAGGATTTCCACACTCTCTTAGCAACGATTCCGAAGTAATATACATACGTATCGCGCGTACAGGCAAGCGCGACTCATCCGTGTTCGCAAGCTCCTCAGCCTCGGGATGCTCTTTGTTTGCGCCAATATTTACTCGCCGGCTAAATTACTTCCTTCTATAACTCTCTCCTCTTTCGCAGTTAGGTCTACGAGACTTCCTCTCGCTTTCATCCTCAACGGAACAATTATTGAAAGATCTGCGAGTCTTTGAGAATCGACATCAGCAACTAGATTATTCGTTTAGACGTCGGTTTCAATTGGATCTTCGTGACGAATTTCACGTTCTTCGGTAAATTTTCGAATCAATTAGATTTCACTAACATTGAAAAATATCTCCTCGGTTTAAACAAAATGAAAATACTGTTACATCGATACGCATGATTTTTACTTTCGACTTCGCGTTAAACATCTTCGTTAAACATTACAAATATTTTTTATTTATCCAAGGATCGTTTTTTAATCGACGTCAATTTCGTTTTGTATCCTCGCTACGAGTTCCTCTTTTCCTCGTTGTCCCATGGAGACTTTACATTTTGGATCGCTTTCGCGTAATACCGGGAGCTCAACGCGACAGACAGGCCAGCTTAAGCTAGTTCCTTTGAGGGCTACTGGCAGAGATTCAGACAGCGCGGAAGGGGAGACGCGTTTTTGCGTATGCCGTGGCAGACGTACGTCCATACTACTGAGTCGCCGCAGACGCGCGTCCATACTACTGAGCCGCCTACTGTCAAACGTCCTTTTTGCTCAGCCCTCTGACTTCGGGTCACTTTGAACGAGAATGTCTCCATCCGGAAATCCATGTTATAAGTAAGGTCCTTAAGGGTGAGATTGGGGCTTGTTAGGGGCTGCTTTCTTACAGGAATTGCTGGATCTTAGATCCATGTGGGTTATTAAAAGTTTTTTTCTTACTATTGTGTATTTTGATCCATTAATAACCAAGCAACAAAATAATATATTATGGAAAAACGTAAATAACGTAACTCATATGCTGTTTTATGAATCAATATGTTTACCAATAAACTACATATTAATTTCTTTCAGACACGTAGCAAGCGTCTCTTTATAATCGTTACGTTTTCTACTTAATTTACTTCAGGAAAAAGAAACTTCACGTTTGAAGCTTTCAAAAGTGTTTCCGAAAACTATTATTATAATATAATATAATATAATAAAATATTATTACACCGCGTTTCTTTACAATTCTCTTTTTCTTCGGCGTAATTTACTTTTACAAAGAGGGAACTTTGCGTTTGTTAAGTCTTCCGGAAATTATACTTTTATTACCCAAATAAGCAAGGTGCGTTTAACCCGTTCATTTCACAGAGGATCGAACTGTATCCGACTGCCCTTTCGCCAACCTTTCTCAAAAGACAGAGGCTGTCTGCCAACGTCTATATAGCGAAATATTCCTCTCCATTAAACAGTAATCGTGATTCGGTCGTCGATTAACGCAACAATCGATGATAAGAGAAAGCAGGCCGGGACTCCGGCTTAAGGCTCTGCGAACATTGCGCAGCCGGATCAAAGGTACAGAACTACGGTTTAATATCTCGGAAGAGACCAGATAGAAAGAGAAGTAGGAGCCAGCGAAAGGGATAAATTGGAAAGCGGAACGGGAGGAAGGAAAGTGCCGAGGGCGTGAAAGCACAACGGGGATTGGATAAGGTGGGGAGGTTGAGGTAGACGATGCGTGTAACGGGTACGAAAGACGGAATGAGAAAAAGGGGTGACAATGTGAAAGGTAGAATGGGACGGATAGAGTCGGGACGATGTCAGTGTCTGGCACGTCGTAAGATAAAGGGAAAAGTCCGTGCAACGCGGCGCCAACGATGGAAACAGGCCCCACAGAAGAAGGTGGTTTCGTCGTCGGATGGAAATTACGTAGGCAGGGCAGTACAGAGGAAAGCATCACCACGGAAACGCCCCACGGCCGCTCTGTAATCAAGATGGGTATTACATTTCCGGTAATGTCGTTCCGCCAGTTTGCGCCCCCGCGGATGATGAACTAAAGTGCTGGGAAAAATTCGATCAACCCGGTTTTCTGAACCGCCTCGTCTTTTCCCTCTTTACACTTTTCCGCTGTTATTGTTTCTTTCATTCTCGTTCCTACGGCTGTTTACTCTTTTAACTTGCTTCTCGAAATTGCATCTTGGAATTTTATTGTCTGTCAATAAATGGAGAACTAGGAATCGCAGTATATTCGGCGTTTCTTATTATAAAAAGTTCGTTACGTGTTTTCAAATCACGAAGAGATAAACATCAGTCATAGATCAATTAGTTACGAAAATAAAGGGATGATATTTTTAAGAGTTTAAATATTTCAGTTGATGGAAATCATCGTGATTTCCAGACCGCCGATCTTTTATCTATATCTGATATATTTTCAATTTGCTGTCTTTTATTATTTTGTTGTATGTAGAGAGATAATGGACAGATAATAGTGAAATAACTATCTAGCACGAGAGTTTCTGTAGCTTTCAGATATTGTTCAGGGCTTTTATCATAGTGATGTGTTTCTGCTTGGATACGATTCGACGAATGAAAAATGGAGAACGGCACGAGACGTCGTCCTCGAGATCGTCCGTCACACGGGCCGTCCGTGTGTTTCGCGAGGTTCAGCCGAGCAGATCAAAGATAAATGGTGCTGTGAGTATAGATTCTTGAGACATCGGAACCAGCGACTGAAAGGAAATTGTCTTTATACGGATGTTGGTCATTCGATGAGGGGTGAACAAGTCAGCCATGCGTTCTAACGTTGTCCTGAGTACAGAGTGTTTCTATCGCTTTCAAATATAATCTTTCCGTGCGTTTTACTGTGATATTGACACTGACATGGAACGTTTCGATCTTCTTGAATTTTCCATTTCATGCGTTGTCTACTTTACGTAGTAAGTTTGATCATGTTGGAGTAAAAGTAATTACATAAATCGGATACATAGAACGGGGATGTGAAATAATTTCTGCGTCAAAAATATAATATAGTAAAATAATCCTAAACAGTTTATAACAATGGAAAATAAAACGCGACACAACGCATCACAATGCAATGCACTACCAGTGAAACGAGTCACTTTCTGTTTTTCACAATCATCTGCTCTAAATCATCCAAAATTTCCATTCCCATAACGACGAAGAAACTAAAAACGGCGGTTGATATTTTCTGCAATTTTACAAGTTCACGCTTGGTCGAATCTTCGCACAGGCAAGTTTTCTCAACATATCGTAAGAAATCGAAAGATGCATTTAAAAGGGATGCAGACATCCGTCGACAAAACCTTCGCGACAAACGGAAGCCACCGTCGAGGCGGAACCGCGGTTTTCACACTCGCCAGCGATGAAATTTCAGGAGGGTGATCGCGACTCGTCGATATTCTTCGCGAAAGCTCACTGCTAAGCGACTGAAAGCAGGCGAAAGTGCTCGACGGGGTGTCGTTTCGTATCGTCGATTTCATCGACGTCGTGACGGGGACGAGGATTTCCCGTCTGCGAGGGTGTCGCGACGTTTGGTGAGCACAAATTCCACGAGGTCGTCGCGTGTAATTTTTAAATCGGCGAAAAATAATTAGAAGGTTCGTGCGTGGTCGTTCGTACGAAGTCGAGCTTGATTACTCCTAGGAATACTCGTCGTCGGCGAAACGGCAATTTAAATTAGCGGACGAATGTACGAACTCGTTTGACGCGGTTGTTTGCCTGTGCAGTTTAAAAAAGAATGTGTAACGAGACTGTGTTTGTCGAAATTTCCTACGGACGTCGAGCTACTGAATCATTCGTCTTCTCGATTCAGGAGTTTGCATCAGGACGTTGACCCGACGAATAATTGTCCATGGCCTGTGCATGGTTTCGCTGTGAAATACAGTTTGTATTTAATACGGAAAGGTTATGATCTCTACGACGAGTATACTACGAGTTATGGAGCACAAGATTATAGAAACGAAACAAGAGAAAGGACAATGGGAAACTTGTTGGGAAAATGGTTACGTTTAAAGCGATCAACTACGATCGCAGATCCAATCTCGAACGTGCGAATCTTCATTTTCCCAAAAGTTATTTATTCCCCTGTAAGTTTAATACGCTTGAAAAAATTCTATAATTCCATATTTCCTATTTAAAATATAAAACCAAATTTCATCCGTGTAATATTCTCTAACCATTCTACGTTCCGAACAAAATAGAAACGACTGAGTCTGTCTGCAGGGTAGTCGTGGACGCGTCGCTAAACTCTCAAATAATATCATCCATCACGAAAAGGCGGTTTTAACGAGCGGTATCCGCCGCACGCGGCCGCAGTCGCGTGTTCGCGGCGAAGCGATCGCGTCACACGTGGCCAGTGACGATCTCGTATCGACTGGGATGGGAGCCGCAAACGTCCAACGCATACACTTCACGCATGGCACGGCCGAGTGCTCCGCGCGATTCCACGTTTCTCTTTCGTTTCATCTATCTTTTCCTCTTCCCATCCCTTTCGTCTGCTTGCCAGCAACGAAAAACAGACTTTCTCTCGAAACGAACACGCAACACGCCGGTACGTCTGTTACACGAGAGTCTGTTAGTCAGCTCTCAAAAGGAGCAGAAGAATTAATTAATCCTGCCTGTTTGCCGCTTTTTGCATAAGCTCTCCTCTCATCGTGCTCGCTCCGAAGATTTATCACGACCGCTATTTTGTTGCAGCAAAACCAGACGAGTATGTTACGTTCCATCGAACCCAATAATCACGCTTCAAGCTATAACGATGGCCTAAGGATACGCGAATGTTCTGTCCCTTGGTTATGCGATATGGATGGTGATTTCATGGGGCTGTTTGAGAGATCCGGTGGATGATGAACGTGTCTTTTTCGGGGTTGATGAATCTCTGCCGTTTTTAGCTGTGCTTCAGTTAATATCGAGTGATACAGGTTTGTTAGGATTCCAAGAAAGAAATGGAAGAATTAGGGTAGATGTTCAATTACGGAACACATTCTGCTTGGTATCTTGAAAGTTAACTTTTTCGAGGAATAAAGTTAACCTTATCAGCGATAAACAAAATTATTTATCACATAAGTAGATTCATAGCGCGTGATGAATAATTTCTCGGAACTCACGTATGGATTCACAGTGTTGAAAGAGTTAACAGCCTTCTTTTTCCTTCACGCGGACTCTATGAATATATAAAATTATGCAATTTTTATCTTGGGTGACGTATATATCGTACGTGTACTTCAAAAGCGTTGCTTCTTGCGTGTTTAATAAATCATTCTTTTTTCTAAGCTTTCAGATAATTGTTCGCATTTGTTGAAAAATCTATTGGAACAGGGAATAATCGACGAACAAAAGACACTCTATTATCCGTAGTACGTTCCGTCAATAATACACCGAGGTTTCTTCTCCCTTCCGCCATTAGGCAGATCATTCTCGCCCCTAGACGCGTGTATCAGTCCGCGGGACGTATCGATTAAGGGTTTCGACGATTAATCAACGTCTATGTTAACAGGCGCGTCACTGAGCTTGCCTCAGGACCAGGCAGCGCATCAATTAATCGACGTCTCTATCAACTGACGTCTTGATTAACTCGATCAAGGTCCGCGGGAGCTGTTCTTTTTTAATAGCATCCTCCATAATGCGAATGGAGCTTAAGAGCGGCGATACGATCTTCGAGCGAAGACAAGGAAAAGAGGTAAAACGGAATTAGCAAGAAGATCGATTTCGAGCGAAATACCGAGTAGTCTGCGCGGTCTCGATAAAAATGCGACTTATGCGGACCAAGTATCGCGAGAGGAACACGCTGTTAGCTCGCGAGGAATCTTGGAGTCGTGCAACCTCGTCGCGAGAGACGTACTGGATTCTTGAGATTGCTGAGAGTATAAGACTCAAGGTAAGTGTCGATTAAGTGGATCTTGCAACACTGTGAATCCGTACGTGCATGATAGTTCTTCTAAAATATCCTGATATTGAATATTACATTTTAATCTCTCGCGGTGTTGATATACGATGAGATGTGGTTTCGATCTGCCCTGAAAAAGTGAATTGTGATGTTCAGGAAACATTGGCGCGAAAATGCAACTCATCACACGGTAGTCTACCAAAAAACCAAAATCACACCATAATGATGATCTTAGAGTTTTAAAGACGCAGCAAAGAATAGAAAGACGAGAATAATAAAACGAAGGATAGAGCAAAGAAGCGTTAGATGAAATGTGACGTTTCGCTTATATATTCAAGCGCGTTTCTTACTCGGACTCATTGAAACTATATAAAGTACGACGAGACAGATGGAAGAATTCTTGTGTTCTTCTAAAATTCCCCTATAATTACCCCAAACCTATAAATTCCATTCTACATCCCGAATACCATTGAGAAGCATTCCTGTAGACCGCGGGGAGTTCGCAAACTTGCTATCAGTTTCAATGTCATTTGAAGAGCCCAGACTAGACAGCCGACCGAATGCGACCATCGTGCTCCTCGTAGCTTTCGTAGAAATATATAGGGAACAAGATCTAAAGCGGGCGGGGGTGGTGTTGGAAAAAAAACAGAACGCGGGGCCAGGAGGATGCGTGGGACCGGCTCATGGTCGTAAATAACGAAACTTTATACATCGACGCGAGCTGCTTGCGGTGTTTTTTCATCGCATGAAGTGGAACTGTCTAGACGCATTCAACGCTTCTGCAACACTGCAAGGAACACCTTTACGGTACCCTCTCTCGCAATTTCCCGCAACGCGTCACTATCCCCAACCCCTTTTCTCTAACTCACCCACCTCCTCTCTTTCATCCCTTTCTGTCTTTTTATCTTTTTTTTATCGTCTATTTCTCCGCGTTTCCTTTTTTTCCACCTTTCCCGCCCCTGTTTCACTTTCTTTTTACACAGCGGCGCGCGTTGCGTCTCTCCACAACCTTTTTGTCCATAGACCCGGTGCGTTACACTTGAAAACGGTTACAGGAGACTGGCGCTAGCGGAGGGCGCTTCGTCTACGGCCCGTGGAAACGCAGCCGCGGCTTCGATTCAGCGAAACTACGCGAGGAGTCCACCCTCTCTTTGCACGTGGCGCGTCCGCTATCTTGCTCGTCGCCCCCGCAGAAAAACGTTTCCGCTTTATTAAAACGGAAAACCGGGAGACGCGCGACACCGGCGAAAAACGATCGCCTTTGGGATCGCTTCCCTCGCCACTGGGATTCTTCCACTCACGTTTTTCAGCGTCTCGTCTCTCGCGGTTTTCCAGGGCTAATTTTAGCGAGGAAATGCTTTGGGTAGTCGTTTTTTTAACGATTAGACGATCTGAGAATGTGACATGTGAAGATACGCCCTGTATCTCGCGCGTAATATGCTTTTTCTGTTTGTAGTAATGTGATAATAAAAAGTGAGATTATCGTGTGTTATTGGATTTATCAGTAAATCTTCCTTATCCTTCCTTATCCTTCTTTAATAGAGTCCAAAAGGCTGTACTTGGATGAATGTGACAAGTGGTTAAAGATTTATATAAAATGCTATGTAAGGCTCATGGGAAGCCTAACGTGTTACGAAAGCGAAGAACGTACGTGTTATTTTCCAAAGAAGAAAACGCCAGATTGCAAGAGCAAAGAGAGAAATTTTCAAATTTTGTAAAGTTTCGTTAAAGACAGAGTGGATCAGAGAGTGGTGAATGACAAAAATTGACGAATTATAGTCGTAGAATAACAAAGAGCGAGAAAGACGAAAAACGTGATTTTTGTACGGTCGAGGATATTGTTATCAGCGGTGTAACATTGCACACTGCGAAAATCTTGCAATTACTTATACGTGTGATCTCGAAATTCAGCGTTTAATTCAGCTTTATACAGTATGGCGGCAGTGTATTGTAAATTTCTACGTTGCGCAATCTTGAATCGTCCCTTCGGACCGGATGGAAACCGATGAAACGTTTTGGCAGCGATTGTCGATCCATACGATCGTTCCAATGCTGATGAACGTCCTTCTTCGATGCTCGACCCAGTTTCTATTCCCTTTTGCAACGTGGCGACGTGCCATCCTCTGGCTGAGAACGTTTTATAGGGGAACGTTTTACGAGTTGAACGAGGCGCGAAGTAGGGGAGAAAGATTGTTTGAGATTGAGATCGATTTGTGTTGAAATTTTTGAATATAATAGAATACAGGATATTTTATAATTGACGTAACGTTTTTATATATTATTAGTTTGTTAAAGTATTACAATACTTCGATTTTTCAAGATCGAGCAGATGTTTTATAATTGATGCGAATGAAGAAATATTAAAATTTTGAACATATTAAATATAGAATATTTTATAACTGATATGAAAGGAAAAATATTACAATTCCGTAGAATATACAGTTTTCGAACATTTTTCGCTTTGGCCAAGTTCGTATTACAAGATACACTTTGGTATAAAGTGAAAATTGACTGTCACGAGCATAAAGGTTCGTGCAAATAAACGCTTGTGAGATTGCCCTATTACGAAACTCTCTATATATTTACAACCTTTCTGACAACACAGGTAGATAGCGATACACGTACGTTCTTTTCGACGCGCCAGTTTTCTTTTAATTTTCCGGGAAATGACTTCAAACGATCACCGTTTTGATCGTGACATTTTTCGTGCATGATCGACATCTCTACTCCTTTGTTGCCTTTTCAATACGGAGAGAATTCAACCACGTTGGAATTTTCAAACTGAACTTCAACATGATCATAAAATCTAAAGAAAAAAAAATAGGAAAGAAAAAGGAACTAAATTGTTATATCGGAACTCATTAAATCATAATATTCGATCGTAATTCTATACACAATTTTCCTCGCAAAAAATATGCAAACGCATAGAATTAGAAGCATCGTTCCGTTCGTCGTAAGAACAGAAAATTTGTAAACTAAAAAATCGAGCAGAACCAATCTCGTTACAGAGAAGTAACGAACACTTGAGGGCAAACTAAAATTCCCTGCTTCTGCGGAATTATTGAATTCTCTGGAATAACCCATTGCAATCCACGAAAGCTGCATTGCAGCAACGCAACTTGGTTAAAGATTTCCATCGATCTCGAAGTTGTATTGTTACAGGCGACGCGCAACATGAACGCAAGAGTAAGTTTAACACGCAGCATCGAGAGAAAAGAATCGAAATTAATCCTGATTACCGGTCGAGGCAAGCGTACGCGTTGCATTTCCGTTTCGTGCATCTCCCAGCTCGGGTGGTATCCGCGCGTCCGCGTAATTGCAGGAAAATTTGCGAGCCCCCGCGGCAGAACTTATCCGTAGCACGGAAGCTAAACTTACTTAGAAGGCACGAAGTAAAATTTACTTCTGTAGCTAGCAAGGACTTACGCGCGCCTGTAATAGAGTCGCGTGTGCTTTTGCATGTAGCGGTTTGTACATTCTCCCGCGTTATACTTCTTTCGTATAAAACAATTCCCTTCTGAGCAAGATGTACGCGAGACTGCGGAAACGCGAGTTTCTTCGCGAGTGTTCGTGGATTCTTTCGCATGAAAAGAGAAGAAGAAAACGGAGAAAAAAAATTGAAATGAGAACTGTTGAAGTGGTTACCACTTCTAAGAAAACTCTACATCTGGTCTTTTTAGTTTTCTCAAGCACTGAAGCCATCGACAGCGTGTAGACAAAAGACTGCGACGAAGACAGACCATAAACAGTAGACAGGCGACGTTGGCTTCGGGGTTTTCAGTTATTGGGTAACACAGTTAGCGTGCGGATCTGGACCAGCTCAAATTGTATTCTTATTTATAATTACACTTCTATTTAAATATATTTTCTGCCTTACAATTTATCCACGAGTTTTCTCTGTTTACACATCGAATAATTTCAACAAGAACAATGGAGGAACAGAAGATGTATATGGCGATACTTGGTGAAAAAGATTATTTAAAAGACTGACTAGTAACATCGGTTGATCGCTAATTTGATCGAAACTACGGAAGATGCTGTTTCATCGTGTACAAGGTTTTTGGTTGGGGTTAGGCTGTTAATTTAATTTATGAACCGACACGTCAAGTTTATTTAAAATATGCACAAAATAGGGAATTGTGTAGGATGATCGTGGACGAGAAGATGCTGCACATTTTGAAAAATTGATAAAGCTTTAAAACAAAAAATGCTTTCAAGGATAGGTACTGGTAGTATTGTCTATCACTAACAATCTCACTACATCTTCTCCAATGACATTAACGTCATTTATTATCCATTCTACTGACAACACTCTTATTCGAAGTACCGTAATGTCTGGCGAAACTTACAGAAATCGCCGCGTCATTATTTCTGAATTTCTCCGTTCGAATTTGCTGGTTATCGAAAAACTTTAGAAAAGAAAAAAATTCAGAAGTTTGCGAGATAAAAATTTTATCGACGTCCTTGTACCGGCACGGCAACAATGGCTCAGAGTTGCGTATCCGAGAAATTATATCGTAGGCGAAAGTTACTGAAACGCGGGATGTGGATCGCTTCCATTCCGAAGTTTCTCGATTCCTACGAGGAAAAAAAAAAGAGATACGAAATTCGCGGTTTCAAGTCGGACGAATGTATCATTCGACGGTAGAAGAGTTTCTTGCGAAAATTTGCACCGTAAGAAACTTTTATTGCTTTAGCGTGTCAATAACAATTCCGCGACGCTCTCGAGTTTCCGAACGACGTCGTGATGTTGCTACTCGCTAGAGAAGACACGAATTCGATTCGACGAACGCATCGATACGACAGTTTTCTAGAATGAAACATTTTGTCGACGTTTATCTATTTATAACAGATAGATAAAGTCATATAATGGCTCACGAAAGTATTCGATCATTTAGCACGGGTATCTTTCGCGTGTACATTTATTGTGCAAATTATTATGAAGTATTTTGAAATTCCATTAACGCAATGATGAGACACGACCACAGTGACAGCAAATAATTGCTGATAGAATTTGAAACGAATTTGGAATTGTACGTGAAATTTACGAGATAATTTACTGCTGATATATATTTAAAAAATTGAAATACAGCACGAATAGCCATTTAAAGCATATGGTAAGTACTGGAGGTTTATAAAATGTGCGAATGTGAATGAGTGAGTGAGTGAAAATGTTCTCGTGTGAGTCAGTTTATTAGGATTTGAAAAGCTCGATTAATCGCAGAGAAGATTTATAGGAATTTAACGAGTTATCGAAAGGATCAGCTCGTTCTCAAGGTAAACGAAAAAGAGATTGGACCAGCAGTGGTTCAGGGAATTAAGCAAGCTTTTTGACTTCCTATTTGGCAATTACTGCAAGCTGTTTCGTTCAATAAAGCAGTTCGTTTTTAGCTACGATTTCATTTCGTCTCTGGCCCACAGCGAAAATCCTTCTTAGACCAATCAAATGCTCCTCAACATCGTGCTTTCTTCGCTCGTTTCTTCGTTTTAGCTCAATTATCTAATGGCCCGCGTGGAATGGAATCGATGTTAGTTCCCGGGCTATTGCGAATTTCCGGTATCGAGCACGAGGTTTCCTTTTTGCTCTACACAGCTCTGTATTATCGATACAGATTTTCACTCCACCAATCGTTCCGTTTTGTCGCGATTTATGTTCCAGATTAATAGAGGAATTAGGTCGATCCGCGTTTATATCAGGACCGACCGGTTATTTCTGTCTCGTCTATTTTCGAAGCCGGTTAGTACGTTTCGATAGGTCATTAGATTTTACAATTGTGAATTTATAAATATACCGAATTAAAGTTAATTTATATGTTGACGGGATTGCTTTGGGTTTAATAAATTCTTTGAAATATTAATTCCGCATTGGAGATTGGAAAATTTAATTAAGGGCTCGGGCAATTGGAGTCGCGTCATTTGAAACTTTCAATCGATTCTAAAGGACTAAATTTATCGAAAATGATTATATGTAATAACAACACAGATGGATAGCGAGGAACGTACGAGAAAAAGAGTTGAACACGGGTAACTGGCACTCTGTCTATTCTTCAAAGTTATCACGTGGTTTACACGCCACTGGCTTCCTACCTCCCCGGGCCTCCACTTTTTCTAAATTATTTTCCCTCCGATTACGACGCTCGAATCTTTCGCAAGTAAAATCATCTAGCTCGAAATTATCTAAAATCCGCTGGAAACCAACAATTTTGCTAGCATGTTAATGCCCGAACGGTAAATTCAATAACATAAATTAACTACTGAAATAGAAATGCATAAACGTAATGTTGGCTCTTAATGAGTTAATGGCGAACTGGTGACAGCTGTAATATAAAACTTGTACTAAATTTCTATCAAAATATATGCTGATTCGGTGATATGAAAATCATATTTATCAAACATTACTCAAATCTCCAAAAAGCGTATCATTGTACATTCGTAAAATTCGTATGAAAAACTACGAATTTACTATTTTCATTGCGTTTACAGTTTCAGTATAAATCGTCTAAAAAATATGATAAAAATGACAATGACATAAATCAGTTTCCACCTATTTATTTGACAAACAATTACTCAAGTACTCGAGGATGCATCGTTATACACTGCTTCGGTGTTGGAATCTTCCAATAAGCTTAAAAGAACAAAGGTCATGCGGACCAAATTCCCAAACCTTTCGTCTCTCCCCTTTTACGTCCGACGTATAGCTTTACCACACGAACGACGTAACAGAAAACTCTGGAAAAATCGTTGGGAACAGCTACGGAATCCCTCTGACGACGTTCTACGAGGTATCGTGGCCGTGGCGAAATTAACATTTCTCCTTTGAGCCGGTCGATCGCAGTAACACGACGCGTTTCTCTCCCCCTTTCGATTGGCTGTTTCTCTCGCCGGATATAGGCGACGACGCGGCGAGCTGCGACGTTGCGGAATGCTCGCGTGCCTTTGGAATCGCGATACCGAAACGAGACGAGGGTTATTGGCCGTTGTCAAAGGGGCGACGCTCAACGCCACGCCGGCGACGACGCTCGCGCGTTAACAGCCCAACCAACCCTTTTACGAGGCGTTGGAATTCACTACAGCTACCCCTTTCAGTGAAAAGTCTGCCTCGGCCGAAATTAAGGCTACGCCAACTGGGGACCGTAGACGATCGCCTAGGGAGGACGGTTCTCCAAGAGGATTTTTTTCGATCTTCACTTCTTTTTCTCTTCGTCACTATAGCTAAGACGGTGGCTGTCTGAGGGAACGTTGATCCTAAGAAAGAGGTAATCGACGATGCGAAGGAAGACGTCTCGAAAGATTTGTGGAAATGGTTCTTCCTGTTGCGCGGAGATTTCCCAAGTTTCTTTTAGGACTCGGCAAATAGGCTGATGCGGTTTTGTTTGGTTTGTAGCGGATAAGGGCGGGATTTATATGCTCTTGTTTGTTCGAGGATTTAGTGTATGGTGACGCGTAGGTTTTTCGGAACTGGTTTAGAGCCACGTCTGACGATAGTCAGCTCTTTTTTCGGTTTTTTTTCCTCATAACCTGGCTTCAGCGGAACACAAATCTACATTTTTATAACGTCAAAACACACGCATGGACATTCGATATACGGCGTTATATCTCTGTTAGTATAGTAATTTAACATTAAAATTTCGCAATTTTCACTGCGCTATCTTCGGTAACCATCTTCATAATGGCTCTCACGCCATTAAGTTCTCACTCGTGCTGTGAAAATTCACTAGAATTTCGGACACTGTTGCGAACTTCAACAAATGAATATCAAACTATATATATCTCACACACTGTAATTTCTTTCTGATAATTATGTAACCTATTTTCTTTTCCTCTTTCCAGTTCGAAGTATCTGGAATAATTTTAACAAGATACGATCGATACTGAAAATGTTGATCGATGATGATAATGCTCGGACGACAATGCCTAGCTACTGTTTGTGCTCAACCATGAAATACGCTCAAGGTTTAGATCCATGAATATCAATATTGCAAACAGCGTTATCGATTGGCCATGACTAGTAGTCCTTCGGAGAGACTGTCTCAATTTTACTGCCATATGAATATAAATTATCAAGCTGTCATTACCATCCTATTGATTGCTTGTAAATTATGGGGACACTTGCGTTACTTGAATCACAGCTACACGACTTCGTTTCCCGTGCGTGCCAAGTAATTCAATAAGTCGTCGTCCATGCGTGCGTCTCTTGCTTTGGATTCCGCTTAACGAAGCATTGTGTCGCTTCGTTATCGCGATCGACAGCGAGTCATTCAATAAGCGCAAGAATTTGAAGCTGGATTGTGTTTCTTTGAAAAGTCTGACAGTCGCTCTTTTTGCATAAAAAGTATCAGGCAACTTTGTTGGATCGGACTTCTTATCGAAGAGATTGCTACTTGGCGAAGGTTTCCTGGCTACTCCGGGCTTAATCCTTGACTGATGTGGGATCAAACCGTTGATAAATAAGCATTAAATACACAAACGATTAATCATCAGGACATGTTGCAAGCATACGAGAGGCCACTACGTAGCAAAAGATATAAAGTTACGGAAGAAAATATTTTATATCTCTCGCTTCGATTGCAGGATCATATTTGAATAAATGAAGCTTCATCCAAAATTAAAATTCGTCTCGAATCTATCGGTTCGTCTGCAATGTTCTCTCTTCAGCAAGTATTGAATGCCATCAAGCATCAAATACCACAACACTTGGTAAAACGCACTATGATCTATGTTAATCTCTTGATTGTGTTGCAACCCTTGACGCAATCGCTCGGTTGTCAAAGATGTATACGACATTCTTCGTGTCGTCTCGCAATTCAGCTGCTTGACTCTCGACACCGCGTACTTCAAATTCCCGTCGCCAGGAAACCTGCGCGAGGCCTCTACGCCGCAAAGACGGCCTAGCTGAAGCGTATTCACCCCTGAAAGGCCTCGTTCTCCCGATAATCCCCAATTAACGTTCCAGCATAGGCAACAGTAAGCCTGGCGTTTTAAAAAGCACATCAGACGAAACTTTCTTCCGAAGACGAATACGGAAGTCTCTACCGAACGATAAAGAGGAAGACAACTTCCAAACAGAAGGCAGAAGCGGATAAAATAGAATAGAAACAAACATGATTGATACAGGCTAACGTATAATAAGATAGGGTCTTTAATACCGTATTAGATGCTATTAGTTTTTAAGCGATAATGAGAAAATATGATGTACATCGGAAATAGTTTAAGAAAATATGAAAAACAAGAAAATGATTCGAATAATTTTATGGTAGGATTATATTATTTGAGCGAGTACTTGTAGAAGAAACGATAAAATAATTTGTATAAATAAAGTAACATATGCTATGATAATTATAACTAAGGTTACTCACATTACTTGAACAAACTTTTTACTTTCGAATGAGTATATCTGATGATATATCTGATCAAGGAACTATCAAATGAAAGAGAACGATACATTTCACTACTTGTCGTATCGCTTGTAACGAGTTAAACAGTCTATTGTCAGAAGTATATCGTTCAAAAACTGCAATGCAAATTACTTAACATGACTGGAATATCACATTGACTCAAATAACCCCACTTTGCTCTATAGAGAGAAAAAAAAAGAGGTTTCACCGTAATGCTCCCCATAAGAGGGGAAAGATACAGGGTGGCGGAAGAGAGTTAGGTGCATCACACGCGCTCCCGCGTACATATAATTCAGTTTCACGAGTTGCCCGGCCGCCGTAAGCACAGTAGAATATTAACATATGGATGGGGTTGCACAGTGTGAAGCGCTTATCACACAATGGGGCTACCCATTGTCATGCAGATTCCCCTTGGCTAATATAAAATGATCATCAGACAGATCGGGGGAATCCCCTAATGCTTTAACACCCCGTCGGTCCGGCTGAGCTGTTGCGTTCGTTCGCAAGTGTAGCCATGCGTGATAGGCCAGATACACGCGATAATTATATGCTAAAGGCATGTACGCCAAGTCTAGCTTCAAGGCTAGATGGGATTTACCATCTATGCACGTCTATTTAGCGACCTGTATCCCATGGATTACAAAGATCGATTGGACTCCACGGAAAAAAGGATAAAGGGAGATCGGATTGGTGAGACTGTCTCTCTTTTTTATTTTCTCTCCTTTTTAGTAGGCCATCTTCTTGTTTTTGTGGAGAAGAGATAGAGGTTGGTTAGGCTGGTCGATCAAATGTGTGGCCTAAAGGGCTTCCGTGTTGGTTTCGCTTGATTGATTGGAATTTTGCGGCCGTTTCTCGGTAATTGGGTTAACTGCTAATGGGAAATTTGAATCGCGTGTAGCAGTGGATTTTAAATCGTCCAAGACGAAGGTTTTCAAGCAGGAATTGATATCATTGACGCGTAAAAATATTTATTCTCCAACGAATAATTTTATGTGAATTGTGGAGGAGTAAAAATTTGCGTAGACCAGAAGCGATCATAACACAGAGTACTGGAACAACAGCAAGTGAGGAGCGATGTTGAGAATGCTCGTGGTGATTTGTATGCATAGAGTCACGTGTACATTTGACTGTACGTGGGAAGAATGTGTGTCGCGTGAAGTCGTTAAGAGCTACAATTGAGAAACGAGGCACAGATTCATGCGAATCGTCGAAAAGTTGAAAGTGAGAGCGATTATTACTATTTCACTATTAAAATTCGTATTTTTACTTTATTTTATTTCTCGCGAATAAAAACTCTGTCTACGATCCAATATGACCAGGTTTTCTAATAAAGATACGCGAGACAATACATCTTGCTAGTAACAAGACGAGAACGATGCGTCATTGTGGCGAATGATATTTCAATCGAGCAGGCGAAAGTTCGCGCCAGGGAGTTCTCCTATCAAATTCCAGGCTTTTCAAAGGGAAATTTCCGTGTTGAAAGGGCCGGATGACTCAGCTCCGCGCCACGGCTGCCTCAATTATATTCACGGTTTCAGATGGCCGAGTCATTAACCGCACGTGCTAAGAGCGCTTCTTAAAAAGCGGCCGAACCTTTCTCGATTATATCGCGCGGCTCGTAATTATCTCACCGAGGCGATTCACCGGAACCTTTTATTCGCGACTTGACCCTTTATTCTTCGCGGCCGCATCGGCCGCGCCGCTAACGATTATTTCTCTAGCCAAGTTCGTTCCAGCTAATTAGAAAAGAATCCAACTCGAGACCTGCAGCCTCCAGCAATTTTATTTGATCTCTATGGGAATATTCTATTTATTCAGATTCTATGCAGCAATATTTGTTCGATCGTAGCTTGTGCAATTAACGACGTGTTAATACTGTGATTATTCAAATTAATGATAATAGACGATGTGTACAGTTTCTTCTATTTTCTTGCTCTTGTTCAGTTTCTTTCTTCCATACCCTTATTTTACTTTATTCCTTTTCAATTTTCTTATCTTACATCATCCACTTCCTCTCCTCCTTCATCTTTTTCCCCTCTTCCTCTATTTTATCTTCTTCCCCCTTGTTTTCCTTATTTTCTTCCTCTTCCTTTCTTCTCTTTTATTCACCCATCTTTCCAATCTCTTTCTTCCATTCTAACGACATCACGTCATTCGTCGGTGAAGGATCCAAAAACTCAACGACTCTTGACCGAACGAACGTAGTTGCGGAACGACGTTCGTCTTGCCACTTTGCAGCGTATTACGCTCGAATTCGATTTGGCCCAGTGTCCGCGGCGATCGTTCCGTCGTCACGAGGACGACGTTAATTTAATCGGCATTCTGAAACGACCGGAGAGAGGATAGCCGGTCTGAAGGAGGATGAAAAAGGACACGGCCAAGGCTAAGGGAGAACGGGAAAGAGACAGAGTGGAGGGAGGTGGGGGGTGGAACACTCGAATCTGCAAGGGAAATTAACAATGTTTTCCTCTTGCTCTCCTTCTCGAGGATCACTTGTCACTAAGTAGTCTTCCGCACAGTAGAACATTCCACTTTAACTTTGCGCCCTGTCTTCATTACTTTGGTAACGGGCGCACGGCGTCGGCAAAAAACCCTGGCATAGTTGTATACTTTCGCGGCGCTAATTAGGACCTATCAGCAACGCCAGTTTCGTAACGACCCGCGCTTTGTAATTTAAAGTCCCCTATTCCCCTTCTTTCGCTGCGTTCGAGCCTCATTGAATTGCATTGCACACGGCTTTTTGTCCATTCAGCCTCTCGTTGTCGTTTTAATGCGTTAATTATCGTAGAAATTGAATTTTTTTTTAATCATCGTTCGTAATTAGTATCATTAGACACTTATGCAAATTTACATTCCACTGGGTACAGTCGAAAGAGTAAGCACTAGGCCTAGACAGAGATTTCTTTCTGCAATTACAAATGAGGACTACAAATGAAAACTAATATCATTGATATGTTTTAAATGTTCGAAAGGCTGACAATAATGTGCATTTAATCGCAAAATCAAAGGCGACGAAAATTTTCTGAAAACGTATTGCGTTTTAAAATTGTTTTTCTATAAAACACAGGAGATACAACTTATAATCTCTCTCATCTTTCCGTTTGTATATTTTTCCATATCGCGTACATTTTATACACTTTTTCTTTCATATCAACGCAGAAAAATCCGCGCACTAATTACTAGCCGTTAAATATTAAAAATCGGGTAAGAGAGTTTAAGCGTCTCGTCCAGTGTTCGACGGTCTGTTTCACTTAATCGATTCTTTGAAACTGGCGAAAACGCTGCTTTTAAAGGGATCGAACCGGACAGCGGCTAAGACGAGGTCGCAATACTTTTGTCCGCGAGCAATTTGCAAGGAGTTTTAATTAACCGTGTTTGCGAGTAATTTGGCGAAAAACGGAACTTTCCGTAGCAACAGATTTTCCCCTGTTCCTCCGCGTTAATAACACGCGTCTAACAAGCACACGTAAATTCATAAACACACGAATAACGCAAAGAGGATCACAGCCTTTGATAGCCCCTGGGACCGACCAGCTTGTCTTAGATGTCCGGGTTCTCTATTGTTCCGAGTCTCTTCAACATTTGAGCACCGTAGTCTCTGGCAATAATACCGAGTGTACAAACGAATGAAATTTTAAACCGGGGACAAGTAGTTCGCGTTTTCTACGGCGCCCTTGGGACCTGTAGCTTTCGCGTCGCGTTAAAGCGAGTCTCTGGCAACTTCGACCAAAAAACCAAGAAACTAGCGTCTCGAAAAGTCGCAGCTGCTGAAGCTTTTAGCGAAAACGAAACCGAATTTAAGATTCCAGTATTGTATCAGGCATAAGCAGAGTCGAGAAGGTGGCTATCAATACAGCGGAACGAAATAAATGGAGTGGCGGAGGATTAAGAGTAGATCGATTAAGGAAACGATGAATTAATTGAAAATTCGGTGGTGATCCCTTCCAAGAAAGATTGAGAATCAGACGTACTCCGTTCGCTCTTCCTCTAATTTGTAAATGCAGATGATCGATTTTTAGAGTACGCTAAAATCTCTTGTATCTAAACGAAGATAAGATTGTACAAACAGACGAACAGTTTTGATGATAGAGATCGACCAGTTATTACATCCTTCTTATCAATTCGGATAATGCAAACTCACGTTTGGAACTGTTGAGAATTGTGGAACACTAAGGTCACACTTAGAATTCATATTAAAATAGTTTTAGATTTATTTAATAAACGATTTCCAGGATCTTCGTCGACATACATTTGCACGCGTCTCAGCACTTCCTTTGTCTCGTCATCTTCCGTAGCAGACTGCCAACAGAACAGTTACATTCATCTGTTTTTCGCATACACATACTTCCACACACTCATATTCACATACGTGTGTCACTACTACGCGGCCAATCTAGTCTAGCACACAAAATTATACATATCTCAATAGGAACATTCAAGTAGTTGTATCTTCAGCACGTTTTTTTCACATATGAAATTTATATCGAGACAAATGGTAATGGTACAATATATTCATCACAGTAATTTGTTTATATCGACGAGATGTATCGTGCATACAGACCTGTTGTGCATTGAATTATAAAATAAGTATTCTTCAGACTCGACTGGAAGATGATCCCATTACGCTGTAAACCAATGAAACTTCTAATCCTTCAACTCGATTCTCCATCATAGGACACGCACAGAGGTTTCGAAAAGTGCGTGTTCGATATCAAAATGTGTCGACGACGCTCGCGTTTAATCTTTGACGGTGGATGAAAATTCCGCGAGATACGATGCAATTTCACGAGGCATCGTCGAGATAAAAATGACGCGATGCGGCTGGGTTGGCACGAGCAAAAATCGTCGTACAGCAGCGGCGCAATTTTAAGCTTGTCAGCGTTCTTGCGGGAGCAAGGAAGAAAACGGTCGCCTGGAACGCTGACCGTCACCGCCATTCTGTTTCGTTAAGCCCGTCGACGAGCGGCCCTCGTTGGATAAACCGTGCAACAAGCACGGGACATTATACTTTTATGGCAGCTCGTGATTATGTATCAACCAGACAGATTTATACGTTATGTATGGGCGGTATCGATTCCGCCCGGGCAACAACACCGGAATGCAACGTGCGTTGAGCCCTGTGGGAAATATGCAACGCCGAAGTAATGGCGTTCCAGGGCAATAGACGTTAATCCGGAATAGGCACCTGCCTGGCGGTACGTTTCCAACGGACGACTAGGGAAAAATAGAAGGAAACAAGAATGAAGGATGAAGAAAAAACAAAGACCTTTCGGATCGTGAATTATTAGGTAGCGAGAGCGTGAAGATTTTTCGAGGGTGAATGGTAAAGGGGTTTTAGGATGACACGTAGGATATGGCGTTTTGGGGAACGTTAATGGGACGTTTATTCCGGAGTCGTGTGTCGTATATTTTGTCACGAGCGTTGTGAACATTTTGCTTTATCCTTGCTTTACTTTTATGCTGTTTTCTTTGCACTCGTGAGATATAGAGAACAATATGACGCGAAAAATATTATAGTTGGTAAAAGTTCGCAAGTTTGTGTTTCTCGGATTGTTAACGATCGGGGAGGAATTTCTAAAGCTGTTCACATCTGGATTTGTACGACGTAGAAAATAACGATGGAGGAAGCGATTGATAAAAGCGTGTATATTTCTTCCTTTCGGATTTTTAATGGTCGAGGAAAATTCGAATCTTTAGAACGGAGAAAGTGATCGATGAATGTTTGTAGATATTATTTTTGGTTTGTTAATGATTCAAGAGAATTTAAATTTTCAGAGTTTTCCATATTATTACGAACGTATTACGAAGGTGTAATTTCAGATGGATCGTAAGTCGCGAGCGAACAGCCTGTCCTGAGAGAAGAAATATAGAGATTGCGACATTCCGAGGAACGTGTAAGACATTTTTTTAAAATGAACCATAATTTGTAAGGGAGAGACGCCGTGTCCGAGAGGGAAAGAGAGAGAGAGAGAGAGAGAGAGAGAGAGAGAGAGAGAGGTTAGAAAGGAAATGTGGAGATTGCGAAATTTTATGAAGTGTACCAGACACTCTTCACGTAAGCTGAGCTGTTCTTTGCCAAGAATGGAAACAAAAATTCTTTAAGGGAACGAACCTTGTATTAAATAATAGATATTTTAATCCCTTTTAAGACACGTGTCTTTCTTTTAATTAAATTCCCCCAAAATATCCAGACGAAGCGGAAAGATCATTCTCCTAATTGAATTACCAAAAACTACCAGAAATACCAGATAGATCTGTTCTCTAATGGAACTTTGGAAAATTATCAAATTCACTGTCAATTACTGCTTCAGCAAATACACAGCGAGACTTAAACGTTTATAATTCACAAGAAAATTATTTTCAAATAATTACATTAATTATTCATGAGTCGAGAAGGTGAAACAGTGAAAGAGTCGAATTAAACCAATATATATAAATCAGCGTTATTGGAGAAACGATTATTTGTCAGTAACCGCGAGCAATTACGTTCTCGAACAGTTCCGCTCTCCTTATTTCATCGAACAGATCCAAATGTCGTTTCAAATATCCCAAGAAACGATCGAAACCTCGGCCCATAAAAATCATAGTTTATTGAACAGGGTCCGTACTTACGCTCGTAGCTTTTAACGAGAACCGCCGGTCCAATTTTTGTCGGCGTTTGATAAATGGATCGCACGCGGGAAGAACGAAAACGACGGCCGCCATGAGATTGCCGCGCAGAATTCGCGCGTAAATCGCATTGATAACGTGCCAATGTGCAATCGTTTCGTCACCGATGCCCGTCCCGCCGACCGATTCCGATTCCACCGAATTGCGGAAGCGAAGACAAGAAAGAACGATCCCGAATCCCCATTTCCTGACAGAAAACCCCTTGTTCCGGTCGCTGAAAGGACACCGCGCTTCCCTTCCCTTTGTTTCCCCATCGTGCCTCATGGGAAACAAGGGAAATCGACGCGCAGAACGTTTCGTATCCTCCGTGTTTAAAGACTATTTGTTGGTGAATATTAAAAGGTGATAAGTTAATAGCTCCGAGAAATGAATATGTTTAATCGTGCAGCTTTCTGATAAACGCGGCAATAGATGACGCTTCTGGTGAAAGAGCCGTGCAATTCCAGGCGTGGAATAGCCAGCCGTATTTTAGTAACAGCAAATTTCACTGAAGCAGCGATTTTCAACCTTTCTCATCTCGTGCCACGTATGAACTATTTATTAATATTGTTTCTATTTGACGATCTAAGACAAAAAAATGTCAGTGTTCCTGATTAAGCAATCAGGTATCACACATTTAAAAAATTCTTGCAATACATTGGTTGGAAAATAATCAAAGAACGAAATACCATAGGCTGAAATCGGTCTATCTAAAAGTACACGTACACATAATAACCTCGATAGAAGCAAAGAAGATTCTCATTTTAAAGTAAAAATTGGAAGAAGGGAAGAGCGCACGTGGAGAATTGGCTTCTGAGCCAAGCATACGCCATGACACTTCGATGTTCACGTCTTCCTGCTACCTGTAACCCTACAAACCGTTCTCTCCTCTTACAGTCTTCATCCTCACCTTACTTCCTCATCCTACGTTTTCTAGCCACGTATCGTGAGTTTTGTCTAGCACCGTTACGATCTGCGAAAGTCGAGGGTTTAAGCGCAGCAAACCGCGTTTTATCGACACGGTGGTGGCACGAAGTCTGGCTCCCGATCCTCGTCGGGGAAATAATGTTAAAAGTTCATTCATTACTATCGACGAGATAAGGCGAACGAATTATGGACTCCTGATAGTATGCCCAGGAGAGGGATCGTGGTGTGCGATGCCGGTTCGTTTTCGTACGATATAAATCCTGGAACTGTAATTAGGTCGATAAGGCAGCATTTACATCTGGAAACGAGGTACGCCAGCTTTTTGTACTAAGACGCGGGATTGGATCGAACTTTCCATAATTGATAGTTGGTTCCGGTGCACCGTTCGAGTTCCGGTCGTGTTCACGATGCGATCAATACGTCCTCGATCGATCGACACGCGTAACCATTAAAAGTCGTTGGGCAACGATGTCGTAATTAAACCGAGACCTGCGTTCTTTCGATCACTTTCGGCTGAACTGTGTTTTCCTATCCTTGGAAAGTTTCTTAAATTTGTGGGAAATATGAAAGACTCGTTATTAAATATTTTTGTAACGTCTAAAGTATATTGCGATAGTCTCGAGATATTACAAATTCTCCTCTTCGTTGAAACTAAAGCAAAATTGAGATACAAAGTATTCGAAGACTTAACGTTTTGCCCTTCGACTTCTCGTTACGAATCTTTAAAAACGGTGGAATCAGTGAAATTTATACTCATGTTTCATTTTATAAACGATACATTCGAAAGGGTGCGAAGAGAAATTCCATGCAAATTAATAGAGAATAAGGCATCCGGTAAAAATGAATTTCCCTTTGACTTCATTTTCCGTGTGAACTTGGATGGTGTTCGTTTTTCCAACTGTCGACGCCGGTTTTACGAGAGTGACGAGTGAAATTCGTATTATTATCAGCATCGGACGAGACACAGGGAAGTTTGTTAATTTGTGAAACAATTTAATTACGAAGCGAAGGGGAGTGTGAAAATATCCCTTGCCAAGCTTTAATTACACAGATGCTTTGGCCCGGTTCTTGCAAAAAGCTTTGCCACTACGTCCCAATTTTATTTCGAAAGCGCTGTCGGCTACGTTATTTGTACGATATATTGTTTTATAGCAAACGCATATATAAATACAGATGACAAATATCGTTATTAAGTATTTGTTGGAAAAGAATTTCCGATTGACGCTCACAAATCAGTAATCAAGCAAGACAGAATTCAATTTTCAAAAACTTGTTTGTCTGTCAATGATATCCATTTCATTAGAAAACATACAAATTGTTGTAAAAAATAATTTATGATGTTCCTAAATTCTTGATTTATCACTTATAACCAGGCCTTTTACACATTATATCACTATATTAATTATTTTCATTTTACTTAGTTGTTTCTTTTTTATAATATATACGAGATATTTAATTTTAACGTATTGAACCAAATATTACGTTTCGTATTAGCAGAAAATCCCATAAAACTACCAGAAATTGATACTTAGGCGCAGACAGTTTTCTCGCTAGATCGCCGAAACGTTACACAGCGCACCATACAAGGATGCGTACGATATTCAATTTCTACGACAACGATTGTACCGCGGAGAATCGCTGGAAATTTATGATGTCTCCGCGTAGTTGCAGTAAGCCGGAGCTAAGTCACGGTGATTAGTCACTCGAAAAGCGAGTCGTGGTGCTTTTATCCGCGAACAACTTCCTGATCCGGACAATGGATGGTCCAGGGAATATTAGGATTATACTCGCTCGATCTTCGCCTTACTCTATCTGAACACGCTTTTCAGTTTCGTTCCGGCAATAACCGATCTCCCATTCAATCCGAATCGAACCGAAAAATCCGTGTAAATTAACTCGGCTGTAATTCTATTCCGAATTTTATTCTTTTTCCGTCTATTTCAAACGATATCGTCTAATTTTCTTCGCGGAGAGACAAGGCAATTCTCTTAAATTTCAATTTACAAACGATTCGAAATGCCACGAACAAACCAGGGTCGGGGGCGATCAATTTCACTACATCCCCGCGAGGAATCGCGCGTGTATCCGCTGAAAAACGGACAGATAATTCTGGATGCCTTGAGAATAGACTACGATAGAGCTGGAAGATTCACAGACAGCCTTGGTTCGCTTATTTTCGACCAAGTTGTTCCTTTATCGATCACTCGAGTACTTTCTTATCTCTGTTTTCTCTTCTTCCATGCGCGTCTGTTCTTCCAGAGCTCTTTTCTTTCTTAGCTTTGCAAGCTTCTTACGCATAATCAACGTCATAAACATACCATAAATTAAGCTGTTCCTCTATCGATCACTCGATTCCATTCTTATCTCTGATTTCTTCTCTTCCATATGCGTTTCTTCTTCTAGAATTCTTCTCTTTCTTAGTTTTGCAAACTTCTTACGCGTAATCGATGTTATAAACATGCTATAGATTAAGCTGTTCTTCTAGCGATCATTCGATTCCTTTCTTATCTCACATCCTCTCTTTATCGTTACCATTATCTCTTCACTGACACGCGCCTCTTTTTTCACTGCTCCTCCTCTCGTCCTCAGTTTTTCCGACCCTCCACGCGCAATCAACGTTATAAACATGCCATCTCGCTGTTATTCCAGCTCGTGCAAAGAATCAGAATGGACGATCTCATTCAACGCGCGCTCGTTTCGCGGAATCGTGTCGCGGAAATGATTGCGCAGCCACGGGAACGATGTCGTCTTTCAAATCCTTTCGCCGATGGCTGGCCTGTCTTTTCCGACGAACGACTGTTTACCCACCGCGATACCTTCTTTGAAGTATTTGACGAAAAGAAACCGACAGAAAATGAAGAGAAAAGAAACTTATGAGACAGGAAGTCGCAGAGGCTGGGGATGAGATTGAAAAGAGACAAATGGAGGAGTTCTAGCGTAACGAGGCGAACGAAGCGTGGAGGAACGGACCCTTCCACGAGAAATTGAGAGCGAAATGGAAAGAGGTGCGGGCGGAACGAGGCGAGAGGCAGGCGAAGTGTTTGAATCGAGATGAGAAATGCGACAGATAAGACAGAGACTCTCGAGCTTTCCGCGTATAAGGAAGGAACGTTACTGAGGATCGCTATGGTACAGAAATCGCCCGCAGGCTGTGCGATTCGCGAGGCTTCTCGCGCGAATTCGCCGATGAAGAGAGGAGAAGACCAGCTCGGGGAACTCGTATGTCGCTTGAACGTGCATATTCTTCGAGCACGGCCACGAGACGCTACGTGCTTCGAGAGGAAATGTCTGTCTGGAGAACGTGCCGCGGTTGCCCGAGAGACACTTCCAGGAGCGTGAATTTCGGGGCTTAGATGCGCGCGCCAGCAAAAGAGAGAAATCCCTCGATGAACGGCTATAGTCGCGCTGAGCGTCTACTGCAGTCTGATATCTAAATTATCGGTTCCTCTTCGAGTTTCTTTTTAGGGAAATTTGCAACTTGTTGTAGTTGCTCCAGGGATCGTTACTGTACTGATTACTCCAAAGGAACGATGCACTGTGGATGTTGTTTTTTTAGTAATTTCGAAGCAGTGGAATCTAAAATGTTGCTTTTCTGGAAGATCTTTGGAAGATGGAAGAAGACTTTCGATACTACAAACTAAATTCTTGTACGAAATCTGCGACGACAAGATTGATAAGGGATGTACAGTATAATGGTGAAAAATTGCGTAAGGATAGATCGAAGTTCGAAGAAATGAGTCAAGGTCATAATTAAGTTATTAAATCGTTAGAAATCCTAAAGTTTTAAGCCCATGATCTTTTCTATGGTTTTACAACAATTAGCCGTTCGATCTCAACTGTGAACGAAATGTTTCATCTCGTCCTTTTAATATTTCAAAACCACCCCTGTCTACATCCCCGAATCTCATTCAGCTTCTTCGATGAGGTATCCCGGTGGACTTATCAATCCTGGAAAATCTCCGTGCACAGAATCTCCTTACACTTTGATCCTCTTGCGTCACATTCCTGCGACTCACTTTCCAACTTCTTCTGGTTTTTGGTAATGGCTCATCAAGTATTCGCGGCAGATAAGGAACGCACGTCCCGTTGGTGCGAAGCATTTTCAGAATTATCTGGTACTCTTACTCTCAAGCTGAAGCCAGTCTCGTTCACAAAGACGCGGTAATTCCATTCCCTTGGCAGCCATCAAATTACAAACTGTATCGCGGCCATGGGAGAAAGAGGGAGGATGCTGGGGCCCAGACAGACCCTCTTGCGCGCGATCAGCTGCTAACGATACCAAAAATGAAATTAACCGACCGTGGAGGCGGGAAACAGAGGGCAGGAGGGAGGGGAAGGTTGGATCGAAGCTAATCTCGTCTGGTACAGCTATCTCGATATCCTTGACGTAAATAGATTACCGTGGTGACGTTAGGTGACGTCTGCTTTAACTCGCGAGACAGAGAGGCGGCTAGCGTCTAGCTATGCGTATATAGATATATCTATATATATGATATATAGGGTGTCCCGTATAAGGTAGTGTATAAATAAGTCGAAAATATACAACAAACTTTGTTCGTATAACGCTCCGTTTTCGAGAAAATCGAGTTTGAGCGTTTGTCAAGCGCGCGTATACCTGGTCGATTCTTAACTGAGCATGTTCAAATTCTATTTTCTTAACAACGAGAACTTAAACAGGAAAGTTACAGTGACATTCATGTTGATGATTAGCGGAGTTCACTTCGATTTCCTCGACGACTAAGTTTCCGACAAACAAATTTTATCCCACAAATTCGACTTGTCTCTGCGCGTGGAATCTCCCTCGATGTAGATTGTACGGGTCACCTTGTATATATATAGAGGGAAATCTATATTCAGGGGACGACGGTTGGTTTCGGGAAAGCGCGCGGAGGAAAAGACAGTGCGGCGAAGGAGTCGTCGTCGTCGTCGTCGTCGTGGCAGAGACAGAGGGCAAAAAGCAAGGGAGGACCGACGATAGAAAAAGAAAGGAAGGAGAAGAGAAGAGACGTAAGAGGCACACGAATGGGCGGGATTGGATAGAATTGTACAGGACACTGATAAGGGGACTCGGAAGGAACTGGCACGCTTTGACAGCCGGTAAATTAAAGTATATTTCCGCGACGCTAGAAGGCAGATGTGCTGTACGTGGTAATCCGGCAGAGATTCTGTGCCGAGATGAAAGGTAGACTCGAAAGAGGGAATTTTTTATGAACGAGATCGGTATGCCATGGAAAGGGAACGGGCGAAAAGAGAATACAGAGGTTGAACGAGGATGGCTGGAAAATGGTGTCCACCTGAATGCAAGAGACATCGGGACGGGAAGAAGTCAGCGGGGGGAGTAAAAGAAGTTGTCAGAATCAGATGAGAAGCACGGGGAGATACTGCCGCGGAGATCGGGCTACCTGGCTTATCTGATCGGTACACGGCCACGAAACGAATCGATGAAACAGGTACACAGTGAACGTGCGATCAGCCTTAACAACTTCCACACGAAATCGACGAAATCTTGCTTTTTCGTTCGATCGACCTGTCAACGTGCTTGATACACTGCAATGGGAAATCTTGCTACAGGTATATGTATATAGCTCGCGGTCGGTTATATATTGCTAGGGTTTAGAAGTTTTCTTCTGTGGCTATCCGCTGGGTCTTTTCGTACTTACGCATTATATATCGTTTAACTTCCAGCGGATGATTTGACGGATATGTGTGAAATCAAAAAATAAAGTGGCTGTTATACGTTGCGCTAAATCTTTCTATATTACGAGCTAGAAGTTTGGAATTGTTAGATGTTTCGCAGAAACCAAGGATTTATGAAAAGGGCTCATTTAGGATCGAAAAACCGAGAAGGATACACAACATAAAGGGATAGAAGAACATTGAACCAAAAATCTATTGAAGCAACGTAACAATTATTGGACACATTATATTTCAGTTTATTTTAATTAATTTTTTCAAGCGTGACACTGCACTGGACACTCTCTTAGATGCACCGTGACTCTTTGAGGATTACGAAAAATCATCAAAGACACAACTCTCTGTGATAAATAATATAATTCACTCGTCCCGGAGTACCATCTGAAACAAGGAAGAAAAAATACGTACAAGTCAGACAGAAATGTTTCCTATTTCCGTGCGAGCGTGCTGGTCGTAAAAGAGCGGAGGAGGCACGTTAATGCGGAAAACGCGGCCTTTTTTCTTATCCTTTGCAACGGAGAGGAGAAACGTAACGATCTGGACGCATCTCGGCTGCTCGAGGATACATAACGTGAATGGTAAAGACGACAAAAAGGAACGTCGACTATAAAGGGCCACGGGATGCTTCTGGCTGCGTTCTCGATGGTTCGAGCAAAAAAGCCGGTTTGAAAGGTTTGCTACTGATTTTACAAAGGGACACAAACCGTTTCAGGGTCTCTGAGGAGGCCGATCAGTATTCAACTGCAGGCCTTGGCCAGGGTCATGTGACGAGCTGGACATACACAAGATTTGCCGGAGATTCTTCAGAGTGTACAGGATATGCCTGGCCCGGTAAACTGACCCTACGTGCTCTGGCTCCTTTATACGTCATTCCCATTTCCGATCCGCTCGTTCTTGAGAATTTCGATCGGCGCACGAGCCAATTTATTCCGTACGTCGCAACCGAAACCCTGGACTTGTTTCAGCTCATCCAAGGCACGTGAGCCTCCACCGCGTTCACCTTACGAAAAAGAATCCTTCGTGTGTTTCTTTTGGTCATTACGCCATCTCGAAACGCTGCTGCTCTCTGATCAATCCCGACTTCGATCGATCCTACCGAACACAGACGTGATACTCATCTCGAAGTTCAAAGGAAATATATAGCGAAGAATGAAACGAAGAATATGTGTGGCATCGTAATTTCGTGAACAAATGCGGAAGATTTTGCGTCAAGTGATAGTGAATCGAGCTTATGCTTAGATTAACGTATTGGTACTGAGTGAGGGTTAATTTCGAGAATGTATACGTAGATGTGATGTCTGTTGTCGTGTGGAAATTTCACTACGTGTAACAGAAATATGTTTTTGTTCTTAAAAATGCAGCGTGAGTGAGGTGTGAAGGAGCTCTGAATTATTCGTTGATTTGTAAGAGTCGTCAAAATTGAACATATCATAAGACTATATAATCGCTGTATTCGTTATCCGTTGTCGTAATATTTATCAAACAATTAATAATTACACATTCCTACGAACAAATTTCGTAAACGTTGAACATTCGAGTACTTTTTAAAGGATGAAGTATGTCGTTTGTGAGGTAATTAAGTCGAGAGAAGGGTGGATCTATGTAAAGCGGTTCTCTTTTCACGTAGTCGGGGGAACGTATGACCACATGGCAGAAAATTATTAGACAGCGTAAAGTTGAAATTCTGTGAGACCGCTAAGCAAAGGTAGGGAAGCGTGGTAAGCTCCTAAATCCCCGAATACTATTTTTCAGCGCTGCAGTTCGCGCATGTTGGCTCCTTATTAACATTGGCTAATGCTGAAGTGGCCCAACAAGCTGTTTACATGCGGTGGTTTTAGGAGGTGAAGGAGAGAGAGTTACTTCAGTATGAAATGTTTCAACGTGCATTCGCGGGAGACTTCTATACACATCTCAAGAAAATGACGTTTACCCGAGGGAAACGTACACACAAACGCCCTAGACAGAGGAGGGCCATGCGTCGTTGTTGCGCCACGAGACGGCAACCCCCCCAGCACCGTGGCCCGCCGCGTTGCCATCAAACGCTTTACGCTCGATATACTCTAAACAGATTAGTAAACACATACGATGCGCTGTAAAATCAAGGAAATTTGTTAAAAAATTTCTTAGAAATAAAAATAGCAGGATCGATGAACATTAAATTAGAGGAGCTTCGATATTATGTGTATGAAATCTCTAAATCTGGGAGAGTACAGTATAGTTGAGGCGTGGAAGATTTTTGAACGAATCATTGAGTTGTGAAAGACGTTCAAGTAGTTCGAGTCGTTAAAATTAGAAAAGAAAGGAACTTGAAAAAGATTTCGAGATTACGCTTCTTTGTACTTTTGTTAGAAATTTCTATGAATCGGCGAAATAGTTAAAAAATTAAAAGATCAAATTAAAAGAACAAACTCTATTTAACTTCGTGCGTCGAAATTTAATATCTTCCCTATCGTCTATCTCTTTTACGCGATTTTTCAATCAGGCTACACATGCATGTTATGTACATATACGATATCATATCGTATAATATAACAGCATATTTATTACTGCTTATACTTTCAGTGTCGATTTCATATTCAATTTGTTTGTATGCATTTGTAATTTGTTTACTACCACGCGTTATTTGTCCATATTTTCCAACCGTTCATATACGACAGGGCATAATATTATGGTAATGTATGTCCATATATGTTGGAAATATCAGCAATGGTACATTCGGGCCGGAGCGTGCTAATCTTCGATCTAACTGGAGTCCAAACGTCATGGCCAGGCGTTTCCCATTGAAATATTCCAAGACTACTCTTTTGTACAGCAAGTGAAGCACACTTCCCTAGGTCAGTCTGTCACGAAGCATCGACGAATCGGATTAATTCGTGGCAGGAGGATGTTCTTATTCACCGCGTGACCAACTGCTTTTCACGGGGAAAGGTCGTCATTGTATCCCCGTATCTTTTCATTCCAGATCGACAGTCGCGGCAGATAAGACTAACTGACTGACACGAATAGCATCAGGGAACGACGGCCAGTGGGCGGACAGCAACAGCCCTTTTTTCTCCGCGGCTACTCCAACCTCCCCTGTTCCATTATGTCGCGTGCACTTCCACCCTAACCGATGCTGAAAAGACCGACAATTTGCCTGCGCTCTGTTTCGTCGTTGTTCTCTTCCCTTTGCCCTGATATCTGCTCCTTTCACGTTGCTCGGATTCCTGGAAAGAGTGGCGAAATGAGAGTGTCCACGGGACACAGGATGGTGTGGAAAGAAACCAGGAAAAAAAGAGAGGGGAACTCGCGACACTCGGTGTTTTGTAGCCCAGCTTCCTACGACGAAGGGTACGCGGCGTCAAGGAGAGCCGGAAAATGAATGTCAGCCACGAGTACCACTCCGGCCCTCATCAGCAGATTCCATTCATTTACCTTCCACCTACCCTTCCTACCTTTGCTCTTTCCGCTATCCCCTTTCCTATGCTTTATATCACACGCTTCCGCGGTACGTTCCGTGTCCCTTAGAATGGAAGTTTGTTTCGAACCGGTGGAATTGTAGTCGATCGAAAGTAGAGCTTTTTGGGCTTCCAATAATACAGCGGATTACTCGTGGAAATCATTTTTCAGGGTTTTTGGGGGATAGAAATGGCCGTGGAAGATAACGTTTTTTAAGAGACATTTTCTACGAAGAATTTATGAATGAGGCTGTTTCTAAGCATTAAGACACTCGTTTGAATCATTTCTTTGGCTTAGCTCTGTAATTTTCACCACGACTTCAACTCTGCAAATTTTGCCACGACGCGACATCTGCGTCGGTTTACCGTAAACGAATTCACGGTGCGCGCATAGACCCAGTGAGGAAGGGTTAGCAGTCCCTCGTCTCTGCCCGGAAAATCGCGTAAGCCGTCTCGGTATCAGGAAAAGTATTTACATATCCGCGTTTCGCGAGCGTGCCAGCCCATCAACTCCAGCATTTTCACGTAAAAATGTCGAAAAGCGTAGCCTAGCGCAGTTCGCCAAGGTGTATGTACACGCCTACGCTTTGTAAGTCTGAGTTTCTGGAAACGTAGTCTGCTTTGGTAAGCGGCTTAACCGATCTTAAGCGGCTTCGCGTGTCCCTCTGAGATTCTTGCCCGTTCACCGGACACACCTGACGCGACGCAGGTGAAAATATCTGGAATGTTAGCTCGATTCCCTCGCGACTTTTCGTCTCTCGAAACATGGTTCAGCCACGGGTCACCGGGGATTCCGATCTCATTTCGAACGAATAAACCTCCACGTCGACATTCCTCGGCGACGATCCATTCTCATCCACAGTGCACGAGCCTTTGTCAGCGTGTTAATCGTCGGAGTAGATCTGAACGCCAGGATGCAGCGCCCCGTCGAGTTCGTCCAGTAGGTTGGATTAACTGTCTGATGATTATCTTACGGACTACCATTTGGACCGAGGATTTCGCGTTTGGAATGTTACACGAGTTCTTTCGAAATGTAGTTAGAGTTGAGTTATGTTGCTGGACGTGGTGATCCAATTTTAACAATACGTGTGAAATTTAAATTGTTTGTTAACCCTATTATTCTTGTAAATACGTTCTTCGATTCTGCCCTCGCTATTTCGACTTAAGACTACTGATCGGTCTAATAACAAGGCCAAATTTGAATATCTACAAAACTATATAACGCAAGGAAGAAGACTATATTATTCAAAACATCAAAAATGCACCGGTTATACTGTTAACATTGCACCATTCTCATAAAGAAATGTACTGAGAATCTGAATTTCAGACTGTATTAAACAAAATTGCATTGACTTGTGTTGCCTATAAATTATCACAGTAAAACCTTGGTTTCGTGAGTCCTAATTTGATCCTCGATAGATCATATGTTTAAGACTACTTCGAAGAAACAAGAAATTCAGACAACACCATACTCTGATTCCAAGGAGAAGGGCCAGAAACTGCAACGTAAAATCCATTTTTCTGACTCGCAGCAGCGAGGATGGGTTCAATCGAGAATCCGGGTCGTGCGATTGCGAGTTTACGAGAGTCTGTCTTGGACATCGGGTTTTTATAGGCGCGATGGTTCGTGATTGTAAATGATAAGGCTTTCGTGAAAAAATTTACGGTATATCGAAGCTCGCTTCCACGATCGTCAGAGGCAAACGCCTGAAAAAGCCCAACAGAACGAACGGAAAGATAAAAGAGAAAAACGAAGCAAAAGTCTCTAGTGGACCTACGAAAATTACGTGCTGCTAGTTTCTTGGTTCTCGAGGGCAAAAATCCAGGAGAAGTTCATTCTCGAACACACGAGGATCCATAGCTACCTTTTTTTGTCATCGTACTATTCTTCTATACTATACTCCTGTCATTATGCTATCGAAAATTACATCGAATCAGTGTCTTGTTTCGCAAGATTAAGACACTATGTCACTGTGTTATCCTTCCTGTCTCTCGATCCTCGCCTCTTTCCAACGTCGTTGCTGTTCCCTTTAGCTTTCTCGAAAGGTGGCCCAACCAGCCACGGAAAATGACGAAACGCGGCGTTACCAAAGTTGCGCACAAAACGCATTATACACGACGTGCTTCGCCGAACTTTGTAAATATATCCGGTAACAAATACGCGAGGAGAACGTGCAACGAGGGAGAAACTGGGTGAAATTGTTTCCATGAAACGTGAAACATTGTAGGCTTCGACCGTATAATCCCGTCGCGATGTTTAATTACGAATTTTAATAATGGTATTGTGGATGGCAAATAGAGTGCTTCTTTAACAAACGATAGCTCTCTGTAGTCGCATGCGCTGACTTTTGTTCCAGTATTTCGCGTTTTGTTAATGGTTTCTGTCTGGAGAATAGAAAAGGCGTATAATCATGGAAATTTGATTTAACGGTATATTTTACTCTCGCATCTGCCTATAGTTTGATTTTCTCTATTGTTTCATTTCTCCTAAAGCTGAATTATATCGCATTGATACTTGTAAAAAAAATTAATTATCTGAAATTATTTTTGAAAAATGATTATCTGCCAAAGCATTCAAAATTATAGTATTATTGATCATAGTTACATTGGAAGTTGAAATCGAAGCAACATCTGCTGGACCAAAGTTACTTATGATTCATGGGAAGGAGAAGGCAGAGCAGGGTTTCCATCGCGATAACCGCATGGAAGCTTTCTCCCTTGTACACTAAACGACACGATCCTTTTGTCCGTGACTACGGCCCGTGACTCGACAGTTTCGTTTGATCCTTTAGTATTAACATTTGTACAACATTATAACCGTATTACATCCGTTGCTACAAGGGCAGCGGGCTACTTGTGTTGGGTCGTAACAAACTTTACGAAGCTCACGGTACTCCCACATCTCGAACACGTATCGGTGTTTCTGATGTTACTATTATTCTAGATAGCGCAGGAAATACAAGACCTCTCGCGTATTGTAATTCCATTCCAACTTCTAAATCTATTTCTTACGTATAGTTTAGATTATATCATATCAGATACACATAGTCGAATTATTATGCTATAATAACTACATATAACATAATCAAATTTTGTCAAGTACTAATGGTAGAGATAGCATTCATCAACCATGAATGTTATCTAATTCACGAGATAAGTATCCAATGAAAAAACCTCAGCAAAGTACTAAATCCTTTTCCGTGGTTCAAATTAACCTCTTCCATCCTCATTTTCCAAATATTCTAACAGAAAGAACCACATAATAGAGGAAGATAGTAAAGTTTCCCTCGAGCCAGCGGCATTAACGTCGACTTAAATTTCCCATATAAAAATCCCAGAAAAATACTAAATCTCTGTTCATAGTCTAAATTAACCCCTTTCACCCCTATTTCCAAGCGTTTCCAACGAAGAAAGCGACGAAATTGGACCATCGTGGAAATCTCGTTCGAGAGGATCAAAGAATACTGACCCGGGCATTCACGACCCAAGCGCCATTGTGTTAAGCACAAGGGGATGAAAACTCGATCCTCGCGGATTTTTGCAGGAAAAAGCGCAACCATCACGCGAAGGGAGTTGCGGTGAATGGAAGTTACTCGATAAAACTATCGTTGCTGTTCCCGATCGTCACGGTCGGACGTAGCCGACCGCTTCCGGGGTCCCAATAGCGTAACCGTGCTTGTTCGCGGCCCATAACTGCCAAGGGACGGTTCGTGCCATAAGTTATCGGGACGCTTGGCTGCCGTGACATTTTTCATCGACCAGACGGGAAATCGAAGGGTGTGAATGGTGGATGAAATTCGGGATTTCTAACGGTGAAAATTCAGCCCCGTTGAGAGTGACTGAATGACGGCGTTAACGGTCGATTAAATAGGAAATGGGTGAAATTTGGGCGCCGCTTGTAAAACAGATGGAATTGTAGAGTTCCGATACTTACGTATTAAGACTATCGAAAATTTTTTCTTTTTTTAACATCGGTCATACGAAACAGGATTTAAGAGTGTTGATAATTAAATGTGATTCTTCAGGAGTCTACTACATATATCCTTCTATTCGTATATTAATCTTTCCTTCCTCTGATTTCTACTAAACTATTACATTTCAATCTAAAAGATCTTTTTTGTATCCTCTTATCAAAATTTCCACCGTTCCTCTTTCTATACTTTTTCGTTCTAATATATCCCAGATTTCCTTCGACAAGCTACGAACAAGCGACCCAAATTTCCTACAAGTTACACCACAGGGACGATGCTGCGAAGACAGTGAGTCGTCGATTAAGTCGTCGATGAGCCGAACTTTAATAAAGCAAGCGATTCAACCGTCCCGTTGTATTACGTATTTACGTAACAATGGTTCTCGTCGCGCTTCAGTTGACAAAGTCAAGTCCCACCATCAACGCCATTTCCTTCAGTTTCACGATAATCTGCCTGGCACGAAGGGCTTCTTCGCGTAACGACGATTGTCATGCGGAACCTCTGTCGGCGACTGTATATCGCGGCACATCCCTTAATCGCTTTGCAAATGTCGGTCACGGATATCGGTGACACAATCATGAACTGCGTGGTCTGGCGTCCCCCTGGGTCGCCACTGACTCATCCTACTACGGCACAGTTTGATAAGTGGATCCGGCCTCCTATGTCCGGACGACGCATATATCCAAGAACTATATTTTTCAGTGTCAAAAGTAAGACGATTTCCAGCCCTGCGCGCGGTTCTTACGCTATATAGAGCAAAAGGATGAAATCGTAGGATCCGACGCTTGCCTCAGCGACTTTCCTTCGAGTTTTTCGTGGCACGAATCTGGAACCGATGGGACATTCAGTCTAGGGTGTACTTTGGAAATCGATAAAATGTTTTTCCCAGTTTCGAGGGGAAAAAGGGGGATGACGTCGGGTGATAATAGGAATAGTTATTTATTACGTATTTATTGAAGAATGCTAGTTTGAGTATTGAAAGTGTATTTGTTTCGGCATGGATGGCAATGGAAATTGTGAGAAATGTTATTTATTAGGTATTAGGATCGTAGAATGTAGATTGTAGAATGTGAATCGGAATATTGAAAGTGTAATCTTTTTGGTATAGAAGGTACATGATGCGTGATTCCCATGTGTGAGGCAGATAGGAATCGTTGTATTTGTGCGAGTTATGCGATGTATTCTAGAAAAAGAGTATCTGGATGGAGAATTGGAATACAATCAAAAGTTTGTCCAAGCGAAGCTAAGATACGATTCTCTCCCCAACCAGAAAATCGATGTATTGAACTTACTTTCCTATCATTGCGTTTTATCTCCGCCTGCGAGAGGTACGCGGAATAGCTTTTAATCGCTTGCCAATATTTCAAATAATATATCAGCACCAATAAGTAACCAATGTACACTTATGAAATGCGATCTATTATCGATACTTTGTCCTATTCGCTGTTAAAAGCTTTTACTTTAATAACATCGATCTATTGCTTCATTTATTTTTCATGAGATCGTCGATTTAGCTGTGGTAAATGTTATGCCCGATTAGCACCAACAAGACGAGCAGCATCTCGAAATCGGAAAGAATCGGACGAGGTTTAACTGGCCCCGTAAATTTATCTTAGCTTAAATGGTACGTTACACGGAAGAAATTCTACGTATCGCGGTTTCCGCGATTAGAGAGGAGGACGAGTGCGAATGCGGGCGATGTGGTAATTCTCGAGAAGGAAACACAGTAAGACTGATTCATTTTCGTTGAACTTAGATAACAATAAATACCCATTTTCCTTTTCGCCCTTCTTCCCCGTCGCCGGTATCTTTAATCAGATTTAAGAGAGCTCAGCCAGAAAACCGCTTCTCTGTCTTCCTGGCCGAGCGCGTAATCGCCTCGCGCTCTTGTTTAACAGCCCGGGCCATCTCTCTGAACCCTCTTCGTGTGCAATACGCGCAATTACGATTGTTCGAGTAACCGGGAATCGCTATCCGGACCCGATATTTAACTCGCGTTCTCGTGACGCTTTATATCCGCGCGGTGACCCCGCAAATTGCTACGTGCCAGGATGACAAAAGAACGCCGGTGGAACGGACAGAGGAAAGGGAAACGAGCGGCCGCGCCGCGCCAGCAATTAACCCGTTGTTAATTAAATTAACCAAATTACAGACACGACTGGGGGGATTCTTTTCCGCGGCTTAAATTAAGCGACCCGAACCCGCAATTCCTTGCAGCCGCGCGCCACTGCATTTACCTCGCAGCGTTTATTCTCTCTCTCTCTCTCTCTCTTGCTATCTCTCTTTTTCTCTTTCTGGTCGACCAGACGAACCAACTATTTACTCTGTGTACGTCTGACGCTTTACCTCCATATTTTCTTTTTTGCTCGCGAGATCGTTGGCTGCTGTAAAGTTTCGAACTGTTTTACGGAAACCTTCGTTGCCAGTTTTAGTTACGAGATTCCTATTGTCAGCGCTGGATGAAATGGTATTTTTAAATCGAGATGTAAGCTCCTGTCGCTGCATTGTAGTGAGGTTTATACCATGTTGCAAAATTGTCTTTGGTTATCTAAATGATTACAGTGGAACTTCGTAATGAGAGTCTAGTTAGTGTCCGACTAGTGTCTAAATCTACTTATGTGAACGTGAAATTTTGTTATACGATTAAAAATATCTAAAACTTGCTGATATTACTTATACACGGGTCTTCGTCTAATATATTATTCCATTTGAAAAGAACAAATCCAGAAAGCTTGTAAAACGTACGTATTGTAGACGTATGAATCACAGGGAAATTGTAAGGAATCATACGAAGGAAAGAAGAATATCGGCAGTCGTGAATGGCCCATTTCAATGAAAAGAGCGTATTCCTTCCATTCTTATCCGTATATCGAACATTTATATTCGTTAATAAAACTACTATTCCACCTCGAAGTCGTGACAACCTGCACCTTTCTTCAGACCTTAATTACCCAAGCGAGACCCATCGCAGAAAGAATTTTACGAGTCTACTTATATCTCGTAGCAGTCGTTCGAAATCTGACAAACCTGCACTTCCACGAGTCCAATTACACCGAAACAGTTCCAGCGGACGGTCGAGCGCAATTCTTCAGCGCCAATATCGCCGTGCTGGATCTCGAAAAGAATCTCTTGGTGGCACGATTTCGAGGCAGCGCGTATCGCGTGAACCAATCGACCGGGTATATTTTCGTCAGGCCACGCCATAAAACGAATCGCGGTGGAAGGAGTAAGCGAGACGGAACCTGGTGGACCAGTGTCCGGTAGCAAGACAGGCATTGGCTGCCGGTCGACAAGACAACATGCAACGAATTCCTCGTTAATTGAGATGCCATGGACGACTCACCCTTTAACCGGCTTCTGAGGCCAACAATAAATACTCGTTCTCGTGGCGGATGTTATCTGGCGACGACGTATCTTCATCCAGATTCAGGGTAAAATGCCGGCGGTCTCCGGGAACACCACTTCCACGTATACCAGCTTCCGCCGTCCCTCATTCTTTTCGGTAGTAATATCACTGTATAATTACAACTTCTGCGGTTACGACGAGGGCCAGCCCAGGCATTTTTCTTATCTCCCTGTTGGTCCGCCTGCAGGGGCCGCTCTCGCATCTCCTCGTAGCCTTGGCCACGGCCACTTATAGCAAACATAATAGGGTTCTATTCCGAGACCAGGTTTTCTTATCTGATGTACCGCGACCGGCTTCTCCCGGGACGGACACTTATATGGCCCGTGTAGCGGAGCACGATGCTCCGCCATTCGACCAGGCATTTTCCTTATTGGCCCTCTTGCAGCCACTCCGCCCAGCAACCCTCTTGCAGCCAACTCATCGCTGTCGTTTTCTTTCCCGTAGCTTTGCGACCACCGAGACAATTCGACTACTTTTCTGAATATAGGTCTGGCGTTTCTACTAGTTTCTACTGCCTCGCAGCGGTAGTCGTTTTTCGGGATTATGGTACTGGTAGCTCTGGTGACCTGGAAAATATATGGGAGGTTAGATTTGGAAGATTTTTCGAGTTGTTCGGGTTTCGGTATGAGGAGTGCGTCGCGCATGACTTTGACATGATTTTGGAGAGTATATGGAGTATTTAAACTGCGAAGTTGTAAGTAGCTATTACAGGTATACGGTCAAGTTGATGAGTTGAGCGGTGATTGTGTAATCTGCGCGAGTGTGATAAGTTTCATGACGATTTCTTTAAACTTACGTACGGTAAATACAAAGAGATATGGATGTATTAAAGAATGTATAGTATCGACTAAATTTGAAAGATTAAAAATACTCGAACTTCGTACACCTGGTGGAATATATTTTATAATCGTTAAAATTCCGGAAACGGCAAATGGAAATTAAGGGAGGAATATCGTTTTAATCCCCGTATAAACACTGTATTGTATAATTAATTTGACAAAATGAATTATTTGGACCATACATTATGAATTTATTTACGTTTATTATTATAAAATCTAGATATAACAGTAGTTATAAATCTAAATTACGTGTATTTTCCTTTCACCAAAGGTTGAATCAGAGTTCGCTGTAACGCATCTCTTTATCTTGCGATTCTCGACGATGAAAGAACTAGTCAGTCCAGAGGGAACGATACTCGACCACGCGTTAAGATTTATATGATTTTTCCCGTAATAATGACGCCGCTTTGCTGTTTATAAATTCATGCGTTCTCGCCGCGGGAAACGAACAATTTATGTGTCTCTGGCGTGCCACTGTCGAACATTTTCCCACGGTGAACGTAACGTTTCTCATACAGTCACCTGGACATACATATATACGTGGTCGCATACGTGTACCTTTCTCTACCTTCTTTTTTTTTTCTTTTTTTCATTCATTGTCCAGGGGCCAATTGGATTTTTTCTCGAGCTGTGCGCGACGCATCGAAATTCTGTCGCGCGACAGAATGTAAAATGTGGGCCAATATCGACGTGTTAAAAGAGAAGATTAAAAGAGAAGTTAGCAAGGGAAACGAAAGTTTGTCGTTTACCTTTTTCGTACACGATTAATTGTTTCCAAATGGAGAGACACAGGAGAGAAAAACATGATAAGTCAGTCATATTTCTCGTATTTTATAGAAGAGCAATTTAAAAAATCGATACGTTGTCAAGCAACTCCACGCCAAAACAATTTTGCTAATTGTTTTCGGGATTAAATATACGATTCTATTATTTAAAAAATATTAATAAGATTCGTGAGTCACATCGATTGTTATCAATTAAATTAAACTAACGTAGTAACTAAACAAATATTGTTTCTTTATTAGAAAAATGTTTTGAGTTTATAATCTATTATTCAATTATTTCATATTAAAATATATTTTTTCAGCCACTTAAGCGACATGAAAATTAAAAAACTAACAAAAGTGGATATATCAGATATCTGTCGCCTGATCTTCAAATGGAAGAAATATTAATTCGAACAGTAAATTCGATCAAAAGCAAATGGTGTAGCTTAACGTGACCCAAATCATCGCGTCAAAGTTCGTAGTATGATCCGGATTATTCCATGGAGGACGATGTGCAAACGATCATCGCATTGGTATCGATGTCGTGTCCTCAAATCTTGATGAAGCTGGTTATAATGCCGGCGGTAGCCTGAGATGATTTCCAGAAACTACGCCGTTTGTACAACCACAAATTCTAGCTACCAATTTAACTAATGACATCTACTTGAAATTCACTGAGGCATTAGTAAATGATTCTCGATAAGTCATGTTCTTACGACGTTATCCATATTAATCGTCTAATCGGAAATTGATTAAAATCTGCGATAATAGCGATCACGTTATCTCTAAAATGTTATGAAAATTCGAGTAAGAAATTTAAAAATTGTTCCTGACGCGGTTATACTCTTAAATTGGCTAATAGGTCGTTATTGGTGTTAACTATGTCTAACCGAAAATCCATTAAAACGACTGTATTTTACGATAATCATGAAACTGATTATAATTAGAAGTGAAATAGCAAATGATATGAAACAGCAAAATCTAACTTTTCTTTTTTAGCGAAAAAGGAGCCAAACTTCATACGGTATGTGGCGAGAAAGAAATTATATAAACATTGAAATAATTTATCGCAGTGTTTCGAATTATCGCAAAGCAGCGCTATCCTCGTGAAAGTCAATTAGACTTTGATTTTAAAAAATAAAAGTATAATACACAAATAAATAAATTTTACGCGTTCACAAAAATATTTTACCTTTTACTTCTCCTTCGAATCTGTAAAAATGGGGAACGTTGAATGTTCATAGCGTTTAAATTATAAATGATATAAGTGCGAAAGTTAATAAAAATGCATCTTCTATTTCTACCAGAAATGTTTATCTTTGACATCTGTATCGTTTATCTCACATAAACTCCTCGATTCGCGTTATCTCAATTTACTATCGCATTATCAACAAAACACAAAGGAAAGTGAAGTAGGAGATCTAGAAATGAAGTTCCTAAATATCCCCTAAAATAGGAACGGCTCTAATGAAACGGAACAAACTTGAGGAATTCGTGCCTCGCGATAAAATAACCTGAAGCTGGGAGTAACTGGGAATCTTGAAATATGCGGCTAGAGGTGGGAACGCTACGGGCTTCCGGTTACCGGGCGGCAATTAGTCGGTATTATTAAAAGGAAAAATTTATACGCCGGGTCCACGGACGTCTGGCGGGTGTTTGCTAAATTGTTTCGCATTCTTGGCCGCCGTTAATAGAATTACTCGAGTTTCGACGCGATATTCTGCAGACGGTGAATGAATTAAGACCGGAACGAACGAGAGAAAGAGAGGCGGAGAGGAAAAGAGAGATACAGAGATGAGAACGAACTCTGGGTCCGTTTCAACGGTGTCCTTCCGGCGATTCCGCGTTTTCGAATCAATCGAGTTACAGCCGGTGAATGAGGAAAATGCGCGAGTAATTGCGAACGATGCTGGCGAGGCTGTAAATTTGCCAAAAATCGCGAACCGGTTAATTAAGGTCGGCTTGATCGGAACAGCCACCAAGATGAGGGCGCGATCTCATCGAGTTTAATTAAACTTGGCTGATGATCATCTTCTCTTCTTTTTAATCATTTAATTTCATAATCTTTCTATGCCCATCTTTCATATTTTTCTATATTTTTAGAATATTTTAGAATTGTTTTATTTTATTTGTATTTTAGAATTGGCTCTTCTCGTATGGCGACAAAATCCTATAAATAATGCTTCACATTTTTCAACAAAACTTTGCTAACGACCACTTTCCATTCTCTCTAATCACGTCATTTTGATACAGTATCCTTCGTATCTTTCTGTATTTTTAGAACATTTCGGAATTTTTAGTTTGGCTTTTCTTATACGATGACGAAATCTTGTAGATCCTTCGTGTTTTTGTATCGAAGCGTCGAAGGAACATAACTTTGATGGAACTCTCTCTAACCTTTACTCTTCCATCTCGTCGTTCTTTTCTTTATCAACTCTTTTCGTCGTTCTTTCTTTTCCTCTTTTGTCATCCTTTACAGATCGTCCTTTCTCATTTTCTCTTCTTTATCTTAATTTAACACGAATACGAAAGGGTCACCTAGCGATCTCGTTATCTCACAAGAATACCAATCACTTCAGTTACGATAACTTTAATTACATTCGTGTTGAGTATATCGAGAATTTATTCTCCTTTTTAATTTTTCTCGAAAAAAAGGACATTGCACGTGTGTTAAAGTAGACACGCGGCAGAAAGTTGGCTGACCATCGGGCGACGAGTTTCCTCGTCAAAAACAGCCAGCCATCGCATTGCTATCAGCGTCCTTAATGCCGAAACTTTTGCGCTGGCTGTGCTATCTGCGCCAAATAAACGAATTTGCCAGGAGTTAGTCGGGATAATAAAGTTCCTCTCTCTTCCCTCTGCTCTTCTTTTTTTTTCTCCGCTGCCCCTTTGTTTTTCACCTTCTTCCCTCCACCTCGTGGGACTACGCGAGACACAGAACAAACAACACAGCGCGTGGAGAAGTTGCGGACAGTGCGGGCTGATAACGATTCCTCGGTGAAAATAAAAGGACCAGGGAAGAGTAATGATACCCATAGTTGTAAACTTTCGGCCGAGTGGACCGTGTACGACGATATTCGAGAGTTACGTTAAGACGTAGGTGATAAAGATGGCAAGTCGAAATACTCAGGATAGGGGGATAGGTTTTATAACGGCCAGGTGTCGAGTGGCCATTTCCTCAGGAAACCCATAGTCTAGGGTTGTTCGACCATCTAAACACGTTCAATCTCTAAACCTTATTCGTTCTTATCTCTTTTCCTTTATTATCGTCTTTTAGTGGTAGCGTTTGGTAACATTTCGATGTAGAAAGCTTGTAAGCAATAAAATTGCTTAGCAAAACAATCAAAGGTTTCCATCTATTTAGACAACGAATAAAAAAGATAAAACAAATATTAGGAAATACTCAGAACCTAAAACCTACCTGATAACCCATACCCGCTAAGAATACGAGAAAAGACAAATATAATCAATGTCTACAAATTCCCGAAACTTTCTAAACATCCCCTCGTCTGTTTCCCCCGTTTCCTCTCTTCAAACGATGTGTATGATAATTAAACAGGCACAAAGAGCTTCAAAAAAGGAAGAGGGTGAACGACCAAGCGCCGACAAAGAGAGGCCAGAAGCTTTCCGACGGCTCCTCGTCGCTGTCCTTCGGCAATGGAGTCAGTCGACCTTAGAAACAAGCACAAAAGACCGTGTTCCGACGATCAACTCGTTCATCCTTCTGCTCTGAATCCACCCTATCTATCCACGACTACGTCTCGCCCCTTTCGCGATCAAACGCATGCCCCACGTGTCGTCCCGTTTGTCATTCTGCGATTGAAAACGGGACCTACTGTCATGTCACTGGTACCGGCCACCCGTCAGGTGATGCTTCAGGGTGCGTTTCAACTTTTTTGGCCGCATCTCCGCTTTGTAGCACGTTTAAGCGTGGTTCTAACTGCGGCACGACCATTGAGAGAAATTGGGGTTGATGATTTTTTAGGGGAACATGTGACGAGAGATAATTCTTTAGATTCGGCGGTTGGTATTGTTCGGATTTTAAGGTATGCGAGAAAGATAAAGAAGACAGATAGGAATATTGGATCGTTCTACGACTAATGCGATTCTTTCTCGGTACGAACATAAAGCGGAGATGGTTAACTATAATATATCCGTCGACAATGTAATTTTCGTCGTTTGGAGAATTGCAAATTAATAATGATGTAAGCCAGCCCACTGTTTTCATAAAATAGTAAGATTATAAGTTAATTAAGTATAGTACGCTAAGGGGATGGTATCTTTAAAAAGTTAAGATACGTCGTTAAATTGAGATATTAAAAATCTTGACGTACACCATTTCTAATCATTTGCTGCGATCGCTTGATACTTTTCTATTAAATTTCCTGTTCCTAGCAATTTTATTCGAATTTATCCTACGAAGAAATTCTAGAGAAACTGCTCTTTCAATATTGCAATTATTCCAGACATCGAAATATAGCAGCGTCTCCTGAGCGTGATATTAAAGTTCCAAGAAACGGTTCGCAGAAAAATGTTTGATTTCCGGCAAAATAGAGGCATTCGTGGCCCTCGAAGGCGTTTCCAAATGCTGCGATTTGATTGAAAGTTCCGGCGCGCCAGTTGAAGACAAATGGCCCCGGCAAGGTCACCGGAAACGCTCTCAGGGCCGCGTTGTTTTTGCCCTCCGCTTTCAAACTTTCGATTGCCCTCGAGGAAGTTTGCCAGCGCCTCCGGCAAGGGAATTCCTCTTTTCACGGAGGAAAATCATTCAGCAAGGTCATCGGTCTCGCGCAACATCCTCGCTGATGTTTCCATTTACCGACTGATTAAAGCAGCATTGAAAAATCTCGACTTTCTAAAAAACTACGATATAATATATGTATATTGCATAAAATATTTCACCGCGATCAAACCGGAAAAGGCACGATAAACGTTGTTTCGCGTGTATATATAAAGCTCGGCTAATTGAATATTTATTCATTTGTAATTAAAATGAATCATCCTTCTCGTCTATACACTAATCCAATTGTAATCAGCTGCATTTCCCCCTAGCGATAAAATTACAATTAATGAAAAACAAGTAACAATACGATGAACGAAAACCGGCCGAATAATTCGATTTCGATCAAACAGACGTAGACGCGTTTAGAATGGAGAATCGGGCTAAATATCAACCGCGAGAACCCGACGAATTTTTAATGAAAATGCTCGCGACTGATCGATATCTGGCGCACGCGGAATCATAGCCCTCGATGGAGCACACTATCGTCGTTCTTCTCTCTCTTCTTTCGTTCCCATTCGTTTTGCGAGCGTGGAAAACTCGCGCCCAATGCCGGATGCATTATCGAAATATTATGACGTTTGGTGTCCGGTTTCATCTGATCTTCCATTACGTAAATTAACCAGCTTTACATTTGGAAACGGTATGTGACCTGCTTCGGGCCAAGTAGGATCAATACCTGATAACGTACGCGACTGGACGCTCGATAGAATAATGAATGATAATGCACGATAATTATTCGCTTAATCGTCCGACTTAATTATTGAAATTGCACGGTCAATCGTTCAGTCAGTCGTGCTGCTATAATTAATGGTATCGTTTCACGCCGGGTCTTGTCGCGACTTTATGCTCGAGTTGAATCGCCGCAGTTATTTTTATCCTGAAAAAGGATTGCTTGTACGAAGGTGATCGCCGTGTAAAATTATTCTACACGGTGACAACGCACGCTAAGAAAAGGAATCATCGACGACCGTGAAACGCTGCTAATCAGAAACTCGAACGAGCCCTAGATTTAATTCGTGCGTTCAACGCGAAATGGAAAATTAATTTCAATGGTCGCGATGAAAATAGAATACTCCATGTCGTTTTGTTCAAATTCTCCTCTGCTGTTTTCTCTGCTTCCATTTTGCCCCTTTTTCCTACCCATTACATGCTTATTTATTTGTTCGTTTAATTACCTTTGCCTCTTTTTTTTAATATCTAAAAATGATACTTCGGATCGATTGAATTGAACACGCGAGATTGGTTTTCCGATGCCTCTGTTGCGTAATGGGAAACGGAGAAGTAGAAAATCGAGGATAACGAAGCATGGAGTGTGGTATGCCGATGTAAGAATAAAATCTTTTCGTTTGGAACAATAGTATCGTCATTTAGAAAGATCAAGACGAATTTTGTCGTTTCACTCTCATAGCCAAGAATGATAAGTTTATAATATTTTTTGCTACGACGATCAAATGATTCCTTTTAACGAAAAGCGCACAAGGGTTTCTAAAGTGTTAAACATTTGCATTTTACGTTTCTTGTGATACGGTTCATTGTTAAATTGTTGCTTTCTTTTGTTAAATATTTTCAAAAAGTGAAATGCTTTCTTTCGACACAGCGTTCCTGTTGGAATATTTCGAGCCGCTGGCGAGGAGACAAACGATGTTTCGAGCGTTCGTGAAGGAAAGCTTTTGTAAGCGGTTCGAGAAGCGGACACAGTATAAACAGCGGTCCCAAAGCGGTCGATGGCAAATTAGTGCGTGCTCTAAACACGCTGGAAGCCTATGTTAAGGCGTACAGGTACACTTAACCGGGCGCAATCACGGCCCAGTATTTACCTTGTCCGACCTGCTATCGGGTTAATGCGGCTCACGGTGAAATTAGTTTCGCTAATTTAACCCTGATAATGCGCCGATACCGTTTGATTGATCGTCCGTTGCCCACGAGTTACGGCGTCGCGTTCGATCCCGCGGATCGATCAACCAAGATCGCGATGGATTTGCGACTCTGCTGATTTTCGCAAACAAGTTTCAGCTGAAATTAGATGGCGACGACTCCGATGGATTAACTTCGTATTCCGAGTCCTCGTTAGACAGAAAATTAAGGAATTCGCCGTTTAATGTCCTAATTATTCTTCCTTTATTTTTTTGTTTCGAAATAACTAAGTGATCATCGAGATTCAGATTTAAAGTTTGAAGCATTGAACAGAGGAGATCGATCATTTTCCGCTTAGTGTCGTTTCAGACGCGTTTTGAAACGTACAGCAGACTCATCTTTGATTGCCTGTGTGATGGAAAACAAAAAGGACCGACAATGTAGAGAGCAACGCTGGAGAAACATGGTCTGTATAAACACTTTTTCACGATTTCTTTAACAGTCCAATCGAACGGAATGAAAGAAAGCCTGGGATACAGCGTAAGGCACTTTGTCCATTTGGAGTATCCTATTTCCGTTACCTTGAACAACACAGTAAAAAGGATTCTTAAATGTTTTTCTGCTAGTTTGGATGAAGATGCGGAAAGACTGTCCAGATAACTGAAATACCTTGAAAGTCATTCTATTATAAAACTCGATATTTAATACGTAATTTTGATCGTATACTACAAAGGATTATATTGGGAATAAACGTTGCTGGATATAGGAATAGGTGAAAGTAATTTATTACCGCGGAAGGATATTTACGGCGAGTTAGCAGCATCCATTTGGAAACTAAGAGGAGACGGTGCTAATCAGGTCGGTTGGATATCATCGATTCGTCGTTAAGCGGAAATTTCTGCGCGAACTAATTATTCCCGTCGGTAGGAATTACACGACGCTTTTCCGATTCAATGGTAGCTCTCAAATATCACGGAATTTCACCACCAAAATGCGGAAACCTATCGAACTCTTAGATTCCCTAATCTTCTCGTATTCGACATTTTCTTTATATTCGACGATCATAAGCGAGAAACGTGGTGATAAGTATATTTTTGCTGATTTTTTGATTTTAATTACTATTATCTTATTGTAAATATTAGCGAACGACGAAAACCCAGCGTACGTTTTAGCGTAATTGAAAGATCTCAAATTTCACATTCGAAGGTACTAAATTTTTTATACAGCAAAGTGTATTCAGTAGAATAAATTTTTCGCAATTTCTCTGCATTTTCAGAGGTTTTTTTTTTTATACGTTTAAATAAAAAAAATTGTTCCGCAAAAAGAAATAGCTAGAAATTGGAGAGAAACGATCGTATTTTTTCAAATTTACCTCGATACATCGAGCGCCTTGCGACGATATTCGGACGATTGGCTCACACGAGATGCAGTTAAACGATTCTTTATTTATGTATTCCGCAACGAGGGGATGGTCGTGGCCAAGGTTCCTCGTTGTTCCCAGCCCGGCTGCAACTCCGGAAACTTGTCCAATTAATTTTAAAAGGTTCTCGAACGGAAGGAAACTTTTAATTACGCAATCTGCCTGTCAAGAATCCTAATTTCCGTGAATTTTTTATCGCTACTCGTGTTTCTTCGAAGTGTCGAGTGGAAAATAAACGGGAGAAAGGTTGGAGATGATTAAATGACGATTACATGGGCAAACAGTGTTGGAAAATGAAATAAACTATCCAAGAAAGACGTACACGAATATTTACCAAGTACTAGAGAACGTCGAATATCGTAATGGCTAACAAAGGTATACGATTAAGCCACTCAGAACGTAAACTAATTGTATAACGCCATTTTAAGGCCAGAGAAGAGTGATCACGTTGGAAATATTTTTTAAAGTTTATTTTCGAATTTATAAGCCTTGTATACATTCTTCTGCTTTAATAAATAAACTTACAGAAATTATTTTTATGAATGAATCTAGGAATACACAAAATTACAAATTATATTGGTTAAAATAGTTGCTGGGTTCACGAGCATTCGAACGACTTCCTAGTCAAACTTTCCCGAGTCGTTTGGCTAAAATAGCATAATAATCGTATTCCCGAGATAATTTTGATGGGTCGCGACTATTGCAGCGACACAATATTCTGCGAAGACGAAGGCTGAAAGGAAGCCCCGGTAGCAAGTAGCAGCAACGAGCGAATCCTTGCCAGGGCTCGTTTGTACCTTCTTCGTTGCTGTTTATATTTAATCTAGCAGCAACGTTTAGGGCCTTATTTCTGCTTAACTAAGCGTTTCTGTGCATTCCACTAGGCAAAGTTTGTACAAGTAGAAACTCGACGGCGTTACTTCCACGCCATTCAGTAATTCCCAACGGAGCTACCTCCAAGAAGGCTAATAGCCAGCCGAAGCGATGCTCGCTCCCTTTTAAGATTTATTAAAACGTACGTTCGTGCAGTGATAAAAAGAACATTTCCGCCTACTTTCACTATTCTCTAAATAACATGTAACATTTTGACATGCAGTTAGTTATACGCTTTGAAACGTTTCAAACGCTGAAAGCTGAAAGATTCGAATCGTTTCGAATATGCTTCGATACGTGAGACTTTTGAAAAATTTTGTAAATTTTCAACTGCGACGCTTAATGGATTACGAATCTTTAAAATTCTAAAACTTTTTAAGTTTGCTGCATGTTTTATAATTTCTAACTATATTATATTCTATCTTCGATATTTTATATCAGTTACTAACAAGATCTTCAAATTTTGATCAAAAATATATCATACACACTGTAAGTATGAGATACTTAGCAAGACTTTCAACTTTTTACTCCATAAAGATGACCTGGCCCTTCGTTCGAATCGCCAGTCTTTCGAAATTAATTTGCCTTCATTATCCTCTAGTTTTGTGATTACAGAATTACCTGACCAACGAATGATCTGATAAACAATTGAAGAATTTAAAGTATCTACGACTCGAACGCCCCTATCAATTAACCAAAATAAAAAATCACCGTTAAACATTGTTACAAGGCAGAGGGTAAAAATCGATTCGTTCACGTACTCGTCCTTCGTTCTTGTTTTTATCGATTACGAACGTTAGAAGCTCTCAAGGCAGAAAGGAAAAACGAGACGGTCGAATCATTACATGCTGGATACACACGATGGCACGAGAAAAGGGGAGAGGGTGGAAAAAGAAACAGGTTGGACGGAGTAGAGAGAGAGAGAGAGAGAGAGAGAAAATTGTAATTTTCCAAGAGGCTCCCAGCGAGGTTGAGAGGGTTTTTACAGCATTATTAAAAAAGGTGTGTTTCACGGGCGGGGATAACGAAACTTCCGCCAGCGCGGGGCTCGCCTCCGGGCGTAAGTGGTGCTTTAAAAATTAACCGGGAGTATTATATAGTTTTTTACAGCACGGGCACCTTGGCCGGCCTCTCTGCCGCGTTTTATGGACCGCCAGAACGAAAATCCTATCTTTGTCTGCTCTCTGCTCTGCTACTCGTTCTCGATGCCGAACGAACGAAACGTGTCACGAGAACGCGTTACGCTCGGCGTAACGAGGCGTTATCCCGGTCGCTAAGATGTATCCAATAAAGCGTCAAGCGTTAAATTCCGTTCGCGTCGCGGCCGAGAATTTCGCAGCCGCGAAATTCACAGTGACGGTCTGCTGGATGGAAAATTCATCGGCGCCGCTTGCAAGCATCGAGCTGCTCGTGCCTGTTCTTAATCGCGAGCGAACGATCCTCGTGTTAAAATCGTCCAGTGACTTGATCGTATTGGCACGACGTTCTCGTGAATTATTCCGTTGGCTCTGGTACACGAACTACTGGATTAACATCGCGCCGCTCGGAGAAGTTTCGAGTATTTCATTTTCGAGTTATTACGTTCTTCGTTTAATTACGATCAGACGAAACGATGTCTAATAACGGTTTAATGGAACGAGTTTAAGATGGCACAGAGTAATTCGGCGTTTGGAATTTCAACAAATCTTGCATTTAAAATAGATGACCATAGGTGATTTTGAAGAATCAGTAGATTCAGATCGATGAATTCGTGAGAGAATAAACTACGCGTTCACTTAAAGGGAGAAACGTAATACCCTTTCAGAGACCGAAGATCGCTTTGAAATCTCAAAAACGCATCAAAGCGAAGTAAGTTCGCAACATTTTTTCGTATAACGTGTAAAACTTGCCATGGAGTATCTTGCGTATGCGAGAAATAAGGAAACAAGGATTTTTCGAACATATATTTTCCACGACTGGAATACACGTGAAAAGGAAGGTAGAGGCAGGAGTTTGAAATTTAATGGACGTTCAGTGGCGCAGCCTGTCTGACCCATGACGTAGTAATTCTACTTGCCACGGTCGCGCTGCAGGCAGCCAATCGCGAATCGAATGAAAAGCAGATTCACACTTCATAAACGCGTTCTGAAAGTTACACAAACAATGTGAAACAATACGGGGAACGAAACAGGGGGCAGCAATTACTCCAATTAAACTCTCATTACGGTCTGAAAGGCATCGGTCCATTAGCCTCCCATTCCAGGCGCTGTTTCGAGGGAAACGACGGAACAAAAGGATCCCCCGTAAAAATCCTTCGATCCACCTTGAAATAACCAGAGGGAATCTATTCCGGCAACGGGCATTAATCATAATTAAACCCATCAGGCGTTGCTGTTTCGCCTATGGCGACGCGAACAAAGGATACAGGCCGGATATGTTTTGCGGGAGGGTACGCGCGGAAAAACGAATCGAAAGGGCCGAATGGGAGATGCGAAACGAAAATGGAGGAGAGGGAGAGGCCGAAAGAGGAGAACGTCGATCGGTATGCATTTCCTCTAGCGACTGCACGCCACTCTTATTGGCCGGCGCGGCGCACTCAGCGTTATTGAATTACGATACGACGGATCCATCGCCCTGTGCAAGAGGATCGCCGTTGAGAGATTTTCTATTAAATGTAAATACCGTGTCGCACTCGTGCACAGTTCCGTGATTCGTCGTGCACGGTCGTGCAACCGTTCGTTTTACGTTACGGCCTCTTAGACACCGAGGGCACCTGGCTGTATGCAATTCGTAGCCAACCAGGCAAAATCTACGTACGTACAGGTCGTAGCTCGCAGCATGAGACAGAACGCCAAGTTTCTTTTTCAAATATCGTTGAAAAACATGCGAGGCTTCAGGCAATTAGTGCTCACTGAGGTTATCGAGCGTGATAGAACGCTAGATAAGATAACATACAAATATGCTGGTTCGAGCATCGTAGTAGCGTACGATGAAAAAGTGTTGGTCGAATTAATTTGTTTCATTTTGTAAGTGCTCGCTTTATATCATTTATCAGAAATTCAATTTATCCAGTAACGTAAATTTTTCTATTCAAATTGGCTAATTCCGCGTATATAAACGCATAATATTCGTTGCATCTAAATTTCCTCGTCTCCTCAAACCACGGATCGTTATCATACTTTCGCCAAGTTGAACGATGCAAACAATTGTCCCCATCTCGAGATCGCTTTACACTGTCTCCTTCTCATCCACCCCCGTCACCAGAGATCGCAACCTGCGACGCATAATAATTCGCGTCAGCGTCGTTTTATCGCGTTAACGCGACCTCTCTGTCTCATCCTGCGTTCTCCCACCCTTTTGGCAGCGATCACCCTATCCAGTCTACCGTTAGCCAGCACGGGGAAAACTCGTAGGTAGGAAAGAGCGAACGAAGCCGTGGTACGAGGAGTTTGTTGGCGGATGCCAAGGAAACTGTCCAGTTTCTCGCGATTTTACCTGAACGCTTCCTCCCGGCGGAGTTTCCGCAACGATTCATCGTCTCTGTTCCCTTCGGTTTCTCTATCTCGGCGCACTCGTAACTAGTCCCATTCGCCGCGTCTTTGTCTTCGTCCCTTTGCCTTTTGTCTCTCTGTCCACGTTTCTCGTCCCTTTTCATCGTTTCATTCTCGTATCCGCCTTTCTCTGTTGACGTCATCCCGAAACTCAGAGGGGATCGGCCTATCCGACCGCAGGATGGACTGGATACAGAACGGGATACGGTCAGGCCAGGTCTGTTACCGTGGTAACGCGATACAGAAACTAAATTCCGTATGTACCGTCGACTAAGTGCACCTCTGACCAAAATTTCCCTACCTAAGCAAACGTTACGTTAACACTTAAACGGGATTTTGCAATTAATGCCGCTGGTTACGCGCACACGCGCACGCTGTAAATAAAACGCGATCCCTCCAACCCTCTGTTCGAGCTTCGGCCTTTGTGTATTATTCCGTGTTTGGTCTGCGCCGATCTGCGTGTCGCCGCACCGCGAAAACACCGATCCTCCTTTCACGATCGTTGTTCCGGTTCCTGGTTCCAGTGGAGCTTCCTGAAGGTACTCGTCTGTGTTTTACCGTCTGCAGTAATTCAATAAGGCGATGTAAAAATATTACTGTCGAAACTTGGTGAACTTGAGAAGATTCGTGTGGATGATGAACGATGAAGAATCGAGCGAATTTGTATACCAAAGTATCGACAACGAGAGAGAAGTAACGAGGTGAAATAGGATGCACAGTGCCACGTGGAAATTTGCCTGCGCGTGGCAAGGATGTGTGTTGTGCGTATGAGATATCTACGAACACGAATATGATTGAGAAGTGGGAGGAGAGTTCTGTGAAAATAGTTGCAATTTTTCATACTCTACATACGTTTGCATATAACCTATGCATCTTTGCTCTTCCAAATTTGTTACAAAGATAGACATAGTTAAATAAATAGAATTCCGTAATTTCATTTTTATATTTAACAGATGAAAACCATCTCCGTAACGTCGTAAGAAATTCAAAAGATCTCTGTCTTTAGACTCTGCATTTCCTTTCAGTTTTTTCTTTAGATAGCGTAAAGCGGCAAAAAAGTATTCTACGAGCGGTAACCACGCTAGCAGGGAAGGTCGCGCTAAAAATTACATTTTCACGCTTGGCACAAAGCCTCACCCTCGAGGCTACGTATCGCTCCCGATTCCGGCGGGTGCACGCACGTGAGCGTTTCCTCGCCCCCACCCGGTTGTTAGAGCGTCACGGGAAGGGTATCCGGAACGAAATCTCTGCAGACACGTCGTTTCAACGTCCAGGGTATCCGGAATTCTGCTGTCGGAACGAGAACGCAGCTGAAAGACAAGCGTCTCCATCCCTCAACGTTGGTAGGCTCTTCATGCGCCGCGTCAAGACGAGAATCGCCCTCGTGAAAGCGACTGCCGCTTCGTTTGCGCTCGAAAGATGAAAAAATCCCATGGTAAAATTCGGCCTTCGAGTTGTGAACTGCACAGTTCGCTCGACCACGAGTGGAACACACGGCCGAATTGCCTTCGCCTTTGACGAATTTACTCGTCTATGGGGCTAGTCATCGCGTAAAAATCGCCGCTTTTTGTCAGCCTCCCGCATCGACTCTTTTTATACAAACGGGAGGAGACAGAGCTTTTTTGTGCTCTCTTTTAGGCAGATTATTTCTTAGAGATAGGGGTTGCCATGAATTGGATGGCTGAGTGATTTGGTAAAAGTTCGGGGACTGAAAATGGAATGTGAATGTGTGCTGTTTCGTGATGTGAATGATGGCTTTACTATTTTCAATACTTTCGATAACTGGTATTGATCGAGTAGTTGCAATAGTCGAGTCTTTTTTGGTAATCTTAATTTGACGGTTGAGTCTTGTTAAAAATATGCTCGACAACTGCAACCACGTCATCTGATGGAATTCGAGTTGGTTTCTTGCGCTATTTAATTATTCGATGATGATCGACAAAGTCATTTTCACGCGTCTTTATTACGGTGAATCACAGAGTTCCGTTTCGATGAATCGTTCGATTTCATCACAATGAAATCCCCTTCGATTATATTCTGCTATCAAAATTAAGAAATTCTTTATCCGATTTATCCGAACATTACACGGCGAAGAAGAACATAAAGCAAAATTACAGAACCTCCAACAATGCTCATCTCCTCATACATTGAATAAACTTGTGTCGTAAACCGAGTTCCCATGTGACAAACTTTCTATATTACGTCGCAACGTGCCGTAAATCATCCAATTTCTCGCGATACACTCAATTTCGTCCAATATCGGAAACATTTGGCTAAGCAGAAACGACTGAGCTTGCACGAGTCAAGGTATTAATCGGCGAATTAATTCGCAAGCGTAGCACGGAAGCCAGTTTTCCTGATCGGCCGCAAGAACTTGTCATTCCAGGCGTTTACACGGGGCCGGAAGTTTTTTAATCCGTGAAGCGCAACGGCATTTTGGAGGATGCTTTGGACGCGAGATTTCTCGTCGAGACACGCCACGTCGTTGCTTCCGGGATCCTTCCTCGCCGAACCGAAAGTTCGCCGACGTCTCGGGGCAAAGTAGCCAAAGAGACGTCGACTCGCGTCGCTCGTTTCGACTTAATCGGGCCGAACTTTTTCCTTCCACGGGCAAAACCGTGTCTCCCGTCTCGCAGTGGCCCGCATTCCTCCCCTTCCGGTGTCTGGCGGCTGGTTCCACTTCGGCTGGCCCGACTACCGAAAAACTTTTTACGCGATGAAACAATCGACGCGTTCACGGAATCGACAAATCCAGCGTGAAAATCGCGCCAGAGCAAGATTCCGTGTCTCAGGCGTTTCTTGCAATGGATGGACAGTCGCTAGTCGCCGTTGCTTCGAGGAAATTGACGTTCCGCTTTTCGACGAAAGCTGCCCCTGTTCGATTGCAGCCGGAAACCGGAGATCAGACCGTGGCCTCGCTTCTCCAGATATTGTTCTACACGTGCATCCTCCTTCTCTTTGACGATACCAAGGTTTTAAGGGATTTGATGGATCCCTTTGTGGATTTCTTGCTTTGTAGGTCCATTTTGGTTTTGTTTGTGATTGAGAATCGGTGATATTGGAGAGAATCTTTGTGCGAGGCGTCACTTGTACACGCATATATAGGTTTTGTCATACGATATCGTTCAAACAATACACTGTACGATTATTTATGTCAGAACGACAAGAACCGAATACGAGATTCGATTGATAGTTACGACCCGGCGTTAGGTCGAAATGTTTAAAGAAATCATAACTCAATGGTTAAGAACAACCTGCTGATAAGGTCTTTTTTTACATTAATTTCTGTACGGAATATTCCTATGGTATTTTTAATCCAAGTTAAAGAATTGAAGAAAGCAGAGTGTAAATTGTTCGAAGCTGAAGACGCTCGTTGCTTCCTTGTGCGAGACAGGTGGCACGACTCGATTAAACGGTGCGGATGAAAAAAGCGAGAAGTTCATCTCGGTTAACTCGTCGTTAATACGTCGCCATTCGGAAGAAGAAGAAGGAAGTTGAGTAAAAAAGAAAGGAAAGAAAGGAAGATGAGGGGAAAGAGGAAAATCGAATGGCGCTGCTCGAAATCTCTCGAGCGAAAGTTCGCGGCGAAAGAGGAAAAATTCTCGATCGAAAGCTCGAGGCGGGCCGGCGTTGAGTCGAGTCGAACAAAAAGCTTGAAAGCATCTGCTCGTTCACGCCGCGGTAAGATTAAAAAGTTCTTCGATCGGCGAAGAGCTCGCGACAATATTACTCGCCGAGTGGCTCTGACAAACGAACGCGTGTGCACGCTCGAGAACTGACTCGTAATACGACCTCGTTACAAGAACGTTTTCATTCCGTGGAATATGAAACGTTGAATGGGAACGCGAATTTCGCCTACATACGTTTTGTACGTACTTTATTCTGACAATAGTGTCTCTCGTGTAAAACGTTGGTTGGTAGTAATTTATTGCTGAAAATGATGTGAGTGATGTAGTTGTACTCTACTGCTCATAATTATTCGAACGATGCATTTCTTATTACATAAGTTTGTACCTAACTTCGGCTGTAAAAGACGTGTAAGGATTTCTTGTTATTTGTAAAACATATGCTGCTTTATTCGAGCAATGCGCACTTTCGTTTCCGTTATATCATTTTTTAGGGATGACAGATGGTTGTTAGAAAGACAGCGCGGTATATACTTTTCTTGATTACGTTTTCCTTGTCTTTCATGCGATAAGTTTTTCAACGTTAAAATTAAAATGTCTTTTAAACCAAACATTTTTTCCATCCAAGTATCTTAATACGATTTTTCAGAGAAATAGAGAATGAATAGGATGGTGTATAAAAAATATACGGTTCCACTGAAGAAGATTGAGTTAGCTTTGAGATCACCTGGACGCCGCCACCTACGACGTCGCCGTATACATGAAAAGATTTCTCTTCTGGAACGGTGTATTTTTTGTTCGATCGACTTTTTCCTATTTCTTCCCGCTTTGGAGAAATCTTAATCGATCGTTTTATAAAAGTTACCCGGTATGTGTTCCAAACTCTAATCATTCAAGCAACGTGCATTGATTACCGAATAATCACGAGCAGAGAATATTGGTTCTTCGAGTGTCTCGAATTAATTAAAAATAATTTTCTCAGAAAACGATACTGTTTTTTTCTATCTGATTCTAAGAAATTTATGATATCATGATAGACTAGTCGAAAAAAAGATTTAATATGATTCATAAAACGATACGCACTGTGACTCATAGTAGCTCATTCAGCCATGAAATTCGCCACGTAAACGATTGTAACAAAATCAACACGTAGAATTCTTCGGAACTCGAAAATGTCTGCCGAAGTAGACGATAAGATTAGAAATTTGCTTTTTCATCCACATCCATGCAATTTCAATCTTTCCGCAACAAGTCTCCCAAGTGCTACGAACCGTGACCAATAAAAAGGTCCCAGCAACAAATGGCGCCATAAGATGTATAATAAAATTCGTACGCGGCAGAAGGCGTGGTAAGGTCTCGCGTTTATGACGCGTACGCCCGAGACAGATGGTCAGGTAACGTAAAAGTGCTTGGATAATGCGAGCGATTCTTTCCGAATCTCGTAAATCCCCCAGACTCGACCGACTGACGCCACCGAAGAAACTTCATATCGTGCTTAAATGTCGAAACGTTGTCAAAAAACGTTCTGTCAATGTGCCAGATGGAAGGTTAGAAGATTCGTCACATTTCTATTTCACCTTGAAATTTCGCTTGAAGTTAAATAGTTCGGAATTAAAAATGAAAATGTCGCGAAAAGAAAAAAGAAAACGTGAAAAATTCAGGATTTTGTTATCGAAAAAGCATTAAGATCGAATTTCGAAAGAACGAAAAGAGTTGCCCGTTATTCCAGGATCGTTTACCTCGGAGAATCGAACGAGAGTGACGAGGGCAATTTGTCAAAGGGAATTCGGGCCAATTAATGGTATCGACGTTCGACGTTCCGCGTGAAAAGTGATGACGTACGCTTATTAATTGTGCGTCAGCGTAAATACAAATACGATGGTGGCGTGGAACGTCCGCGGGAAAAGTTTCGGCTACGGTCGTGTTGGTATATCGATTAAACCGTAATTATTCCACGGAAATTGCGTCCGATAGTTGTAAACATAATTTTGGCTGCGGCCAACGTACGGCCAACTTTATTCGAATCGATACAATTTGAAATAGACGACTTCCTGCTTGCTTCCCTCTCCCTCTTCGCCCATTTCGTGTCTCCTTCTTTTTCGCGAAATATTAATTAAACCCGTAAAATATCGGCGCGGGATGTAATCGAATCGCAATGGCTGGGTAAGTTTAAATTACGCGTGCGTGGAAAACGATGTATGCATGCGGAATTTAATTGACGATTAGATCGAACAACATATTTATTTACATAGTGTAATTAAATTTTCAGTTCAGCTTCCTTCCGACCCTCATCAATTATAATATCGCTTATGATCGAAAAGCTTCCTGGAAAAATTGCTAATACGCGTTTGTGGTAAACACAACGTGGAATCTAATGTATCTTCTAATTATATGGCGGAATTGTTATAAAGTTTCGATTCATTTTATAAACGTAAAAAGAAGAAGGTTTCTTTCTTTTTTAAGAGCCCCAGATATTGTAACATTTGATACGTTATAACTATCGATTGAGACGTGAAAACCGAGATTTCTAAAAGGATTCCGATTCCCAACGCAATTCATACAAATCACAATTTTGTCTTATGAATGCGTTCCCCAGAAAGTTCCACAATAGAAAAAGGATTGAGAATAAAAATTTCCACGATTAATAAAATTACGGTATTCGGTAAAAATACTGGCGATTATATCTGCGACTCGATTGCTGATCTTCTTAAGTGAAAAGGAACTTTTTGCAACGTATTCGCCCACTTTTGGGATCGAAATGATGTTCCTAAGTCCCCGAGATATTTCAATTCCGTCGATTCTTGAGAAAAAAAGCTCGATAAGAGACGGCCGACCTAGATTTCAGACGTTGCGTTGTCGGCGGGATCCGATTCACGGCGACGAGAAATCGATCGAGCCAGTCGGTTTTCCAAGTAAAATGAAGACACGAGACGTGTCGTCGGATGGGAAATCCTTTCCATTATTTACCACCGGGTATGCTAGCTCTGGAAATAGACGTGTCTCGATGCGCGCTGCCTCACGAGGTTAGATGAGTTTCGAAAAGTCACCGATCCGGATCTGGGTAATCGATCCACCGATACCATATGGAGCTCTATTCTTGTATCGACATTATCAATTTTCGTGTCGTGGAAACTTTAACTTTTTGAATAAATATTTCAGTATTTAATAACTTACTGTCCTCAATTAAATTCATTACGAGTAATTCTATTGAATCGGTAGGGAAATTATTGTATCCTTCTTTATGAGAACTTGATTACTTGAATACGAGGTAAGCTCGACTAATATTATTAATCTTCTTATAGGTTTCGAATTTATTTCTACTTAAACCATTCCGTAATATAATCTGAATAAATGATAATTAAAGTTTCCTTGTACAATTCCTTAATCCCTTTTGCACACGCGAACCTTGTCCCGATGGAAATTCTTGTTAATGACATACGTATCGATAATTTCTCAGAATACACTTGCACTCACAGTAAACTACTAACCGAATTTATAAAAATAAACGAATAACTGTTAACGATTTATAACGTGACAGCATAGAAAATGACAATCTCGATCACAACCTGAAGACATCGTTTGTACCATTTACTGGTAACTAATTATAACAGAAAGGGATTCCGTTTTTGTAGGGAGCTTAATATGAGAGAACGAGAATGATCTATTTAAGAAACAAGTACAAAGTAACGCAAAAAGGTTCGCGAGCATCAAAGAATAATGGGTCAGAAGAGGTTCGCCCATTCTCGCCGTTATCCTTCTTCCGTTTGCAAGCCGAAAATCGTGTCAGACAACGAAGGATCGTCCAGCGGAACGCTTTCCATCAAGGCACTCCACCGCGGTGAGATATTTTCCATCAACACGACGGAGGTCCCTTCGTGTTTTCCGGCAACCTTTCATTACCCTCGTCACACGAATCTGTTTCAGACCTCAGCTCCGCACTTTCCCGGGGCATTAACGCGTGAAACCCGACGGGGGCGGTCTACCATCACCCTCTTCCCTCTGGATTTATACGAGCCACGTCGTCAAGACACGACCAACAATAGGAATTTCGGAAACCAGCAAGGTTTCTACCGTCGAGCAAACTCGCGAACCGATAGTTTCCTTGTTCAAGGGCTGATCGTTGAAGGGTTAACGATATATTTGTTTTCCTGATCTCTCCTTATAGCTAGGTTTTGAGGGTTCGATGTCAGTTTTAATTTGGAAGGACGTGCGGATATTAATTGCGGATTATAAATCATAGCAGTGTATGTTGATTACATTGTTTTAAATATTCCTTTCATGATTGAAGTGTTGTCGTAAACGTGTTTTTTCTTAAGCACTTGTATGAGAAATTACTCTATCCAGCGATAATATGAAAATGTTCATAATAGATATAATAATTGTAGTAAAACTAGTAACAATTCCAAAAATATTTTTAAATGCTACTAAAAAAGTTTAAGGAAAATTGATCTATAGAGAACAGAGGGTTTGAATATTTATACCATCATACACCCCACAAAGGTTTTCATCTTTCTTTTCTTTTTCACTCTTCTAGAAACGTAAATGGCCCTATTCCTCAAAAAACCACCTCATTCATGAAAAAAAGCTGTTCACTAAAAGCCAACACTGCTACCACACTTATGTATCTTCTTCTCTTACACGAGGCATTCATCGTGCAACTGCAGTTTACCGAGTATGTTCCCCTGAATCGTGGCACATAAACAGAACAGAGGATAGCAAAGAAGGAAGATCAAAAGCCAGGGCGGCTCTTCTGTCTCTTGGAAATCCTCTAATAAACAAAGAAAAGCCTTAACCAAACCGTCGAGTACCTACATTGAGCTGAGAATCTGGTCCAAATTTCTTGCATCCTTCCGGAACGTGTTTTACGATGTGAAACGTTCCCCGGAAGTGACAATCAAGAGGCTGGTTCTCGGAAGATATCCGAGGAAAAAATTTCACGAGGAGAAACCACCTCGTCTCTGATGTCCATTCTCGACGAAAAGTGATCAAGTAGCTGGTGAGCGTTTCAAAGCGACCAACATCCGGCTTCCTCTCTTTCTCCAACTTTCCTCTTGGGACTCCAAGGCCCCGTGTTTACGTTAATTAGCTCGCTGAAACCGCGCCACCGGCTGCAAAGGGAACGAGTACGTGTATACGAGACTCACGGAACGAGACTGATCTCTTCTTTACTGGGTGTTCCAACGTTGGCAAACGTTGCTACTGATAATCCCGACTGTTTGCGAGAGTGACTCTTCTCTGTTTGGCAATTCGTGGCCATAGTAAATCAACTAAGATTCGCGTAGCGGAAGATTTGATAATTTGTTTGGTGGTCGTACGGTTGACTTTGAGTAAAATTTAATGGAGATTGTAAATGTAATGAATTTATTGCGAGAGAAATTGCGTAAGATTATTTGAAACAGTAGGATATTAAGTGAGCTTACTATAACTCGTTAAAATCTGCTATCAGTTCAGTTTTTAATGGTCTGCGTCTAGAAATAGATTCCTGCTAGAAACAGGTTAATATAGCAAATAATTTACTGTTGAATCGGTCATCTCTGCAAAGTGAATTTTTGCAATAAATATCTCGCAATTTCTATACATATTTCAGATTCGTTTAAAATTTATACAATCTCGTATTTTCATAAAGTATTCTATGAGTATTGAAATACTTTCGTGAATCATCCTATGTTTGATGCACCGAATGTATCAATTAATTAATTAATTTTCTATTATTTTTTTCAGTCATAATCCTTGATTCCCCTAAGCTGAACGTTAAATTGAATATCAAAGGATACGTGTTTCTTTATTTCTTACTTCATTTTGTTCTTTAATTAATTTCTTGTTTAATTGTTATTTCTTCGGTTGGATTCTATTATACTTTCGTCGTGCATATTTATTATGCCAGTGTTTAATATTCCGTGTACAAATCTGGTAAAGTAATGAGTAATCAAAATGTTTTCACAAATTAACAACGGAACTTTGTTCTCTTATTGTTCGCCGACAATAAATTCTCAGTCCGTTTCGCGAACCAAGTCTAAAAGGTCCCGACACCAAACTGCTCACTTTGAATACATAACTCTAAAACTTGCACACCCGGTATCGACCTACTTTGCGGGATTAAAATTCCGTATCTGTCCTATAGTTCGACTACATTAAGTTGCATCGTACTACAACGAACGTCTTGATCAATTCCCATTTCGAAACACATTTTCAAAAACAATTAAGCGTTACGAGCAAATACGTTTCTTTGTAATAAACAAAAAGTAGATGGTGAACAACACCTAAAACAATCTTCAGTTCTCCGATTCGTGGAAATACGACGTGGAAATATCAATTATCTTCGCTACGAGCTTAGTTTTTCATAAAAATTGTCTTTCGATCGGAGATTAAGCAACTTGTGTCACGATATTTTTGTACTAACGTGAAAAACGCGAAAGTTAATAATGTTAGTTACTACTTTGCGGCGTTGATAAGGCGCGACTTTATGGAGCAAGCTTTATGGAATTCAGTTTTCCAAATTATGGAAAAAGAAGGAAAGAATTATGGAAAATATTTTCTTATATTTATATTCTGTGAGGTGTAAGTTGCCGCGTCTCATGAATGGCTGATCAGAAAGTATATTTCAAAATCATTGTACTCGCATGATATCGCGTGCAAAGGAAAGGATAATATTGCGATTTAAAAACATTAACTGTCAGCATGGCGCCTCGTGATGGATTCATGAGAGCAAAGCTGCCTATTGTGCAACAAGTTTTTCCCTTAACACTCTTGCTTCTACTTGCGAAGATCTAGAAGATCTCACAGGCCACAAATCTTCTTTACAGTATCGTCAAATTTCGCGGCATCTCTTAGAAGGAAAAGAGCTTAACCTTCCACCTCTAACCACCCCAACTAGAAGTTTCTATAATTTTCGACTGAATGTCCAATCATAAAGACAATCATCATGACAGAAATCATGACATTAAAATCATACGAGTCCATAAATTAAGGAATTATTACAATTAAAAGATTAAGAATCCAAGTGACGAGACAAATCGTCTAACACAGTAAGAGCGTGAATGAAAGGAAATATAAATTTCATGTCAACATTTCCCAAAATTCTACCAGCAACGTGCGATTCCCTAACCGGAAGTACTTCGTCGTGTCTGCCGTAAAACGCATTTGTTCTGTTTTTCTTGTAAACTTACCCTAATCTAAAAACCGTGTTTCAAAATACTTTTGTGGAAGGTAGCCACGAATCGAGACTGTTCGTGGAATACGCATCTGAAATGAAAATACGCGGGGGCAAGATAGGCTGACACGGTGCCAAACGCGGGTTCGTTCGTCCAGGAAGACGTTAAACGGGATATAAACGCGACGATTAATTTTCCAGCACGATTTTTCTACGGCCGGTTGGCCATTATCTGATTGGAACCAACGCGTCGCAGTCATTTTGGCCAGCAGCCGGCATATTTTCCCAATGTAACACGCGCTTTTTGGCTTTCTTGTAGCGTGAAATTTGTTTTACGAATCTGAGGGAGAGAATTTAAGAGACTCTGCCTCGCTTTGGATCGATAGAAACTACGTTGCGATAATCTAGATAATCTAACGATTACACTTTACGTCGTACGATAAATTTGATTCGAATTATTTCTGTTCCTACAAACGAAACGTCTAGATTTTGAGCTACGGTTATTTTTCATCGTTGTTATTGTGCCGTTATTACGGTCTATTGGCTTGAAACACAAGTCTATGCGTAGATTATGGCGTTATTAATAGTTGCTGATCCGAAGAGTGTTTGGTCGCAAGATAATCGATACATGGTGTAAGAGTCTTTGAATCGTTAATTGGCGTGAAAGTACCTTAGATCGAAGAACTAACATTGTGTTTCAAAGATCTTGCGTTATCGAGAATCTTACCTACCGTCTTATTTAAAAAGAAAACGTTAAATATCTAAACTACGTCTAATTTAAAAAGAAAATTAATCAACACTAGAACTACCGACAGTTAACACGAAGCTATTTCTACCACAACCAGTCGAGATGATTGGTCTTTAAAAAATACGTAATAATAGAATATTTTTATATTTATTGATTTATTACCTTCTTACAAAAGGAATTCCATGTTACGTAGTAGATTTTTGGTATTATTAATCCACCTGGGACCATGATCCCTAAACGAAGGTTGACACAGTTATAAAATTGTAGAACCAGTGATTTTGACTGCTGTGGTATTTCTAGTGTTAGCATCTGGCGATCGATCCGGAATTTTCCTGATAACTGATATCATCATATTGAATGATACGCGGTAAAAATTAAAAAAACGTGTGGAAAGTTGCGTAAAACGAGGAAACTAGTTAATTGGGCTTCGATAAACAGATTGCAGGATCCTTTTACACTTTGACAAGTAGCAGTCATTTTCACTGGTATTGGTATAAGTGTTCGAATACATAAAAAACAAAATAAAATTCATTCTATTATTCTTTTAGTTATCGTTGCGAAAGTCATTACATTATTGAGCAAAGAAAATATAACATGAAGTGGGAATTTTAAAATAGAATTGTAAAACCGGTCAATTTGACTGGTGTGGTAGTTTTAGTGTTAACTACCCAAAATTTATTTCTAACGGAACGTACGTAAAAATGTCAATCTTTTTATAATTCGATCAATGGTTGAAATTCAATTTTCCTAACCGACGACGTTCTCACTTCGGAATTTATTCCATTTCACGCAGCTCCGTTTTAATCTTGGATCTTGTAAAACAAGGCAAACTCTGTTTATCATCCCTTTATCTGGTTTCCAATGAACTATTAAGCGACGAAGTAGCGAAATTTCCGAACGCCAATTACAAGGAAGTTCTTGTCGGAACTTAATTGCTACTTACTCGCGAGAATTATTGCGGCTACGGAACACGCTAACTTGCAAAGGAATCGGTGAATTTCCGTCGCGAAGCGATCGTCGAATCGTCGAGTCGTCGCACGATTGTCTAATATCGGGGCACACACGAGCGTGACAAATCCCAGATTACTTTCACGGCGAACAATACGGTACGGGATGCGTAGAGAGCGGAACCGAGCTGTTAATTTCCTGTCGCGGAAGCAAACAGGCGACAAGCCAGCTAGAAACAAAGGTTCGCGAGGGATCTTTACTCTGTACACGCCTCGACGCCCTCCCTCCCTCGACCCTATCGTCGGCCTGCCCTTTGTTTTTCCACTCCGTTATAATTCACTCTTAACTCACCGCGTTTCGCCGTTGCGGAGAAAAATGCGATCGACATTGTGACATCGTTTTCGAAACGGTGGTTAAGCGCGAGTTGTGTTGGCGATGTAAACCGTGAATTTTCATATCATCTACCGGATCTGCACCGAATACATCTACCGGAATCTGTAACATAATAAACGTGCAAAATAGATTTTCGAACCAATCAGTATATTGTAGCGAAAGAGAATGCAGTTGAACGTCTAATCGCGGGGACAGAATTAAGAAATGAATTATTCAAGTGAAGATAAATTAGAAACTAACGAATACGTTTAACGTTTCCAATGAAAGAAATTTTTGTCACAATAAAACGTAATGCGACTAAATAGTTGGTGAAACAAATAGCAGCTAATAAATAGAATATTCAATTGTGAACAAGCATACTAAAAATTATATGCACTCTCATATACTGTATACAAGTTTATTAGAGCTACTAATAAAACAGAGCGGTAAACACATCTATAGGAAACAAATGAAAATTAATTTCACCTCTCCGATATTATAATGAGCACTTTACTTTGAATATCTCGTATATTGTACGCCCATAGTCGAAGTGCGATATCAATAAAGAAAAATCCCAAACGCTTAACCAGAGAGAAAAAAAGAAAAAAGAAAGGAAGAGAACAATTAATCATTTCCAAATTAAGAACAGATCTATCCCTGTTCGCAGACCTTATAATGATCCACTTTTTCCGGAAACAGCCATCTTCCTAGCCACGTTACATCTACTTTTTCACGCGGACAAAACACACGGACACCGCACCGTGGTCGGTGTGGCAAAAACGTTCCCAGCCGGTCGTTCATCGCGCAGAACGATCCTGTCCGTTTTTCAGAACATTTGTCGGCCGGTCACGAAACAGACCCGTCATTTTGTCGCCGGTCGTGTATCAGATCGTGCAACGGACGAGCATTGTATTCTCCTGCACGACTTTGTCCCCGTCGACCGGTGGTAATCGTTTAGCCCTTCCGCAATAGCGCGAATAGATCACGAACGATTATGAGAAACGCACGTTGCCTGTGTCCTGGTGTTAAGTAGGCCGCGAGTCGTAAAATTACAAGGCGCTGTCCCCTGTTTCATCGTAATTTCACGGGCTATGGATCGTACTGATAACGGACCTCGTAACGCAGCAACGCGGGTTCGAGACTTAATGAACGGAGTTGCGTCGATGGACGCTTGAATTTTCATGCAGCCACGACTCGACCTCGACCCTTTCCTTCTTCCACTTTAGGCGGAGAAAGGGCGGAAAGAACCGCGTGAACGCCTCGCGACAATTGCTCGTTTCCGGTTCGACCGGAGGCTTTGCACTTGGACACGAAGGTTTCGCGAACTTCGTGGCCTTGTGAACTGTCTTCGTCGAAGAATTTTAATCTTTTACGACCCTTTGTTCTTCTCTACGTTGCATTTGTTTTGTCGAACGTTTGGACTTTTTTTGTGGGGACGTGATCGAGATAATTAAATATATTCGGTATGCTATAGGATGAGTTAAGGCAAAGTTATGTTGAATCAACGACTAAAGATATTTCTTTTAACGAAGAAAAAGAGAGACCACGCCAAAGGAAATGATAAAGTTTCAGTTTGCTTCCGTTTTAGAATGGTACATAGAGCGTTTTAACCTTTTTTTTTATTTTTTTTTTTTGTACGTGGAGAAATCCTCATAGACACTCCGCTGTTGCAATAATTGCGTAACAGCAGAGTAGTGTCGGACTCCTACGGACTAAAACTCCACGATGACTATCCTACGCGTATGACAGGGGTGCTCCAGGAACCTCTTATGAATTAACTTTCTGTTGCACCCCTTCTCGCGTTCTCATGTTCTAGCCAGTCCTAATACTTCCTGACTATTGAATTGGCGTTAGGGGGCCATTGCCCTTAGCGCTGTCTCTCCTTATTGATATTCAAGGGAGGCTTGCCTTGTGTGCTTCGACCATCCAGCGGCCCAGAGTGGCCCAACTCCAGGGCGAAAAAATGGCTTCGGCGCGTCTCGTCCTCGGCAACGCCTCACGGAGCGGTCACCCATCCTAGACCGCTTACAGCGTTTTAACCTAGACTAAATAATGAGGGAATAATAGATCTCTGATAGTTCGGAACTTTGAAGAATTTTCACTCTCAGAGCGATTAAACTTGGAATTATTAGCTGTTGCAGTGGATTCGCCGGTTGATCGAAAACGTTACGACTGTTGTTGCGAAGCGTGCGTGTTCTGATTCGGAACGAATGAATTCGCGGTCAGTTGTGGACGTTTCGACGAGCAAAGTTTCCAGCACAAGGAAATTTCCAATTCAGCTCGAAAGCCTCGTCACATGGAGATCAGTTAGAAAGTTTACCGATTACGTTTCCATTGCCTTATCAGATATTGGCCTTCCTGAGAGTGCGCAAGTACCTGCTACTTCTGGATTTACGTTCCATCGATTCTATCGACCAGATAAAAAGAGTTCATAAGATACAGATACCTCGTATCTGCGAGATATATCTGAGGATTATTTTGTATAAATAATTAGCTATATCCCAGTCTTTATTTCGTAATCCCAAGTTCTAACTTCAGTCTGACTTAAACAGGTGAAAATACCAGAAATTGTGAAATTAAACAATCCGACAATATTTTACATAAAAATCTTCACCTCCGCACTATATATAATATCACTGCAACTCCTAAATTCTTCCAAACAACTTACGACAACCTTTAACAACGATTTTATATAAAACGTGATACGTAGGTACTTTGAACCCTCAAATTTTTCAACCGACGTAATACTCGCGTGTCACGTTATCCAAAAGTGACGAAGTACCCTCTAGTCCTCCCCTCCTTAAAAAAGGGGGAAGGAGAGAAAGGTGAAAAAATCGCGTAGAAACTGGCGGGTAAAATTGCCGGGCGAAGAAATCCTCGACAACACGGAAACACGCAAGAAATTTGATCTGCAAGCTCGGATATTAAACTCGTAGGGGGAGAAAGCGAGAAAGATGAGGAGAGGGTTCGCTACATACGGGACCCCTAGTCAGCTTCAGACGAAAGTCCAAAGATGAGAAAGCATCGCTACCATACGGCGGACCTCTGATATCAAAGGTAGGAAGATAAGAGAGGCTCCTCGTCGAGATTGGCACTCGAGATTGATACACGCGTGCTTGATTTTCGCTTGTTCTTTGAAGAGACTCGCCGGCCGCTCGATGCCTCCACCTTTCCTCTCTGTTCCGTTTTACGAGATATCATTGCAAGGAGCAGGCTGGAGATTGCCCTGAGTCCTTTTCGAATTTCACGGGAATCGCGAGATTCTGAATCGTTCGAGCGAGGTAGGAGGAGACTTCTCTGAGTGAAAAAAAATAGAAGAGAATATATAGGAGGAGAGGGACGAATACAGAGGTAAATACATTCTTGTAGAATATTATTCTCCTAAATTTGTTTTAATCCTTCGATTTTTATACATTACACATACACAGATAGTCGCATACGCCATCTTTCAATATCATGTAAGAAAATTTGTAGCATGCCGTGACTCGAGAAAGAACTTAGATTACTAGTTTCATTGGAAAGGCAAGATGTAAATCTATGTAAAAATACGAGGTTAATGATAATGGAATATAGAAAGTGTTTTGTAATTTGTAAGAAGAAATAAGACAATAAACTCTTAGAAGCTATTTTATATCAATTGCTATACAAATTAATCAGATTTCCGTATTGCATCACAATTTGAAATATGTGAATTGGCGAGGTAAGAAACTCGTAAGATATAGCATAATGTACTTGTGTAGATTGATACTATAGAAATGATTCAGTCGATATTGAAAACTTAAGTATGTCGATATTGGCCGATCTATGTATTGATAAACCAAAAAATGTATCGCTACAGAAATGGTCTCCATTGCGCAAACGATGAATTTTAATATTCGATTCATTTTTATACAAACTTATCAAGATACATTTAAATTTGTCCGACGAATAATAGCATACTATTAACGGAATATTCCGAACACTGTTCCACAATTTAATAATCGCTGAACCTGTCAGACTGTTCAAAACCCTCGGCGACGTCCCCTGGGGTGCAAACACTGGTTCGAACGCGACCAAACTTTACGTGCTGTTTCCTTGGTGCGTGACCACGCAAGTCTGACCATTTGTATATTAGCTAGCTGCAGGTAGACGGAACCTGCAAGATTTGACAGGGGGCGTTTCCTATCCTAAAACTTCTGAAGACCCTAAAAGAGAAATCTAGTTTAAAGTTCGCTCTTAATGTATTCCTCTTCCCACGTTTACCTCCATAAACCTTCCCAATTCCACGAAACACTAATCGAAGGAACGAATTTTTTTCCACCCACCGTTTCCAACTTCGGACCATCGTCTAGATCAGAATATTGGAATTCTAGCCACTAACTGCTGTTCTTCGCTAGGAAGCATTGGCATTTAAGATAGCGCACTGGTAAGAAACATAAGAACGTTGACTCGCTTACAGGTAAAAAATATAAGTCAGACTTCTTATCTTTCATAAAAGAGTGATTCTTAAATTCAACGCGTTGTCAGCAGATTTCACATTAAGATTGTCTGCGTGTGTTCTAATTATTACAATCTCATTGACATCTATTTCATTGACGTCTTTACGATACTGACAACTTTTGAGCTTTCGAATCTGATCAGTGAGTTCGTATCTTGGTTTTCGTCGATGTTTATTTAATCGCAAAAGGAACAAATTTTTTAAAAAACATGATTAGCAATCATTTGAAGAGACGCGATAACCACTATCCTATCAGTACATCGATCAGCCTAATAGATAAAAATAATAAAACTTCAAAGAAAAAAAAGGAAGAAAAAATAGAATGTTCAGTCTCGATATTCAACGCCATCTTTCACCATTAAACGAATATATGGAAATTGTCCGTTTGAATGTTGAACACGGTCCAGTTTGGTCTCCCGATTGTTGTTTCAAACGGTATAATAGCGAGCTCCATATTCCATACCTACCCCAGGCAGTGCAGGACGTTCCCAAACAGCGTTCGCGGGGAATCGGGGTATATCCAGGTCGCGATTCGACCTCCGGCTCGTACAATTAACGAAACACTTCGTTCAACGACGATTCGCCGACGACCACGATCGCGTGACTCTGTCCTCCTCTCGTTGCTGTTGAGTATTTTCCGTTGCGATGGGATCGTCGAAAGAACGGCGACGAGCGCACAAAAGCCGCGCAAATTGAACAATGGAATCCACGAAACGAGCGGGAACGATCGGTTTCTGCGAGAGAGCGGCTCAAAGATTCGCCGAGCACTATGCCCCGTGGGGTGCGGCCGCGTAATGCAGAAAAACGTTCGCCACAGAGCGAGACAGCAGTCGATAAAATTGTATCGTCCCAGCGGAGACTACGGCCGATGGCCAAACGGAAACCTTTAATCTCACGGATCCAGGTCACCGGTCCCGATGCATCATCCCAACTGCGTTGCACTGGCGATCATCGATCTTAACCGAACCGCCTCCGTAAGCAGATACGCTTTTTGTCCATTTCGCGGTAATGAAATGGCCGGGTGCACACGGACGGTGATACGAATGCGGGCTTTTCTCTCGCGTTCACGCTACGCCTGGCCTGCTATCGCTTTTAATTTAGCGCTGCTTACAGAGAACGATGGAGCAAGCTTGGTGTTGGTTTCGAGTGGAAGTTTCGAAATGAAGGATTTCCAATGGAGACTAGCAGACGAGATAAAGTAGAGTTTTTTGACGAGAAAGTTTGTCGTATATCGTTCATTCTGATTCTCTATGCGTTTAATCGTTTCGATGCCTTAATACAATCACTATACCTTATCGATACACGTGTCGACTGAATTATCTCGTTTAGATTCTACAATACGATTTACCTACTCTACTTGTAATGAATAATCTCACGGAAATAAGTAATTTATTTTCGAAGAAGTTTCATAACAGCTTTCTGAAGATAATTCCCCATTTTGATTTTATTTCGACGATATTGTAGTCTTGCCTGAGTTACGGGAGAATTCGGATGAAGCTCAAAGCCAACATTGAAACGCGCCACTGTTACATGACCGATTCGTTGTTCACTGGGTTCGTATATCGATACATGTACAGTCGCACGTTTAATTCACCGCTTTCATCCGCGGGTAAACATCGAAGCTTGGCGATTTAATTGAATATCAAACAATAACCGAACCGCTCGATTCTATTTTATACCGATAAAAGCGACGCGTGGTCCTTTAAATCTTTGCCATGTCTGATACGTTAACCCCGCTGCTTCTATTCGGTGGCACAATGTACGTGCATACATGTCCTGGTCCAGAATTTCGTGTAAAAGCACCATCCCGTCTTATACTTGAGAGATAGCTCGAGATAGAAGAAACATCCTTGTTGAGGCGCTGAATTCGTTTCGTGGAGAAAAGGTAACGGCTATCCGGGGATTTGGAGAAAACCCATTTTCACGGGGAACACCATCGCCCTTTACGCATCGAAATCTAATAATAACCGCATCATATACATATGCATGCGCATCGATTTGCGTTTCCAGGTGAACACACGCGAACTCGTAGCTACGGGGTGTTTCTAAAATATTTGATTCGCATTGAACATCATACTATTTGTTAATAGTTGAGATAGAAAAGAAGCTAACCTTCTTCCTTCATATCAAACAATTCCCTTTCTGTAATATTTCGTGTCTGGCACTCAATTATTTTCATTGTTTCGTGATAAGGATTTTCTTCTAATTTGTCAATGTAAATTGATTTCCCCACGAACAGGGATTGTTTTCAATTTTAATCGCCTGAATGGCTACGAGATCGTGCAAATAATGGGGAAATTAGCAGAAAATTCGCGAACACCGTGTACACGTGGTTGCGTAGGTACTGGCATTTCCATACGTATATAGTTGCACGGTTAGAACTATTATCGGGGCACTGTGCTGGTTTGGCCAAGGGTCGTGCGGTCACGTGGACCAGATAGCGGTTCACGAATCACTGAACACGAAGCCATTCAACGAGAAACGCTGATGTATAATCTACGATATTTCTCGAAATCACGCGTCTCGCTTACCGACTGGCGAACTTTATGCACGCACGGGTGGCATGCTCGATGGCTTTCGATAGACCGGGCAGAAATGTGTGGCCTTGAATTGAGGAAAGGAGGAAAGACTACTTCTCTGAACACAAGTCGTCTCCCAAATGGTGGGAAAATCGGGTTACTTCGTCAAAGCTGTTTTTGAAAGGGAAATCATCAGATCGAGTGTTGAGGATAATCTGATTGATTTATTGTGCGAGACTGTATGGAAAAATAAATTGCAAGTATACACAGAGTCCATTAAGGACACGGAGATTCAAATTTCGATACATTTTTTCGTTTGCGGGTTCTACAAAATAAATATGCGTTATTGATAAAATCGACGTAATTAGAATTTTATTTAATTAGGTTGGATGTTTTTGCCTGAGAAGTTCGTATTTAAGTATTATCTACCTGTTATTTTTAGGTATAACGATTAATGTTATAGTACTTTAATGCATTTTGTTCTTTCGACATTCTAGTTCAATTCTATGAAGAAACGAATAAATTGTACAACAAATAATTTATACATACGTATAAAATTAAATGTCGTGTCGTGGTCATAAAGCACTCGCGTGTTTAGTGATCGGAGAAATGGCATCTATCTGTGGTCGTCATCGGGGAAAGAACGTCCCGCGGCCAGGCGATGTAAACGTAACCCGGTACTGAATTAATTATCCTCGCTCGACTCGACCGCAAACACGGCGGACCAATGTTCCCTGATCGATATTCGATATTTGCCACGATGCTGACATGTTTATGGAAACATTCGTGACGAGCGCGTCGTTATACCTGTCCTAATATTCGACGAGGACCCTGAACTTTGAAATTAATCTCCGAAATCGCCAACTACTCGTGCTATGTTTGCCTTAATAAATCCACCAAGTGAATTTCACAATCCAAATAATTCTCTTTCGCCAAAGTTCTCGAATTTCTCTCGAATTCTTCGCGAATCGCACACGCTCAAGAAATTTATCTCCACGTAACGTTTCACGCGATCCTCAGCAACCCTCGCCAGGTCCAATAAACAAAACTCCTTTCCTGGACCCTCACGCACGACTCGGCTGGCTGTCATTAGATTTCCTTACAGGAAGACAGATCCAAAGAGAAGAGGAGAAAGAGGGAGGAACAGCAAAAAACTGGCAGCGATCTAATCCAGCTAGGAACGTGTCTCGAATTTACCTCCCCGTCGATTCGTTCGACGTCAGCGTTGACTTACAATATTTCCCAATTGACCGACCCACTTCGCCGGGAATTACGGATTAGCTTTGACAAATGCGGCCAACGTCGAGAATTCCCGGCATTCGGAAGCAGGAGAAATCATATCGGCTGTAATAATTCTCCGGGCAATGGCAGGGCCGCGAGTTCGAGGCCGGATCGCGCGCGATCCATCTTCCTTCACAGAGAAAAATCAGTTCACGCTCGTTTGTCACCGGCAAGAGTTTTAATTACTAGCAGTGCGGGCGGTAATGATGACGAACGAGCTCGTATCGACGTCATCGGTGAGGTAGAGGGTTGCTCGCGGTGTTGGATCAAAGGTGACTGTTTCGTTTGATGATATCGTTCTACCAGTCGATTTCATTAGATGCTCAATTGAACCGTTTGTTGGTCGCTCGATAAGCTTGTCGGAATGCCAAAAAAGAATCGAGGTGCAGGGACATAAATAATTAGACAATTATTTAATTGAGAAATTCGATAACGAACTCTTCGTATAAAGAATCGAAGTTATAGGTAATTAAACAGTTACCTAATTTAGAAATTAGTCGAATGAGAAATTCAATATCGAACTCTTTCTTTCTTCCAACCTTCTGCTCCTTGCCCTTTACCTACCGATCACAGCATTCCGAGTTCTGACGCAGTCGAAGGTGGAGAGTGGAAAAATTGACGATTGGATAGACGATTCGTGGAACGAATCGAGTTCTTTCTGAGGGACAACGTCGAGATTCGACGAACAAAGATCAAGGCGACTCACGTCGTGCGATTATATCACGATTTTCTGTCCTGGGAAAACGTTCGACGTTAAGCCGAAGATTCGTCTGGAAGACACCCTCGGTCCTTTTCATCGCGCCGCACTCCATAATTAAGGGACCGTGCGTGAAACGTGCGTGTCGCTTAATGAAAGAAGAGATCTCGAGGATTTTACCTTCGCCAGGATTGTTCTCGATTCACAACGTGACGATGCTGCGTTCACGGGATTTCCAGGCTGACCCTTGATTCGATCGATGCTTCAAAGGTTACTCTCTTGATTATGGTAGTATAACTTCGTGACGTGACTCCTTCAGTATTTTGGGTTTTTGAATATTCCTCGATTTATTTGAATCCTTTATCCGTAACAATGAGAAAGAATGATATATGGTTTTATTTATAGATTTGAAACTTTTAGCCAATACTCCTGTCTAAATATTTTATTTTATTCTTTTATTCCTATCGTTTATTCTATTCTATTTATATCATTATTTATTATATCAATTACTCTTTCTTCAATACTCTCACACTTTTCTCTTAACGTTCAAGATCTAGGGACAAGTTTAACACCATTTGGAAACCATGCTCATCTAGTCTATAAATTACTACCAAAAGTATAATAGTTTTGCCAGTTTTCACGTTTTCTTATTCAGATCCTAACAATCTTTCAGAGGATCTTTTTCTAGCACTGCACGGTAGCACACTGGCAAGCAATAGTGTGATGTCACGCGTGTCTCAAAGAAATAGAAGCAGAGATTCTACTTCGATCGAAGTCTCGATCAAAATTCAATTCGATAATTACCGATACCTCCCCGAATTGAAATCGAAGCGTAAAAAATGCACGTGTACTTCTTTACGAGAAGAATAAAACAGAATCACGTTGATCAGAATTTACCTGATACGAAACGCCACGTGCATCCTAGTTTTAAAAATTCCACGAAAGCCTGGTGACCGTCTCGCGTCCGTTCGCCTCGCGCAACTACTCGTAAATATCACTCCGGTCGCGCTGAAAATTTCATGTATGCACACGTGCTCGAGCATTTCCCCCGGTTGTGTGCCGTCCCTCCGTTTTTCACTTTCCTCCGGTCCGGCGGTCATAAAAAACCGCTGACCGATATTATCCACTCTAAGCTGGTTTACCATGTTCCTACGTGTTCTGTCAGCTCTTCACGCCAACAGGCAGCCGCCGGGACTAAAACGAAAAAGCGCAACGGCCCGCGCCACGTCGCGCGTCGCCACGTGACGTGAGTAATTACCGGTACGAGCGTGCATGTGCACGCGTGGCTATATACAGGGTTGCCTAAATGCTAGGTATTGCCGAGAGTAGAACAACATCGATTAGAAAAAAAGGAAGACGACTTTGTAATCTTCGATAGTTTGCCGCTTGTTAAAAAATTGCCGATGGAGTACCATATTTTGACAAATATCCTATTGTATGATTACCTATTTGCAAACATAACGGTGGATATGTTAAAATCTTCGGTGTTTCGTTGTTTGTATTTTATTGTATAATTTTAGAAATATTTTTTTGTACTCGCAGGAATAGCGACGAAGACCCCAAAATATCCTGAAGACTTTCTGAAGAATTATTTTCACATATGTCGAATTTTTAAAAATCTCGAAAATAATCTTCGGTATGCTTTCGATCACATGACGATTAAAGATATATTCTCCTTGATATCGCACAATTTTCTTACCTGTTCTTTATATTTAAAAAATCACAGAAATAATCTCAGCATCTCCGATGTTGCTTTACTCGTACAAAATTTTAGTTTGCCGATAGAAAAGAAGAAACAGAAATACTTTCTCATCACTAACCTACTAATACAAAAGAAATATTTTCTTTCAATAGTAAATACCATTTCTTTCTGTTTTTGTATTTCTGGAAAAATTAGTGACGGTATCGGTAAGTGAGCAAACTTATTGCTTCACCCTGTATATGAGCGATACTCGACTACGCATCGGACTACACCGGCAAGATTTTTAATAGTCGTCAGCCGGAAACTCGACGGATTAATGCGACCCGGCGTAATGAGAAGCAGGCAGAAAATAACCGGGAAAACGTCCAACCCTTTGGTGTTTCACCAGCCAGCTCTTTCCCTACGAAAATGGAAGTGAAACGTGCAATTCTCTAACTAAGGTAGATTGTACGGTCACTAGCAATGCTAATTAGATTGATTATGTTTGACGTTACAACGATTATCACGAGTAAGGATGAAGCAGACTTAGTAGATAAGCAAATTGATAATCTAATCTATCTACCAATACTGTTGCCGAGTAGCAAATCGATTGAATGAATTCCTTGATCGACAAGTGAGAGAGAGGATATCTTTATCTTTTACTATTTTCGTTTCTCTCTTTTTTTATATAAATGTCGTTTGCACTCACACGAAATCGATTATAATACCCCGTTTCACGTATTCGTTACTCACTACTTCTACGACACAACAACACAATGATCTTCACACGACAACGATAAATTCAACTCTGACTCTCTCAACTCTTGTTACAATGTTTCCCATGCTCACTTTTTCCTAAACATACCTTGGCATCGCTCACAACACTCTTTGACAACGTCAACATATCTTGACAACGCTAATAAACAATTACCCCTCACGCCACGTCCTTCCCTGATGTCACACTATCTCACATATAAATGTCGGAGATGAAAGAACATCGGGACCTTTCTTTTGTAATTTTTGGGAAGATCCCCAATACTTTAGTCTGGACTTTTTATTATAGCTGTACTTAAATAATAAAACTTAGGAGTAGTTGTTTATGATTTAATCCGATTATGTTTGCCCGAGAATTATGACAGTAGGCTTGAGCTCGAAGTGACATAACTGGTCGCCAAACGTAACCACGGTCACAGGATGGACGTTTTTACCTAACAGAGCTATGGAGTAGTTGTATAGCTCTCCTTAAAAATATAATTGACCCGAGGAGTGCAGAGAGCTACAGAGAAGAGTATATAAGTACAGTTCCTCCACTTGGACTGAGTAAATTGAGTTCTATTTGTACTGTGGACAAGTAAGTTGAGGTATACTTGAATTGCGGACAAGTAAGTTCAGTTCGACTTAGATTTTGGAAGAAAGCGCATTTGCTATCCCGTTGATCGTGGATTCGTTATTGAACCTGTGGTCATTCTTATTAGTATCTCAAGTATCTAATCGTCGCGGTTACTTGTCAAGTTCTGTAATAATCATATTTGTACCAGTAAATATCATCTATGTTGTATAACAACAATGACTAATCCAAAAGAAGATTCGTTACACGCCTCCAACCTCAAAGACAACTCGACATATATATGTCGGAGATGAAAGGACATCGGGGCTTCCCTTTTGGAATGTTGAGAAAAACTCCAATACCCTAGTCCAGACTTTTACTATAGTTACACTTAAGTAATAAAACTAATAAATAATTAATTATAATTATTATTTATATTATATTCATATTTATCACAATTATATTATAATTTATTATATTATATTTATTATAATAATTAATTTAATGTTCTAATCCGATTTTATGACGATAGGCTTGGGCTCGAAGTGATATAACGGGTCACTGAACGTAGCCACGGCCACGGGAGGGACGTGTACCTAACAGAGGTATGGAATAATTATATAACTCTCTTTAAAAACAAAGATTGACCCGAGAGGTGGGGAGAAGAATATATAAGGGCAGTTCCACTTGGACTGCGGGATCAGTTCATTCAGATAAGTTTTACTTGTACGTTGAGTCATACGTGTATCACATCGCATTCGTCATCCCGTTGACCGTGGATTAGTTATCGAACCTGAATTCGTTGTCATCAACATCTCGACCATCCGATCGCCGCTATTACTTGTAATAACCACATTTGTACCAACAAATATCAGCTATAACCGCGATGACAAATTCGAGTGGAGGTTCGTTAAACGCCCAAAATTCCAACCTTAACCCAACATATATATATTTATAACGTTTCTTTTAAGGAAGATTTTTATTAGATTTTTATAATTCCATATTTTTCATTCCAAATTTGTAACCATCTTGGGGTTGACTTGATTGGATTATTTGTCGCGAAGGGAAGAATTTCGTAAGTCTGTCGCGTCACCCCAACATCCACGAAGATCTTGACGATGGTTGACGGAGTTTGACGGGGCTTTCATGCAAATGTACCCGGCCTCCATCAGCTATAGCCGTTCGAAATAGCGTTCTTCGTTAAAGAATCTTCCCCAACCTGTGTCTTTCGAACCCTGCTGACTTGACAGATTACTCACACGCTCGGAAGTGTCAGAATAAATTTTCTGTTTGTCATTGTTGCCGTTTATAGGCGGAAAAATTGATTTCATCAGAGACAAACAGAGACAAATAGAACAAATATATCGTACAAGTCTAATTAAAATCATTATCGTTGTTCAAGTGTCCTTTATCTTCATCCAATGAGATATGTAATCTCAGAAACTTCTTGCACCATAAAGGTTGAACGTAAGTTGCGCAAGTTGTTGTCGCGTCTCGGCGATAGTCATCTTTGACTTAGCATGGAATGTCCGATCTTTGAGGAATGATCTCTGATTGTCGATAGCGGCAAGCTATATATAAAGGTACCAGTTTTGCGACTTTTGAAAAGTCGATCGAACCGTTCAATACCGAGGATACTCGTCAAAATGCGTGCTCTCGTTTTTCTCTTTGCCTGTTTATTGTTGTTTGCCTCCGCATGGGGTAACAACTTGATTCTTGGCAGACGTCTGCTTGGTGATGTTCTTGTCGAATCTCTACCCATCTTCAAGGTGAGCAATGACAGTAATAGATTTATATTGAATCCACGTCGAATTAATATCATTCAATTGTGTATTTTCGACCAGTCGCGGGGAGACGCGTTCGCGAGGAAACGCGTCAACGGGAGTCGTAAATTCCCATTACGATTGTAGTAATCGATGCCGCGAACAGATCGATCCCTTGATTTCCGTTGAGATAATAGGGGATAATAGAGATAATAATAGGTATAGCGCTGCGATTAACAGGGTTATAAACTATGTATTTCCAACAACTTGACACAAAATAGTAACGCCTATGCGTAAGATGTAAGTGAAGAATAAATGGATTACTCTTAGATGAGAGAATCACTGTAGAGATGATGACTGATCTGAAGACAGAGCTCGAGTCCTGGTAGATATGTTGTCGTCGAAGAAGTCTTGAGGTGTTGAGTCTGTTAGAACTGAGAGATAACTTCCGTTCTCATGTAATTACGAGGAGGAAAGCTCGGTGTGTAGGTATTTTTTGAACGGAGGAAGCGGATTCGTTGTTCACACTTTTCGTTATGAAAAGTGAGGGTAACGATCCGCGATACCCATTGGTTATGACCAGCGTTAATGAATGAAGATAGGAGAAGGAAGCCTTCTACCAACGTGGCTCACGGGTGACCTTGTTCATGGAAATACCCAGCATTTTCCATTAGGTAAATGTACGTTTTTCCCCGTCATATAACTATCAGCTTTTTCCGTAGTTTCTAAGAACGCACAATAAACCTAAGGACTTTTCTAAGGACCATACATGTAGTATCGTGGAAAAAAGGCCTGTGGTGGCACTCGATAGCAAATACCATCACTCGACACTAACCAGTGTCGGACGACGGCAGCGTAGTGGTTACACCGACGCATAATATAGTATGGCTACGTTGTACCGTCGCGTATCGGTACCTTTGCCTAACACATCATTACCAAAATTCACAGTTTATTGTGAATACCAAAATGTATTTAAAATTGTATCTTGGGTTAAATAAACATCATTAAAAAAAAAAAAAAAAACGACGGCAGCGCAGTGGTTAGCGCCTTAGGTTGCGAACGTTCGGAACCCGAGTTCAAATCCCGACGAACGGAGTCCAATTTTTCTTCCACGATACAAAAAATGAGAAGAAAAGCGGCGTACCCAGCAGCGACATCTACAGCGCTAAGCAGCTCACGATACTACATACATAAATCGAAAACATTTACGGAATTAAGGATTTGCACGTTAAAGATGAATAGGCGCACCTAAAACTATTTAAGTTAAAAGTCTAAGTTAATGGTGGGTCCTTAGGCTTATTGAGGATCTGAATAACGGTCAGCGGTCAAATAACGAGGGGCGTCGCACGGTTTATATCACGCAACGTAACAAATTGTTTATGAGCCGCGATAATTCGAATCGAAACGAGATTTCTAAAATCTGATAGTGATAATAACGATGAAACTGATATTAGTCAGAATAGTACTGCTTTTAACATGAAATACTAATTACTGGAAATTTTAATATATGTATTTTTTACTTTCAGCCACCAGTGCCAGGTGTCAGTCACACAGCCACGATTAACATAACTGCACCACCCGGCTACGTGATCTCATTCGTCAGTGCAATCAATCGAAATCCGAGGGTAGTACACATCAGACCTAAAAAGGGTTATATTGGACAAGACTCGATGATCTTACTAGCTACTGGAAGACCAGGTTGGGCTCTTGCGATGAAGGTTACCGCTTTCGCTATTCGTTCTAAACACCCTAGTACCACAACAACTAGTACTACTTCGTCAACGACTACGAGCACTCAATCAACCACTACCTCCACCAAACCAACGACTACCAGCACTCAATCAACCATTACCCATACCATACCAACGACTACGAGCACTCAATCAACCACTATCTTCACCAAGCCACCGACTAAGGACACTCAATCAACCATTACATCCACCGAACCAGCGACTAGGGACTACATAGTGAAACTTCTTGCACCATGGAAGTTGAATACTTACGAATGATATATTTCAAAAATCATATACAGAGCATAGAAAATATAAAGATCGTAAATTTTTAACAGTAGCATAAAAAAACTTAAATAAAATAAGAAGCAAGATGAAAACAGTGCGATTAATATTTTACCATACTTTATTTCCTTTAATCTAAAGTCCCGGTATTTCCTATTCAACGTGAAATTTAGCTAGATATTTGTCACTATGTATCGTCGAACAACGAGTACGTTGAATACACGAAAACCGATTACTAGAGATAGAAGGACGCCTGGTAACGCTGGGAAATACGGTGCCGCGACTCCTGGTGTACACAAATTATTTTTCTTTCATACGGCTACACAATTCCGTTTTGTAGAGCGGCCGAGCGGTGCACTTTAATTTCTCCAGAGATTTATGCAAGCCCGACCGCTTTGAGCCCGTGCGCCACGCGTAATAACGGGGATGCGTGTACGACCTGCAACATCGGTTACACGTTTCCCGTGCTTTCACAGAGCCAAAATGTCAGCGGTCTTAATGCCCTCGCCAGGAAGATTTACGGGGACAGACCCGCTTCCGCTTTTCTTGCATTTGCTTCTGCTTCTGTTCGATTATTTTTCAAAAGGGTGAGAATTTCCTTAGAAAGCAATGTTTTTCGCACGATGAATATTAATCGTTGTGTCGTCGACAAATTTGAAACTTTAAAGAATCCTTTTTGTTTTTTGTTTCTGTCACGTTTCATTTAGAATGCCATTTTTTATATATCTTTTAGGATTTTTTTCGAAGTAACTGTGTGGTTCGTTTGTATCAGATTTTGCGCACACATTCAGTAATAATCCGAGAACATCCAGCATTATTTTTAAGTGAAACTAATTAAAATTGTGTCAGTTATATTCCATTATGTAACTGAAATTTAAATAAGTTTTCTTTAATTACTATAATATTTTTTAATATTTTAAAAATAAGTGTTCTATTGGTTAACATGATTCTGCTATTTACTGATATCCAAAAGATATCTAAACAATGCCAGTCTAGACCGAAATACCTACTTTTTAAAACACACTTTTCACTGCAATTACTCGTAGTGATCACTAGCACATTTAAAAATTGAACTATGCGCTAAATATGTAGTAGGTGCACAACTGCTTCTACACTAATGAAACGATATTTTGATTTGTTCTGCAATTGGAAAATGTGATATGGCTCGATGTAAATGTATTAGTTGTTAGATGAGAGGATGATTTACTTCAGGTAACGCTTCTAATCGTACAAAAGAAACTAGGTAGCATTTCAAGAACGAAAACTTAATCGAACCGAATATCCAATAGAGATAAGATTAAAATTAATTGATTAATTCGAATTTGTAGATGAGATCCTTGACGATTATTTTATCATTTTGATTATTTTATCATATTACTTCTACTGATTGTCATTCACACTTCTAAGTACGTATAGGATTGATTTTCTGTTTCGTCATTTATTTTTTTTTTTTTTAATAAATTTCATGAAATAAGGGAAACCCAAAGTTTGTGCGAGATAACGTTAAAAAATTCTTCAAGTCACGTCCTCGTAGTATAGGTGCAACTAATTAATGACTAGTTAAGGAGCACAGCCTTAGTTAACCGCTGAAAAGATCAGCGGAACGCTACCGATCGTCCGCTGTTTGCCGAAGAGGACGTCGTGAATACAAATTCTAAGCAGAGCGTTAGAACTGAATTTTAAGAAGCGACTCGTAAACGGAAGTTTGTCGAAGAAATAAACAAAATGCGTTCACGTTGATCGATTTCCGTTCGATATCCACGAATTCGTCGGCGTTCGATCATTTGGAAATTACTAAACGCGTAAAAATCGACGGAAAAGTCGATAACAAAATTTGATTTCCGAGCAAATTGTGGCTTAAGAATAGTTTACATTTTTGTTACGCTAAAATTACTGAAAATTACGAATTCCAGAATTTCTTTCTTTGCAAATGAGGAGCTTCCTGGGGGACATATATCGAAAATGAAATGATGGATTAAGTAAATTGTCAGATATATTGTATTAAATTGAAGCTAAGATATATTGAACTGTATTAAAATTTAGATCTACTTCTTAGATATTAGCTGCGTTTCAATCGATAATTTTTGATAGTTAGAATATTGAAAATATCACTTATAATCAAAGGAGATCGTAAGACAATGAGAGAGAATGAGAGAGAATCGATTATCGCGAAAAGTAACAGGTTTAAGCGATCTGCGATAAAAAAGAAGCAGGATGTATATATCTCACTTATTGTTTCCGTATCAGTGATCGATCATTCTGACAAGCCTCTATTAATTAGATTCCGCGCTTGTCGAAATATTCCATTTAAGTTACATACTTTATGTAATTTCGAATATCGCTTTTCAATTATATTGTTTTTCTCTCTTTTTCGGTATTCTTCAACTACGATAAGCAGGATATGTGGCCTTGTCATCTTTCGACGTCACAACCTCAAAAGTGACTCTTAATTCATTGCAAAGTTCACCATATATCGCATATATTTCGGGTTATTAGATCCCCAATAAGTTTACAATGAACAATACTAGGACGACGAGTCCCCGTGTTTGCCTCCGGAGATAAAAATCGCACATCATGTTACACAAGCTTAGCTGTGACTTCTGCGTTAATCCAAAAACAAATTTTCCACTTTTTATGTTGTAAATTATATGTTCTTTTGTGATTAAATAAGGCCGAACATCAACCGAACATGTCAAAAGATAAATATATAAGTATAGCTAACCCCGGGGATAATATTTTAAGTAAAGGAAATCTTTGAACAAAACAATCTACCTTTGCCTTTTTCCATTTCCTACTTCTATCTGTTTCTCTTTTCTTCTAGGTGGAAAAATATCGGCATTGCTATCTTTTGTTGTACAAAAAGTATATTCAAAGACAGCAGGACGAAGTGCAACGAAAAGAAAGAAGAAGATGGTTAGAAGTATCAGTCACCTTCGAAAAGTGTCCGATGAAACAATGATAAGCAAATATCGTTACGTAAATTGTTATCACGATTCAGCGATATATCTTTACTTAACACGGATTGTCCGATCTTCGAGGAACCGTGTCCGACTGTTGATAAGGGGGAACTATATATGATGTCGTCGCCAGTTTTACGGCAGATTTACGAAATCGATCGAACTGATCAATACCGAAGATAATCGTCAAGATGCGTACCTTCGTTTTTCTCTTCGCCTGTTTATCGCTGATTGCCTCCGCATGGGGTAACAACTTGATTCTTGGCATACGTATGTCTGGTGATGTTCTTGTCCAATCTCGACCCATCTTTAAGGTGAGCAATGACAGTAATAAATTTATATTTAATCCACGTTGAATTAATATCATTCAATTGTATTTGAGCTGCAGTAACTCGAATCGAAACAAGATTTTTAAAATCTGAAACTGCTATTAGTCAGAGTGCTGCTGCTTTTAACATGAAATATTAATTACTGGAAATTGTAATATATGTATTTTTTATTTTCAGCCGCCAGTGCCAGGTGTCAGTCACACAGTCACGATTGACGTAACTGCACCACCCAACTACGTAATCTCATTCGTCAGTGTAATCAACTTGAATTCGAAGGTAATAAACGTCGTTCCTATAAAAGGTTATATTGGAGAACAGTCGATCGTCCTGTTGGGCATTGGAAAACCAGGTTGGCCTCTTCTGATGGAGGTTATCGCTTACGCTTTTCCTTCTCGAGACGCGAGCAATTCCACATCAACCACTACTGAACCAACCACTACTAAACCAACCACTACTGAACCAACCACTACTGAACCAACCACTACTGAACCAACCACTACTGAACCAACCACTACTGAATCAACCACTACTGAACCAACCACTACTGAACCAACCACTACTGAACCAACCACTACTGAACCAACCACTACTGAACCAACCACTACTGAACCAACCACTACTGAACCATCCAGCACTGGATCAACCACTACTGAACCAACCAGCGCTGAACCAAGCAGCACTGGATCTAGCACCACTGGACCAATCAGCACTGAACCACCCAGCACTGGATCAAGCAGAGCTGAACCAAGCAGCATTGGATCTAGCACTACTGAACCAACCACTACTGAACCATCCAGCACTGGATCAACCACTACTGAACCAACCAGCGCTGAACCAAGCAGCATTGGATCTCGCACCACTGGACCAATCAGCACTGAACCACCCAGCACTGGATCAAGCAGCGCTGAACCAAGCAGCATTGGATCTAGCACCACTGGACCAATCAGCACTGAACCATCCAGCACTGAATCATCCAGCACTGAAGCACCCAGCACTGGATCAAGCAGCGCTGAACCAAGCAGCATTGGATCTAGCACCACTGGACCAATCAGCACTGAACCACCCAGCACTGGATCAAGCAGCATTAGATCAACCACTTCCAAATTAACTACCCCTATACTAACCATATAAGCAGCGAGCTATAACACCAAACCAACAAATATCTCCACAACTGGACCTACTATCCATTTACATTGGCGTCCTGATAAAATATCTGTACCAATACTTGGTGCAGTGTGATGGAAATGTTCTACATTGAATGTATTGACACGAGACAATAAGCGGGAGATTGAAAATTAGCAGTTAGCTGCTACGATTTTCAATTTTTTGTTAATGTGTTCCGTACATTTTTCAATTTCGTGTCAGCCAAGTAATGTTCGTATTAACGATCTGATAAAAGTGTTTATATAACATTTTAATATTCTATTCCCAGCTTTGTAATTATTTAATAATAAGCCACATAATTATTTAATTCTGTTAATTGATAAAGATTCCATATATTTAAATAAATTACAATTAATTAAATACATTGTAACTATTTTATCAACTTCAACATTCTACCAACAAGGCCAGTAATTAATATTTTATTCTAAACTTCTTACAATATACTAACTTCCCATTAGATAACATCAACGATGTTGATCTACGATTTGTTATTATGCAAACGATTCGCATTTCGCAAATTCTATCTTTCGATCAACTCTATCTTCTTAGTACTTAACTGCAAACTTCGCTTAGTTGGTCTATAGTAACTTTTCATTATATAACGTCTAGGATGTTGACGTACGATTCGTTGAAATGCAAAGGATCCACATTTCGCGAATCGACCGTTCCTAATCTCGAGCAATTGCGATGTAGCTAGCGAGAACCTGCTATTTAGTTACCCTTTTGCTGAACGTTTCTCCGGCCCTCTAGGGAATAAATTAGAATTCCCACGGGCGAGCTTGTGAACGCGCGGAACAACATCGTCCTGTTCCTCCTCGTTGTCATCGCTTACGTATTTTCTCAGCTACCATTGATTCCGTGACGGAGGTGTAATTCGGCGGCGCTTGAAAATTCGAAGCACAGACGTTTCGTTGCTAACGCGTTTCCAGGAAACTCGCTTGCTGGCCCGATGCTTTAAGGCTGCATCGCACGTAAGCCACCACCGTTACTTGATTCGCTTCATCATCCGGCGTAGTTCGCGTAGAAGCGTCTTTTCCCATTTTCCATTTCTTTTTTCCACCTTCCTACCCCGCCTGTAGTCTATGTTACCCTTCACGCGAAGCGTTTTCGCGCACGAAAACTCGAGGCCACGTTCGTGAAAATTGTACTCCAATTTGGTAAAATCCGATTTGTATGGATGACCGGGGTCGCGATATCGAGAACGTTGGCTATCGAACTGGCCGGCCGGCCGGCCATCCTGGAATTTTTATAGCATTTACGGAGATGAAGCGGCTACCTAATCGACTCTTTTGAAAAATTAATTCCTCCACGATACCACCCTCCTCTTTGTTAAATATTTCACCAGGAATCGCGGCCGCTTCCACGATGCCGGATAAATATCGCGATCTATCGAACTGCCCGGCGTAAAATGTTCGTTCTATTTTGATTGGAGAGAAACGATTCGAATAAATGATTCACTATCTCCAGAAAAAGTATTTCTATATTTTCGCCAGTTTATTGTAGAGAACAGGTTTCGTGGTTAGAATCGAGATTGGTAAAATTCTTAGTCCAATAGATTATTCCAATCATTTTTATATTGATGAAGTTTTTACGAAGTCCAGGTATCCCATACATCGAAAAACGAATGTCACGTACATATTTTGATGACTCATTTATCAAAAGAGGATCGTATAAATAATCAGAAATTCCAAGGTAAATTCTAAGAGATAATCTTTTAATCGCAGCTTATGAGCGCGCATGTACAAAGATCGCAGAAAACATGATAAGTAACTTCAAAATTCAACGACATTTTGGCAACAAGTTTTTCGTGTCAGATCAAGCAGTTAGTAAGAACACCTCTCGTATACTCTTGGCATACGTACGATATTGTAAAATTTGGACAATTGCGAATCGACATAGCAACAAACTATATGGTAACATACGTTAGAAAGACACGCTCGAGAAAATAATTACAGCTACTCTTCACGCGCCATCCAAACTCCTCGCCCATTTTTCAAGCGTTCAACGTTAATCCTGGCGTGTCTAGTCGAAACTTTGCCGCGTCTCCGACTATGAAGGCAGAACAGGAAGCAGTCGGAAAAACAGGATCGCGGGGATTACAGCGTGGTTATTACGTCGCGAGCCAGCAGCTTCGTATAACTCTCCGGAACCTCACTCGTAAACTTTCATTTCCGAGCGGTGAAGGACGGCGCAATTAAAGGGCCGCCGCGAATTTCTCTGTGGGTCCTGTCCAACTTCCGGTTTCTCGCGTTACGAGGCGAGAATCCAATCGATTCTCGTTTCGCTCTTTCGTTGCTCGTTCGACGATGAAAAATCGTGACGAGAGGGGAACGAAGAGGGAGAAGAGAGAAAAAAGACGAGGAAGAGAGGGGAATCGTTGTGGCGAAGGGCATTGCGACGCCGCCACAGCAACAAGTGAGAGTCGAAGAGTTATTGGACCCAAAAGCCTGTAATAATGGCCGGCGCGGAATCGAGCGGAATCGTTTTATTCCGGCGCATCCAGATCGGAGAAAGTCAATACAAAGGAGGGTCCGATCGACTGGAAAATCGCTGCATCGCGATTACTCTTCATTTTTTCCCTTGCTTATTTTTCTACTTTTTCCCCGTAGAATTAATATCGTCGGGCACGAGTTTATGAAAGTTGGAAAATGCATTAGTTTGTATTATTTTGAAACAAATGATGCGTGTTCGTGAATTAGAAAGTTCGTAAAAAATGATATCAACTTGGTATTTGAGGGATTCGTATATGGCAGAGCGTTTGAAGTTAACGCAGATGTTACGTATTTTTTAAAAAGTTTGAATAATAATGTGATCGTGCTATAGGAATGTAAAGATAATAATTCGATAATCACACTAATGATACGTAACGTTGCGATTGTCACGTAAAAAAATGACAGGAAAATGACAATAAAAAAGTGTTAGGTTCTTGAACCAGAGTTCGAGATACCTTCATTCTATAATAAGATTACAAGTTTGCGATTAGACCGTTACCGAAAGACTGAAGCCTCGATCAAGACCCAGCCCTTCTAGATGTTCGTTTATCTTATGCCTACGTGCCGAATTCATATTCCCTTGTTTTGAGAGTTGGTGTCGTGTGCAAGGCGGTTCAGGTTTCCTGAGTCGGTTGTAGATATTCGTTGACGTTACACGATCAACGATTTTCTATCGATAATCAGTGGCAACGTAAACGAATGTTCGCTTTAACAAGGGTTTAATAACGTGAAATTTCCATCACTTCATGCTATGATTTCAGATTTCATCGGTTATCGAATTTACTTCTAAATTTCGCTTCGATTTTTGATGTATACTGATTATGGACACGTGATTAGTTAATCTCATAGTTGAGAGTAATGTATTATCTATATTTAATCGATGATGATTATTCGTAAATGAAATTTTAGATGACTGTAATTTTACGAATAATTAGAGGTTAGTGTATAAACGGGTTAAATTAAATATAACATCGATAACACAAGCCGTTGCTTGTAACTTTTAACCCTTTACTTTCTGATATCATAATTCAATTATGCGTCGATTAAAAACGAACTATCTCTTTGATTTCGTCATAAACCATCGATATTGTCTCACCTTTGATTTATTTTTTCTATTAACCTTAATGAAATAAATTCATGTTCCCGGTTTTCAAATAAATTATTTACCTTCTCATTAAAAAATGAAAACAAATATTTCAACATCTTTTTAAAAAATCACAGGACACTCGATTAAATACGAAATACAAACAAGATCAAACTTCACGCGTGTAGCTAGTGATACGTACGTGTGAGATAAAAGAAATGAAACGACTAGGCTAATGCAAGAGATCAGCAACCTTGAATGATCAAAGTCTTCGACGTCGATTGCGATTCTTCAATATCTGTCATGTGCCCTTCCTCTCCGTTTCGCGTTCAGGATACACCGCAACAATTCGGCGAGTGGCTCGTGCAACCGGCATATCTCTAACGCATTAATATGCCAGACACGAGACTTTTAGCGACGCCATACACCTCGAGTTATTTCCTTCGTGAATGTTTCGTATCGATGCATCGCATGCAAAGCCTTCGCGATTCGTCTTTTCACGCCCTGTGGCTTGTAACTTTTTCATAACACCGGAAGTCTTTGTATTTTTGGTGGTATCATTGTTTTTCTAATTCATCAATGGGACCAGAAGTTTGGAAGAAATCGAAAGTCTTCAGAGTTTTTATTTTAATATTAGAATTGACAGAGCAGATAAAATGTAATTTTTTGGAGATCCGTGATTTTTCTAATTTTCCAGACAGATTGTATAGATTTTAAGATAAAATGTGATCTTTAGTAAAATATCATTTTGTAAATGTTCATAGAAATTTGTATAGATCGCAGGCATTACAGCGATTTATTAATACATTATATATTTTTCTATATATCTCTTGTTTTGATTTCTTTGATGAAAGGTTTTCATTTTAGCTATTCGTAGCTTTAGCATCAAAAGCTAATTTTTCACTTTTAGTTTGTTTCTTCTATGCTTGCTCCACTTTTTCTCCCTTTTTCTGGTATTGGGATCGAGAGATCTATGGGCAGGTGGATCGAAAATTGATTTTTCAAACGCTTTCCTGTGGACGAACGCGAGACACCGAACCCTCGTGTTTATTTTAATTTCCGGAAAATCGTGCGAGCTTTTCCGTTCCCCGACCCTATCGGATCGTTTAATTAAACGAGCCGTAGATAATGCCGTTATCGGGACGGATTTCAGGCAATTGCGCGATGCTTCGACGAATTTCTCTCCAGCGTTTATTTTTCTTTGTTATTTGAAAAAAAGGAAATTGCTTTGTATGTAGTATTCGATTCGTAAACCACGTAGATCCCAAGATACCTTTCACGCCTGTGCAATGTCTTACATTTATAACAATTCCTATAATTCCGTCAACAGTTACACGTTTTATATTTCCATCAATATGCATAATTCTTCTCTCAAACTATTTTACAATTTTTATTTAAGCCTTGACGTATATAGTGTAAAAGAGAAAACTGTATCATTTCTCAAATAGAGAAAGAAAAAAGGAGGAGAGGAATCGAACGTTAACGCGAGGAATTCCATTCGGTTGGCCGCCGTTAATCTCACTCAGTCTATTCCGCGATCGTTCGGTCTATTTCGTCGATGTGGAAAAAGCGTTGGCGATCGGTAACAGAATTTCAGCAGGAAGGTGTTGTCGAATCGCGTGGATAACACGGGACGTTCCATGCTGGAAGCTCGGTCCACCGCCCTCGGTTCGCTGATCCGAGAGATTTTAATTATTAGCGTCGAATGCGTCTCATGCCAGTGTACGCATCAAGTCGAATGTAATGATAAAATTATACGAAACGTTGTTCGATCGACAGGATTAATTATCGGGCGTGTAACACGCGAGCAAAAGGGCAAAAACCGTGTCTCGGCGAGAGAATAACGTTTAATTGACACGTAACGCGTTTACTTTTACTTCCGATCTATTTTCATTTTCTTTTCCACTTTTTTCCTCGTCAACGACACGGATCGTGATTAACGCGCGACGAGGGATCGTTTTTTCGTGGAAAAACGAAAACGCCGCCACGATGAATCGACGGTGTCCGATTCAACGACCTCGCCAGGATCCGTGAAAAAATCCTAGGCGTCCAGGTTTTTCCCGGAGAACACACAACCATCGAGGTATTCGATGTAAATGCTCGCGCCACGTCGCAGCGCCATAAAGTATTAAAAGAGCAGAGCGCGAGATATCAGGGCTGGGGCTTTTCTTCGAAAGCCCCCATTGAAAGCCCAGCCCACTGCGCCGCGGCAACGGCATTCGCGATCCGTTTACCGATTCCATACTTTAACCGCATAAATCTCATTTAATAAATGTACACGCGTATACACGGCGTGCATCAGGTCACGGTACGCAAGCCGCGCCAAACATTTATCATTCAAAGTCGTCGTATCGGAGCCACCTGAAAGAGACCCGGAAGATATCCTGCGCGAACGGACTTGGCCAACCAGCTTCTTGGTTTCCACTCCTTTTTGAGCAAACCAACCGTGAAATGTTAATGGAACGTGACGTTTTAGTATGGGAATCGTCAGTCAGATTTGGCTATATGGAAATCCAGTGCAAAATATATCGGTCGAATTGCAACAAAAATACCGATGCACTATACAAGTTTTATCTAGTATCTTTAGTTATGTGCAAGAGGAGTGCAAAGTAACAAACGAATTCCCATTCTCTTTTATCAAATTACAAAATGTATTTACTCGCAGAAGTCTGTAACGCCATACAATAGCGTATTTACTTTCTAACCACAGACGCAACGGTAAAGTATTTTTAACTCGTCTTAACATAAAATATACCACTTTGCCACAAAAATTGTCTAGCATTTTCTCCTATTAAAAATGGTTTCCTCATAGAGTACACGAAGACCTGCAGGTTAACTGGAAATAATAACGAAAGATGGAGAAAAGTAAGAATCAGCAGTAAGCGAATATATCCAGAATCGAATCATCAAAAGAGTCTTAGAGAAATCATATTCACCCCTGCTTTCCTTCTACTCGCCCCTACTTCTATCCGTCATTTCCTACAGATACATCAGTCTTCGGATTTCTTCAAATCATCCGCATAAACCACTTCGCGCTAAGAATATCGATTGCCTGACAATATCTGAAGAGCTGGATCGATCGCTCTACACATGTACATACTCGTATACGTCTGCAGGAGTCAGTTGGTACGCATCGAGTAGGCGATTCCAGCAACACATTTAGCCACTTTATTACGCTAATTGAGCCGTTGCTGGCAGCTACGAAATTCCAAAATAAGGGTTTTCGGCTCGTGGCCGAGCTGGCTGATCGCGAGCCTCGGCCTTCCCCTTCACCTCGCGCGCAGTTGTACTACGCTCACTCGGCTTTACTAACGTGCATACGCCGTGTAATTTCACGCTTACGAACATGCACGCGTTTTGCATATTCGCTGTCGCGTTGCTCTGAAATACGACGGAGATCGAGCGTGGTGTCGCGTACTCGCGTCAACTTGCACGCCTGCTATACCCCACGAGCGATACGTCATCGGAAAGGAATACATCACGCCGAGAGGAAACAGACGATTTTCGACGAAGGTATTGCCAGATGAATTAATTTCCGAGAATTAGTTCGTGAAATCTTAGATGGAAGACCTTAATAGGAATTCTGATGGCAAATTTTTTGTTGGTATAGGTTGAGGGATTGTAGAAGTAGGGCAAAAACGATAACATGTGGAGGGATGTATAAGAAACAAATGGAGAAAATATTTCGTTATACTCTTCAATCTTCAACATCACGAAGAAGAATGAACCGATCGTTTGTACAACGTGTACGTACAACGTACGTACGTACAACTTTCCAGAAAATTTTCTGGAAAGAAGATATGTCTCATTTACAGCTAATTATGGTATCTTCCTCTATTGATGGAAAATAGAAACGATTGTCTTAAAATTCTTAATAAAATTTTTTGAACAGCAAGTCGAAATTTAAAGTATCATTTTCTGTACTTATTTTATACTTTAAACGCTGTATTCGAACCTCTTTTCAGCGTTGTTATATATGACTACTGTAAATAAAGAATCTGAGAAAATTCTCTTTATAGTTATTTTTCCCGACAGTTCTCGAGATATTTCGTCCCTCGGATATGACGTCCGATAATAACACTCTTTCATCGAAAGTAACCCTCGAATTTTCCACGCGTGTCGATCGCCAGACCAGCGAGTTTTTCTTTATCGTCGAAACTTGCGTCCTTCGGGAGCGGGTGGCCGTAATAAAAAAGTTGCTACTTTTGGATGGAATCTTACGCGACTTCTCAACTTTTTGCTACGACTCTTTTCCAAAGGGACCGCCACTCGTTATCCCAATATCGCCTATTTTCCTCCTTCCTCCCTCGTAAATCATCTTTCTCCTAACAACCTCGCTCTCAAACATTTGGAATCTACTGCTCTTAAATTACTTTGCAAAACATTTCTCGAAAAACAAGATTAGCATTCTAAAAAAATGATACCGATTTCCTGCGTCTTCGGTTTTGCTGAAAGAAATTAAATTTGCAGCTAAAAAGCAAGGCAAAATATTCCTCGAAACTTTGTCGACTTATTTACGACAACACAAATGTTTGCGCGGTTCGTTGGTTTGCTTGAAATTCCATGTTCGCTCCGGTCGTCGCATTAAGCTTTCTATTTTCGAACTCGCGTTTCCCCGTGCTATTCCCGCGGTTCGATCGAACGGGTTTCTTTTCGCTTCTCTTAATTGAAGCCTTTCCGACGATGGGAAACAGGGAGAACGTGGTAGAGGAAGATAGAGAGTGATGGAGAGCAGGAAAGTCGAATAACGCGACCCTCTCGACTTCTTACCTCGTCGATGGAACACGGGTAAAGCGTTTTAGCGTTAATTTTCAGCCGGTAATTTTTTCTCGCTGGAGCAGGTGAAAAAATGGCGAAACTCGAAGATATTTACCGTGTAGCCGCGTCCCGAAAGTCGAACACACTTCGCGCTCCAAAAGCTTCTGAGCGAACGTGTTTCGCGTAAACTTGGCTGATTCGTGGCGAGAGAATTTTATTTTATTTTTCTAATTTCTTATTTAGGATTTTCGGGGTAACGTATGTATGCCGGTTGCAACACAGTATCGCGATAATGTAATTATAGAGAAATCACAGAGAGATCAAAAAGTGAACAGTCGGAATTAGACTGGCGCCGAGTCAAAGCGTTCCCGGAGACCGAGAAAGGATCTCGCGGTAGCTTGCGGAGTCAAAGAGTATACCAGAGGATTATGCGGTATAATGTATAAAGAGAGCGTATAATTAAACATTATCGTTGTGTGTTGCCGCTCACTTTTTCGAGATACGAAAACACCTCGTGCACGCTTCCGATGTATGCACTTCATTATCCTTTGGCTTGTTCGAGCCACTGTGGGATTCTTGGAAAGGACACGGGACACGTCTGAATCCTTCCTTCGCATCTTCGCTTCGTGCTTGATGATATATTATACGGTATGAATATTCTTGTGCGTTATACAGGATCGTTCAAAATTAGTAGACGAATTTCGATAAAGGATATTTTCCTACCATCTCCTACACAGTTGTTTCCTTCTTCGGAATCTAAATATTATCTGTTTTTTAATCATGCAGGACATTGATTTGAATGTTCAAATCGAATCTTCAATTTTTAATCACAACTTCGCCAATATTTAAGCACAGTGGAACTTCGTTTATACAAACTTATCGGAGAAAAAGCTGTTTATATAATAAGAATTCACTGATTCCTCTCCTCTGCTCACAATTTTTCGTGCACACGATGCTGCCTCATGTACAAACAAATAGATTCAGTCGCCTCGATTCAGACAGCAGACGACTTGAGATACGAGTTCGTTGAATCCACTACCAACTAAACATTTGTTCGACTAAACGAAATTCCCCCACACAAAAATCTTGCATTTTTCAATCGCAACAAAGAAGAAACGATCTTTGTCCAGCAACCGGCTTTAACCTTCAATCGTCGTAGTATTCAATAAAATTTCCTCATTTTCGATTAGCCATCGATGGTGTAGCACCCATTTGTCGTGGCACATCAAAATCATGCTCGTATCATCACGAGACGTCTCGTGCGTCTCGGAATTCACGAGCTGTGCTTGCCAGGCCGGATGCGAGAGAGCTGCTCTCGAAGGTCCGGCGTTTCGCTCGGCTCTTCTTGCTTCTTTCTTGCGGTTTTCTTTCTGACCTTACGGAACAGCCACGGGGCTGCGAAGATCGTTAACTAAAGTGGGTAATCATACCCACCGGTTTCACGCCGCGGCCATTCAGCCGCCTCATCTACAGGGTGGCTAAGTTAAACGATGCCTACGTCGCATTTCGCTCGAGTTTTCCGCGACCAAACCACGATCACCGCTAGCCACAATCCAGGAACTCGTACACGCTTGTCGAATAGCACCGTTTTCGAGGCAGTAGAAAATTCTCGACACCGCCAACGGCGTAGGATCCTCGTGGTAATGACGTGAACAGAAACGATTTGCAAGGGAACCATCTACGAGTGTTACTTTGCTGGTTCTGCGGACGCAAAGTATCGTCGGTTCCAGGTACAAGAGATTGTTTTAGAAGCTAATGGAGCGGCGTTTCAATTGCGTCCTAAAGGATCCTTGAAACGTTTCCTGGCTCCGGTTGCAGATTAACGATTTCTTTTTGTACACGGTGCTATTAATTGGGAAATATCCACTGTATTTTATTTTACAATGCCCGCTATCGAATGTCGTATACCCCATTTAATAATACAATAATAATAAAAAAAAAAAAAAAACAAAACAAAAGCGACGAAATTACTCGTTAACCGCCAAGGAAGTCCATTTCATCACGTAACCAATCCTCGATAAGATCGCTCCCAGGAACCCATAGCATCGGCAGAGCTTTCATCGGCAGACCCAACAGGAAGCCAGATCTTCGTGGCGCGAAGAATACGAATAATTTCGAATTAATTCACCGAAACGTTCAAACAAAATATTCCACGGCCGTAACGTTAGCCCGACGTCCGGCGATAAACGTTCGCTCGCCTCTGCCTACCGGTCGCGAATACGCTCGCACCTTCGACGCCGCTCCGTGGCTAACACGTATACTCTGGCTACGATTGTTCGCCTCCGGTCTAACCAACGATCGATTTACGTAATTGGAACACCCTATAGATAACCGACTGTATCGAGGCGTGCATACGAGCAGGGAGGCGAGCATATAATTATATGCCTCGAGTCGGCACCTCGAAAATGCCGGCTCGTTAGCAAATCTTGCGAGAACCGCGCAAACACCTGCCTGATTGTTAATAATTTGCCGCGCTAGAAGCGTTCTCTCGGCGCGAGAGCGCGGCTCCGTCGCGTTCCTTCCTTCTTGCTCTTCGCTTTTCTCGCTCTGTTCCCCGCTTTCGACACGCACACGCCTCGGAGTGTGTAAAAATCGCCACGATGAAGGACTACCCGGGCCAGTTAACACTTTCGTACACGGCCAAGGCCTCTTTAGCCGCTGGTAATTTTGCCCTGGTCGATCGAGATTCCTGCTGTCGGCTCGTCCGCGCGCGCACCATCCCGGCTAATCGCGATGCTCTGGTCTCGCGGCAATTGCGCGCCGAACGATTCCACGAACAGCAACCGGGGGAAACGTTGGCAGCCGGAGACTGCACGGTAGCATTCCTCCGAGAGCGAAGGTGATTTCACGAGAAAAACCTCGCGCAGGTTTTGCTCCCGCTGAAGAATTTTTTCTGCTTCAGAGCTCGTGGTTTAATTGAAGTCGGTGGAAGATTGGCAGAATTCGAAAAAGCGGGGCCGCGGTCCGTTTCTGTTTATCGTCGCGGAAAAGAGAGAAAGGAATAAAGTACCTTTGGTTTGTCGTAACTCGTTCTACCGATAAGATTGGCACAATATCCTGTACTAATACAAGCCACTCACAAGATACGTTGATCGATTGTATAAATTGACGAATAGGAAAAACCGATAATCTTACGAATATTACTTTTTAATCTTTCTATGTTTAATATATTGTTGATTAAGCGAATGATAAATGTACTTGTACTTAGTGAAACTGGTTTGGAATTGTAGCAGAATTGTCTTTTTTTTAACAAATCGCGCGAAGAGATGAGTTTCTACCATCAATAATTGGTAAAGGTACAATTTACTTTGCTATATTTACTGTACAGGTTAAAAAAATTCGATCCTCGAAGGATTAATCTGTCTGAAAATATATAATAGTTTATGGCGTCTCCTTACGACGAATGGAAGTTATTTTTCATTTGAGAACTTGAACACTAGTCGCGAACTAGGATCATAAAATTGAGAAATTTCCACGAAGCGTAGCTGGTTTGTTTAACTTCCGGCGAATTTCGCAGAAGAGGTAGCAAATTACGCTAACTTTTTCAAACTTGCTTTTCTGCTTCCATTCGATCAAAACTCGCATGTGCAACTATCGATTAACCAGTTAGCTACAATTACCACCGTCTACTAACTTTCGTGTCCACGATTGACAATTACTCCAATCGTATGATCAGGGACGAAGTTTCCCGTGCGCACGTCTGACGCATCTCTTCATCGAACGCGGCATAATTTCCAATAAATGCGCGGTCATTACGCCCACGTCGTTCTTTCACGGTCGTTCTTCCATAGTATTTTAAGCCTTTGCTTCGAACATTTATCGGACGAAGCATCTTCGGAAGGAGAAGCGTTCGCGAAACCTCGGAAGAACCGAAACAATGGAAACGGTACGTTCCCGTTTCCACGGGTTCGAAGAAAAATAGGCTGCACGTGATGGAACAATTTGAATGAATTAGTCGATCGGTTTCTTCTCGCAGGCCTCAGCTTCTCGCGAAATCGAGTTACGCCTGTCGCATGAAATAATAACGGGTGTGCTCCATTACCTTGGAGATAAATCGTCTCTGAAATTTCAGTATCTTACCAGAGATCCCGTGACAAACGAAAAGATGGTTTTTCTCACAAGTTCCGATCTCTCGTCCAATAAAAAAATTCAATCGATGCTGCGTGATCGAAGATGGAGTGATTCGATTAGTTTGAGTATTTTCGACGAAGCAGTCGAACGTGGATGGTTTTGGTACGTCTGACGATGTTGTCAGTTTTCGAAGTCTTCTCCAGAAGAATAATATCGGAAATAATTGACACGATGCTACGACGATTGGGGAAAAAGTCATCGGGTAATTAGCTAATTAGCTGTCGATGAGAGGAGACACTGAGGTTTTTCAAATGAAATGTTGTTTTGTTATAGGCGGACACATATAACCGTCGACAAGAAGCGAATTATGTAGATTAGAGAAACTCCACCAACTATGGAATCAATATTCAAGATCGAAGATTATTTGCAAAATATAAAAAGGGAATCAAAGCTGTTAAGATATCGTAATTGTTTCGTTGACATGAGACAAAGTGTCAAGCGTTTCTCTTTGTAAATCAAATTTTATACTCTCAGATAGTTAATTAGATAATTTAATGTATACGTACCTATAAACTGACAAAACTATTTTCAGCGCGATTGTATGAAGCACACGATTGTTTCCAATTAGCAACACTCGGATTTAATTAACTCGTCTCTGACAAAAATGTCGCTCAATGATCAAAGTATACCTTTTCACTGTCAATTTGTTGTTCCTCCTCGGTAGATACAATTAGAACTCTACCATACTGTTGGAAAAGCAAGAAAGAGACCATTTCCATTTTTAGTTTCAGATAAACGACAAAGTTCGATTTGTAAGCGAAGCAGAGAGAAAGAAATTTGGCGACAGCGGTGAGGAGGGAAGAGAGAACCGTTCGCAAAAGTAATCAGAAACAGGTGTTGACACTGTTCTATTATGTATTCAAGAGCTCTCGACGTGGCTTTACACAATGCGCGCAATCTTCGCTTAATTTCCATCTTAAAGCATTTAAGATTGTATGCATACTGGCGCGGCTGCGCGAAGCCGCTGGAACGACGCGGCCATTCCGATGCGGGCTATAATTTGCCAGGATATTACGCGAATGCCGACAATTTTCGCTCAGCGTTTCGCGCGGTTCCGTTCGAATTACACGCGTACCCTTTCACCTCTGTCCATTTTTCGAACCTTTACCATCCTTCTATTATCGCGGTACTGTGTTTCTCATTAAACATATAACCGTACACATATAGTCAATGTCGATATAGTACATTTTTGTCGTCTGTTTGACTTTAATGTCACTTTGTGACATAAACAAATTTGGTACAATTGAAAATGGAAAAAATCTGTCAGATACAAAGTTGCAAGATAGGAGCCATAGATATGATTATTAAGACAAACAATGTTTTAATGTCCGCGATATTGCAATGTTATGATGAGTAATAATTACTGTGCAAATATTGAGAGGAAAAAGCGCAGATTAAAAAATAAAAACACAATTTTGGTAACATGAAATTAATTATCAAGGCACATTAGCAACTATTTAGCAACTGAATGTTGAAAGTGTTTCCTGGTAAAGATTAGAAAGTATCACCTATCGTATTGTTCCTCCACACTCTTCATATACATGCACACGCGCATAACCTAGAGAAAGAAAAACCAGGTCTCTCGGCCCGTTGTAGAAAACTGGGTTAAACGTCGAACACCTCCCCTTCGTGTAATTTAACAATTTCCCCTTTTAAAATGTTTCAGCTGCGCGATAATTGCACGACCAGCAGCAGACGAACACGCGCCAGTAGGTACAATTGAAGCTGTTCGAAGCGTGCGCTGGGTTTTAATAAAAAAATCTGGCACACACCCGGTTCCTATTTTTTCTTTACACCGCTCTCCTTTTTTTCTTTTTTTTATTATTCCTTCCGCGGAATTATTTCTACACGCGCGGGAGACAATGGGTAAAAATTCTGTGTGTAAAGCGGGGGGCGCGAAAAGGTGGCGGCGAAGTGCGAGTCGCATATTGATATTCCAAGCGAAATTCGCGCTTGCTGTTACAGGGGATTGCTGCTTCGGTATTTTGTCGCGGGGTAAAAGTGATTTATTGCGTTGCACAGCGGCTCTGGTTGGGAATTCGAAAGTTTCCACGAGAGAGAAAGGATCGGGTTATTGTAGAGCAAGCGCGATTCGTCGCGTTTGAGAAACAGTGCCGGGCTTGTTTCGACGCTGTGGAAGCTTCGAGTAATTAAGATGCATGCAAAGAGAGAGAGAGAGAGAGAGAGCGGGCCGTGTGTGTAGAGAAAAGATTCTTGTATCGCGAGACAAAAAGCTCGAGAGCGGGAGAACGAGGAGGAGTGAAAAGATGCGACACGAGACGTTGCTTTTCAGACGCGCAACCTAATTTCCTGGTGTGAGGTGGTTCACAGAAATAGAATACCTAATTGTGCTCTCTTCGTCGTTTCAAGATGCGAACGGAAGCAATGCGGAACGAGACTGAATGCGGACGCGGCGAATAAAAAAAAAAAGATTGACAAAGTGTAAGCTGCTAAAGGAACGCGGCTACCGAGTAAATAGGTTAAATAACAGGCGAAAGAATCGGAATACATTAAGCAAAACGTAGAGAAACGTGTACCAGCTTTCCATTACTGTGAGAGAAGAGGAGATTCTTGAGATTCAAGCTACTACGGGATCACCACTTTAACTGATTAAACTGGTTTGATCATTTTAAACCAATCTAAATCTGACGTTGAAATTGACTACTTTCAGAAATTTGTGAAAATCGTCCGTAAAATCTTCATTTAAGTATCAACGACGTGATTTGGCATCGAATTGTACGATTTCATAAGAAAAAAGAAAATCCGTAAAGAATCGATGGCGGCTAGAAACTAAAACGCTTAGATTTCGAGAAGCGATTTCGCTCAGCTCGATATGGATCTTCGAATAAATCGACCACCGAATTAATATTCAAGGTAGAGATCGAAGTGGCGTGGATCTGCTGGCTAGATTCGCTAAAATATTTTTCCACCTGAACGTTATCGTCTTGCCGTATAAAATACCGTCGGACGTGTCTCTCCTTCGTCGATTCGATCGGATTTCGCGTATTGTACAGCCCGAATACTTTATACGCTGTATGGTTGCCAACTCTCGCGGCGCTTTTCATACGGAACGCGTCTATAGTGAATGTTTTCCAAAGTTTTTCAAAGTTAAGCAAAGGTACATGCAACTACGATAATTTTTACGCGCGATGAAAAATCAATTTGAGAAACGGGAACTAAACGCGTAGATATTGTATCTCGTTAATAGACTGCAAATCTTTATGCAGATTTATATCTTTACGAACACAAGCAAAGACATAGAACTTGGACAAACATTTCTTTCACCGACTAAATATTCTAACGAGTATTTTAGGTATTTTACCTTTGAATTTGTAAAAAATTATAAAATTTCTTCAATTCTAATACTTCTTAAACCGACTATGCCCTGAAATAAATGTCGATTGGAAACGATTTCTAAACGCAATGAACTGAATTTGAAGGAAGATTCGGTTTGAAGAAATTCCGGTATCTTTTCGATTATCGAACTAACTATTTCGTGAAATAGTGTTTGAAAGCGATGTGGAAACGCAGAATGGCAGTTGATGGTAATTTTCATAAATCCAATTCGATCTTGATCGTTTCTAGTATAGTTTCGAATTCTGTGGTTTTGATAACAGGAACAATTTCACGCACAGTATCCCATTTTCCGCGGTTCCCATAGAAATTCTGACTCCTCTAATACCGAACCTCTAAAACCTGGTATTCCGTTAAAGTATGCAGAAAATTATTACTTGGCGCGCCGACTTCGCGTGAACGTTTCAATCGCGGGGCACACGGTTTCCGGAAACGGAGCGTCGTTTCCGTGTAATCTTCATAATTCGACGAGGGGAATCTTCGCTTGCACGTAGCGCTTCCACCGGCGCGCTCCGAAACAAATATTTAAACGACGCGTTTCGAGTATTCTGTAATTGCTTTTAACCGGCGAGCAGCTAAAGTCAATTTCAATTATCTAATTCCTATCGTTTCAACGTAATTAATCACGAGTCTACCTCGCGAAACGTATCCTCGACTCTGTAATTCCGACACTTCGCGAGCAAATCTCGTTATTCCACGTTGAAAGTGCGCAACTGTTCAAATTAAATATTAAAGAACTTTTTACTAAAGAACATCTATTGACAATCATTAAAATTCACGATTAGAACCACGAGCTTTTCTGTTTTACAACTGTATTCTAGATTAAAATTGTCCAAATGAAATATCAAAGTTCTTTTTGTGGTAGAAGAACTAATTGACAATCGTTGAAATAACACGATTAGAATTACGATCGTTTGGAATTTTTCTATTTTACAACCGTTCAATATAAATATCAAAACTGTTTTTATGAGAAAATATCTATTAATTATCGTAAAAATTCATCATCATAATTATGACTAACCAAAGTTTTCCATTTTTTCTTTTTACGGATACTGGCGGATGCAAGTGATCGCCGATAGTTTTGTGAACCTTCATCGTAACCAGGGCAAAGTTATTATCCTGTCTGGTCGTAAATTCCTCCACGCCGATCATTACGCAGCGCTTGGCTCGGATTACTTTCAGAAAATGTCAACGTTGCACCGCCATCGCATCACGCTGCCGTAATTAATCGGCTCGCATATTCACCTAGACAATGGGCCGATTTAATAGCCGTGTTCCCGTCTGACGACGCGATGCTTCAAGATGACTTCGTTCTCGTACCGTAGTAAATCCTCAGTTACAAAGTTGTGAACAAAATATGTAGAGTGATTTGAAAGAGATACAGCCTTCGATTCTTTGCTACGGAAGAAAAATTTGTTTAAGTAGTAAAAGAAAATTGCGGTGGAAAGATGTCAATATTTTGTTCCCTGGATAGAAACGTTCTGAATATCTTTCAATAAACTTGCCTATACTAGTTTCAAATTTTTGTTTCTCGGAGACAGGAAGAAAATTACTGTGAATGGTAGAAAAATGTTGCGATACGAGGAAGACGACAGTAAACATTTTGAACTCTCAATAGAAACGTTTTATACACTTTTCGATAAAATTGCCCGTACCATTCGCGATAGAAAGACGATGGCATTTTCAACTATCGATACAAGCCTCCGCTATATTTTTCAATAAAGTTCCACATTCAAATCTCCAGCAGCCTTGTCATGCGATGCGGCAGGTCTCGTCATCCAACAATTTTCCAGTAAATTCCGTTCCAACAAGCTCTCCAATAAATCTAAAGTCTTCGAAAACGCGAACAAACGAATGCGCAAATAAGGAGGAATAACAAGGTACTTCAAAGAACGCGTCGTCGTCGCGCGAACACGTCTATCCGTCTCGTCGCGTAGGCGTCTCGAACGAGAACCGAAATTCGTCGACCAACGTCACGAGAGTCGTGTTCGATCCCCGCACGCTCGACCTCGTATCCCCAGTTTCGTGTTCCCGTTCCTCGCGTTGGATCGACGCGACATGGCGCATATTTGGGTTTCGTCATCGAGACTAGCACATCCAACCTGGAATCTCTTGGATTTAATTGCACCTGAGCGGGGAACTGCGAGCGTTGCAGATCGGTCCAGCAACGTGGCGTGCCATGGCTCACGAACTGCTGACTACCGGCGAACCGCCTTCCAGCAGCCGACCTTTTGCTTCTCAATAATTAATCCCAGCCCCACGGCTGCCCCGATTATCCCTCCATTCGAGCCGAAATCGATTCGTCGTTACGTAATCGTTGGAACGTGGCGCGACCGCAAAAATTCCACCGATGTCACGCCGGATTTATCGCCTGCCGGGAAATTAGTTTTCACTTTGCGGAGATTAAGGTCTTTGCGATGCCCGAGCTGGACTAAGTCGCTGGATTTCGCTATCGGCGCGGGATACCCCGTGCGTGAATCGGGACCTAGAACTTTATGATTTCGGGTCTAGATTGTTATACCGAGTAGATAAATGGGTTCCGTTCGAGATGCTGTGACTTCTCTCCTAATTGTTTGAAAGGTTAAACAATCGACAATTGGAAAGTAGCTAGCGTAGAAGAAGGAAACGGAAGTAAGGTTACGATAAATACGGTATCTATGAGCAGTACGAAACAACAATTAGAGAAAACTTACGAAGTTACATAATTTAATATCGATAAGCATCGATCGAGTGCTTTTCATTAAAACTTCCAAAATTTCCAAAATCTCAGCAAGTGGAATTAACCACTTTGGCCTGTGCAAGGCTCGTATAAGAGACTTAACTACAGCTTAAATGATTACTAAAAACTATAACTTTCACCGAGGTATAAAGTTTCTATCGCCAAACTATCCTTTTGCATATCATCCCTGTTTGATCAGCAGTTCGCAAACCTTATCCTTATCTTTAACGGATCATGCTCTGGCAAATATAATTCCGGCGTATTGCTATAGTTGCGCAACTACCTTCCATGTCTAATATTTAAACCAATTCTTTTCATTCTCCTGGTGTCCGAAAATACCGAAAGTTGGAGCAAAAAGGAGAAACAGGAAGCGCATAAATCGGTGCCGCGGATAACGGGCATTAAAATTAATCTCCGGTCGTTGATCCGCCTGGGAACTCGGAATCCGCTATTAGCAATATATCGTCGACGTCGTTATCGCGGCGCTGTTTGTCGACGAACGGATCGACCGCATGGCACGTTGTAAACGTCTTGGGCAAACAACGCAGCGCCAGGTAGAACCGGGACTCGTGGCAGACGGGGCACGTCACTCGGGGAGTTGGAACTTCCGGAAGCCCGGAGATCTGCAACTTTCCGTGGGGGGCTCCAAGACACGACTTCTGCCCGACTGCTCCGTTCAAACTGTCTGAGTTATGAGCTCGATTCGCGAATTCCGCCCCCTCCTTTCGCGAATAATTATTGCTCTGCAGCAAGGGCCACCACCCTCCGACAAACTTCGTGACGTAGGGAACGGTTATTGCTCGCGGGAAACACGTAAGTTTCCTCTGCGTGAATTTTCGAGGAAGAGCTGAAGAGCTGCTGTTGCGTCGAAGATTATTGTACTGGCATTTCATGGTTTTAGTGGAAATTTTGTAAGGTTTCAGCGAACACTTTAATGCTTCGGGTTCTTCGTTAGTCAAACGAAACTAATGTTACACTTTATCGTGTAGTGACTACCGTTTCACACTGTTGCAACGTGATTACTTGAAATCCTTTTACGTACTCTTGTAATTACTTTGGAAATTATAGACAGTAAACCGGATGATCGTGGTTGAAACTGGGCAAGAAAAATTCCACGATTCAAAATAAGCGAATAGAGCAAGTTTCTGCTGAAGAATTCGGTTCTTGGAAAAATAACTTGAAGATAGGTCAGATTTATATTTTATATTTCATTGCGTTGAGGATAGAACGAAGCTTTTTATGGCGAAGAGTCGTTTCATCGTTTCAACTCTCTTGAAACCGTAAAATCTTCCGCACGCTAATTGTACCAAGAACTGCGTCCACCCTGGAAAGTATTAAAAGACTAAAAATGCAAATGTTCTGCCAACTAATTCCGACGTTTCCTTTCCGTATTACAATGAAATCGTAAATATATCAATTTGTATCTGGCGTTGTTTCCTTGCATCGCGCGATGCTCTCTGCAGCAGAGCAAACAAATGAATATTTCATGGTTACCAACCGAAAGGAAGTGGTAGCGGTGAAAGAAGGATCGGTATAAGAGTTGGCCACAGCGGCGTACGTATAATTGATTTCAATCGAACGCCAAGGAAGGAATATCGAGCCAAAGAGTGCTCCATCGAACCGGATATAGAAAAGTTTGCGGTTCACCGGAGAGAGATCGGGTTAGGGGTTGAAGAAGAGCAAGAAAAAAAATTTGTTCCGGGCCAGGGACAGACAGATTGGCCGACTACTAGGACTGACTGGTTCCTCCGAGAAAGCCAAGCTTTTTCTACTTTTTCCCCCTTTTCTCGTCTAACAACTAACCGATCTTCGACAGGTCGAACGGATTACACGGACAAGTCCGACCCTACACGTCTATCCGAGCAATTTAAAAGTTTGTAATTCGCGGATACAAATGTTTCGTGTCGGCCGTGTCTGCTCGTGATCGCGGCTGAACTACCAAGTCGACGTATACCTACATACACTTCTGTCTGAAACGAACTTCATCGTCTGGCGCGGTCTTCTCGCGTGAATATAGAAAGGTTTGTTTCGTGCAAATGACGCGTCGCTTCCTATCGAATTTCGAGCCTATTTGGATATAGAATTTTAAGGTTTACAAAACTATTTTATAGGATTATTATTATTATTATGTGAATTTTGATATCAACATCGAAGAACTTGATGTTAAAAGATTTCATGGAATTTAAGAATATCTTCACCTTCGAATCGAAGCGTTTTATATTTCACTAAAAATATCTTCAAAGTCCATAAGTCCGGGCTAGAGAGAAAGAGAGAGTTCCTCTACGAAGGTATCATTGAAACCGGAGAGGCATCAACTACGCTCCATTCAAGAACGAAGCGTATTATTACGCGGTTACGATGTAAATCTCGATTAACACGTAAGGACCGATTCATTGAATCGGCGCGCAGCCCAACCATTGTTCGGCTAACGACGAGACACAACGGTGTGTGGTTCGTGCCCTTGCGACACCGGTCGTTTCTTTGTTTCAAAAACCGGTTGGTTTCTTGTTCGAGGTTGTGGCACGGCGCATCGTGGCGAATCATAAATGCAACCAGCATACGTCGAAATTAAAGGCATCAGGGAGGAACAGGCAGAAAGAAGAGGAACAACGGAGATAAGAATACGAAAGTTACTTTCCAACATCCACGTTGAAGTCCAAGTCGAAACAAGGAAATTTTCACGGTTCACTTGGCTTTCAAAGAATTCAGAAATTAAACCCTCCTCTTCATCCACCAACAGACATGTACTTTGAAAATTGCCATCGAAGTTCAAGACGAAATGGAAGGAAGAAAATTTTCATGATCGGCTCAACTTTCCTACAATTCAAAAATTAATCTTCGACCTTCCTTATCTTCTCGATCCACCACCGTGCGTATGCTTTCGTTCTTCAACTTTCTAATGCTCCATAGTATCGCAAACTATAAATCGCGCACCATCGGACACCGGCACTCAGCAAGAGTTTGCAATTTTCCACCAACCTCGATTCCCCGTCTAACACGAAACCCGGTGATCGGGACGTTCTTTCCCTTTTGCCGGTCGACGAGATCCAACGACGGGCGTCGGATACCGATCCGTTGCACGGCTAAAAAGTAATTCGTCCGGCGGCGGTTAGAGTCGTGGCCGGAACTCTTCTTGTGCCTCGTCCGCTTCTACACGGTGTTTACGATTTTTGCAGACGAGTCCCATCGTGGTGGCTCGTTGCACGCAGCTTTCACTGGTCCCAGGAGGTGTAAATAAGCAGTCGCCGTGATTGCGCTTGATTACAGGGAGTCTGGCTGCATTCGGTTGTCTTATTGCAGACCACTCGGTGCTTCGTATACATCGGTCGAGGCGTGAACCTTTGTCCAAATTTAATAATTCATATTTGCCAGCCGGCGTATCGTAACGACCGAACCAACCCGGATCGTTCCACTCTCTTGCGGAGGTAGAGAACACACGCGGGTGGAGAGGTGAAAAAAATAAGCACCCACCGAGAAAATGGGGGTATTACGATAAACATTAGCGGCTCCAAGGTATCTAGTAATTTCCGGCCCCTCGATGTTCCATGACCTGTCCCTTTCCCTCCCTCTCAATCTCTCTCTCTCTCTCTTTCTCTCTGTCGAGGCTGACACGATTCGAGAACCCCATCGATCGACGTATTTATCAGAGCGTTTCTCGAAATTCGCGTATTACCAACGATTCGAGGCATTCCCGCGGGAACGAAGCGCTTCAAAAATCCCTTTGATACGCGGCGGCTGCGGAAATTCCTCGCGGAAAAGTGGACTACGCGCGTACTGCCATCCCCGTAATCTCATTAGATTTATCGAATAGTTGGCGATTAACGATTTAACCCATTTATTCGATAAAGCTCGGACGCTTAACTTTGTTTAAATTTGTCTTGAAATCGGCCGACTATTCACGGTTCTGTGATCGGTGCGCGCAATCTATCAGAGTCAATTTGCCTATTCACCTCACCGATCACAGTCTACTTAAACCCTCGATCTGCCAATTAAAAAAAAACACCACGAACGCCGACCATCTATCTCGCAACCAATTGATCACATCTGTTCACGCTCCTCTTCCATTACAACCTCTCATTTTTCGAAACGGCCGATGCAGCCTCGATAAACCGCCAGCAATCACTGCTCGCCTAACCGGCGAGAGACTTCTCGCCTCTTCCGACGAGACTAAAACCGTCTTCTCCGTGATACCTGTAACGTCGACAAGCAACAATGTGTTGCAGATAAAAGGAAGAAGAGGAAAGAGAAAAGGAGCGGTTTGTAGTTACGCGAGCTGGAACGCGATCCTCCGCGCTTGTCAAAGTAGAATCAGCGCCGATAAGCGTGCAACATTAGTCGGCAGGCTCGTTTCACCGCGATGGACAGCTTGAGTTTTGCAGTTTTCCTATTTACAGCGTCGATTCCGTCACGGTCGTGGAGTTGCGCGATTTAAGACTTCAATTCGACGCACCCACGCCGTAGACGGTCTTATCGTCTAGTGCCCTAGAGTTTTGGTGGGCTCGCGCGCGACGCATGCTTTATCGCTGTGACATACTTCCGCTGGACACGGAAATCGATACCTTCTGCATGTGGGAAGACGAGATTGCTCCAGTTCCTTTCCCGATAGACTGGATATCGATCGGATGATCTTTGATGCAGTTTGATTTGGTTCGTAGGAATGGTCCGGAGATGTTTGCAACGGAACTGTGTAGTTGTTCAGCCGGAACGAGTTGAGCTTCGTAACAGTACTCTGGTGTATTCTGATAAAATGTATACCAAAGCGATTTAAAGTAAAATACATAATAGAAGGCAAAAAAGAAAGCAAACTCTCGTCGAAAATATATTTTACGAAAAATTGTTTAAACTTTTAAAATTATAACGTTTCTACGAAATATTAGACATAAATCTTGAATCGTGTAATGTCGATCCGTATGACTCCCAAGAACAAGAAAGCGATTCATAACGATATAAAAAACCTAAGCCTAACTCCAAAACGCATGCTGACAGAGAAATTAAGTGACAGAAAAAGTTGACGTCATAATTACCGATGGCTATAATACACGTACGAGGCATTCCATTAAATCCACAAAATTTCAATGAAAAATTACGAATTGGTCATTTTGACAGTGTTAAATTCATGATATGGGGTACGATCGTGAAACAGGTAAATCTCCTCTAAATGCTAACGAGGCACTCGAGCAGTATCAATATTTTACCGCAATAACTCGCACCAACGAACGAGGCTACGGTAAATCAGCTTTTCATTCAAATTACTCGTCGAACAAATTAAAAACCGAGGAATCCACAAGCAATTCAGCGCCGCAGGGAAGGTTCACCTATTCCTAGATAACTCGGCTAGAAGAGTCTTCCACCTCCTGCTGATCCAATTTCCATAAATCTATCCTCACGGTTATAACCACCCTGCATATTCAAACACCCTAGCCAAGCTATGCTCCCTTTGGTAAACAACCGAATATACGGATCCATTCGATAAATATCCGTTACTTTTCAGAGTCCCTTCGTCTCCTCGCGAGTCTCTACCTGGAACTCGATCGAACCGACAGTCAGGCAAAAAACCCGTGAAACGGCGTCGCTCTATTTCTAGAAGCCGATAGGCCGATAAAGTCGAACGAGTCTGTCGAAGAAAAAGCACGAAAACGATTCGCTGCCTGGCATAATGGATTCTACGGACGGTAATATCTCAGCCGACGGTGTAGCGAAACTTTCTGTTCCTCTTTTCGCTCTTTTTTTCTTCTCTCCTCGTTCCACTCTCTTTCTATCCCTACCCCTTGTTGAAACGGTTACTCGTTTCGCTGATACGATCGTTCCTACCTTTTTCGCTGTTTCTTCGTTGCACATGCTGCCACAAGACACAAGGAGCTGATCGGAAACCACCATACAGCAAGTGTAACGCCGCCTGGATGCTCCTTGCATTCCGCCATCACGCCGCGCGGTCCGCAAACGTAAAAAGCTCCTTTTAGCTGGTACGAGGATTCTGCGGTGGAATGGGAGATGGTTGCAAGGCGATTGGTCGATCGAGAGGGACACACGATATTTTCGGGCTTCTGACGTACGCGGGTGTATTCGGTTTCAACGCTGGCTCCTCGTTAAGGATATACCGGATGGCTCCAGGTAGATAACAGGTGAGTGTCGCTAAAAAGAGTAATAAGGAGATTCTGGAGCAGGTTTCGGTTAATGCGCCCCTTTGGCGCGGTCCGTGGGATGCTGTGATTAGTTGGGGAAAATATGTATAACGCTTTCGTTGGAAGAATGGAGATATTCTTTGATATATTGCTTTAGCATGATTATGGAAGTTTCGCGAATTTGACGCTTTAAAATACATGGATAAATATATTGAGAAAGCTGATGGTAATATTATAGAAAATTTTGGGTAATTTTAATTTTTGATCGAGAGATAATTTTTCTTAAAGGAATTATGCCTACAGATATTGCCCACTATATTTATGTATTTTAGTTTTGTTCTTTCACTTGCGCTTAAAGTTTCTTTTACGGATGCTGACATAGTCGATAGATTGAAACTCGGGGAGAAAGTACAAACACACGTATTACTTTCTGCAACGTTCTTGGAATTTACGATTTTCTTATCATCTGTGCGTAATAAATAAATTGATGAAACTAAGTCGCTTGTCTTTTACCATTCTAATTACCTGTCTGGTTGGTAAAATTGAGAACATCAGGAGAACAGAAACTAACGTTTCTGAATAATTGAACGGGAAAAGTTGTACGCATGACTGGTGGTAGTGCCGTCCTCATAGAGCTGCAGCAGCCTCGTCGTTCGATCCTAGGATGCGATCGTTCTCCCAATAATTCAACAGTCGGACAAGCGGTTGTGGAAGTCGCGAGCCGACATAACCAGCCGCCACGAAACTCGTCGAAATCGAGTCGAACGCGACGATTGAAAATTAAAACGTAATTACACGTGAAATCGTCGATTAACCAGTGTAAATAATTATCCAACAGTCAGATAAAATCGAATAGAACGAATTACGAGCGTTAGCGTTGCACGCGGCGACGATAGGGCAAAAGGAACAAAAAGCAAGAGAAGCGAGATGAAGCTTGGAAGCAAAAGCGAGGAGAAAAACCTATGGGAGTTGATCGTCGAAATTCGTTCCCGTTGAATTCCAGTTCCGGGATCGAATCATGGAATGGTACCTTGCAACGACGTGAGACAGAAAGAACGGTCTCGGTGCCCGATATCACTTAAGCTCGATTTATTTTACGATATCAAACGATATCTGCCGCGCGTTCCGCCTTGCGCTCCGGAATGTCAATAGCCGGCTTAATCGTTTTTTGCCCGACGTGGTCTGCACGAGAAAGCGGACTCTCTTTCTTCCTTTCTTTCTTTCCTCGTGCATCTTTTCCTCCGGGTGCCTGGTGGACATTGTACCAAGACTGATGCTTCCGAGAACATCCAGTGTCGTCGGTTATCATGGCCAGTCGTGCGTGACGTGGCTAACAGCCCCGCTAAAAGTCACGTTCCCCAACGTTTGACCTTGATAATGCAGGAATTTCATATCCACGATACGACCTATGACCCCTCCGCCCTTTTGTCAATGCCGCTGTGTCTTCCTCCTATCTTGCCCTTTGTTCTTTCCTTTGGTCGTGCCGAGACCCGCGCGGACCAACGTTCTTTGACAAATTTCGTAATTATACCTAGCGGCTAATGCATCGTCCTCGTTCGTTGATTAACTACCCTGGCAACCACGCTCGACTGGCCCGGTTGTTCTTCAAACGAATGAAGATACGAGTTTTTGCGACGATCACGGGCCTCCTTCTACTAATTTGGCCAAACCAATAAGGATGGGTGGTTCCTGGTAACTGACGCGCACCAGAGATATGGCAGAGACTGGCAGGTTGAATAGGAATGAGAATCGTGTAAGACATTCGTCCGTAAAATTCTACGAAGCGTAGATTCTCGAGCGATCTTCTTTAACAGCTTCCATCAGCCTCGATTACTTCCTACCAAGAGGAAATCTAACGCCAGATTATATTTGTTGAGAATTGTGGATCTTGATAGCCGAAATAATGTTACAGGAACACTAAATCTACACTTGGAATTAATATTAGAATAGTTATATATTTATTTTATGGACGATTTCTAAGATATTCATCGATACACGCTTGCGCGCGTCTCAGCACTTTCTTCCATACCCGACTGTTAACCGACTGAACAGTTTACGTTCATCTGTTTTCGAGACGCCACGCACACACATATCTCCACACACTGACACCCACACACAAGTATCCCTACTACGCGTTTAATCCAGTCCAGCACACAAAATTATACATATCTCAATAATATTTTCACTCAAAGATTTCAATTTCAATGAAACTTTCATGTCTGGTAAAATGTCCTTTAAAATTGCTTGATATTGCCAGTTTTGAAGCAAATAATAGAAAATATAATTAAGTAGGTAATTGTCTTAAGATACCACATTTTCATGAAAATGAACAAAAAGCAGAGAAATCGATAACACCGTGTTACGAGTTTCTACAATATTGTACACTGTGTCATTACACGAAGAAACTCTGAAGTAGCCACAGCGACGAGTCGAAGATACGTTGCCAAACCCTTCGCGAGGCACGTTCATTATGGCGCGTGAAATCAGACGTGCGCCGGGCAAAACAGCCGCGTTTAATCGATTCGCGAGTCGACGATGAGCGTCAGTTCTCCTTCCAAAACCATAGATCACGCCATTTACGCCGTTCCACCGATCAATTACGAGAAATTGCGCGGCATTGTAGCTTGGAACAACGAGCTGCCTACGAATCCCCGTTAAATCGCATTTACGTCGACCAGTTGGCCTCTTCTTGGTTTTATCTTCGCCTCGTATCGAGCTGTAGGCGATTCTTCTTCTACTTCATCGTGTTTCTCTCTTTCTTTCCAATAGAAACTTTCTTCTTATTTCGGAAGAGAGTTCCTCCCTTTTCTTCTTCGAGAGGAAGGCTTTTCTTCTTCTTCGAGAAGGTTTCTTCCTCTTCTTGTTCGAGAGGTAGGTTTTTCTTCTTCTTCTTCTTGGCTCCTCGAAGCGTGATCGTCGGCGCGCGGCTCGATCTTAATCTCCATAAACCGGCCGGGCGTAATTTCGGGCCAATTACCGTACGCGCGTAACATTTATCCCGAGGAAAGTACAGGGTGTGGTTAAAAAATCTGGCCGCAAACTGTTGGAGTAATTTTTGTCGCGAGAAGGTACTCGACACCGTGGTAAACGTCTAAATTTCACGACGCGTTGCGAACAACTCGTTAAAGATGACCCAGTTCTCCTGTTGATGAAAAACGTCCAACTTACTTTCAGTTCCAACGTGAGAGTTTCTATCTTCTTGTGTGCGTCATCTTTGAAGATAGATTTATTCGACTGGTGAAAAAAATATCAGCAAGCTACTCCGAAGCTTTCAGCATGAACAGAGTATCTTGCCTCGTCGGCGCGGCGGTCGCGTTCCTGCTTCACTGCCACTTGGGCATCACTGCAACTTTTATCTTACTTCCAACGACTAGCCTTCTCTTGGCGGCGCTTTCCTTCCTTTTTGAAATATACATTTCACACAGGCAATGATATATTCATAGGAATTCCATATTCCAAGAAGGACCACGTTGTGACACTTTTAATGATTCGGATCGTTGGATTGTAAATTTATTGTGTAATAAGTATGCGTTGTTTAACTTAGTTCCACAAAGGATCTTCGGTGGATTTGTAAATTTATCCAACAATGTATACATTTTTTCGGGCATCAAGTATTATACAATCTACTCGTTTAAAGTATTAGGTTATCGGAAAAGTGTCTTTCTTTCGCAAACGTGTATTTCACAACAGTGCACCTGAAACCAAGTCTGTGAAATGTCGTAATGTTTATCTCAACAGAACAAAATGGATCGTACGTAATTCGACAAAATAATACAAAACAAAAAACGTTGCGCGTCTATTATTTCCTCATAAAACGAAAGAAACTTTTCGGACAACCTGATATAACAAACTCTTGCCCAAATAATCTCTAAACCGAAGCCCCAAAGCTCGAAATCGATTTAATTGCGTAATACCTATTTACGTAACCGCGTGTATTGAACAAGAAAGTTCTCATTCCAATGCAACGAGATCAATCGCAATCAAGAGGAATAGACATGAGAAGACACCGAAAACATCGAACGAACATCGAAACACCGAGTTGTGCATATGCAAATGGTGCCGGCAGGCAAACACGCGAGGCTGGAACCGGCACGAAGAATTCAAGTCTTCGTTTCTCGACAAGTCGAGGAGTCGCCACGCGAACACGGTCGTCGCACCTTCGTTCGTTTCTGGCGAAACAAGCTAGACAACGGTGCTCCTTCGAAAACGACAAGACGCGAGGATGCAATGAAACGCGAGAGTCTCTGCCAATCAAACAACGGCGCGACAACAAGCGGCAGGAGTCGAGGTTGGCTTTCATATGCAAATCGCGGGTCCGCGCCAACACACGTTTCGCGAGCCTTTTCCCTGTCCCGAGCAGCCGGCTTCTCGCTTCCAGTGAAAAATGATCTCGCCGACAATCGATACGCTTCGCAGCTCGCCCCTCGCGCCGCTAACTTGTTCGCGCTCCTTCCTCTGCCCTCGCCTGGCCGTTTTCAGCGCGGCTGTCTTGCGAATCATTAACCCTTCCCCCCGTGATGAACAGCCTGGCCCAATTTGACGGCGAACAAGGCGAGTAGAGGTTAAAGTATGATCCGTTTCGTTCGATCAATCGATGGGATGGTAGTTGAATGATGGTAGTTGACTGATAGGGCTGTTGATAATTGTGGATTTTAATTGCCGAAATAAATGTAAAGGAACACTAAGGTTACACTTAGAATTCGTATTAAAATAGTTTAAGATTTATTTAATAAACGATCTCCAAGATCTTCGTTGATATGCATTTGCACGTGTCTCAGCACTTCCTTTGTCTCACCATCTTCCATGCCAGACTGCCAACGGAACAGTTACATTCATCTGTTTTTCGAGACACCGCTCACACACATACTTCCACACACTCATATTCATATACGTGTGTTACTACTACGCGGCTAATCTAGTCTAGCACACAAAATTATACATATCTCAATAAGGGCAGTGGATTAGACGATTTGGTCGGCGAATGAAGAAGGGTGGAACTCGTGGTGGTGCTGGCTAGCGAAGAGGAATGAATTGAAACTGCGTTTGTTTTAGCTGAACGATGACTGGATTAAGGATGACGACGACGAAAGGAGTTTCAAGCTGGAATGATTAGTTTGACTGCCACTGTGACTACATTATGTTGCATCGTACTTCAACGAATGCCTTGATCAATTCCCATTTCGAAGCACACTTTCAAAAACAATTAAGCGTTACGAGCAAATACGTTTCTTTGTAATAAACAAAAAGTAGGTCGTGAACGACACTTATAACAATCTTCAGTTCTCCGATTCGTGGAAATACGACGTGGAAATATCAATTATCTTTGCTACGAGCTTCGTGTCGATAGTTTTTCATAGAAATTGCCCTTCGATCGGAGATTAACACTTTGGCTACCACGTTGATCATATGTGACCAGTCACGGTTTCTCCTGTGACGCCACGGTGGTCATTGATGACCGGAGCGCTTAAACTTCTTAGAATTGTAAATATTGAATGAAAATTGACAGTTAGGGTATTTTAAATATAACCGATAAATAGAAGATACTTTGAAATAAAAAGTGCCCCACTGAACAATTAAACATTTTTATTAGATCAATAAAAAAAAAGAAAAAATGAGGAGGAATGTTGCATCTAACGGTGCACTGTGTTAGAACACTGTGGCGTCCTGAGCGTAACATGTGATTTCGGCGTGGCAGTCAAAGTGTTTTAACTTGAACGAATATCGAGTATGGTTTTTCAGACTGTGTACTTCGGTTAATAGTTTGCAATTAGAGTTGAAACTGGATTTAATTTGGCTGAATAACGACTGAGTGAATTAAACACAAAGCTAACGGGAGCTAGTTTCAAGGGATTATGCTAAGCTAGAGCATCGATTGATTTCAAATTAAACAAATATCGAGTACGATCATTACAATGGTGGTATCTCGGCGTATATTTGGCAATTAAAACTGGGGCAGGATTTGATTTTGTTGAACGCAGACCGGATTAAAAATGTAGGTTGAGGAAAGGAGTTTCAAAGATTGATTTCAGCTATGTCGAGTTAACCTGAACAAACATGGAATATAAACGTTGCCACAGGGAAACCTCCATTTAAATTCTACGATTAAAATTTCTATCTGGCATGTTGGTTATTCCGAAGGAGCGAATCGATCGTTGTAAGCGAAAGGCTCGTTGAAGCGGAAAAACGAAAGGGGAGGTATTAATTAGTAAAAATATTTAGTCGACGCGTGACGCCTGAGCAAATGTTGGGTCGATTAATCGAAAAGCTCGCTATTTATCGGATGGGATTTCGGATAAATCGTCAGGAGAAAATTATCGCGTCGCCACGCGGCCACCGATAAATAAACTCGCGCCCGGTAATTAATTACAGCCGAAAATCTGCACGCGCGTCTCGTAATTGCGACCTTTTCACTTTCTCACCGCGATTGTTCCAAGTCGCGCCCTATTAACGTGATCTCTCGTTGATCGTTTCGTCGCCATGTTGCGAGATGATTAAAACGTCACCTTGTCTATACGAGTTATATTTCATTGGAAACGTCATTTCTGCCAATATTTGGTGTCCAATCACGAACATGTTTCTGTACTTCATTTCTCGTTGACCGAGTTCACCTTTGAAATCTCTAATTTATGAATTAGATAAAAGAGATATATCGAATGAATTGATAAATCTATATGCTCAAAATTCCCAAATAACCGTAGTGTAACGACGAAGAATAAAGTACTTTAAAAGTTCAATGAACACTTCACGAACCTACTAGCAGATTCGCGATGAACCATCTTTTTCTTCTCGTTTTATTTCACCCAAGTACTTCCTCCAACAATGGTACTTCTACTTACTTCTTCACGATTTAATATTCTTTTAAGCTACCCCTCTCTTCAACCGAAAACTTTTTTACCATCCACGAACCACTCATTCTCCGTTGAACCACGCCGTTTTGCCCTGTCCATCCACCTACTCCCTATGCCTTACAAAAATATAAGCGCTAATTTCATGACGATCGATCGACGACACGTCGTTTCTTACGTTGATCAATGGATCGTGACTAATTCGTGCTCGATTTACGCGCGCTGTTTAACTTCTGCTTGGCCCTTCTTCCTATACGAGTGTCTACTTTCTTCCAGTTGGTGCACGAACGACTAGGAAGAAAGTGAAGAGGCAAGAAAAGCAGGTTGGACGGGGAATGAGAGAAAAAAGGGGGACGGCGAATACACGAGAGACGAAGAACAAGCAGAGAGGAAAATCAATAAAGTCGAAAGGCGAAGTCTTCTTCCTCTTTCCTTTTCCATCCTCTTCTTCTTTCCCTCTGTATCTTTCTCCGTCTAGCCATGATCTCTCGGTACTCAGAACACCGACGTAGCATATTAATCTAAACTAAATCGTTTCGTGCTGCCGATCCTATGCTGCCAGCCACGACAGCCACACGAATTTCACGGAAACACGAACGGCCTGTTAGACCAGGCTGATTATAATTCTGGAGGCAAATACGTCTGTGGCTTATTAATGGGAGGCAATCTTTCTTAAGGTGCTTCGTTCATCGGCAGGAAATTTCTATAATTATTTTAGTCCCGGAGCTCGGAGCTCATTAGGTCGGCAGAGGGTCGTGTTGCTCCTCCTTCGCCTCTTCTTCATCTCCTTCCTCTGCTCTTCCCCTTTGCACGTCCCTTCTTGTGTCTCTTCATGGTCCATCTTCGTTTCTACCTGCCCCATCGTCCCACCTTTCTAACCACCGACCGGAGCACACTAACGTTCTCATTCTTCTTTTGCTCGTAAACTAACGCCCGCCCATTTTTTCTTCTTCCCCTCGATCTCTTGTCTTCTTTCTCTTCTAGTACTTCTTCTTCTTCTTCTGCTTCTTGCTCTTCTTCTATGGACAAGCCGCCTTGCCCTTGTCCTTGTCGATGATCCACGTGTTCTCTTTTTGTCAGCCGAACCGACCAACGAAACATCTGCATCGTATATCTTCCGCACGCATCTCTCGGCTCTACCACTTCGGTAATTATCGTTCGGCACCTGTTGGCGGAAATATTGTCCGCCACCAAGCAACGCCTCGTTGTTTTTCCAATTCTCTGCTTGCGATGGAATTTTCGAATAATGTATAGTGAGCCAGCGATACACTTACGATTAGATAATAGCTCCGAATGTGGAAAAATAATTAGGATTTTTCTAGGATTCAACACAGGGAAGAGTGGAAAAAAGAAGTTTCTATTTCTTGGATAGAAACTATAATTTTCGGTTGCATATCGAACACGATAAATTCGAAAGTCTTTATTTATATTTCATGTTTTATCTATTGTTCTCGTTTGAGTTTCGTGTGTTTGTATTTAAGACATTATCTAGGTATGATTAGGCTGGTTAATGTACACTATGTTATCCGCGACAGTAATCTCTATTCGACGTATAAGTTTAAAACTATGGAAGACTAGTCTATAGCCTACAACCTGTAACTTGTCTATTTACTAATAGTAGGTTGTCCCAAAAGTTTCTTTCGTTTTATAAGGAAATAATGGATATACAACATTGTTTGTTTCATATTGTTTTATTGAATTACGTATAATCGTAATAATAGAAGTAGAATAAAATGGATCGTACAAAATTCAATAAAATAATATAAAACTGTAGCGGCACATGAGCGAAGAAAAAACCAACAGAAAATTCCCATATTATTGTACTTTTGAACACTAACGATTGTTTTGGTTTACAAGGTCTAAAGATAAACGAACTCTGGACAGATTGTTATTGCCGTTATTTGTAAACTTCAACCACAGTTACATAAGAACTTTTTACTTTTTGTGCTAAAATATAAATGTAAGAACGTGGACAGTTGAATTGTTATCTTTTCTACGATCGGCATACGAGTATTGAGCAAGATACGATTATAACTGGCGTACACTATCTCTTGTATTTATACGAATTTTAATACACTGACTGTTACAAATTCATTCACTCGTTTCTTATCAAAAAAACCTACACGTTGAATCCACCTCAAAACGAAAAAGGGCTACACATGTACTATTTCCTTATGAAATGAAAGAAACTTTTGGGACAACCTAATATTAGTGAATTATGTATAATCATAATAATAGAAATAAAACAAAATGGATCGTATATAACTGAATAAAATAATATAAAACAAAATATGTTGTGCATCCATTATTTCCTTCTAAAACGGAAGAAATTTTTGGGACAACTTAATATTAGTGAATTATGTATAATCATAATAATAGAAATAAAACAAAATGGATCGTATATAACTGAATAAAATAATATAAAACAAAAAATGTTGTGCATCCATTATTTCCATCTAAAACGAAAGAAACTTTCGAGACAACGTAATATTCTTAGTCAATAAATTATTCGGCAGAACAAATCCTATACAACACGCTCTTTTCATCAATTATAATCTTCGAATTTTACTGCGACCACTCAGTAGCACAAAAGCAACACAGTGATAAATTTCTCGACTCGTGGCAAAGAATTGTTAAGAAGAATAAAATTGTACATTGACCGATAGGAAGAGAAATAAATTTTGAATCGAGTTATCATTGCATCGGCCTGTATTTCTTCTCGGATAGATACTTTCGAACCGAATGCAGAAAACAGCTTGCCTACGTAGAATCGATCACGCGGAACGCGATTTATCAACACGGGGCGAAAATTTCCGCGCGTTGCAAAGGTGCGCCGGCACAATTTCGCGGCGCGATAACGATCGTGATTGATGCGACGCGCCGCAACGCGCAGAGAGCGAGAAAGTTGCGAAAGTACGGTGGAACGTGGCTCGACGGAAACGCAAATTCGTGTTTCCGTCTAACGACTGCAATTTATTGTGTCGCCCCCTCCCCGTGTCCTCTTGAAATCGGGATCGCGCTGTTTACCGCGATTTTCCGCTTTAACTGGTCGTAAGTAGTCGTAAAATCCGTGAAAAGGCAAGCCGAGAAGCAATGAAAATTTATGTAATCGGCGATTTTCTACGTCAAACGGATTTCTTCCTAAGCTTTCCCGTTTAACGTAACGATACCTAACAAAACGACGCAAAAAGCTTCTAAAAGGAATCATTGACAAACTCCCGACAACTATGCGTAAAAAGAATTCACCCGCTCGAGAAACGTAAGACGAGTATCTACAGACCAAAGGTAAGAAGCGTTAAGTGTCTCGTAAAAATGCACCGGTTAAAAACGACAGACAAGCCTGTATAAAATAATAAGTGTTTCTCAAGCAGACTTTCCTGGACTTGTCGTTGTAGCGATGGAAAAATTCTACGCCTTACTTCAAACATCTCTTTCAGCATAATTTTTCAAACATTCTCAAGGAGAAAAAGAAAGAAAGAAAGAAAGAGAAAGAGAGAGACAGGAAAGGTGAAAAGATCCAAGAGAAAAAATAATACTTTTTGTCTTAATCTTCATTCAGTCTTAATTACTCGAAATATCGTTCATCCGAGGCGCAGATGGTTCGAATTCTCTGGTCCGCTGAAATTCACGTCACGAAGAACTTAAAGTGCGAATTAAACTTCACTGACATCGAATTAGGGACGTAGAACGGGTAACGCTATCCGAACCAGCTAGTTTCTATGCGAAACGAGGGCTCGCAAGTCCCAACACGAATAACGCGGTCCTCCGCGTGCTACACGCGCGCGAACACGCTATGCACAGGCGATTCCCTGCGCATCAACCGCCCGCAATTCGTTGCACGTTGATTGCGAATTTGAATCTTCTTCGTCACCCTTTGATGTTGTCCTCCCGCCCCCTCGACAACATCGTGCGCTGTGTTATTATCGATTTCGATGGCGATTCGCTGAACGGTCCCGCTCACGGTACACTGTGAAATCGTCGCTCTTTTCGGACGCTAATTAACAATCGTTTGCCGTCCCTTGTGACTCGTCGCACGAAACTGAATGTATATAAGTCGGCGAGCCCTCGTCGACGATTCGATAACAGCCGGAGGTCGAAGTGGAGAGGTTTCGTATTATTGTTGTAACACGAATGAATTCGGTCTCGATTTTGCGACGCATCAACTCGGAGTATGTTTACGTAGAGATTCATGTTGCCTGTTCGCTAGGAGTACGATATTTTTTTTGGAATATTGCTTCGAAATACGGAATTATCAATTACACAATCGTTTAAAAATATTTAAATTATCTATTTTTATTTTAAGTTGAATTGATATTTCTTGGATATCGAGGGTGTCTAATAATAAATTGTTTAAGTACATGTTAGTTATTATTTAAAACAGCTTAGAATAGCTATATTTTGAATTGCAACATTAAATGATATTAAACAGTGTACTCTTATCGAGCTGTTATGACAATTCCATCGAAGTAAATCATTTTTACGGCAAATTTTTTCAAATATCGATGTAACGAAACTATTATATTTTTATGAATATAATCTACGTGTAAATATAGGCTTTAAATATCCTAACAAATAAAAATATCCCTCTACTCTGAACATTTTGTATATTTTTATACACATTGTATGTTGTGTTGCGCGTTTAAAAATGTTCACATAAATACGAAAGTATTCTAGCGACGAAATAATAACTAATGGAAATGAAGTTCTCAAATGGCAGTAGAATTTAATTTTCCGGAAGATTAAAGAAAGTATCCCAGCATTATTAAAAACACAACTTTCTTTCGGTTCAATGCTACCTTCCGGTTCTTTCCCGTAAATCTGGATTTGCGAGGCACATCGTTCCACGAGGTCTCTAACTTCCGCGGCGAGTATAAATGAGTAAATAAAAATGTCCACGCGGTTTTCAGAAAGTACCGGAACCGTCTTCATTCGAACGAGCAAGGTAAAACCTGTTTCGCCATTCCGGCGACCAGATTACCGACCGTATAAAATACGCGAGCAACGTTTAGGAAGTTGCCGAGGATTCAGTTCCAAGCTCTAATCACAATTACGCGAAACAAATTCCGCTCATCTTCATCCACAGCCCCTATCTCTTCAACCCGCTTATATCTACTCTCATTTACTTTATTACGGATGCAACTTCGCTCATCTAAAGTTCGTATTCGCAGAAAACGCTATAAGTTGCCGGCTATCTACCAAGTCGCTTTCCATCCATGGAAATCGTTCGGATTCTCAAGTAAATCGAGCATGCTGGTAAAACTTTTTTAAAAACTTTACTCGACAAAGCGAACCCACCTAAATTCTCTATATAATCCACCACAATAATCATTCTTCGTTAGCGCAAAAGTGTCCGTCCACAGTTGGTTCTTTCGTTTCGAAAAGAAGGTTCGCCAGTCGGCTCGTAGTGCATAATTAAAGAGCCGAGTACGAAAGAGAGAGGGATGTCACGAGTTTTCCATTGTCCAGCGGCAAACATTTCCCCTTCCCATCGGTTACTGACATTCGTAAGCCGGATTTAAGCAGATGTACGTACACCTAACCTAGCGGGCTACTGGCTTGGATCCTGCATACTAAACGATGATCCTTTGAACAATCAATGATCCGAGACTCACGCTCACGGAACACGTTGGGCTCGTTACGGCACGCGTGCACATCAGGATCGATCCTCCGTGCCTGGCGCATGCTCGTGGCCATAGCTCGACGGCTCGTACGAGACGAAAACGATCTGTCGGTTCCTCCACGTTTCCACGGTGGTCGGGGCAACGAGAGACAGAAGGTCGAGTGTCTCTCGGACTCGGTGGAAAAAGTAATTTGCAAATTCCACGGAACGTACGCGCGCAGCCGCCTTATGAATATCCGTTCCGGAGAAGTGGCGCGGCGTCCGGCCGTAATTTGTCAGCGTTGACAGCGGTTCCTCCGCGATAACGAAAAAAGAAGAGAACAGACGAGAACCGAGCAAAGAGCCGAGAAAGGGATCTCGTATAAAACGAGATCGAGCCACGGTGATGGTCCATGAAGAGAAATCGAGAAGAAGAGAAGAGAGAGAGTGTGTGTGTGAGAGCGAGAGAGAGAGAGAGAAAGAGAGAGAGCAAGCTTACAGCGCGCCTCATTAAATAACCCCTAGCTCCTCTTCTAATGATTAGACGTCGCCATGGACCAGGCCGAGCGATAAATTTACAAACCGTCGTAGGACCAATGAAAAGTCCGGCTTTACGAGCAACCCTTGGTGACCATTGTGCGGTAAACTCGCTTCGTTCGCCGCTTCACGAACGATATTCGCCGGGCTTTTTATGTTTCTTTACTTTTGCGACCAGGTCAGAGGTACGGGGACACACTTGGCGGGTTAATTAGTTCTATCTTTGCAATTTTCACTGGGTCCACACTCGTCTCTTCCGAGAAACAACTTCGAAATTATCGCGGAAGATCACAAAGGGAATGTGTATGTACAAAATTTCTAGCAGCGGCAAGCGTACATGTGTACTTGTATTAATAACAGAAAATAAGCGCAACAGAAAAAATGCTAATTTTCCAGCGAAATCCGGTGCCGTTCTCATTAAACCTTGCCGCGTACCGTCATCAGCGTGGCGAAACGTGACGCGTCCCATCAAAACTTATCGTGGAAAATAGTCAGGATGGTAAGAGGGTAACCAGCGGCGAAAAATCAGCGCGATAATACGCTGCGTGTTGTGTAGCATTGCGGTAAAACTTCTCGACCAATATATAGCTTGTATTAAACCTGCTAGAAGAACTTAACCAACGCTTCAATACGCTTATCATCTTCTATTGGCGCGTGCAAGAGTTAATAGACACACGCGTTCTCGCAATTAGCGTGAAACAGAGGATGGAAGGGAACGTACAATGAATTTACACGACCGGGGGCCAGTGGAACGCATAGTTCGGATTATTACGATCGCCTGGACGGCCTTTGTTCCGTGAATTCAACGTAGAGTCCTGTGTGCCCAAGCTGGACCAAGGCCGAGCGACCGGAGATTTCTGCCAAGACAATTAGTCAGTTAATCTAGTTTCGCGAATCTGTAACTAACGAGTCCCGATTCGTGCCCCTTTCCTCTCCATCTCTCTCCATCTCTATTTCTCTGCTCTTCTGACCGCTTCGCGCTTACCCTGTGGCCTGCCGCCTCTTCCGGCACGTGTGTGCCCTCGCCATTCGCGCGTAATTGCGCCGGAGTAATTGTTGTTTTGCCGACATTAATTATACGCGTAGGCTAATAGCTACGATTTTTTTTTAGAACGAGCTGGTGTCGTGTTAATAGACGTCGTAGGTAGACGATCCGGGGTTTTCGTGTGTTATTAGCAAGAAATTATATTGCATGCGTCATTAGACAGGACAGTTATGACTACAGAATGTAGAATGTAAGAAATTGAAATTCTAGAAATATCGTTAATGATGGTACGTGTTTATGAATTGATGGGAAATCTAAAAACGTAAAAGTACGCTGTATAATGCGTGAAAATATGTATATAAAATATTCAAAGTATAATGTCTACCAAAAGCATTCTCATATACCGTTATTCATAATCAAAATCAAATTTTTCTAGTCGTATGAAGGTATGTATTATTAAATAATGTAAAATTTAACATATTTAAATTTCATTAATTACAACGATAAATATACTTTCTGTGGCCACTGTAGAAAAATGTATAAATATCCTTCTAATAATCAATTTCTACAAAATTAAAAAGATTAGAAAGGATTTCACCTGAAAGATCTCCCCCTGAATTATACTCGCAAGTCGATAGCAACACCCATAAGAAACAAAGGCGAGGAGAGATCCAGGTATCGGCCTATCTCGTATTCGACGCGACGATTAATTTGCTAATCTGGATCAGGAGATGACATGGCCCGGAGTTCCGGCGATCTCTGCCGCAACTTTACGGCGAATAGTATCGGTTGTGGTTATACTAATCTTGACTGTGTGCTTGCTTGCTAGCGAGGCAACGATCCGTGAAGCATCGATACGAGATCGAGGGGCGTAGTTATTGGCCGCGTCTTATCAGCGAATATTAAGAAGAGCGTTGTGAACGACTACTTGAACGTTCGTACGAGTGCACTCGATTACATAAATTGCAGGTCGATTTATGAGAGAAGCGTCGGCAGCCCGGGGTCTGTCGGTTAATAACCTGATTCCCAGGATTTACGATACGCTTTCTAATCGAAATTTATGGCGGGAATATGGTAATCGATAAGAAACTATGCTAATAAATAGCACGACCGCGGCTCCGGCCGTAATTCGGAACCCTGGTCACCTGACCGACGCACATCGCCGGCCGCCTCGTTTAAATTATTTCAGCAGCAGCCACCAGTTTTCCAAACCAGCCCATCCATACTTTTTCGCCACTCGTTATTTATCCCTTCATCCATCCCTGATATTTAAGGTCGAAGTTCGTGTGCTTTTATTGCATTAACATATACATATCCATATCGATTTATTTAATCAGTGATGTGTCTTCCATTAGCCTTTATTGCTTCTCCCAGTGGGATGACTTTTCAGGAGATTTCAGTCTTTCCTTTAGAGAATTTTTGTGGCTTGATATAGTCATCTCTCATCGAAGTATTGCTCGACTGTAAATTGGAAAATTTTTGGTATTGAAACGCCGATGGTATTGAAAGCTGGGACTATTGGCGGAAGTAAATGAAGGACGTTGCATTTCACGGCAATGTGGAACAATGGAGCGTCTATACGACGATATCAGTGTAATTAGACGCAAACTAGTTACGGTAACCGCGATTGTTCGACGATGCAGAGACACGATTCACCCGGAGGAACGGGTAACTTCGACGTCTGGACGATTAGCTTCCGCTTGGGAACCGCCTTCTCGCCAGGCTAAATAATTCCGCAGGCACATTCGGTGTACCGATACGTTTGGATATAGTGAATTTTAAACAAAAATTATCCTTCTATTGCTTTATGTTACGGTGTCCTACTGTTTTTGGTACGAAATGTCTCATAGAATATCAGTTCTACATCCACGACATTTCTATTTCACTTGCACGTTATTCAACAAACTCCGAATCCCCTCTGAGGTTCCTCAAGGAAATTTATAGCCGGGATATATCCTTCTTCCTTACTCGACTAACACGCATTAAATCTCATCCGAGAAAACCACTAAGCTTCGAGTCATCGTCGGAGGCTGATCCAACAGGACAGAAATCCAGTTAACGGCTAGGAATAGCACGGAACGTTAGCAGGGCCGTGTCTGAAACCAACCCTCGGGCGATGTATTAAGAATGCACGTGAATGACGTGAAACGAATTCCTATGCAAAGCGACAAGAGAAAGAGGAAGAGGGAGAAAGAGAGAAAGACAGAGATGGTGGGAAGGAGGGAGCGAGGAAGAGAGAGAGAGAGAGCGAGAGAGACAACGAAAAGAGCCGACTGGCTTGGTCCTGCGTCTAACTAGCAGCTCGCATCATTAACGGGTCTTGTTTGTTTTACAGCGTAGAAAGGACACGCCCACTTCCTCGTCATTCTCTTCAGATCCTTCGTAGCCAAGCTTCGAGCGGTGCCCTCCCTTAATCTCCCCGACTCTGTCTACACGGTGTGTCGTTTGCTTCGAGCCGCTTCAATTTCAACTCTAGAAACCCTTCCGGTTGCAACCTCGCCTCTTTGGACAGTGGTCGCTTTGAGGCTTCGCTGTGATTTTTGCGTAGACGCGCTCCTGCGAGTATTTGATCTGCACTGTCGTTTGCAGTAAACGCGTTAAGAATTAGATACGTAGAATTAGAAATATTATATTTCTCGTTGAGTTTCAAAATTTTCGTAAACGATGTATAAATTTCAGAGTAGGGATTTCCTGAAAGAAGAAAAGAAAAAATACTGTGTGCATAAATTAGCTAACCCCTCATAATCCGTTGATTATTCGGCGCAAATATTTACTGGACATTGTTCAAACGATATTCATCTGCATTCTAATTAGAAACGGTTTATCCGCCGCGTCATAAATTATTCATCCACGTGGAAAGTCACGAAACGTCACGCAATCTGCATGCAATTTTTCATGGCACAAAGTGGCCGGTCAACCGGCGAATATTTTATTTTATTTGCTTTTTCCCATGAACCGTGTACGCACCAGACAGAGAGAGAGAGAGAGAGAGAGAGAGAGAGAGAGAGGAAGGGACGGCGCTCGTTATCCCGTTGACGAGGCGACCGTCACCTTTTGCCCGGACCAAAAAGCTTCCACTCTATTTTCTCTCCCTTGTCGTTCAGCATCGTTCTCGTTGCCGGTTGAACGATAGAGGACACCCTGTATACACGGCCACGATGGACCACTCTCGCTCTCGTTCCACCCCACGGTGCGTATATACATATTCATGGTGTCATTAGCGCCCCGTGAAACATGCTATTGGTAAACGTTTCTGCTGCTCTCTTCTCATAGATGATTGCGGCACGCATCGGCCCGGCATTGCCTTCTTATAAATTATTGTCGGCTCGTTTCGCGGAACGTCAATGCCGCCCTCCATGACAAAGTGGTCAGCCTCGTAAAGCTTGCGAGACTCGCGGCCATAACACGAGCCGCACGTTCTTCTACCACGAGATATCGATGTGGAACTGTAGCGACTGGGATCCGTAGATCGTAATCGTCGATCGATCTTCCCCTTAACGCCCGGTTACTCGAGTAACCAAGAAAGCTGTCGGTTCGACAGTCTCTGGGGGCCCTTTCGCTGAGACCGCGATTTATTAGCCGTATTTAATAATCAACAATAGCGTGGCGGCTGGTAATAAAAACAGCCGCTCGGAAAGCCCGTGGCTTGCCAGCCAATAAGAGAAGCTTGTCCACCTTTATCACGGTCGGTTTATCGTTTTCATCGCTTCCCTTTTTTCTCTCCCTCTCTGGTTTCTTTCTCTCTTTTCTTCGTTTCCCCGTCCGTTCTGGCTTTATTGATATTTTAGGTGTGCCGCGTCGAATATTCGAGCGAAAGAACTAGAGTGGCCGTAACACGAGGCAAGGAAAACAGCGGAATTCGTAAATATTATGGAACTTATTCGGGGATAATCTTGTCTGGATGGTTCAGTAATTAACCCGTTTTTTAGTCGACCGGTAATAAGCATTTTTCGGTTTACCATGTTCGCTGCGTATAATTGGTTTTTATCACGGCCCGTGTATTTCGTCCATGTGCTGTTTTGCCCGACTATTTTTAACACTGTGCAACCGATCGACTATATATCCGCGTATCTCGTGTTCCGTTTCGTTTATTAATTCGTTATATTGCGAGTGGAGCGCTCGATACGTCATTATGCTCCGTTTTTCCATCCGGATTTCAATTTGTTGCCGCCATTTTTCTTCGGTCCGATCGACCTGCTATTCGTGACGGGATACGACAAGGAAATCATGGCGACCGCGATATCCATTCTTCTCTTCTACCTGCGTATTATTTATTAACGATGCCGCTTTATTAATTGCGCGAGGATTGAACCTGGCAGTTTACTGATACGAACCGTATCGATTGAACGCCGAGCAGATTGCAGCTCGAACCTATCCTTCTTCCTACAATTTTACACGTTCAATCGAGAAACGACATTTTTATTAAACTACATTCTTCCTTGTACCGATTTTATCGAGTGAATTTAGAATATTCAAACAACTTGCTGTATAATCTACACTCACGTTATATAGAGAAAATGATTGGAAGTTTTATTTAAATTAGCAAATAAATTCCAAACTGTAGAATATAACAAGATACAATAGTTAGAATTGCAAAGATACTTTCAGAGATGTGCGCGGTGTGCGGCAGTGGTCAAGTAGTGACTAGGAATGATTTCGGAGAAAGTGAACACTAGTGACCACTGACAGACCACAGAGTGACGCTGTCCATAACAGGTACTCGGTCAAGAGACAGTTTGTAGTTTAAAGGTCAGCTTCAGGCAATTGGTCATTCGAGAAAATTGCAGAAAATCGGATGCGTTTTAATTGGATTATAGTATATTAGTGTATCATGTAATAGGAACTCTTTGTCGACAAGCTTTGTAATTTAAGATAAAGAAGACTGTGCTAAATGTTCAAATTTTTGAAGAATTTCCTTGGAATCTGCGATTATCTTTCTCGCCTTCTTGTTATAAATGAACTTAAGGTTGCAAATAATTCGTTTCTTTGGAAATTTATCACGTTTCACGCGTTCATATAGAAACAGATAAAAAGTGAAATTAGCCAATTTGATTTCTGAGAATTTTACACGCTCACGTTACACATATTCACTGGATACCTAAAAATAAAAAATTCTTAAAAGAAAAAATTTACGACCGTTACTTAATCTCTTAAATAATTTCAGAGTTGCAATTTATTAAAGAAATTCTTTTCCCTTAGATTTTATCCTCGCTTCCAACGATACTGTATGTCGATTCACTCGAACCTCCAAGTCGACTCGATCGCAGAATTACGTGGCAATCAGACATCTCCGACGCGACAGATCATTCGAACCTGGCTAAAGGAACGGAACGATAGAATCCTAATTGGCAATAAATAACACGGTATGCGCGTAACATGCCGAGATCGGTAATAACGATCGGTGGCCGTGACGATCGATGCCGATGTTCTATTTAGTTGGCGGAGAATTAATTACGCCGGCGAATCTGCCAGGATTTAGAATCGAATTACGTAAATGCAATTACACGACGATGCGCAACGGAGCGCGATTCAAGGTAATTCGTACTCGCTCTCATCTTTTATTTACTTTTTTCTCTCGTCTAGTTCCACCATCGCCACCCAACGCCGCCCTGTGTCACAACGGCATTAAATGAAACTCCTGGCGAACACTTACTGCGCTCAGTTTACGATTAAACTCCGTCATTGTCGCCACTCTACCTGATATCCAACTTCATTAAAACGAAATTGTAGGTTCTGCGTTTATTAAGTTTTCCTCTCAACGCGATTTATCGTGTAAATGTATGAAAATTCGTAGTCTTTGATTAATAACATTCTTTGTGACCAAAAGCAATCTAGAAGCTCGATTGTTTCTTATCGATACCTATTACGCTTTACAAATATCCCATTAGATCCAATTAGAAAACGATGTTCGTATGAAAGCCAATATCCACCGCATCGTACAATGATCTTGTCTCTTAATCGGCTTAGTACCGTGGAGCCGGTATTTTAAAAATCTTAATCATACGATACTTCCAGGCTGTCGTATCCCGTTGATTTACGAGTCAATTAATCGTTCGTACGCAAACAAACTCACCGATGATGGTATTAAATCGTCCGAATGGTACAGCCCGAAATCCATCGCTTAACAAATCATTCAGATATTTCTGTTAAATCTACAAGCTGATATTCTTTTTATTCTAGCAGTTAACAGATACTCAAATCAACAACTAAGATAAATGTTAAAGGAAATATATGAAAAAATGATATATATGATACTATGTGGTAAATCAAAAAGAAGCTTCACGATACAGTTGGCGATGACACGCGATTACTGACAAGCGGATCTAAAGGAGGGGGGGGGGGAAAGAAGACAGGACAAGAAACAGGCGGAAGTTGAAAAAGAGTAAGGTGCAACGCGAGTCTTAACGGAGTTTCTCGTCTAAGAGAATTAAATGTACTCTCCGAAGCGTCAAGATCGATCGTTATGATTAGTCGACATTAATCATCCCTGATATGAAAAGGAACAATGGCTAACGAGGTCGTGAGGGGCGAAGTCACGTTGCTAATTACGCCAGAAAGGGATTCCAGGAAGAACAATGCTCGCGCCGTGAGATTTCTTATTGTTTCGGCCGTTTTATGAGCAGCTTTTTAGCGTGTGCACTTCGTTACGATCGACTTACACCGGAACGAAGTTACGTGGCTTATCGTGAAACGAGATGGCAGTGTTAATAGGGCTTAATAAATTTAACGAATCACCACTGGGAAAAAGACTAATGATTTTAGGATTGTTGCAAATTCAACGGGAATCACGTGATCCACTCGCTATTTTCGAGCTCGTTTGGAATCTTTCATGCGCGTGACACGTACTAACGACACTCACCATCTGCAAGAAAAGATACTCATTGAATTTGAAATTGTTCGAACGACATCAAGTTCCTTCTAGGTGTGCAAGAGATTGCCAAGACATACTGCTGAATAGCACTTATGACACTACCTAACTTCCCCTATCTTCCTGCGACATACACCTCAAAAGAGCTTAAAAATCGTGTGCTGAAACAGTTTTAAGTCGATGGGAAAGGAAAAGACTATAGAGTACGAAAAACTCGACAACCTTCCCCTCGTGCAATAAATATACATCCCTCGTACTAATTAACGTTCCTGTTCACTCCATTTCGTTGATCGATTATCTGAAAACCTCTTTGCCTGGAGTTGGTCCCGACCGCTCGTTACCACGGATAATCGAACCAGCGAGAGTTGGTTCGCGTCTTAAACACGCGTCTACGCGCGTCTCTAACGGCGCCGCTAAAAAATGGTCGACAGGATAAAAACGGGAGTGAAGAGATAGGGAGAAGGGCGAAGGTAAGAAGCCGTTCGATCTTGTTCGAGCGGCTACGTGCCCGGTTAGAGAATCAGCGTGTGCTTGTTGCGTACACGGGTCTCCGAGCAAAAATCAAGTCAGTTTAGAACACTTACTCTGCCATTAATGCCGTCATCTGCGCCGGTTCGGCCATTAATCGCGGCAAGAGCAGAATGCTTGGCTCTTACGTGCCGGTTAAACCGTGGCAACGGATCGCCTCGTGGCTCATCTCGACGCTTTCGCCTCCCTTTTCCTCTACGTCCTTTGGCTTCGTTCCCTCGTCACGGCCGAAAGTTGCCTTCGCTCGCGCGACCGAGAGGCAAGCTGTGTTCTCGCAATTTGTTGCCAAATTTATTACGTGGCCGGAGATAAAAAGTACAGATCGACCATCGAAAAAAGCTATAACGAATGACGTATCGTTCCGCGCCGCTTGCCTTATAACCTCTTCATTCCGACGAGCCGAGCCCGAAACGGGAGAGAAAACGAACAAGTGAGAGCGGCACGCGGTGAACGAACCGAACGGCGGGCAACGAAAGTAAAGAATGGAACGAAAGAGAGAGGAGAAAGGGAAAAGAAACCGGGAGATTCATCCGCAAAATTGTTTTTCACCTCGTGCTTTCTCCTCCCTCCCCCCACCCGCCCTTAATTCGATCTCCTTCGTCTTCCACCGGACGCAACTGTAATTATTTCTTTGCAAATATTTAGCAACGAGGCGTACGTAAATGCCGCTTAATTGCGTCACCGGGATGCACTCCCGTTTACCACTTCTTTAATAATATGTTCTTAATGGCCCTCCCCGGCATTCGCTTAATTGCCGCCGTTTATCCACCGCAATTATACGTAGTACTCTCTAATCCGTTTATTACCGTCGCTCTTACTTTACTCTTTTCGAAGTGACGTTTATCATGACCGGATTAAAGGGAACTAAATCGTCTTTATTAAACGCTCAATTAGCATCATTCTCCGGGTTCATCGTGTCTTTTTTTCATCAATGTTTCGCCACTTTACGCATCCTTCTCTTTCGGTTCGGACGATATCGATCGTTTTATCGGTCGAGCGAAATTGTTGGAATTATCGGTTTGTACGAGAAGCTGATACTCGTACGTGGATTCATTATCGCATATAAGAGCTTGAAATGTTTCATGCTCGAAGAATCGAATAAACATGCTCGGTGAACGGAAGTGCACGATCGATCGGCTAATTACTCTGATGTTATTACTAAATAATTGTAATTACTATTGCCACGTGTCAATGATAATTTCTTCTAATTCCACGAATATTTGATGAAAGTTTTCCAGGACAGCTGTGTCCTAAGATAGCGTTTCCATAGTAAGTTTCCAAATTTTTGCGTTTCGTCGAATATATAGCAATTCCATGCTTGTAATCCGAATGTAGCGACAAGAAAAAAATCGGAGGTTGAAGTTTAAACGTCTTTCCTCCTCTATTTACTCCATTAAAAATCAACTGGCCGTGTAACCACAGAACGTTTCAAACATGGCTCAGGTTGTATTACTGATCTTCTTATCCTTGTTTCGCGAAAAGAAAAAAGCAGGCAGTGAAAGAACGCGTGCACGCATCGCCGGTCGCATATTTTCCAGCGAGTGGAGGAGTCACGTAATTTCAAATGCGCTTAACTTAAAAGCATTTATCTGTAACCGTATTATTACAACAGCAGGACTACGATAATTCGTTTCGATGTTGCTGGAAAGAGGATTTACCTGTCCCGAGGCTGAAAACGGCGAGTCCGGAGCGACGTGTTTCTCTTCGCTAGCTCTCCGATTCTAGACTCCTTTCGGCACGGCAGGTGGTGGCTAAAATCTCTTCCATTCACGAGTTTCGATACTAATCGCAAGGTCATCGAGAATTCCCTATAGAGGTTCAGCCGATAATCTCACAGCAGGACCTTCTCTCCTTGGAAAGGATTCGTGGCTTATCGTGCTCGAGCATCGAACAGACATACTTACTTTTCCGTCTTATTCTTTCCCCTTTCGTTCCGTTCAACCTTGCTCCTATTCCATTTCTTTCTTTTCTCTCTCTCTCTCTCTATCTCTTTTTTTCCTCTTCTTCCTTTTTTTTGACTTCCTTTTACGCCTCTGCCATTTCTTTCTCGTCGTCTTCGCACTGTATACCTGTGTCTACCTGTGCATACGTAGTATCCTTTTTGTCGTTTTTCTGGTCGAAATCTGACGCCATAAATCAGCGGGATTACAAAGCATCGACTGCCGGAGATTGCAGCTTGTTTTGGGTCCTTCGGGACGAGAAACTTTGTATCGGTCGGCGGTATAGAAAAATGAAACGCTCTTCATGCATTATTCAGTCTCCTCTAGCCAGCTCCCGGTTACAAGCTCCGATGATACGTGCCGCTGTATACGCAGCTTCTACACTGATTTGTCTTTCGGTCTCGCGCTGAAATTTTATACACCCTGCTCGAGGGATGCCCACTCTCCATGATTGCCTATTAGCAACGCGATCTGCGTGTAAATTTAGAGTGGAGAGTGAAATCAACTGTTCCATCGACTCTGATACCTGTCATCAAGAGGAATATGAAAACTAATATTCTGGACAGATTTTGCTCTGTGACGATCATCAAACTATGTAGTTACAGCCAAGTTAAGGGTTAATTGGAGAGTGCTGAAGTATCCAAAGGGAAGTGACACGAGTTCTAATTAGACAGAACAAGGTTGGAGCTGGTTCGGTGAACGAATGGCCAAATTCTCAGGATCTGTTCTGGGCTTTTTGCGTCTTTTGGACAGAAAGAGTTGGACGAGAGACGCGAGGACGGCGCACAAGGCGGTAAAACGCGTTTCTGCCGAATGGTTGAAAACCGCAGTCGCGAGTAAATGGTACCTTTGTCCGCGGTTACGGTTTTTCATCGCGCAGAATTTGAATTTACTCGGCGGCTCGGTGGAAAAGAGAAGAAAAAATCCGCATCACCCCTATTCGACCATGTCGCGAAATCAAAAGTTGCCAACAATTTTTCCTCGCCACCGTTTCCTTCCTGTTCTCCTCGTACCGCTTTGTACGCCGTTCCAATTGCACCGCGGTTGCAATTGTAGCGTGCAACCCAAAACGGTTTCTTTTCGCCCGGAAGAACAAGCCTGCCTTCCTCGTAGTAAATCTTCTCTCGTAAAAGCGAACACCTCTTGTTTGTTCGTTTCGTGAAAATCAAGCCGGCTACGGTGGAAATTTTCTTTATAATAATAGTAAATTGTTCTTTACGGGATGAAAGAAATATATCCAGGAAAGATATTCAAGAAAACAATTTTTCTGGTATTTCTCCCGTTAAAGATGAATCACCTCGTATTCTATACGAATATGACTCGTGAGAACCAAAGGCTTATTGCCGGCGACTCTAATACGACCGATGCGTAGCATCCTTCTTAAGATCCATCCTAGAAGTCATCTTCTCCGAAGGCGAACAAAATCGAGGTGAAAAAAATGAACACAGTCGTCTGGAGAATCGAAGAAGATTACGGCAAATCGCATTAACATCTGTGAGGCTCCGTCTCGAAGAGATTCCCTTGAGGCCCGTTCAGAGAGAGCCGCAGGCTTCAACCCTTGATCCTTTAAACTCTCTGTCGCACGATCGTAGTACCATGTCCCATGATCGTTGACAATGAGCTCTGTCCTTTACCTGGCCAACTATCTCGACTCACCTCCGGGATAGAAGGACTGGGTCAGGATTCGTGGGGAAACGGAGCGTGCATGCATCCCTGGAGCCCTTAACGCAGTCCCCGAGACTAATCAGATGAGAGATCTAATCGTTGATCCGCCCGGTCTATATTTGTACGCAGCAAGACGGATGTCGCCCACGGAGAATTGAAAAGGTACCTATACGTCAACTAAAACGGAGAAGAATCGACTGTAAAGGGGTGGGGGTTACTTAAAAGAGGGAGACAAACGTTCAGGAATAAGGCTTAAATCGCCAACACACGGAGAGAAAGGAAAGAGAAGAAGGGGTTGCTCTGCGTCTCGAGATTTCCTTGGTTCGGTTGAAAGACAGCCGTGGGACGATAGCGGTCCAAAGTGTGCGCACACTATTGCTCGTCCCATTTATTCTACGTCGTGTCGCGTGTTGAATCTTCGTCGTCGGATGCACGCACGTAGCCTCGTGTGCGTACATCCGACGACAAGCCGCCCGCGGATCCAGAGACCCTCTGGCTAGAAGAATGCCGGAGATAAAATCGCGCAACCCCTGCACTGGCAAGGGGTGACACGCGAAAAGGGGGTAGTCGAGCCTCGTGCTTTCACGAACGACCGTCTCGTCTGAATGTACACACGTGTACATTCATTCGTGTACCCACGTACACTACGACTATACTTTGGTTCTCTATCATCGCGATGCGGCGGCCTGTCCTCCCGCGACCACCCCTCCCACTCTATTCTTTCTTCCTTCGCCCTTTATTTTCATCCCCCTTCGCGGCAAGCCCTTGCCTTCCCCATTCGGCCGATTCTGCCCTAGCGGCAACATAGTTCATTGCTGTTTTTAAAGCTTCTGCCATACAGAAAGTATGTGACAGTTTGTTTTGAAAGGGAAAGAGGGAAAGGGGTGGTCCGGGGGTGGCGGTTCCGCTGACACAGGAGACGCGTTCCTTCGCTACCATTGTAAGCTCGATACCTTGAGGATATTTCAAAGTTTAATAGAGTTATGCCCGGCCAGCCATTGAGGGGAGAGGAGCAGTGTATTTGCGGTAGACAGGTCCGCGTTCCAACCCAAGTCCTTTGCCTCGGTCCGAGGAAACGGGCCAAAGGAACACGGGGCCAGCTTTCTATACGACTCTGCTTTTTTCATCGCTTATTTATATAATGGATTTACCGTGAACCTCGTCGGAGATCGAATCGCTACACGACTGTGCCGATTGTTGGAAATCCGTATCTCAATCCTACTACCCTTTCGTTCTTTGTGATGCACCGCGTATTTCGACGTTGAGAACTGTATGTCGCTGCGACTGCAGATGTTCATGGGAACATTTGGGAAAATATCAGGTTGCATTATCAACGATATACCGTTCTACGTACCTTGAAGATTATCGTATTCTTCTTTCGCCGAGGATTTACGTTACTGATGACGTCAACCAGAATATTAATTCTTAATTTCATCAGAAAATTAGAACGCGAATATCTCAGACATTCGTAGAAAAGTTTGAAGAAAAACTTTCCATCGAAAATCTACGCTTGTGACGATAGTAAGCAAAACTTTCAAATAACCAATGATTGACTCTACCTAACCCAAGGATAAAGTAACGATAGGAATTTCGAATTCTCTTACGATCCGTGATGGCGGATCCTATCAAATCATGACTAGCAACAACGATGATATAACGTTGCCATAAAGACAGCCAGTCAATGTCTGGTCTCCGTAACGGCAAACAGCATCGAGATTCAGCACCGATTTCCAGTTACGTTTTCCATGTAAACAGTGGCGACCGGGGCAATATCTTCTGGGAGCGGCGATCGTTTATGCATTATTCGATTCGCGGCCGCCCATTTATCCCATTTTCCTTCTTGCAGCGCAACGTGCATTAACACCAGCGGTCGGCTAACTAGATTCGCATATCTCAAAATGCACTGCCTGCATGTGTTGTAATTCGATGTGATTAACAGCGCCGCGTGTTCGTAACTATATGAACAAGTTGGCAATATTACCCACCTGGCTGTTTTAGCGCGAGCGCGTTCAACCCTCCGCCGCACCCTTTCGCCGTCCGGGATATTGCACTAGTCTGCGCATTCGGAAATTTAATAACGGTCGAACCTGATTTCCGCCAGTATTTAAAGCCACGTTCGTTTATCTGCCCGATAGGACACGCGACTTCTCCGGAACCAACCGTCAGGGTATTTATTAATGCCGGTGACTAGTAACTTGCTATTTGTGAAATTTCATTAATCACGTTAGTTCGATCGTGCAGCCCCCGTGGTTCTGATTTTCGATTATTTATTTCTCCTCTATACCGGAATTAATAGCATTCCTTTAATTTCATGCAACGTCTTCTGTTCTTCTAGTATTGACTAAGCGTGACAATCTTTTTATATGACGCACACAGTGCGTCACCGGATAGATGGTATGCATGACGCATAGAATGCGTTACCGGTTTCCAATGGATTAATATAAAGCATTATATATATGCTTCTCAAAATCAAACTGATCAATTCCACTTTTTTTTAATTTCTCAATTTTATTACCTACATAAATGGCTGATTTTCGATTCTCAAAAGCAGATGATTATCTACTAATGTAAATCATAAATATAATAGTAAGTTGCAAGAGAAGTTTAAAAAATGACTGTAATATAATCAACTCTACTCTACTGTTCAATTTTGAAATTGTTCAATGTCCACACGAATGACGATATTATTATATGATAAAAGTTATATAATAATACTATATAGTAAATACCATTGTTATTATATAGCTTGCTTAAGTGTCAAAAATTTTGATTATCTTACATCGGTTGAGGGCGAGGAGGAGCAAGAAAAAGTTTGCCCGTAGACGGATAATTGGCAATGAAAGACATTGCGGGAGGAAGACTCTCGTAGATCGATTATTAAACGGAAGGGACAGTAAGATTCTCTACAAAACCCTTTCCCAATGTCTTTGATGTTTTCGCAGGTGCAGCCTGGGAGGGGAATGACGAACAAGTACACGGCGCTACTTAAGCCTTGGCTGTGATCGCGTGCAGCCCACGTGCACCACCATCGAACGCCTTGTGAAAAGTTAATTTTGTTTGGCTTCCTTCGCTTTTCCAGATATTACCAGACGTTCGTTAAGCTCTCTGTCGCCTCCTTCTTCGAGGAGCGACCGGCTGCCACTTTCTCGCTCGTTGTCTCTCCATGGTCTAATTAATTAAAAAACTTGGAGCGGTGCACAAAGTCGATCGACGAGGGTGAAAATTGAACAGTTAACGCGTTGCTTCCGCCAGGAGACAAGAGAAGAACGCCACCGTTAAATCGCCGAGCCACTTTGCTGCAGGAAACCCTGCAGCCACGGTGTCGAGCTGCAAATTTTATTTCCCTAATTTCATCGAACGAAAGGGGCGGAGACGAGAAAGGCGAGGAACAAAGGTAACGACAACAGCTGTTCCAATTGGACGACAAGCTACGACCCAGCCATGTTCTACACGTATAGTGGATCATGAAACTATTCCAACACTAGCCATGCGATAATTGTATATACCGTAGGTATTATATAAAGTATTTTGAAACTTTATTACAACAATTATGAGACACGATTGTCATGATTATATTAATCGAATCTTAGACTGGTCCGAAAACCTACAAGATATTCACCGCAAATATATATTTGGAAAAAAATTAGCATGAACAGATATCTTAAGCATATTGCTATAAATGTTAAAAATGATCCCACTAAATATCGAGGCTCATTAAATGTAACGGATAATCGACTGTTTAAATACTAAATATCTTGTAATTTTTATATACATATTTGGATTTTTTTACGAATGATATATTCATAGAAAGTGTTAGCAAGCCTCTGAATACTTCTGTAAACGTGTAAACGAGAACGAAGCAACGAGGCATCGTTGGTCCCAACGGAAAATCGAAAAGAAGCGGTTTACGAGGCCGCGTGCTACGGTTTTAATACGTTACTGGCCAATGCATGGGCACAGAAGTGTCGGCTTAAGCGAACGATGAGCCACATGTTCCGGAGTATAGCTCGTTCCGACCGACACGTGTGGAAACACGGACAGCTCCGCCTTTTTGGGACCCCACACCTCTCATACGGATGGAAATGAACGAAGATAAGGCGAGAAATATTTCACCCCGGAGAATACACAGGGTACGGTCTCGAAATCATAGCGGTGGTGAGCAGCGGTGTGATTTCTCGCCATACGGTATTAATTTGGCGGATACAGTTTTGTAATTTGAAGCGATTGGTCTTTTTCCAGCATTTGCAGTAGAATTTTAATTAATTGAAATTAACCTCTTGTCGTACGATCTCGAAACACATAGGAATTATAGTTTTGACCTGAGATTTATAGAAGAGAATTATACAGAGAGTTGTAGAACTGTTCAGTAAATTCAGTTGTTAAATGAATCTATTTAGAGCAAGAATTTATTGAATAAAAATGATTTATGTTATATATCGACATGATGTTGAAACAACGAACAGCTAACGTTCATTTAAATAGCTAAACACATCATAAAGGAGGAAATTAAATATCGATTCCACGAATAAATCCCAATTTTTTATATGCAATTATTAAAACTTAAAGTTGCGCTAAATTTGTATCGCTCTGTATAAAAACCGCATGAATTTGCACTTACGCGTTATGATGAAGAGACAACCGGGAGAAAAACGATATATATCGCCCTGGAGTTCAACCCTATCTAAAACAACGACCTCAAGGGCATCCTTCTGCTTCTCCGCAGTCGGTCCACCCTCGCAAACTATTCGCACGACTAAACCGCGACCAGCTCGTATCAAATCCAACAAATCCTCTACTATGTCACTAGTTGGAGAGTCGCCAGTTAATATACTTTCCCAACGATAAATTACTGGCGCGGACAAAAAGTGTCCGCGCGGGATACGCGCGTACAAGCATCCGGATCAAGCTGGTTCGCTTAACGAATCAAGAGGGAGCTTACATTCGCGATAAACGGTCGCTACGCCTATCGTAACTATCGTATCGCTTCGGTCTATGTGGACTTAGAAACTAAATGGAGTAAGTTTTCAAACTAAGCGCATCCGCCATTAACACTAAAATTAACGATGACGATGAAACTTGTACCAAAGAGATTAGAATGTAACATTTATGACAAAATGTACGCTTCCGTTCATAAATAACAAAACATTTGCAGAAATTGAGGTATACGTCAAAAATTATTAATTTTTACAGAAACATACGATTCGCAATACATTAAAACTTCACCTATTATTAAATTGCGTGACCCCAGTTCGCGTAAACCTGGAAGCCACGTTATTTTATTTACAATGGGAATGATGTTCATAGTTAAAATCGTTTGATCTTGGACCACGTGAACTTTGGGGAAAACCGTTACCAAGTGGCGAAGAAAACTTTTATTTGATAAAAAAGAAGCTACGCTTATCGTTAAAATTGATTGACTTCGGTTCACGTGGACCATTTAAGAATCAAAGAAGCGACGTACAAATGTCCCGTTCGCGATGAAAGAAAATTTCGTGTGATTCTCGCGTGTACGTAGATTTAAAATCCCAACGGCCGAGAAAATGAAAATCCATGTTATAAGAGGGACCACGCCTAACGTTAAATCGCGTGATTTCTACGCGAGTCTGGATGAGAGCGACGTTGTTCTGGCCGTGTAATTAACCACTTTTATTAATAGCCGTGCGTTCAGTCATGACTGATGCATCCCTTGGGTGCTCGTGGTCCCTTCGAGCGCGGGGACAGCCTCGTGCAATGCGCGCGTTTATAATCGTTATGTCTTTTCGACGATTCCTCGCGGCCAGGCTGGAGATTTACGAGGGTTTCGCGCGATTCGTGTGCCTCGACAAGCCCGTCGCTATGTAAATCGCGACAGTTACACGAGTATACGAGAACCTGAATATTTGTCGTCGATGTTCAACCGGCTGCCGCGCCGGAGGTTGCTATCCCAAAAGAGGAACAGAACGAAACGTGAAACAGTTGGCTTCGAAAAGTTTCGTCTACGAGGGATGGGCCTCGCAAGGAGAGTATTTAAAACGTGGAATTCGACTGAAGAGACGGCTTTGTTTTGGTAAAGCCTTCCATGTGTGAGACGAAAGCCGACTTTATGGGACTCCAACGGGTCATGTTTGGAAAATACTACAATAATCGCGCCGGCGTTCCTGCTTCTGCTGGATGAAAAGGGACTACACTTCCAGGGAAACCTTACGACCATGAAGAGAACTAATCCTTCTCTTCGCCGCTTTTTACGACTACACCGGAATCACGGCTGTCTCGAAACTTTTTGTCTGTACGTCTTGGTGTTTACGAACAGTTCGTTTTTTAACTGTCGTTTAATTATGGAAAATTAAAAAATGCAAAAGTATACAGTTACTTGCGATAGTGGTTAGTGGATGAAATAAATTTCTATACAGACTGGACTTTGTAAATTATATTCGTAAAAATATGAAATTTCACAAACTATACGTTTTAGGTGTTATAGCTCGTCTATGCAGTTGGCGTTTACTGCAAAGCTCTTTGAACACGATACAATAGGTACATCAAATATTTTTCTAGGTTTGCAGTACTGTTCGTGAGTTTGTTACAAGCTATAATCGAGGGCGACAAAATAGCGGAATGGTCATAAAATGATCGGTGAACACGTTTGTTGGTGGCACGCCTTAAAACAAGCTTTCTCTTTTTCTCTCTCGACGATACGTCTCTAGCATTCGATTACCCGATCCTAACAGAGTATGACGAGAATTTTTCCGATAAAACACAGTCGCTATTTCATAACTAGTACCGGCTGACACAGGTCGGCTCTGGCTCTGAACGTGTCATCGATCAAACATCAATCGATTTTAATCGCGGCCAAACTCGCGTCGAATTTTATCGCGGCATAGCTCAATTTCACGGGCGCCCGATCGCGCGCAGCTTATTCGACCCTCGTGCGTTTAATCTACCGTGACTGCCGCGAAATATCGTCTCCGTTATAAAATTTGATTTGTTTCGCGTGCCGCGCCCGTTCGCCCATTAACATTTCACCAATAGTCCAGCGACGAGAGCACTGTTCCATCGGATTCTCCTTGTTTTGTTGGCAAAAGTTTATCCTCTTTCATGGCTGCACCAACGATTCCTCGCGACATTCGTGACTTGTTTCCCCACGAATTTTACGATCAACGCGCCTTTCTTTCAATCGAACGTTTGCATTCCGCGACGTTTTACGAGCGTCACGCCGCGAAACGTCACGAGAGAACTCGGTCGTTGTGTCACTCGGATTAGATCCGCGAACCTTTCACCGTTTTCACTATTGTTAACTGACTTATCGTTAAAGCGAGAATCTTACAAATTAGCATCGACTGTGCTAAACAACAACATCGTATTGTTCATCTGAATTTCTTCAATCGCATAACGTCACCGGTTTGAAATTGTAACAATGCTGCGAAGCTCATCTGCGCCAAACCTTACAGTTAACATATCGTTGTACGACTCACTTACACGTTTACGGGGCAATTGAATCGTCCATTTCGAGTGCCAGACGCGCGGCATGCACTCAAGTATCTACACGAGCGATTATGTTTATAGTAGGCCACATGCTCGGCATACGTGTCAGCCTGCTAATATCGTCCAGTAATTCGAAGCAACGTGACACGCGTAATCGGGACGCAAAACCATTTCCGTAACAACGTTCGCTTGTTAATTGGCGATTCTCTTCTTACCGGGATCCGGTGTCGCGGATTTATTCATCCGGCTTGTGCTTAACGCGAGACGAAAGTTTACGCAAGAGATGGTATGAGAAATTGTTGTTCAAGTTTCCCATCTATGTTACGAGTTTCTGCTTTTAACAGGTTCCGTACAGCGTGTACGTTATGCGCTGGTGCATTTATTACACGCGTCAGAAATGTGTATTTTATAATAAAAAATTTGTTGTGCCTTGGTTCTTCGTTTGCTTATTATTTCTTTTTAATATGACTACTTACACCACTGCTTACAATTCTTCCAGCGATATCAAAAGAATAGTTGAAATTTAGGACGCGTACAATTTCAAGCTAATAATATAACCAAAGCTGAACCGTGTGCGCTAACAATAGCCAGAAACTTTTACTTACTGAAAAAAAATTCTCAACCCGGAAAGTAAAAAAATTTCGAAATTTCAGGAACATGTAGAGCATATATAGGTGCATGTTACGCAATTTTTTTTACTGTCCAAATTTACTCTATAAGGGCAAAGTTGGCCCCTAATAACGCGGATTTTTTTTCGATTTTGTGTTATAACTCGCAACTTCTCATGCAGAAGGAAGCGTTTCCATGCAATTTAATAAGCATATCTTTTATTCTATCACGTAACTCCATTTCTCTGTCATTAGTAGGTATCTCATTATTATCATTATCCACAATTTTGAATGTAACCATAGGTAAAAGAATTAATAATTGCAAAATCTATGCTAACGATTTTTATGCGATCGTTACAGAGTCAAGATATACTTATTGTTAGTCTATATATGCCTATAGTGTACTACAAAGAAACTAACATTTTTTTACCTAATATTTCTCCATTGATGAGTCTTCACTAGTCGATCACACACCTCCAATACTATCGACAATAACAACGAGTAGAATCATTTATTACTTGGTCGTAGCGAAAACAGAATTCATAATATGTTTTATTCATAAGTACGCGTGTTTTTCCTCGTTTCGCATAACACATTCGCGTCAGATGATGCATACGTGTGCGTGCATCATGGGTATTTCCTATTGCGTGTGCAGCATATCATATGATATGTACAGTGAGATCGAGAAGTTCTTCGATTGTCTAGGGACACAATTCAACAACACAGCCACAATTCAGAAAAGCTTGTATTTGTACTTCTAGAAAGTATTTGCTTTTTTATGCTGTTTCATAATTATTCAAACCACTGATTGAGATTTTTCGTCGAAAAACGAATTCTTCAGAGAATTATTCATTTTTTTGTCCACACAAATCTTTTACCAAACAATAGCCCTCGTTAACAGAAACAACTTTTGTCTGAGAACTTCTTTTCTGTCTGTTATAACTTGCGAGCTATAACACAAAATCGAAAAATAGTCGAATTTTTCGGCGACAATTTTACCCCCTTGGAGCGAATTTGGGCAAGAAAAATGATTACGTAATATTGGGTTGTCCGGAAAGTGTCTTTTTTTCGTGAACGTGTTTTTTTACAACAGTGCACCTTCATGTAAACGTAAAACCAAGTCTGTGAAATGTCGCGGTGTTTATCACAACAGCACAAAATGGATCGTACGTAATTCGACAAAATAATATAAAACAAGAAACGTTGCGCGTTTATTATTTCCTCATAAAACGAAAGAAACTTTTCGGACAACCTAATACAATCCTACATATGCTCTACATATCCTTATAGTTCAATAATTTTTTGAATTTCCCGATTGCGAATCTCTCCTGGTTAGATTTCCGAGATCAAGCAACATATAAATATCATATACACAATTTTTATTGTGGATATAACACGCCAAAAATTTTCCCGAGATGACTGAAAATATTTCGTGCTGGAAAACATTAAACCGTAGGAATGAAAGATCAGCGTGTAAGTAGTACAAATTGCATAACGTTTTATTGTACTGCAGATGATCGATCAGACACAATAACGAAGTGATGACGAATCGTTCTAAACACAATTTCACGCCATTCTTTTCTATTATAAAATAATCCTCGATAACGTAACACGTTGTAACTTCGTCAGCGAGGTCAATACTCGTACACGGACGTGTCAACGAATTTATGATTGTCCTCGTAATTCGCAGCTGACCAGCGGCTTCTCCAGTTATTTACATAAACGGCGAAAATTTATTTGTTTCAGTTTATTTCGGTGCAATATTCGCTTTCCGAAGCGCAGCGACGTCCCAGGAATCGACAAACACACAACGAGCAACAAAGAAGGGTAGAACGAGGGAGAGAGCGAGAGAAAAGGATCAGAGCGCGCCGCACGGATTCGTTTCGGTTTACAATTCAATTCGCCGCGCCGCGAAACCTGATAAAACGTTTCTACGTTTATTACGGTCAATTTTATATGTATGTTTATCCGCGACACATCGATTCGCGCGCCATTGGCCGCCCCTCGTTCTCCATTATTCATCCGTTTCGTCCACGTTTTTCGCTTGTCTCGGGTTTGCCTGGAAAAATCAAGCCGTCGTTGAACGTCTAACGAACCGCGTAAAAATCTCGAAAGTAGAAGGATCCTCGGCAACTTTTCACGAAAGAAAATGATTTTTTTACGATCGTGCTTATCGACGTTCGTTTCGGGTCGAGGTGAACGTCGTCCGTGTCTTTTACGGTTTACGAGTGCGCCATTCGCGAACCGGATGTTTGCGTTCCGCCGCTTTACGACCGGTTTCACGGGATGGTTTACACGAATAGCATCTATGCATACGCACCGTTGCATCTTTTCGTGCATTTTCAACTCCATAGTCGTTAGTTTTCCGCACTTCTCACTGAAATACCGTCGCTCTCTGTGTTTCTGGTACAGCGAGAAATGGGCTAGTTGGTCTGAATTGTTAACAACGATAGCAAGGAACAGCTAGTTTCGCGGGCTCCGCGAATGTTACCGGATGAATCAAGCGTGTGAAATATCGTAGGAGAATGAAGCCATAAGAACGGCAGGAGAAAAAAAAAATATTCGAGTTAATTAGAATTCCCAGGAATCTTTCTTCTCGGGAAATTAATAGTCTCGTGTCTGCAGCTTAGTTAGCCCGATGAATAGGACAAAATTCGACGCTTGAAATATCGCCGGGTATAACGAGACGAATACCATTCTTAATGTTACACGAACTTCTTTCAAGCCCTAATATTTCAACATAAAAATCTATTTTACCTAGTACTTTAAGCAACGAAAAAAGGAATGTTTCTTTACAACTGCAACATATTCCAAATTAAATGTTTCAGATGTCTACAGCTTGGAAACAGCAGATCCTATCCAAAAGTGAATTCCAACGAAAAAAACATCCGTTTAAAACCAACGAATGCTCTGGAGATCGTTAAACAACCCATTACACGTGCTTCACGTGCGATCGTGTTGTAAACGTTATTGAAAATATCTGGGCAAGTGTATGCGATCGCGACAGCCCTGTGCACGCGCATCGATCGCCGCCTGCTCCATTCCCGGCCTGTGCTCGACTTTTATGGACTTTCGTAGTCTTTATTTCACCGTCGAGGATATAGCTTTGATGTCTTTACGAGAACGTCGCTCATCGAAATAAACGGAACAAGAACATATGGAGATGAATCTTACGGCTACGATCGTCACTATTCTGTGATTATTTCCATCCGTTGTATTCTTATCGGTATACAAGTCTTTTTCTTTCAATCTTCCACGCTTGGAAATTGTTTTTGCCGCTATTGGTAATACGACATTTTTGCTTTAGACTCCATAATAGCGTTATAATTTCTGATAACAGTTGTTAACCTTCAGGTAGGAAAAGTTGAGTTAGTTCTAATTCATATAAATATTTCACGTTTAGTAGTTTCCAACTTATCTATAAACAGGTTTATTTTTTAAATAAATTTCATCACTACGTAGAGGATACAAGCTTTCTCTGTTCGATTTTTCATCTCTGTAAAATAAATCCAACGCTGGTGACAGCCATATTTTAACTTTCGCCGGTCGAAAGTTATTTAATTCCCATTTAATATTCGTTTTAACGAAGGTATGAAACCGCAATTAGACAAACTAGGGAACCGCTTTTGTACCAAGCACAAAGTGGCGGAACGCCGGCTATTTTATCACTGGTCACAAAACCACTTCGACAGCGAATCGTTGATAAGCGATAAAACTGAAACTATTCTCTAAGTGCTGTCATAACCAAAACCAGTACCGAAAATGAAAATTCCTCGGCGGAGTGTGCTTGAGAAACCTTTCAAGAATATGATCCGACGATAAACGAACTTAACAAGACCGTCGACCGGTGAGATGGATAAAACTGAATCGACTCGCGTTTCTTACGGTAGCCATGTGATCTATCGTGACAATAAACGAACGGTAGATTTTATTTTCATCCCTGAACACTCGCGCACCGAGAAACGATGTCTACCTCTCTCCTTTCGGAATACGCAGAGATACGTAATGATTCACGATACGCGTTTCGACCGGAGATATACAGCTACCAAGACGAATAGTTTCTCGTACGTTTTCTTCGCGGCCGATTGGGATTTTTAAAATTTCCCCTGGGAGCCGGACGGAGGCACCTGAATCGCGATACTCCGAGATCGAGGTAAAAACCGTTCGGACCGATTGAAGATCGCTTCAGCTATTGACCGCAAGTTGGGGGTCGGGAAGAACGCGATGGATACAACCGGCGCTATCGAGGAAAACGTAAACCGGGCAATAATATACCGTAGTAAAGCAGGAAAGTGCGACAGTTCGTGCTCCTTTTATTTACAGACGTTGTAAAATACTCGACCACGATGCGACACCGTTACCATTTCCACCCGGTACAAAAAATCCCAGGGTGATTGTAATTTAATGGACACCATGAAAGTGTTTCTTCCATCGAGAGGAATCCGTATTTCGTGGAGTAAAACGCGGCTAGAATTGACATTAAGCTCAAGGATCGAACGTTACCAAGTGTTCGCAGCGGGTTGTAACGTGTTCGTCTACTGCCGCAATTCCAGCATTTCGTTTTACTTCTGTCTTTTATCTCGATTATTCTCGACTTCATTTTCGTGCATATTTTCCCTATTAATTGCTATATAAATAAGAATTTCGCTGGGAAAGCGGTACAAGAATAATCATTAATCATAACGATATAACATTTGTATCCGTCTGATTAGATTATGGATCTAGTTAGAAACGTCCAAGTTTGTGTGGCTACGTATAGTAAGATATTTCGGAAGACTTTCGTACTACGATTTAACTATACCCACATTCTCTTCAAATTAAAAATTTCCTCACTTACATCATTCTGCCCCTGATTCTTCCAAGTACGAATGAGCAGATTAAACAGACAAAAGCTACTGAAATTTTCCTAAAGCTTTGTCAAATAGATAACCATTCGCGAACGCCATAATAGCTGATGGATGTAAGGAGGTTAGGTTAAGCCGTTTCAGATATGTACATACCGATGCGCGGGATATTTCTATTCGAGAAAGGAAATACAGGCAACGTTACTGGAAAAGACGCACTCCTGCACCTTTGCTCGGGCAAACATAACCGGAAAGCGAAACAATAACTCCATTCCACGGTACTCGGACCAGTTTCGCAAAACTGAACCGCTAAGAAAACATTTATCGGCCATTCCGCGATGCAATTTCCAGCGAGCATAAACGCGAGCACTTAGCCTGCCACTCGATTGTCGATCCGTGCCGCGCGTGGCCACGCAAAGTATATCAATAAAAATGTTATTACCTTCGAGCACATGGAGTTGCAAGAATCCGAGGCTGGTGTCTCGCGATCATCTTCGGCGAATCTCGCGAAACACCGTCGTTTCCACGATTTCCCAGCTTAGTTGAAGCTCTCTACGCTAGTCGGAGAACGAATGGAATCTCGAAAGGAGAAGAAACGAGTACGAGTTTGTCGGGAGTTCCACAACGATTATGGGTGAACGCGGTGTTCAGCCGCGACGCGAATTTGCCTCAGAGTGAGCTGCGTCTTCCGCGATGCTGGATTGCGTATTCCGGACGCGAGCCGACGCACTCTCCAAATGCGTTTCTTTACAGGCATTTCAGACATTCCTCGCGAAGACGTGCGATCATTGAGAAACTCAGCCTCTGTGTTACGCAACCAGAAGCAGCGAACATCTATTTGAGGAATATATAATGAAAGAAAAGAAAACGCGTGGAATATTTGTTGAAATGGAAGGAATTGCTTCTTCTAAGTTTCCTTCGTTACGCATGATCTACATACCGAATCGGCCAGTAAGTTACTAACCTGTTAGAAATTCCGCTTTATAAAAGAAAGGCAACTTGGTTGCTGATGTACCGCCAGTTCCAGCTGCTTTAAACCAGTCGATCGTGTATTCCGGGATATTAAACGCAGACTGTTGTACAAAAAGTGCGTCCGAGTTGTACGACTTTTATAGGCAAAGAATTATTTCCAGTGTATAATTCATAAAGAATTGGTATCTTTATATGGACAGAATGCTTCGATGTTTTAATTAGTCAAATTATAATTATAAATACACCTTAAAATGTTGTCGAGACATTGAGAGTCAATTTTTTAAACACGCAATTCCTAGATTGCTTGTAGATGCTTGTAGATGCTTATAAATGCTCGACGACTACTCAAGGCTACTAGAGGATTGCTACTACGAATGGTTTCATCCCATCTACTGCTCTTGATTATTATATAAAAATCTACGAAGATTCCGAGCCACTCTTCAAATTTTCGCAACGAATTGCACGAACGAAGAAGTCTGAGAAATCTCGTGGCTATCGTTTCCTTCTAAAGCATCGATTGGCGAGGCGAACAGAATTTCCAACGTCGCGCACGTGAGACTTACAAAGGGTAGACGGCCGCCGGGGTAAATAAATTTAAGACTCGCGTGTTTTCCGGCGTCAGCCGGTTCTCGGTCCACTCCCTGGCTACGATTCTTTTACTGTTCCGACTCGACTTTACGAGAGTCCCGTTGCTTGCTTCGATCGTCGATCGAACACGCTTTATACGCCGGCAAGAGGCCATGGTGTCTCTGGTGAATGCAAAGTGCACGCCCGCTATATTCCCCGCCCAATTTTCCTTCCAATTTCGTATAAAACTATATCGTAAAAAATATGCCAATAAAAAATGCTAGTGGCATCGTGGAGGAATGGAAAAATGTGCGGGGATGCGCGCTTGATAATAGAACCAGCGTAACTGTTTCATTTTTCACCTGTGAAACGCTTCTGTTACACCCTGACTCAGCTGTTCAGCCGATCGACGTTACGATATTAGAATAACCTACAACAATGCTGTTCGAAGCTTTCATGTCGCATAACAGATTAAGGGAAGCTTCGTCGCCAGATTTAGCTTGTATATTTTATATAAATAGCAGGTAGTTGAAATGTGGTTATACATTTTTAAAGTTATAGATTTTAAATATACAAACACGAGACATAGAAAGAGAAAGACTAATATTGTTAGAGAAATTTTGATTGGTAAATTGCGATGATAACAGAATGTATTTGGAAGATTGTATTTTATATCTACAAGTATTGGATAAATTTCCAATGAAGGCAGCTTTCATAGATTTTCACGTATTTTGTTTTGATCTTTAGAAAACTTTGACAGGAAATCTATTTTAGGATATTTATTCAGGTCATCGTGTTATACAGACACTGAAAATATATTTTACCAACAAGAATGAAAGATCCAACGACGGAATAAACGATTTGTCAGTTAGACAAAAGCCGGTAATAAACAATAACGAATATTATATAAAAAAACTAATGAAAAGAATCGATTTCTTCTCTTTCGAACTACAAAACCTATAGAATTGCCCGATCGACCTAATACAAACTTCTTGCCTGTCGTCCACTGCTTTAAGAACGATGTAGAAGAGAAAAGGATTTCTTTCTGATCTCTTTTTGCCTCGCAGCGACGACGTGTCACCCTTTGGGACTTTACTGGCACGTGGTCTCCACATTCTGGTGGATTTTAAAGCGTATTTACGCCCGAGTGTCTCCAATCGTTGAAAGCACCGCTATGCGACGACGAACTACATTCGTAGCCGACGAGGCTATTGGATTTTTAGCGAACACGTCTATCTCTTGACCCTTTTGTTTCCAGAGAATTAGCTGAAATTGTCGATGATACTCGACGATCGGGATGGTTGGAAGTTAACAATCGGAGAAAGTGGCGAGCTGGAGGGCGCGAATTAAAAAGCAGTATTTCAAGAGAATGGAATGAGCGCGCCACTTGGCCGCGATACAGTGATCCGATAGTAAAAGCGCGATTCGCGGCGCCGATAACCGAGTCACGAGCTAGCGTAAATTCAGAAATGAGAGAGGAAACAAAGTATTATTATTCCGCACCTGTCGATCGGCTACCGAGAACCGCTGTCGCTGAAAACTCTCGTCTACCCTCGACATTTTCCACGAAAGGTAGTCTATTCGTTAGAGCAGAGAGGTAACTGATCGATGATTATCGCTGGATGATTGGATCGAAGGATCCTTGAACGGAGCGAATTGGATTAAGCTTCTCGTATTTGTTGAGATTGTCTTGAATGTACGCTCTTGCTAAAGAGTCGTTTACGTAAATTTATAATTTTCAATTGCTTCGTCTAGGAAGCATTACAAAAAAACGCAATACTTTGCAATATTTCATATTATACATATTCTGTGCAATTTCAAATTTCCTATAAACGCATAGAAATACGTAGCGTAACCATGGAACATTTATGATATATCATCAGAGGACGTTGCGAATTATCGACTAAGCAGCAACCGATCAGGTCAAACCGATTGGTCGATATCGCGTACCTCGAATGACTTAAAGCTCAAGGTGAAGGAGGTTTAATAGATCGAGTGTTAGAGTAATCCAGCACTGTATTTGCACTTGTATTAACATGAAGTGTGATGTTGTGAACACGGCGGTGGTAAGATCTTGTTGGAAGTGAAGTATTTCACCCGCACGGTACGATGTCTGATGATGAACTGCCCTCCTACGTTGCTGATTCTCCTTACCAGCCGTTGGGTTTCGTCTGTCCCTCGTGCCCTTCCGGCTGGTCCTACCCCGGGGTTTTTTACCTGACCTCGGAGTCATTAGGTTTACAGCTCGGGAAGGACACGTAATTTAGAATTTCCTAAAGAAGTGGCCTGTCCGTACCATAAACGGAAGGCCACTCAAAATTCCGAACAGAGGAATATTAATCATTTCTAAGCGAATGTCATCTTTTGTAGATTTCTCAGACAGTTGTTTCACAATTCTAGCCCTATAACTAAATTTTTTCTGGCTCCCTGTTCGAGTTCTTTCAATTCCACGAGCGAGCACGTCTCAGTCTAAAAGTACAACTTAAAGCCCAGACGAGTTTTTTCATCAAACATTCACCGATCGTAGGAAACAATCGCCTAAGAAACTAAGCCCTATCGTGGAGGCAACGCTGCGACTACTCTCGTCCAACGACAAGCTCCATCAAAGATTCGTCGACAACCCTCTTTTGCCCCGATAAAGAGGGGCTGTAACGGGCCGGGTAGGTGGATTCCTCGAACGAGTTGAAGCAAGTTTACAGGCAAGGGACGCGAGAACGCGAGGTCCACGAGCGGAAACGGTCCGGCTTACAGGGTAATTATTTTTTCAACTGGACGGAAGGGGCGGAGAGGAAAGGGCGCGCACCGCGGGGGTTCTCTCTGGCTGGGTCCAAGGGAAGGGTGAAAATAGAAGGGGAAAGGTTGAATGTACTCTCTTCTGTCTCCGTAAATACGCTCGTCTGTACCGTGTGTTGCCGCAACACACGTGTACCAGGGTATATGTGGCTGAGCACGATACGGTGGACAGCCAGCGAGCGAAGCTCTTACGCGCGGCATGCAGCTGGTTTCAAGCGGTGAAAGCAAAAGAGTACATGAAAGAAACGTTAATTACTGCATTACTGGCTAGCCAACCGTAAAATGTACTACAGCTCGCGGCGTCGTTCTAGCACTAGTGGCCGTAACGCGAGGGTAAATGCGAAACAAAGTCTCCGGCCACCGGAGATGCGTCCGAATAATACGCTCCAGCTGGCTCAACGAGGAATTAAGGATAAACGAATTACGCATAGACGGTCGAACGTGCGGTCCCGGCTCACGGCAAATTGCCACCGTTGTTTGCCTTACCTATGACAAGTACAGCCCCTCTGTCACCCGCTTGTTCCAGACAATGGGACGAGCTACATCTCTTCGTCGTCGTTTCTTTGGGCACATCTCTTTAATCGATGGTCGTTTAGAAAGATTTAAAAACCGGGAAAACGATGAACGTGTACTTAGTATTTTCTTTGATCTCTCTTTTTAAACCCAATTTGCTCGGTTGGTGGATTAAAAAGGTGATTACGCGATAAAAACCCCAACATTATTCTATAGCTCATTTAATAATTCTTTACGAGAGAACGAAAATTCGTGGCAGTGTGAATCCTCCTGACAGCGCCGGCATAAAAAGGGCGGCACGTTCAAGAGTTCCGGTTCATTTTGGTTGACGTTCGGGCGAAATTCCTGAAACGTATGAAGTCCACGCGGGTCCGGCAATAAAGGCCGGCTTTAATAACTTTTTGTTTGCCGATGGCGTGGCGCGAGAGCACCGGTGGACGATTTCATCGGTACTTGGATTTTCTTTTTTTTCCAAGGGGAAGGAAGAAAAGAAGAGGAGGGGAACAGAGGGTAATTTGAGTCCCGATGTTTGACCAATTCTTGAACAACGGACCAAGTAATAACGCAGAGGCCGGCCGTCTGCTCTTCTTTCGTTTTCAACGGTAGATAGGATGCCCGTTCGCAGGAAGACCGCGAAGAAGAAGAAAGGACGAAGCTGATGCCAGGGTAGACTATAAAGCGGTATTAAATTGATACAGTGACTTATTTTTATTTGCCAGGGAAAACTTCGCCGCCGAATTAATTCAAATCTATGGCTCCGTCCTGTGCGTATTACAAAAGTTCTCTGGGCAAACTCACCCCCAGCGAGAACGCGCCCTTCGCCACTCCTCCTCCTCTCCCTTCTTTTTTCCTTTTACGTTTTCCCTTTTCATTTCTTCCCTCCTCCTTTCTACCGGGCCTGTACGCCTCTCTACACACGCGCGCATACACGGGTACAGCTCATAAAGTCAGACTTTTTGTATTTGCGTGTATACGTGACTGTAACTTCAACGGAGCCGCACAGAGACGGTGGCGTCGAGGCAGGAACATGGGGTTAAGTATGTTCAAGGATTCACCGCCCTCGGGACATGTTTTGCACGCATCAAAACGCAGCTTTTTCATAACCACGTGCCAGGAAAGCACGGCATCTGCGTTCGCGTTACCTTGCACCACGTTTCGTTTGATTTATTTATCTGCCGTCGCGTACCCGCTCGCGGCGAGTTTCGCTTCTCTTGAGGCAGCCCTGCAGACCGAGAATAACCGAGTTATCCGTCGAGTCGATCGTTTAATAAATAAAAGCGCCTATTCGATTCTCAAACGCGAGAGTGAAACTTGTTCGATGCGGAGGAATCGAGCTAAGAAAATAACGCGAGGTTATTCCTCGGTCACGAGACGAAACGGAAACGGATGTAAAGATACGGGGCCCGAATATCGGATAGTTTCGAAAAAAGGGAAAGATACGATCCTCGTTAGAAATACAATCACGGAGAGTAGTAGCCCGGCTTGGGCTAACGAGCGGCTACGATTTACACGATTAGGGAAGATATATTAACGAAGATAAGTGGCAGAACGTGAAACGAGCGCTACAGTAGTTTCCATGGACTTCCGGCCGCATAATGTCTCCGATGAAGTATGCGTGATCACGCGTCACTTGTACCTGCTGTTCGACCACGAACTTCTAGCGCTATAATACTCCGTTGAAGTAATTTGTGGCTTTTGACATTCGTATCTCGGAACATTCCCCGAGGATGCTTTTTCTAGTTTCTCTCCCATAAAAGATTTCCCTGGGACGAAGGAACGACAAAGAGATATACGGCGCGAACAGTCGGCCATCCGCGCCGCTTAAAGCATTATTTGTCAGCAAAAGAGTTCATGCGGCTGGCGTCACTTGGATTTATATATCGGCAAAAAGTTGGGTTCGCGCGGAGTAGAGACCATTCAGACGCGGATTTTATAGGTTCCGCGAGTCGAGTTCGATTAATAGGTTAATAAAGTCTTGCGGTAGAGATAACCGAGGCTGATTGCTGTCGCTGAAATGAAGCAAGAGGGTCGTCTGTTTCGATAACCGAGGTATTTTACAGCTTTAAATGGCCAAGGTCTGGAGCAACTTTAGAATCTTACAAAAAGTCCATTTCGCTTTCTTTTTTCAATTTACAATAATAAAATACAAATTTTGTCATAGAAATTTGACGGAATGCTGAAACAATGGAATAATGATACCTATGTCGACAATTCGGAGCTAAAGAGCAAAATAAATTCAGCCTCTTGGACAGAGCTCGGAATGAAAGGACCATTGAATCGAAATTGAATAAGCTTAAACGCTGATTGCCGTTGCTATTGAAATAGTATACCTCACATTTCCGCGTCAGAATATCCGCGTAAAGTACAAAACAAATACACCAATGATCGACCCACGACATTACTAAAGGAGTGAAACGTGTGGTGAAGAACCCGTTTCACAGTCGACCTTGAAACAAGCACCCTTTCAAGGTAAGAAATGCATCGCACGCGCAGACGTTGTCGACGTTGGTTTTTGAGAGACGTGGCAGACTGTGAGCTCGTGAAACACCTTTTCGACCCTTGAAAAATCATTAACGCGGCATATGCAACTAAAAGAGGGGAGGCGGACGCGACATCTTTCGGTATTCGTGTCTCGGATCCTTGGAGGACACTCGGCGCCTTTGAAAGCAGAGTCTCGGCAGCGACGGCCGGGCATATTGCGGATGCCGTCGAGTATTTATGGTACTTGGGGCATTATTTGTGCGTGGAGGGGTCCGTTATAGGGACGTCGAGTGCATCGCTAATATTGGCACACACTGCCGGCGCTTGGCTGAGCACAATTGGAGCGTTGTGTAAGTACAGACTGCAGCCTCATCAATTACGCGTTCAATTAGCAGAACCCCCTACGGAAGTAGAATGGAGGGAGAAGGGAGCAGCCGAGAAAGGAGCCAGCATGCACGATCTAAAATCCGTGTGCGCGTACCCCCTTAGAATTGTAAACGTCGTCGTTTAACATCTGATCGATTAAATCCGAAACCTTGCGTACACCTCAAACGATGGGAACGCAGAAACGACTTTTTATTGATATAGAAGAAAATAATATTCTATGAAATTGATAATTCTTATGCAACAGCAAAATATCGATTGTGATATCATAACGCGCTGAAAGCTTCAAGGTGGGAAAATGATATTTCAGTAACAGCGGAGGTGTTAAGATGGGCTTAAATCGTCACATTCAATCGGCCCTTACGCTCAATTCGCTTCTCAATTCCATTAGTAGTAGACGCGCTTAAAATTTCCGCCGAATTCCCGTTCCTATTCGGCAGATTTCGAAGACAACGTAACCGCTCTCGACTGTCGATCGCGCGAGCCGCTCTAGCCGACGAAATGAGAAAAATGGAGCACGCTCAACGAGAGAAGCAAGAAGTGGTAATAACCAGCGCAATGAAGAGAAAGAGGAAGAAAAATATTGGGTTGCCGGGAGATTAAGCTCTTCTAAACTCATAAAGCATCATGCTTCGAGCTTGTGCTGCCTCTCCCCCCTGTTAAATTTATTATTCTTCTTTCGTGCTCGAGTTCAGTTGCTCGATTCACGACGAAAGCCAGAAACGTGCCCGTTCAGCGGAGATTGTTAACAGAAAGAGAAAAGGTGGGGAGAGGTTGGCGAATTTACTCGACGTGGTTAGCCTGTCCTGATAAACCGAACGCAGCCTTTTTTGAACCCTAGTTTTAATCCTGGCTCGACCAAAGTATCACATACATAGGTACATACGTCGTGAAGCATATCAATTATAAGAGCGATCGAGATACCGTTCTTATTAACGTTTTACCTCGGAGGCAACCACTTCCGGACTGGTGTATTTCCGAGAAAACCGCGTATCCGGCGTATATACAGGGTAATCCGAGAATATTAACCGGGGCCATCGGTAACAATATCCACGAAGTCACGGCAGTGACTAACTGATCAAACACAGGCCAGCGTTTCGAGCGATACGAGGGTCCTTTCGAGTTTTTCGCCCCTTGGTAATATCGGTCGATATAACCGTGTACGTACACAGGAAAAATCCCCTCTCTTTTTCCCTGCTGGCTCCATATTGGTTACGAACCAACTGGGAAACTCGTGTGCACGTGTCTCGGGTGTTGCGTGCGTATACGTATGCACGCGTATGTGTGCGTGTGTGTATACGCGGGCTAGAAGCGTGCTACCTGCGCCACGAGAATTGCCAATATTGGACGAGTCTCTGTGCGTTTATTATCGCGAGAACGAAGCCAAAAGTAATTCTTGATATATTGCCTCGGTGTTTCCTCGTGTCATGGCTCTGATCGGGACATTTAATCGCAATTAGTATCGGATCGTTGCTCGACGCGAGTGCAACGTTTTCTGTGGAAACCGCGGCTTTTTTTGTCTTTGCGGTTCCCGACGAATCGGTTTCTGTCTGGCGTTCAACCTCTTTTCTAGATGAAGCTGCTCTTCCGATATCTAACACCAATATTTTCTCCCGGATAGGATAGCGTTCTTGTTTTATTGTGGTGTGTGGTAAACTTTCCGAAACCTTACTTTAACTGTTTTAATAAGATTGTTGTGATGTTGTTGATGTAACGCCAGACAATGCTACGTAAAAGAAATGTATATTTGCATATTTAATATAGACGTATATTTGTGTATTTAGTGTAAACGTATATTTGAAGTAACTATGTTCGTTTAAATATTCAAACTGTTTCTTTACTCATTCGCTGAATTGTTTATTTACACTTTAGCCTGTTTACTGTTTTCCTATCATTTGTTTGATTATTTACATTCGTAGCTTACTTTACTTATTTACCTGTATTTTTCCGTTCGTTACATACAACCACCTAGCTTGTTTCGTATAAAATTGTATAATGTACTTTCATTAGTCTACATCTTTTCTATTTGAGCACGCGTTGCAACTTCGCACTGAAGACAGAATTTTTAAAGCGTTGCCGTGTATTTCGACTCCAGAGGTATATTACCACCTCTGGGATCGTGAACACGTCGACAAGAACAGAACTAAAAAACGCGCAAGAAAGATGGAAAGACTTTCCGACCTGCTACCCTTTCCACTAACAAGCGGGAGAAAGCGGCGGCGCAAAAAAGCGCATGCTGAAATACCGGCGCTGTCTTTGTAGAATTTTTATTATTGGTTCGTACCTTTGTTACCACGATCTTCGCTCAAAAGCGGCGAAAAAGATGCGAAGAAGTGGGAAGGGCGAAACGTGTGATGCAGCCACTGCCGGAAAAATACAATTACAGTGTGCGTTGCTTCTAGTACGTACGTATCTCTGGCTCCTACCTCATCTCTGGTTCTTCCTTTTATTTCATCTTTTTTTTTTTGTTCCCTTTCCAAGCGTATCGGCAATCGATAATTTTAATAAAAGTTTGTGGTAAATCGAGTCAAAAGGGTTGAACAGAGACTCTCTTTCTGTGCGTGGACCACGAATTAACTTTAACGTTGTAACATAGACACACACATCCGTGTCAACCATGTGCCAGCCAATTGGAACACGGATGGAAATACTTTTCAAAAAACGGAACGAAAACTCTGCCGGCAGCAAGATTGATTTTCAGAGCGGCGCTTGTATATTGGAATCCTGTGGAGTTTTGTAACAAGCCCGTTTATACGAATTTGTCTGGTCTAATAAAGTATGTCTCTCGTGCGACACGTGATTGGGAAATCCCCTTTTTTCGCATTCGCCTGTTAACACAACAATATTCGTCATGCGTTGATTTCTTTATATATTTGCTTCTTATATTGATAAAGCGTTCTATTTCTTTCAATACGCCCAAGAAAAAATTCGCGATATTTTCTCTGAAATTTTCTTCTATCGTCTCAATTTATGGGCAGATATAATATTTTGATGTAGACACGCGATATATTGGATTGGATGATTTAAAAGAGACACCCGTTATATACGTGTCCATATCCCGCAGGGAACATGATGTTATAAGGGGTCTCTGTTTGCGGCACGATAAATAACAAATAACATAATTTTCTACTGTTATCACAAGCGATTCAAGAACAATTTCTTGAAGTTGAGCGTATAATGACGGCCCCCGGAGCACCACGGGATTCCGATTATTTCGCCAAGCCCGGCAGCAACAGGTTTCGCGATCGGTATTTGGGAAATAAATATCTTCCGACGAGAGTTTGAGACAGTTTACAATGAGTTATTAAAATTTCAAGTGCTGCTCCCTGGCCGGGTATAATTCTGACCCACGTGAAATCCCATTCCATTCGTTTAAATAGCGATCCTTTGATTTCAGCTTTCTTCATCGAAATTAGTATGTTCAAGAGAACACTTAGGCGATAGCTATCGTCGAGCGGATCGTTTGAATTTAATTTCTTATTCAAGCAAGCCGCTTAAGCGATCCTTCTTTTAGATGAAACGATGGAAAAACCAGCTTGATATTAATTACTTTCTGTAATCTATTTCTTCTAAGTATTGTCGAAGTCGTTTTTACACTTCGATCAGTGAGCTTATCCAGATGATCTTCGGATCACTCGATAGAAGATACAAGATCCGACAATCGAACTAATCTCGCGTTAATGAATGACACTTTCCTTCTCTTTCAGAGATCCTTGAAAGGAAGGTAAAGTATTTCTCAAATGGTTATAATTAGGTTTTTATACATTTGTAGGAAATTTGAAGATGTAAAAATACACAGAATGCAAAAGAAAGATAAAAAGAAGATAAAATATCAAAAGTGGAGTAATCGTTGTAAGATTTATTTCTAACGTCCTTTATTTAACGTCCCAATTACAACAACTTAACCGTTCGTGCAAAGAATGAAGTAGCGGAGGATGAAGATTCTCTTTCATCGAAAGCAGAGATCCGATTTTACGTACTTAAACCACAACGAGAACTTCTACCTTGCTAACATATTTAGTCGTCCGGATTGTTTGCGCAACGAGGTAATATGATCGAAGCTTCATTGTAAATAAGGCGGCACTCAGGTGTGCCCGGGAATATCGCACTGTCGTAAGAGAGGAAAAGAGATTGCTGGAAAAGCAGCGAGCTGTCGGGGATATTTTCCTGTTGGTATCGCGCGTTGTTGTCGCTTGGGACGATGGAAAAATCGTGTTACCGCGTGTACAGGCAAGGAATTTACATGAGGTGGCAAATAAAATGAAATGTATATTACACTTAAAAAGGTAAACATGTTTTACGCGCGCTGGCTCTTTCGAGCGCGTGCGCGCGCGAGCTCTCGTACTTACACAAGAGCTCTCCTTCTTTGCCACGGCACGCCATGGAAATATGGAAATGAATAAACAACGATATGCATACAATAGCACGCCGGGACGAGGATAGAGAAAGGAGCAAAGCTTTACGCCGTTTCGGTAAGGAGATATTATAGCGAGAAGAAAACAACATTATAAATTAAACGAGAATTTGAAATTTAAACAAGTCGCACGGCTGCCGACCATTTAGAATGCGCACGCAAAAAGAAAAAAAAAAAGAAATCGTGCACACCGTTTCGAAGGTGGAAACGTACGTGTGCTCCAGTTATTTTCAGCGACCGACCGCACCCCTGAGAAACAGCTTACTCGAATAATACAATCGGCGCTTTGTGAATCGCAGTCACGCGGTTTGCGCTGCCGACAAGATTTAAACCCATATACCAAGCTGACATTAAATTCCGACTGGATACCTGGACATTGTGCGAAACCGATTCCAGAAACGTTTCGTTCCGCTATCTACCTATAATTTTACGCTCTGTCCCTTTCACACTTTGTTTCCCTTAGTGTAGCAAAAATTAACAATGATACTTTTATTCACGGAAAACCGACTTCTATTTGAAGACGCGAGTTAGTCGTGCTTCGGTAACTTAACTACAGAACAGAGTTTTATCTGGTTAGTTATCGAGAGGAATACAATTTCAAGGAAATCCAAAGTACCTCTGTTGATATATGTAATATCAGAAAATTGGTATTGTTACAATACAATGTCGAAATTACAATTTACGAATTACCAACGCCAATGGATTCCTTTTTTGTAACAGTAGCAAGTGTGGTGATACAATAAATCAAGAAAAGTTCTACACAAGTGAATTTTACAAATTATAATCTAGCTACTTATATTGCTCAACATAAAATTAGAAGATTGTGAAAACATTCACACAAGTATATAACTTACAACTTGTCGTTCCGCTAATATTCTTAGTTGGTAGATCATTATGCTAGAATCCACGAAATCAGTTTCAAAAGCAGATCCAGTCGACGAACCAAAATCTTAACCAGTTAACACTACGGTAGATTCTCAACTATTTCCATCCGTTTGATGGTAGCCAACGCAGAGGGGCAAAGTTCCTACCATTCTTCCTAACCAGCACACACACGATGCTTGTGATCCAATTACAGCATCGAGCCACTCGGACCAAGTTTTTGGAGAACGTCGGAAGCATGGCGCCGGAAGTGATTTCCTGGGATCGTAAGCGAGCAGCTGGCTCGCGCTCGAACGCTCGAATTAGTCGTGACCGAGGCAGGACCAACAAGTGGTTGTGTCTAGTTAACTTGCGGAGTCGTTGCCGGAGACAGTTCTAAAAGACATGCTGTCAGTAGGCCAGCCGTCGAACAACGGCAAACGACTACGGCCACGCCAGCCGGGATTTAGAGTATCGATCTGACCCGCTCGAATCCAGCCCTCGTCGACACGAGCCGGTCGAGCGCCAACCTCGCGAAATGGAACGTGCACCGCAACATAAATCTTCCTCTCTAACAGACTTTGCGAATCGTAATATCAATATCTGGCGCTCACCTGTTGCGGTCAGGCCTCACGAGCCGATTAGGCGAACCGGTAGATACCTAATTGCATCGAGCCCCAGGCGTTTTTGCATTATCTCGTTAAGAGCGATCTCTCGGTCCTATTTCTGCATTAGCAGGTGATTCGCCCATTGGGGAAGATTTAGTTTAAGTACCTTATCCCGCTATTTCTACGCGATCATTAAGCGATCATGGACGATCACGGAGAGTTGATTTTAATTTTGTGTTCGCCGGACGGAGGAAATAATACCTTGCCACGATCGATATAGTGAATTTTTTAATTCTTAATAATTTAACTCTGAATACCAGAGTTATGGTATAGTAGACTCTTAATCGACTCCTATGGGACCATATCTCTAATCAGATAGATGGTCGGTTATGATTACAAACACACACTGTACACACACTGTACGACAATAATCGCATAATGATTGTTCGTATGTAATTACACAGAAGCCGATTTATTACTGAAACTTCTTCAATTATTTTCGACAAATTGAAACAATTGAAATGATACGAATGACAAGCAAGACATTCTATGTGTATTAATTGCATTTTTATTGATTCGTCGTTATACTCTGGACTAAAATGTGAACAGATAGAGCGGAAATCGTACAGTAAAATTAAAATCGTAACTAAATCGTTAGACATAGATATCGAGAAACATCTTCGAATTTCCATCGAGCAGAGACTTTGTGTATCGTAGCTCGTCGTCGACACGGGAGTTGCCTCTTAATCCGCGTGACATCAGAAAAATCACGAAACACGAGAACAGTCACCAGTTTGCCTTTGTATCGTAAATAGAATACCGGGACCAGGTGGACACGTAAATCTTCACGTAAATCACGTTTGCTGTTATTACGGGCGCATTTTGAAGCGAAAACGGCTGGTTTTCGGGCAGCGGACACACACAGCCCCGCACGACGAACCGGGACACGGGTGAAAGGAATTTGAACAAACTCTAATTACCAAGCACTATAATTTTCCGTTGAAAGTGGCGGAGCGAAAAATATGCTTCATATTTCGTTTTGCCGCCTCGGTGGCCGCTCTGCATTAACCCGTGCGGACACGAACGCGCATAATTCTCTCAAAATGTAGCGCACACAAGTTGCCTCTGTCTCGCGACAGCAGAGAAAGGGTCAGGAAGGAAGCAGATAATTTTGAATGAATTGAAGCCCCGCAACGAGCGCGCGGCTCCGCCACCTAACACAGCACTGATATAATACACACACAGCTAAGGCGTACACGGAGAACCCGACAGAAAATTACGAATGCACGGAGCAAAATATGTAAATGGAACAATAAAAATGAGTCTGCGTTTAATTATTGTGGAACGCGAATGTGGCGAAACGAGCGACGAAAAGATATCTACTACGATATATGTTCGGCGATGATCTAAAAATAAAAAGCTCGTCGATGGTAGGCAAGCTACGACGGCCGAGCTGGAGAGCTACGTTATTGATCGATCGAGGCAACGATCCATCCTGATGCCATACGTGTTCGGAGAATCTCCAAAGCGTGAAAATACAATGCGTGAAAGTATCCGGGACGAAGGGCAAAAGCGACGCGGGCGTCGTCGAATATGTCAACAGTAATTAACATTCGTTCAGCCTGCAGTGTGGAACCGGATCACGTTCGTCCGCGTATCAATAAACTGGCAGCAATGGCAAATAATACACGATCGGTCTGACACTCTGTCGAACGCATCGGCCTGGAAACACGTCACATCGAACCGCGTCACACGAGTCCCAGTCAAGACTCGAGGATATCGTCGGACAAAAAAAGAAAAAATTCATTTCCAAGATCTTTGTCCCTCGTGGATGCGACAACGCGGCCTGTGTTCGGGACAGAGATGGATCGCAAAGTACGGAAGAGTAAGAGGGGATGAAGGATCGGAACGTATGGCCGAGACAATTCTTTCTTTCGATCGAGTGAAAAATTCTCTGCACGAGAGATTTGGAGCCAGAGTCTTCTTAAAACTAGGCAATCTTCGTGGTGTGAAATTACGCGATCCGACAGTTTATGCACTGCATCCGATTGAGATCATCCCCTCCGACCTGTAGACCCTACGTTAAGCTTATCTAATAGTCTCCTCCCTGTTATTCTCTTCGAAAGGGATAAAACTTCGACGTTCGATCGACGAGTAAAATCGACGTTCAGGAGACACGCGTATACGTGCGCGTGGTTCGATGTCGATTTTGACCGACAGCTGATCGAACGCGATCGTTTCTCGTCGCTGCAACACAGCCTAGCCATTGTGACCTGCTCAACCAGTAAACTGTACAGATAGGTCTTGACGGGGACACCGAGTCGGCTAGATGGTATGGGAATACGAGCGACTTTCGATGAAAAATGCGGCAACGGTAAAACGCGCAGGTACATATACCTCTCTCTGGCAACTACTCGGCTTCTCTATTTCCTCTTTGTTCCGGGAGAACGGAGGAAAATTTTATAACAAAGTAAAACCGACGGGTAGCTAGGATTTCTTTGGCCGCGTAGCTAGGAATAACGGAAGGAAGAATCGTTTGAGTGTACAGCCGGGGCTCGGTTAAATATTTAGAGAATACTCGACATTGTGACTTTTCAGCGATACGTACGCCGCTGGCAGTTTTTGTCAACGACACAGACGACGAACTAATCCGACGAAAAATCTGCGATTTTTTAATCGCGCCAAGTATCGTAATTGTCTAAATACGAGGTATAATTGAAGGTGTCGCTATAGAGTGAAAAAGGATATGCGAAACCAGACGACGAAAGTATTAACGAACGAGCGAAGCTCGGTAAAATGATGTTTCGGATAAAGACTGGTAACGCGCCAACTGGTTTGAAGAAATAGGAAACGTTTATATAACGACCGCTTCGTATAATTCTTCTCTCGTCTCTTCTTTTTTCGCCTCGTGTCCCGTTGGTTCGCCAGCTTTTCTTTGCTTTCGCGAAGCGTTTACAGAGCAGGGAAAGAAATTCACGATACTAATTCGCATGGTAGGATAACAAAGGCGACCAAAGGTAATGTGCACCGTGTCACGTTTCATAAAATACGCGCTGTAAATTTTAATGATAAAAAAGGAGTAACAGAAAAAACGATCACCAGAGTTTGTTTAATTACGTTTCTCGTTGTTAAACATATTCTTAATAAACTAGCCGTGTTTATAATTCAATATGAAACACGGTATAATGTGACGCGTCACTCAAGCCGCTTTCATCGAATGAATTTCAACGAAACTTCACCCGTCCACTTGTCGTTCACGTCAACCCCCTTGTTGAAGAGAGACATTTAATGACCGACAATCGCCGAAACGTGGACATAATTTAAAGCGATATTATTTTTGTCGCGAAATTCTGTCGTATAACGCGAAGTCTGTCAATGGGGAATTTAATACGTTGCGTTTATACGGGCCGTGGAACTTGGTAATTTAGTCGAAACGCGAACGGATCGATTCGCGAACGAATGTCTTTGAACGTGGCTGGAAAAATTTTAATTTCCATTTTCCGATGCATACACCGTTCCTTTCAGCACATCCTGAATAACGCTCTTTTCAACGAGCGGAAAACCGAGTTACGCTTATAAATTCATTCCTCGCATAAACTATCGAAGCTCCTATGAATTCCACGTTGTACCTTGTCGAAGAATCTGCTCTTTATCACGGAAACGGGTCAACAACGTTCCCTTTTCCTTTTTTTCCCTTTTTCCTGTTTCGCATAATTCATTTTATTTATACGATCGCCGCGTATGTAACTCACGATCGCCGGGTCAAAATCGAAAAATACTCGAATGGATTCGCTCCATGAAATAGAAATGTTTCTTCGTTCTTGCTAATGCACGGATACTCCGATAGCACTCCGCGTAGCATTACTGGGGTCGTCCTTTTAAAATGGAACGGCGTCATACGGCAATAACGCAAGCAACTTCGGAAATATCGAATATCGCGACTTCCTATGCCAAATTGAAGTTAGAACGACCCAATAAAATCCGCTCGTACGCAGTTTGTCACCAGCTGGCACCGGTGTTTACGCCTATGCGTGGCGATATGTCTTGCAGATCTGCAAGATAGCGTCGAGTCATCTCGTGGCGAGACCAAGAATGGAGCGTGTCATTGGTTCCGGCGACCCATTACCTTCGCCCATAAAAAAGAATGGTTTGATAATGCTATGGATAATCTATCTACTCGGCTCTTTTATAGGGAAGAATGGCTTGATAATAGGAAATCGATTTACTGCGTTACAGAAAGAACCATCCGGCGGCTGGCCCAACCCCCAGGTCTCTCTCCATCTTTCTCGTATCTCTTTTCGCGTCCTCGTTCACGACCAAAGCCAAGTATTACAAACGACTGGAGGAGCTCGGCGTGGTCTGCTTTTTCTTCTTTTCATTTCTATGCGCGCTCGTACAATGGCGGCCCGCTATTTCTACCAAGAATAATATTTTTCACAAAATCACTCGCCCCTCGTTCTTAAGCGCTCTTTGTTTTTCATGGAAGCGCGTACGCACGTGTCCGTACCCTGTGTCACATTAAACACCCCACGGACCTTGGCTGTGACAACATCTATGCGTTTCACCACGATTGCCACCGATTCGATTCGACGAGTCGCTTGATAGGTCGTTACGATAACAACGACAATAGGCCACCACTCTTGATTCATTGCGCGTTTACGAGAAAGAAAGAATATGGAGCTTCCAGTTGTACGAAATTAGTCACGCAAGCGGATTCTTTATCTGCATCGGAGATCTTTTGATAATCTGATCAATTTTTTTTGCAGTTTATGTTTTTCGTCGGAGAAGAGAATGGCGAAATTAATCGGAAAAATTGTGGTAGATAAGTATTTTTCTCGTAAACTGTCGAGAAGCATCGTAAATTTGAAGCAGGAGAAAGAATTCATATCGCTGGGATTTATCTCGTAAGGGATGGTCGCAAACTTTAGAGGGTGACTTCATCCGTTAAGTTCGAGTTACCGTAGCTGAAAAAATACGTATCTACTATTTACAGCTCCTTTTCAAGCTTAATAAAGTTTCACCCACATAGGAATCGGATCGTTCGTAACCTTTGGCATCAGCGTTGCTTGCCAGTCACGGCGAACCGCCATCGTTTCATAATCAAAGAGGCGAAAATAAAATGCGAGCCTGAGCGTCGATTATCTTATCCCGCTTTGCAATTTCCTCCGGCACGAAGAACGCATCGGCTCATCAACGTTATTAATAACAATATATCCGCGAGCGCTGTAATGACCAAGCTAAATTCATGGACAAAAGCTGCGCGTCACACCCTCGATCTATTTTCCTCGGCTGGATATCGAAGTCAATTAATTTCTTAGGGTTCGCTCTTCATTTCAAACCCACTCTTTCGTCCTAGTAACCAAGCGAAAATTTGCAGTGTCACGCGTTGACGATCCACGAACGAGATACACGTGTCTCCTGTTAGCGTACAAAGACAATCTCACGACTCTGCGGCATCTAACGAAGCAAATTTTACGGGCGAATTTTACGACGATTAGATAACGGCGAGACAAGATTACCAGTTTTCCGAAGACAATGTAACCGGTCGGGTAGATATAGCTAAACGGGCTTATGGGATTAATCTTTAGTAGTCAATTTAGTACGTGGCAGAAGTTAGATAAAGTCCAGCATTCTCGTCTGGCAGCGCGGCAGCCGGGCAAACCGAGTTACCTAAGCTAACAATAATTTAATCACATTCAATAGGAGCTACGATCGTTGTTCCGAGATTAGAATTGAAGTAGGACTTAATACGGGACACCTGTATATAGGACGCGAAACACTCCTGGAAATTACCATTTCAGTAACTCCGATAAGGGGTTCGTAATAGACACGATTCACAAAATCTCGTCGTAGGAATCGCTGAGGCGAAGTTGGAGGATTCATCTGGAGAACTATTCGAACGAAAAAGTTTCGAATGATCAGGGATGAGAAACCAGGTTATCGAGTCAACCTGGTGACCCAGTGCACCGATAACGCGAAAGAAATCAGTGCCTTGAGCTATTTCACCTCGAAATCCCAACGCCCTTTCCTCGTTCCGTGGAAGAGAAGGAGGGTAATTAGTCCCGGTGTAAAACCCGCCCAAGGCATCCGTCTAGTACCGTCGGAGCTGTCCTTATCGTTTGCTTGCACACCGACGGCCTAGGAATCTTGGATCGTGAACGAACGAGGACGAGTTTTAAAGCCCTGAAAAAGGTTAGAGATTCTCGGAAAGTATCAAGTCAGGGAGAGAGGCGATGCTTTAAGGGGAAAAACCGCGATCACGAGGGTAGAGAGCAAAGAGGAAAAAGTAGCAGAAACGATAGATAAAGAAAGATAGGAAGAGGAGGTTTGGTAGAGATGGAAAGGGTGAGTCGCTTTTGGGGTCGAGAAGGATAGGATAAGGCGAGCAAGAAGGGTGCCATGGTACAGGACGAGTAAAGTGATTGCGAAAAGGGGGTCAGAGGGAAAATGGGCTACGTTGCTTTAATAGAGTGAGCCATGATGGATGATGCCAGATCGATATTACTTCTTCTTTGCTCGGAGTATCTATGCGACACGAGTATCCTCGGCATTTCGGAAGCCGCGGTGAACCGTGCACGATATACGAGCCAACATACCGGACATTTTCGACGCTGGACACACGTACACGTGTACACAGGCGCGCCAGTGCCTCGCGACTCCGTTATTACAGCAATTCTTATGGACGGTAGACGTCGGCCAAGAATTCGTAATACCGCGTCCGTCTCATTCGTGTTCGTTTAGTTGACGGGACACCGGGAGCCGGATAAGCACGATTTTCTTGGCCAAGGATAATTGTCGCGGGAATGGAATTCCTTCGTGCAAGAAATCCCGGGTAATGAGTTATATAATTTCGAGCCGAGCTACATGTACCAACGCCCGATCATTGTCTCCCCTTTTGCGGCGAAATGCTTGGTTCCGCCGAATGCCATAGCCAACACGTACGGGGAAAGAAATTATGCTGCTCGCGCCAACTCAACCGACACGCTGCTTGCTACTAGATTTTTTTATTTCTTCTTATGAAACGTTTATTTCGCTGGAAATATCGCATCTACGTGCCAATATGCCTACTAATACAATCAGATTTGTATCGAAAATGAGTATCAAATTGATGATATATATGTAGACTTTCGTAAGTTTTAAGTTAAACTCTTCTGGTATCGTTGACTGTCCGCTCTCAAGGTTAACCAACTTTATATCCGAAGGAAAACAAATAGTTTGTTCTAATAACACTTTCTCAAGCGAGGTGAAGGTTACTCCTGGTGTTGCATAAGGTTATCACCTTGGCTTAATGTTCTTTATACTCTTCGTCAACGATATATTTAATGTGTTGTTATTATACGCTCTGATGATCTTAAGATTTTTCTTAGCCTTGGTAAGCCGCAACATGCTTTATTAATTCAGAGTGACCTCGATAGACTCCATGAATGGTGTTTGTCGAATAAGTTGTCTCTCAATCTGGCTAAGCGTCGCACTGTCAGATTTAGTCATAAGAGAAATAATTACATACCCAATTACGGTATAAATGGTGTTCCTTCGTTTACTCTGGACAGTGTTAAGTACCTAGACATTATTTTTATATCAAATTTCACGTTTACGGTACATTATAAATGTATTATCTTCCGTAGTTATAAATCTCTTTATGTATATTCATACAGTGAAATCTTCTTGCAATACTAATATTCTTACTTGTAGCCTTAGAATATGGCTATCTCATTTGGTCTCTCTATTGTTCGTCGCACATGAATGATCTAGAAAGAGGGAAGCATAAATGCCTTAGGCTAGCAATCGAATATTATGTCGCCTTTTTCTCGTAATTATGATGAAATCCTTAGTAATTTAAACCTACAGACTCTCAGCAGTAGGAGAATAATGAGAATTTGAAATCTTATTTGTAAGTAAAATAGCGAAGCGTATTATTCCGTCTTCTAATATCATCCAGTAATTTTCTCTTAATGTTCCTTCAAGATGTCTTAGAAATAATAATTTGTTCCACGCCAATTAACACCGCACTAATCATGGTTACTTTAATTGTTTTAATCGTATGCTAAAATCATGCTAGCTTCTTTCACTCTGAGATAAATCTATTTTAGTATACTTCAGTCACCTTAAAATATTCGCTGGTAACTTCACTTGAAATTTTATATTTTATAGTTGTATCTATATCTTTAACCTACAATTATATGTTAATATTAACCTTTCCTCTGCCTTTGTTATTGTATGCCAAATATTTTATTTCCCGTTCAGGTAAATAAATAAATAGATGTTGTGAAGACACTGGAAAGTCAATTATGAGATTATGATTACAGAATTGTTTGAATTAAAACTTCAAGTAATATAAACTTTTTAGTTGAACACCTTCGTAGTTTCTCACTCTTTCAATATATCACAACAGCAGAGACGTTTAAAACGTCAAAACAATTGATGCGTCCACGTATCCATACGCGTTAATTCATCCCCTCGTTTATTCACACTCACGTCGATCGTAGCAGTTACATAACAAGTATCATCCAGCGAACAGTTAGAAGCGATAGCGATCGTGCAACGACGAAACTTTTAATAAGTGTAAATATTATTTTCCTTGGTAGGGACAGAGCTGAATAGCATCGTGTAAAAAAAGTAATTCCGCGAGAAGTAAGAATGTCGTCTCGAGAGAAGGAACGAGGAAAACCAAGGAGAACGGTGAATGGACAGAAGCTTGGAACTGCTTCGAAAAAAATATCCGGTCGTTTAGTCCGGAGAGATGCCCGCGCGGAAAGTATCGTTTCGTTCACGACGAACTGGAAGTATCGAGGCTCGTCACGAAGTTCCGGGCGCCCAGGGACACTTGAAAGGGTCTCTGCGCAGCGGAGGTGCGGCGCCGCGCGATATAAAGTTACTCGAAATTACATCTGCATATTATTTCAATTTTGTAGATTGTTTAACTGCAGTAACGCCCCGGATACGCGGGTGGAACTCCAGGCAAAGTTTTCTTAGGATAATCTCTCTTAGGTAGCGCACAGAGCGTGGTACCAGCCTTCGCCCCCGTCTCAAGCCCCTTCTACCGTCCCAACTTGCTGCATCTCATTGACTGTGTCGGAAGGAATTTGTTGGACCCAATGCCCCTCTCTGCCGCCCTTCGCCCCCGCTGTCTAAAATTAATTTAGTAGCTGCCACCGCGAGAGGAAAAAAGAAAGATATAGAGAGGCGAAGCTCAACGAGCCGCGAAGTGAATAAATAAGTTTCGGTCGACGGGGCCGCGTCGATACGACGTCGTTTCGACCATCGAAACTGTGCGAAAAACCGCGCGAGAAAAATGTTCACAGTTTTCGCGACGCTTTCCGCTTCGCTACGGTCCGCTCCGACGGCCAATAAACAGCGCGTCGAAAAACAAGCCGAACCGTAAGAGCGTAGATCATGCCAAGTTTATATTACAGATTGGGTGTGCGGTTGCAGAGGCAGTTTCGAGAGAAAAAATTGGACGATTTGCGCGTTCCTGTTGATAGAACTTGTCACGAACTTCCGCGTCCTCTCCGGAAATACATTATTCGCGTCGAGTGGTCGTAATGTGCAATAAAAGTAACGACGAAGGTAGAACTCTCGCGGCTCGTTGAATATTCGCTCGTTACGAGAACCTCCTGCGGTCGTCGCTACAAAATATCCTATCTCTACTTCTTAATCGAAAAACTTTTTCACCATCCGAACAACCGGTGGATACGTGTAGTTTGCTTGTTGTCTTTCCCTTTTTTTTCCTCCCAGAAACCATATCGTATCGAGTGGAAGGGTATGACGTTAGGCTCGCGCGACCAACCATCCCTTTGTATGCTTGACGAAACGATCCTGCGAGACGTTATTTCGTAAAACCGCGCCTGAGAGGGTGGAAAAGGCGAGCCAATATAGCTCGGGCGATCTTCAATTTCAATTTGCAGGAACGTACACTTATCAGGGCGTGTCGGGCTGACGTTTGACGGAATAGAAGTACTTCCGAGATTAATTCCCGCGCCTCTCGGCATTTTGATCGGCGGGATACGACAGCAAAATAACTTCGAACGCCTTCCTCTTGCTCGGATCGCGTCGACCGAGCCAGGAGAACGAAAGCGGATGAAGTCGGAGGGTGGTTCGCCGGGAGAACAGAGGGAAAAAACGAGAAAGCTGAGCGGCTGAAAAGAAGAAAAGGAAGCTAGAGGGTGGGCAGTGTGTCGTTTGTATCAATTTACCCGAGCTGCCCTCACGCCCACCGACTTGCTTCAGATTTAATCTAATGCCACGTCGAGAAGGGTAATTCATTAAACAAAGATCCCCATCTACCGAGCTCGCCTCTGGAGACCACCGGTGAGACTCGCGATTCTCCAAAAAATAAATAATTAAATTTGCCAAATTCTGCCCCGAAATCACGCGAATTGCTTCGTTCCCTGAGAGAACAATGTAGAATATATTTAATAAACCTACGTTCATAACTATTACCACACATACAAAGAAACACGATAAACCTGAGTCAGATAAAACTGAGGCCATCAGAAAATTACTAAACCTCGTTTGAAAAGAACTGGTATGTTCAACGTCGTAATGGACGTCTCACCTATTATATTAGACACCTATTATTATGTTTTCAAACGAAAAATTCTAATGGACTAATTATCTTCTTAACGATCTAGATCAATTATCATATTCTGTATAATAGCAGCAGGTGTCCTAATACTTGCTCACCGCGTGTGAGTCTTGAACTCGTTTCAACTGGCCGATTTCTGGTCTTCTTCGATGTTCCAAGAAGCTGTGTAATTCTCCGAGGACCTGGATAAATGAGAATCTAAATAAATAAAGAGACCGCTACCAGCTTCCAACAAAGCAGATCCTTGATTTTGAATAATCCCCGTTTCGTGATATCTTGCATTGGCTTTCCACGGAAGGTGCGCAGGTTTCTCCTCAATTAAAAGTTGTTACGAGGAATCGAGTTGTTTACTTAGGATTAAGACGTCTCAAAAGAAATTATTCCATTCTTGTTCCCGGGCAACATTCAACAACAATGTCCGTGTTTCTTTGTTAAGTAATCTCTTTGTAGTTGCGTTTTCTATTTTAATCAAATTACATCTAACTTCTCGGTGCAGTTTCTCTGTCAGTCTCCTTTTTTAAATCTACCCTCCGACATTGAAGCAAGGATGCCGTTGATTAATTCCACGAGAAAGGTAAAGAGCATAGAGGGAACGATATTATGTGAGAGTCTGATATTTATAACGTTCGCGACAGTCAGGATCGCATCGATGGTTCTTAATACGCGTACGTACCGATAATATCGATGCTACGAGGATTATCCCGTATAGGATCCAGGTATTATCCGACGGTTTCTGTCTGATACGTTTTTTCAAGGTTTCCATTTTTTCAAACACATCGCGGTATATTGGACGTCTCGGTGGAAAAAAAAGATTTGATGTAGCCCCGTTGCAGATAGACCGACAGAAAATATTTTTCCCCCGGTGAATCTCCTTCGAAGCTTTTCGACCACGATCGAGAGGAAGAGGAGAGTGGAGAAATAAAAGAAAGAGCAAAGGAACGAACAGAGAAGGAAAAGAGGCGAACCTGGTCCGAAGATGAGAGCGATTGGAGTTCATAAAGGCTTTTCGAAAATTGGAAATGCGTACGTGAGATCGAGAAATTGGAGAACGAACAGCTTTAAATCGCGAATCCTTTCTCATAAGATCGTGAATCACCGATTTATCTACTCGAATTAGAAAACTTTAATTATCCGGCCACGTATCTCGTATCGACCATCATCGTGATGCCCGCAAGAACAAAATATTCGTTTTGAGTGGCTCGTTAAATTTCCACGGTGCTTCCACTACCGAAGGAAAACTCATCCAATAGATCACGCTAAACTTCCTGCGCGTTCGTGCTGGCAATTCCCTCGTCTCAGCACGAGTCAAGGATACCCGCAAGAGAACGCGAAAAGGGGATATATACGTATACGTATGTACATTTAGATATATGTACGCCCATAGATGCCTTTCCTGTCACGGAAATCTTTGAAATCCGAAGAACACGCAGCTCCGATGAGCCATGGTGGCGTCTCGAAACGATTGACCGAATATATCGAGAAACTGAGTCGTCACTTTTCATCGAAAATTTCAATATCCAAAATCGTAAACCCGTCCCGGTGTGCGACGACCGTATAAATTTCTACGGAATATTCGAAGGCATTCGCCGCAACGGGTAACAGGGTGAAACGTTAAAACGAAGCCATTATCGTTAAATAATTTAATGCTTCAGGAAACGTTGCCGCGGCAGCGTAACCTGAATTCTCGCATAAATTTCGCAACCGCGTAATTTCCGGTGACTACGGGGTATCAGCTTCCATAAAAATGGCCGAACGATTGTGCCCTGTCTCCGGAGAAAGTCGCTACTAGCTGGCGTTCGTTCGATACCACGCCTCTATCGTCGATTACGCCGCGAGAATGGTTATCAGAGAAAGATAATATTAGAGTTGTACGAGTCACGGAGGTTCGGGCTTAATGTCGTATTTGCTTTAATTTTAATTTCAGTGCAGGAGCCATCCCTAGGCACTCTCTTGCTAGTGCAAGCGAACAGGCGAGCGAGCCAGCCAGCGGCCGACGAGGGCTCCAGGCAATTATGATAATATCTTGATCCGATAATGGGACACGGTCTTATTCTTTACGAATTGTCGCGGGGTGGCCGATGAGGGGGCAAGGGGTCGCGCGGGGTGTACGAGCGGCGCCGATTTCACGCTCGAGAACTCCGGGAATGGAGCTGGCAAAGAGGAATTAAGATCTCGCGGAGGTTCTCATTCCTACGGCGCAAAGAACCTTGCTCTGGGGAGCGAGAGAGCACGGATCGGAATAAGATGGATCGTGGCCGAAGAAGGAGAGACGCGAACGTGAAACGGAAAGAAGAGGAGAAGAGGAGGAGGACGGTCGTACGACGAAGCGAGCGAAGGTTCGAGTGAAACAGAGAGAGTGTAGTGAGAAGATAGAAAAGAGAGACACGGCGGAGGGCAAGGGGCAAAGAGTCGGGCGGAGAAAAGGAGAAAAAGATCAAGAGGAACAGGAGGTAGAATCGAGGAATAAGGTACGGTCTGGACGAAAAGTGACGGAGGGGGTAGAATCGAGAAGACGGAGCAGGAGCGAACAGAAGCAAGGGGTCAGAAGGGACATTATACTTGCTTTTGCAGCTCTGTCGTCGGCTCTTTGTTTATATTCCCAGGACAGCCAACGGGGACGGACCGTTTGACATGTCACCGCTTGCAAAGATGTTAAAGGACAAAAGGGGTAAAACCTTTCCGTCCACCCCTCTTACCATACGTCTTGCCCTTTCGCTCGATGAAGGCCCTTCGCCCTCCATCCCAAGCAGTTCTCGTAACCATTGAAAACGCGGCTTAAAACACGGCTTGAAACGCGGCTTAGAACACGGCGCACAAACTGCCGCTCGTACGCACGTAAGTGCCATATCATTATGCGGTTGGATAATGAACCCTCGCGAAGTGTTGGTGGGATAAGTAGCTTCCTATATTTCACGGAACGACCGACGGCCGGTTTTTCGGATCGGTCTCGAAGTTGGACGCCGCAGGATTCGTTTTAAGAAAGAAACACGGAAACGACGGGCGGTGTACGTAGAAGAGTAATTCAACCCGCAGCTGAGGAATTTCGAGTCATGCCGACGACTACTACTATTACCACTGGGTGTGTTATCGAGAATACTTGTTAATTTCACGTTTTCTGCGAAATTGTTAAGCAGAAAGCAAACACGATTCTTCGAACGAACAGAGTGCTCTATTATTTCAATCTATCCTATCTCGTGTATACGGTCGTACGCGTATAATTACAGTGACCGATGCCACGCGTGACACGACCGCCCGTGCCCCATAATTTTCCCTTAGTCTTCGAATGGCTCTCCGATCCGAGTAATCTGCTCCATGGATCACGCGCTCCCATAATTAGAAATAACTCTCCATTTGACGTGTTGGTACCGATCTCTACTTCTTACTCCTCCTCCTCTTCCTCCTTTTCCATCCGTCCACTAAGGAGGAAATATCTTCCGTCGAATAACTTCGAACAACGTGTCCCCTCCCTTGACACTTCATTACCCTGAAATAATTAATTCCTATCTGGTAACGAGGTACCGGTCGTTAAAGTCCGTGACACTCGTAATACGCCCGGTTAATGATATCCATATCGTGCGCAGGTAGCAGAGCTCGCGTGCACGTATCATAAGCTGACGTGAGATGTACAGCTTATCTTTAAATATTTTACTCGGCGAACACCGTATTCTCGTGCCATCAACCGAAACACAACCCCTTTTAAAAAAATTGCCTCGCATCGGTTGAACGCTCCTCCTTCTTTCTCGCTTCTTTCTATTCACACCGTTATCCTGTCCTCTCTTTTCCTTTCTTTCTCGATAAACTCGCGAAACTACTTTGACGTTCGAGCTGTCAGCTCTCGCGTCGTTCCAAAACCGATCGATATCTGCCTCGTTTATCGAACCCTTTTCGTTAGGTAATCTCGACGAACTGTTAATTTATGCATGACTTTTTTCACCGTGTCAGCTACGATCTCGCTATCTTCGCTATTTTTTTTTCTCCGGCTGACGAACCAAAGGTTTAGGCACGACGATCATTTACTCGAAAATATTACCTACGATTTCAAATTAAACTTGGAATTTAGCTGGATTTTCCAGTTAACGGTGTTGCAACAAGTTAATCCAGCATTGACCTAAGTACGAACGCGTGTTTAGCTCGGCAAAGTGTGAATTCCGGGCCCATTCTTTTAACCCGATTCCATCGAGTTGCGTAACAAGTATCCCTCTCGTCGACCGACTTCGCTTGTCGAGGGTTAATGGAACTCTTTTCACGCTTTCCGCGCTGGCCACGATTCAATTACGGTTTTCCAGATTAGTAAATCCGTCCCGGTGAAAAACAGACGGTGAAATCTGAATGTACGCGATTTCCGTGGTCTTATTACGCGGCCGAAATGAGACTGTCCGTTTCGAAAATCAGTTTCCGCTCTGTGAGCAAATTACGACTCTCGGCTAGTCGAACGCTTATTATTGAAACTGTTTCCCCCACTAAAATCTCGGGGTGAAAAAGCATTACGAAATAGGAAAACGACGGAGCCTCTTTGGTTCTCGAGCGCCGCGACTAAATACCAGTAATTAAAACGTCGAGGTTTTGCGCCAGTCTCGCCGCTTATTTGATATTTGTTTGCTGCCCGACGCGAGCTTGCATTCGTCACTCGTTGCACCGTTTACCCCTGCCCGGTCTACGGAACCCCTTTTCTCGCATATACACATACAAACATCGTATCATAGATATAGCGGTTAAACCCGCTGTTTAAATTGTGTTCATTCGTGCTCGCATGTAACCGCGCGACAATATATCTTTATGCAATCGCGCACCCACACAACGTTCTCTGGTAAACACAGGTCAAGCCGTACGTATCAGTGTGGCCTGCTTTCAGGCAGACTTCATTTACATAGGGTGGCATTTATTTTGGGGATTGATACAACGGTTAAAAACAGTCGAAACACCCCTCACATTATTGCAACTTTTTCTCCCGACCTACTTATACTCAGCCAATCATCGGATTAGGTAAGATGTTCCTTTATCACGAACATCTCCTAGTATTGTCGTACCCTCTCTATGTATATAAGTACGCGTTTTCCAGCGTGCATTTGCCTATGTTGTCCTGACTCGCGTTAGAGTGCTCCCGTTGCGACGATAGAACGCGACAGAAAAAAAGAACCGGATTGAACCTGAGAGCGAGACAGAGAGACATTCGAAAGGGAGCGAACGAAGGCGAAGAAAACCGCGCGAGTACGCGCATTCGCTTCGTTCAGCAGCTGTTGCCAAGCCTCTGTGTGTTACGACTGCACAGTTTGTTCGTTGGCTGCGGCGCGGCCGGCTCTACTTCCACCAACAACGTCACTGCCACTATCACAGTGGGGTGGAAAAGGGGTGAAGTGGGTGGATCTAATGAAAGGAGTTTATTAGGACGCGCACACCGGCGGACGAAACCGTGCGGAAGGGTGCAAGGGAGGATTTGCATCCCTTACGCGTAATTTCGCTTCGATATTAGATTAGTCGGTCCTGCGTTATCCGCGCCTCGGAATTACGACGTAGCTGCGCTGATTAGGGACCGAACCGCGCGTCGTCAGTCTCTTTCTCCCTCGGTTCCCAAACCTCTTCCTCGTTTTGCCCGCTACTTCCCCCCACGTGCAGGTACAGGCCCCCATTTCGCGGTCTTTTTGGCTCTCGCGGCCGAAATAAAAGCTGCCGATGGGCCATTGTCTCGAAATTAGCCGACTGGATGTCGTGTACACCGGCGAGGGCCGGCTCTCGCTCTGCCGCCGGAGAAAATCGATCGCCGCGACTGTTTCCGTTGTCGTTGCGCTTTTGTCCGACTTCATTCGCTGTTTCGCCGTCAGAGAATCGTGAAACGCGCGACCGCCTCTCGTGCATAGGGCATCGCCCCGATAAGACCGGCTGGAAGGTAATTCTATGTTTTCGGGCTGGTTCTGTGAACCGGACGCACAACCTGAGAAACCGCGTGTTCGTCGCAACATTCGGCATGTCTCTCCCTAAGCCCGGTGAAACTAGAGAAATTTCCCTGACAAGTAATTCGAGATTTTTTCCTCTCGGGCGACCATTGTGCGGCTCTTGTGCCTCTTTGGAATTCGTTGGACTGTATTCCATTAGATTCGAACGTTTCTAGCCACTACATAAAGGTGAAACTCTCGTTTCTCGACGGGGTGAAGAAGTGGAGGAAGGTAAAGAGAGAGAGGCCGGTCGCGAGGAGAAGTGGCCTCTTCAGATTCCGTTGAACTTTATCAGTTCGGTGATGAGACGGTCGTTTCGATTTAAAACGAGACATACCGAGTATTTTAGGAGACGGTCGTTTTTCTGTAGCCAAAGTATTCGCCATTGATATCCGTTTATATGACCATTTATTCGTGACGCGTACATTTTGGTATTCTTGTGAGTTCGTATAAACTTTAACGATATCGTCATTTAAAGGGGTTTTACAGCGATCAGTTATGGCAGATTGCACGATACCGATGTTTCGTAAATGGTACAGTTAGAACGACCTATGTGGACACGCCTCGCTATCAAAGAGACGTGCGTAGCCTTCAGGAATTTTATCAAACGTCCGGTAAACAAGGTGCGTTTCTCGCGTTCGTTTTGATCGTCGATGCTGTGTTAGATACCAGTAGCTCCAGCAAATTGTTGCACGTTTTCCCCGACCGATTCCTTCCAATAAAGCTACACGGCGTAGCGTCTCGTTCGCTGGCGTATTCGAGATGTATCCCCGGCGTACGTGCTCCGGAATCGTAAACAATCTTTCATCGCTCGCTTCCCTTGTTTCGATCCGTTTAAATGTTTGCTCACGCGATCCGTCGAGCTGCAATAAGCAAATACGAAGCCCGTTCCACTGGTTTGGTATCGCGCAACTGGAGCCAGAGTGAAGGATGAGCGAAAAATTGAAGGGAAATTCGTTTCGATATTTACCGGTTACCAAAACGGTTAGCCCGACAGCGAAAAAAATCCCGGCGCGAGCAGACCATCCAAGTAAATAATAATGAAAGGTTATCGATTGCCGGGACCGGCAGTCCGTGGATACTTCGAATTACGTGTTCTGCGTATCGAAGCGCGATCTAAATGTAACATTTTATGGTCGATGCGTCAACGCCCTTTTGATTTTCGTCGATACAGGGAAACGTAGAAACGAAGGGAGGAATAAGATCTTTCCGCCTTACGCGACTTACCACTCTCGATAATTCTTTGTTAAACGTGTTAGGGATATTTGAAACGATGATGTGGACGAAAGACGTCGATGAATACGGTTCATTTGAATACGGATAAGTCCATTATTTCGAGTAGGAATATCCATAACTCGAATTCTCAAGTTATTCAGAGGATTTAGAGGGTGGAGCGTTGAGGTGATTTGAAGGTCAACATTTTTTTAATATACACCCCTGTCAACCATCGACAGATATATGCACTTGTGAGCACCCCAAGCTAAGAATTTATTTAAAATGTATGTAAATGCAAGCCACGGAACGTGTGACGAATGCAAAAGGTAAATGCATCATGACGAGTGTTGCTACAGTACGCAAGATTATTTAGAAAGGCCGAGGGTAGCCTATACAAGGACCTTCTTAAGTGGTTTCAATGCGTGGAGGTTCGAAGTGGTTTCAAACGTGTAACCTTTCGAGTACACATGCTGCAACTTGTCATCGGTTTTTACTATGATATTTCTAAGCTACAAGCACAGCCTGTTTATTCGTAACTTCCATAATATCAATAATATTTCTAATAACAATACTTATCAAAATTAATCAACCATTATGGCTTAACAGATTCCTATGTACTTGTATTTCTATCGTCGATGTTACGACGATATCGTTGTAATCTGACTATCGCGTATCGATAATCGTTATCAGGAAGCGAAGCATTCTTCCAGAAACATTTCTGTTTACCGAATCCCTAACCCAATAACGCACAAAAGACTTTGTCGAGTTCTTAGCTGTTTGTTCGAGGCTATGCTGCTTACTACAATCGTTCAGCTCCATGTTCTTCGACGTTGTTGATCCTCATTGTCGTATAGGGCACGATCAATTGAAAGAGCTCACAACGGTGAATGTCCACCGATATCAAGTTTCCGGTTAAATGTCGTTCAGGTTATACCGGTGCAGCATGAAAGAGGGATCCGTCGCATTGAAACCAGATCATGCACGGTCGTATAGTTGCATTCGATGCGCGTTATATGCGACAAATTAACAATCTAGAATGGCTCGCAAAAAAAGAGCATAGAACTGCACGGTTTTCAATCGGTAGGAATTTTATCGTGGCTCTGATTCGCCGCTTTTTATTTCCTTTCTTTCGATCGATTCTATTACATATTACATACATGGAATCGAAAGACACTCGATATTCGATCGTTTCATCGTTCTCCCATGTCTAAAATAGGAATATAATTTGAACATGGTAAATCGCGCTGTATCGATTATTTTCTTTTTTTCTTTAAAAAAGAGAATTTTGTTTCTTCAAAAAGTTTGAGTCTGTTGTTTATTTCGAGTGAATTTATTCAACTCGTCGGAACAGCAGTATTGTCTATCAAAAATAAAAATAGAATTCTTCGGAGGACAAATTCTCTTCCTTGTGATATTCCTTTGTGAGAAGAGCAATAATAGACTATTACAAATGTTCAGCTTCGTATCCCAAATCCTTGCGTCGTTCGACAGCCTGATACATATTTTCGAATCGTCTTTAATACAGCATTTATAACGATACTCGTTCGAAACGATTTGCCAGTCTTTCAATTAATGCGCCACGTGTTTCCTGTACCGAGCAATTTATCGCGAAAGGAAAGGACCAGACAAAAGGAAAATGAAATTCGAACGGACTGCATCGCGGCGAGAAATCGATTTGAATCGAAACGGATGTAAGGCCGGACTCGAGACAGTCCGAGTCTGAATTCGGGGTAGAGACACACGGTTCTAACAAAAAGGGGACCCATTCCTTGAATTGATCTGACTTGCATCAATCGGATCGAGCACGAGTAAAAAATTGCACGCACGCGAATCGATCTACCCTGCCCGACGTATTTTGTTCTTCGTCGCAGCTGGAAGATTTAACGAGCCGATGCGGCTTCAGACGAACGATGACGTTTCACGAAATACATAGCACGATAAATTTAATGTCAACGTCTAGAGATTCCTGTTCTCTATATTCTGAGAAGCCATAGATATAACAAAGGAAATCGCAAAATGCGTTCGATTAATTTGAAGCGTATCTCGAGGAAATTTGTCTCACGAATATGGCTACAAATCATGTTAAGTAACAAGTTTAGTATCTTCAAGATGTTCCAATGACGAATTTTACTTCCTTGCATAGTTCGAAATATCATACTTATCGCTTTAATTACTGTCTCTTTAAAGTTCGAATTCACATCTTCCGTCAATTAGTTGCTAAGAATTAACTTCTTTTTCCTGAAGAACTTTACCTGCATACACTACCATTCGTAATTATTCGAACGACGTCAATAGACGTCGATGGATATTTCTCGAATTATTCATATTTTAAGACCAGTAATTTCCAGCCAAGAGTACTCGTTGTTCGTATTTAATAAAGAATATAAATTGCGTTATTATCGAAACATAATTCGATTGGATTTCAATAATTATAGCAAAAGTTTTCTGCGTTTGAATTGACTTAAGAAAATAGGTTAATATTTTCCGACGTTTTTAGAGATCGAGAGCTCGCGCACTGCCGACGGTCAATCTTCTTAAACAGAACAACTTGCCGCGGGAAGTGGTTGTCTCATTTGCAGCATTCGGCAGTTCGTTTCGGGTGTGTACCGCGGAAAGTGGCGTCGAAATGCGGTTGTTTGGAAGTGTTTGCGCCTTCTGCAGCAGAAGCTCCTTTTATTCTCGAAAACTTTTCGCTCGTGTATCTCTCGCGTACGTACATCGCTGTGCACAGTAAAATTTTACTACAACTCCTTTTTTCCCTTCCTTCTTCTGCGCACATAAAAACAATTGCGGTAGAATGTAGCCAGGGTATGATAACCATTAATTCTCTCATACTACGCTACCCCTTGTGTAAACTCGCAAAGAAACACCCGCGTATATACATCTACATCCTTCGTTTCGTCCGTCGTTGTCCAACAGAGACGCGAAATTGCGTTTGGAAATTTTTCGGGCGACATTTGGGACCTCGGAGCTCATCGACCAAAGCCACCAAAGCTCGATCTCTCTCCAATACCGATACTTTCACCGTCTCCCGGAGTTTTCAATCTTCTTCTCCACCCCTCGTACCGCGTCAACCCTTTACGCTCGACGTCTACGCTCCGTCCCGATCTTTCAATAAATTGTAAATACTACCGAGTGTTCCAATATTGAAAGACAGTCGCGGACTGATTGCCAATTACTTTCGGACCGACGATTTCTTTTTCCCTTCCAATCGCTCGTCTCTTATTTTCGCTCTTATTTTCGTTGTTCGTTTGCTTGTCGCGTGCAGATTGGGAACACGGAAAGACTGGTGAATAATTCGTCGGTATACAGTGGCTCATGAAAGTACACCAACTTTTATGAATATATTATGTGTATTATACTAGGAATTTTAGAATCTCATTAGCGCTATAATGACACGATTGTATTGGTAAAGTTTGAAACGAAACTGAAAATGTACATAGGAGCTACAAGATAGATAATTTTGCAATTACGAAAATATTTCGCAAAGATCGCCAAAGTACTTAGAGAGTCAATTTTCCATCATATTAATACACCTCAATATTCAATAACGCTTTGCGTTTAACATCTTATAACTTTCATATACGTTTTCAGATTTGTTTCGAATTTTACCAATACAACACGACAATTGTCTTTTATCACGATACTAATGACATTATAAACTGTTTTATGTAACGTCCATAATACATGCATAAAAGTTTTCTATGATACACTTTCACGAGAATGTGTAAATAATTTCCTGTAAATAACTACTGTCGTATATGATATACGTATAGTTATATTATATAACATACGATGTTTCCTACTTTCTTGTTCTACTCTCCGGAATTAGAATGTTCCTCCAGGTTGCATAAAATAGAAGGTACGACCAGGTGTTTGCGGTACGCGACACGGTATTCGTTTTATACACTGCTTCCTTCGTATCGCGAGTCACCCTGACAAACTTGTTTGACACAGAGCAATGGACGAAGGCGTGGGTGTTTTCGCGTTGCCTGGCTCGTGTAGATTTTTCGATCCGCCATATGGTTGAAATACCGCTGCCAGCTCGGAAAAATCCAATGTAAATCAAATCGTCGTAAAGCACTCCGTTGTCCGACACATTATAGCGACGCGCCGCTGTGCTGCAACGCTCTACACCAGAAATTTCTGAATGTCATAGATCGACGTCGCTATACGATCCGTTAAAAGCGATCCCGAAGAGCAACGGGTAGCCGATGCCTCGCGTCCATACGCTGGCAAATGTTTTTCGGACTCTCCTGGCCGTTTTTCGAAAACTACGTGACCGAATCGATGAACCGTGTTCACCGTACTTTGAATTGTACATTCGTTATTTTAACGAACACGAGAAACACACCGGGTAGGTTTATACGCTCTAAGGGCCGCCAAATCAACGACATCGCAAAAGCGATATATGTTTTTCCGTAAACGTGCGTTCCGATTGGCTCGTGTTCTTGTCAAGTTACCCTGATTCAACGGAAAATCTGTTATTCGCGTAAAATTTGATGGATTAATTAGAACGAAACCACGTATTCAAAATGATATCTTGCTTTCATCAATTCTCTCGTTTACGTACAATACTACGATTTCGCGAGTTTCAATGGCCAGTTTAATGAATAGTCAATTAAACGCGTTAATGTAACTGAAGCGTAGAATTTGTACCAAAAATTCGCTTCAATTCTAAAAATTGTTAAATCATATAGCTGAACATCTTGTTTAAAATCATCTTACCGCGTAAACTAGAGAATGGTCGATTGAGATATTCGAAACTTTTCTACGGTCGTTAATGATTCTGCAAAATCACAAAAGACTGCGGAGTAATGGTGCTGAAGACTTTCACGGTAACATATCGAGTAATCTTATAATCCAGACTAACTGCCATTAACGTCGTGAAACTTACAGTAAAGTCACGAAACTTTCATCGAAAGTTTCTTCGATTCGATAGAATGTAACGTACCATTGCATAAATACAGGACATTTTCGTAGCCTATAGGTACATAATTTCTAGCAAGCATTCAGGATCGCAATGGTAACCGAGCCACGCTGTACGCGACGCGTACAAAGAATCGATACACGAGTAACGAAAAGTCGTGTTGGCGAAGTACTTGAGAACTGAACGATGCTGACTGTGACGTTACCAGGAAAGCTCGTAGCTTTTAATAACATCGATTCCCATTGGCACGAGTATCGAGGCGGCCGGTTTTGTTTGCGAACGAAAAAGGGCTTTCAGAGAAGCATTCGACGCGAGTATTTATGGGGCGGCTCTCTCTTGTCCACGCCACTCGAGAAAGCCACGAGGAATCATCGAGGAAGAGGCAATCGGCAGCAGCCTCTCTTTGACCCCTCGCTCGTTTTAACCCCTAGGCAATTAATCCCTTTTGCTCGATTAAACTCTTATTCTAGCTTTAATTAAAACTTCTTTTCCACCGTCATTCTCGAGCCGGACCAGAACTACTCCGCCCAGAAAGATCGCGTGTCACCAACGCGATTTGCTCTCTCTTTACATGGAAACTGAATCTGCCGCTAATTGATTTTCGAATCGGAAAGAAGAAGCAAAGTTTCGCTCGGCGAGCGAGGCCAGCCGCGATTTATCGGTCTCGTAGTAACGTCTACGATGGTAGAGAGCGAAAGGACGATTCTTTTGAGCAATTTCGAAAAGGGGTAAATGGCAAAACAGAGAGTAAATAAGATAAACAAGGGACAAAAAGAGAAGGAAACTAAGGGAAGTTATCTAACGTGAACAAGTGTTTCTGATCCTTTCTTACAGCAGAGAGCACCTGTCCGTCGAGGAACGTGTTCGTAACCATTGCTTTCACCGATAGAGACCTATTTCTGGCAAACCTCGGAGTTTAGGACTTCGTAGAGTTGACTTTAACCCGGCTGTTTCTCGCTTGAAAGGAAACTTTCTTAGACCTCCCTCGAGCCTTTCGTCGGAGTTATAACGATTCACGATCCTCTCCAGTTTCCTAACGGTTTTAATTACGATCGTCCATAAGGCGTGATCTCGCCCTCTTGGCTAAGAAGCAGATATTAATTATGTTTCGAGAGATCCTTCGATGCCCGCTCGGTTTCCGTTGATTTTTATCGGCCGATTATTACGTAATACGCCGAGGGGATCGACAGTTTTGAATCTCCGTTAATTACCGTCGAATAATAAAGTATCTCTGTCAGGATTAAATAATATAGTCCTGGACGAACGAAGAGGAACATCGAGCAGCAGTGACGTTTATTTACGACCGATAATTCCTCGTAACAGGTGATACCGTCCGGAGATCTCTTTCGTCTTGGTATGCGTCAATTAAGACGGTGATCAATCATTCTCGGTAAGAAATTCTCGCGTCGGATACGTCGGTGAAACGGACCGTATATTTGCGTGGGAGTGTCAATGGGTTCGCCGCGCTCGAGATTTCTAATCGAACCGCGACTATAACCGCGGTCTAATCTTCGCTCCTTTCGAAACCGCTTATCCTCCGCTCTATGCGCCGCAAGGAACGAATTTGTGCGCGCGCAGATTCCCCGAAATTCAATTCATCGCGACAGGGAACATAATACAAATCATGCGGGATCATCATCGATCAAGTCGAAAGTCTCTCGACGGGTGGACAAGAATGAATCAGCGAGGCTTATTCAAAGCGTATCAAGGACCCGATCCTGCGGAGTCAGTTCGTCGTGTTACACACAAATCGAACATCTCGATAGTCTGCGAAGATCGCCGTGCGTATAAATACGTGCCCACCCTCGAACATACAGAATATTCAACTCCCCCTTTCCCTTGTGGACTGCCCCTCGGCTGTCCTTAACCGCGTAGAAAAAGAAACAGAAAGGCACGCCGGACAACCGACCACTTAAAAATTGATCGAAACCTTTTTATGAGCAGTCCATGGACAAGGGTGGTGCTCTGAATATCACGTGGATCGCGATAGAGAAACGAGAGCGACAAGCGGAGACGAGAGACCGGTTCGTGGCTCTCTTCGCGCAAGTTTACCGCCCCAACCGCGAAGTCGCTTCTTTTCTTGTCCAGATAAATTGAAATTATTATGAATATATATGGCTTTGTTAATGTCCAGACTGTGAATGTTTATACATTTATTGAAGATTTATATGTATAGCATGGTAGAATGTAAAAAATATGTAACGTACAGTACTCGTTATATTTGAAGAACGAAATACGGTGGCTACAGAAAGTATTTTCAAATACCCTTATTTTCCAATGAAGCGTATTTTTATTAGTCCCTACATTTCATTTTCATCTGTAGACAAATTTTTTGTAGTCGCGTATATCTATATTTAATCGTATTCATAAAACTCTGAATTTCCATAAATATTCGCAATCGAGTGATATTAAATCTGATAATATACGGATAATAATATATGATACTAATTTTATGATAATATATATACAGATAATTGAAATACCTATATTTCAAATATGTGAAAAATCGTGCCATCTATGATAAAATGTATAACTGCTATTTATTTGCTATTCATTTTCCTCATTCTTTCTCCTTCCCCGTCTTTCATATATTATTAATAACATATTATTGAATTAATAATAAATAATCATATAAAATCGAGTTCATATATGTTTCACTTACAATTAGAGTGAAATAAAGCAACTATAAAAGGAAAGAATTCGCCATTTATCTCCAACACGGAATTCAAATGACGCTGCACCTGCGCAGAATCGTGCGCAATCGCATAGCTATGTTACATTTCGAATACTCGGCAAACGAACAAAAAAACATGGTGTTGCTCGAACAAACAAAGAATTCCCAAACCCAACGCAGCCAAGAACGCAAGGAGAAGTAAACAAACCTACCTACTTGCGTCGAAAATAGAGCACAACGCGTGCCTCGCGATGGTTAGCTGCGCAATAGCTTTACGGTTGACCTACGATTTTACTGAAAATTCCGCCATATTGTATTCTTACCTTTTGCAAGCATTCATAGACCAGGCTGATCGTCCCAGTAAGAATAAGATTTCATCGTACAGGCGAGGATGGGCATCGATGTCGAGATATAAGATGTCTCGAACGCTACAAAGTCCTTATAGATGAGAAAGCACAAAACAAACGCGAGTTCGAACACAAAACACTTTCGATCGGACAAACGGCGAGAAGATAGAAACAAGTTGCGTGTAGCATCCCTTTCCACGCATTACTCTATTTCATTGGACGTTCGCGTATGTATACTATACACTGCGTAACTACGTAACATACCGGTGTTCGTTGGAGAGAAGTACGCGCGATTTCCACGTAGGTCAGTAAAAGATGGAAGAGAAGGGTACGAAGCAATACGACTATCTTTCTTACTCCATGGACGGTCGACGGGAGGCGCGTGCTCGCTGAATGCCGGTCCTCGATGTGTTAGTGCTGCCGCCAGTGGTGGGGGAAGGAACGATTGGTGGACGCTGCGTCGAGTTAGATGCTGTGGAGATCTCAACCGTCAGTTGCGCGGTGGTCGCCGTACCGGGTGTCACGGTTTAAGGAATTGTACTTCGTGGATAGTCTGTACGTTTCCTTATTCCTTTCATTTACGAACTCGTGTAGTTTTGTTTCGTCGACCGATACATGGAATTTCAGTGAACGAAATTTAAATCATAACCTCGAACAAAGTGTCGATTACATTGGAAACGTGAGTCGATGACACACGGTAATGGGAATGGGACATTCGTTGGAAAAGTTACGGAGCCCCCAGCGTTTTGGCGGAACGCGAGCATAGTGTTGTCTCACATAGCCGAACAGAAGTATGAGCATTACGTCGCTGGGAACGAGGTTAATTCGCGCCGGTGAGTCAGCACCGTGAACAATTAGCATTTTGATAGCGGGGGGTTGGTAACGAAGTTTACGGGATGCGCGAACTGAAATCACCGAGCATCTCGACGCGTGCGTAATTATCCGCAGATTTACTCTGTCGTTGGTACATCGTCGAGGACTTTCTCAGTCAAGTTGAGTGTCTCGCGAGTCGTAACGTGTAATAACGGCAGGTTGATGAAGGGCACTCGCGCGCGCGCTGGATCGAACGATTCGTCGACAGAGTGAAGTGTGATTCTTTTAAAGTGTAAACTACTTGGAAGCACTACAGTGAAACGCGATAATACTGGTACCAGAACACCCTCTCGTAAATCGTTCATAAACCTAGCACGCCATTCGGACGACAGGTCAACTGGCAGTGAACTTCGTCCCCTTGAATTCCCATTAACGAAACTCAAGAATTGTTGGGATAGTTGAAACGATCTGACGCGTTCGAGCAGTAATAGCGAGTTCGGCATCGATTACCGGAGAGGGGGGGCACACACATGCCAGTCACTCGGAGTAAATATTGGAGGGCGTACACGAGCGACGACAACGTGCGTTAATAACGGAGCGTGTAGGACTACCGGGGAGCGGCGTGTGATGACCGGAAGTAGACGGAAGAGCGAAAACAAGGGAAGGCAACGAGTTCGCTAAAGATGCGTGGGCTCTCCGGTCCAGAAGGGTTCGGGAGATCGGTGTCGCTGTCGTTGGCCTACTGCTACTATCTTCTCGTGCCGGTATACCACGTGCTCGCCGTGACCAGCGAACTACCACCGAGGCTCGATTTACCGGAGTATTGTTCGTGGGACTCGCGACAGGATGGCGCGCTCACTTGCATTCACCGTTACACCGGGAACGACTCCCTCAGGACGAACTTTTCACAGGCGACTAGCGAATACGTGACCTCGATCAACGTCGTTTGCGAGGATTCAGAATCATTGGAAAATGGTATACTGAACGTGGACGGGTTCGTACAGTTATGGAGATTGCGATCGTTAAGGTTGACCGGATGCAAGCTGGTCCATTGGCCGGCAAAAGTTTTGAGCGGTCTGCGGGATCTGCGTAATCTAACGATCAGGAGCTTAAACGGACGAAAGAGCAAGTACAGCTTGGAGCTGGAGAACGGGGCGTTCGACTCGGTGCCACAGATTGAGAAGATTGATTTATCGTGGAACAACATCTGGCAGATACCGGAACACTTGTTTTGCCCGCTATCGAACCTCCTAACGCTGAACATCTCTTGGAACATGTTGAAGGATATCAGCGAACTGGGATTCAGGGATATCGCGGAGAAACACCCGAGACGTCAGCAGGAATCGACCCCGTCGCCTTTCCCTTGTTCTCTGGATGTGCAATCGTTGGACGTGTCGAGTAATCAAATTTCGGTTCTCCCCGCCTACGGCTTTTCCTCGTTGAAGAGGCTCCGCGTGCTCAACTTGTCGAGCAACGCGATCTCCATGGTTGCAGACGAGGCGCTTCATGGACTCAGATCCCTCGAGACCTTCGACCTGTCTGGAAACAGAATCGTCGCGTTACCGACGGAAATGTTTCGGGACGCGGCCAAGTCACTGAAGGAATTGCGGCTCCAGAACAATTCCATCAGCGTGCTGTCACCGGGCCTGGTCGCGGACATGAATCAGCTTGTCGCTTTGGATCTGTCGAGAAACGCGTTGACCAGCTCCTGGCTGAATTCCGCCACGTTCTCTGGTTTAATTCGACTGGTTCTTCTGAATCTGTCTCATAATCGAATAAGTCGATTGGACCCGGCTCTGTTCAAAGATCTTTACACGCTTCAGATATTAAATTTGCAGTACAACGAGATCGAAACGATACCAGCGGATACGTTCGCGCCCATGAGTAATTTACACACGCTAGATCTAGCTTTCAATCGATTGACTTACCTGGACGCTTACTCTCTCAACGGATTGTTTGCACTTTCTCTGCTGTCGCTCGATTCTAATCAGCTCGAAGGTATCCATCCGGATGCCTTTCGCAATTGTTCCAGTATGCAGGACCTGAATCTATCCGGGAACAGTTTGGACAGCATACCGGTCGCACTGAAGGACATGAGAATGCTGCGTACGCTGGACCTCGGCGAAAATCAGATCAGAAGCCTGAACAGACCCGGTTTCCGTGGAATGTCCAGTCTGTATGGATTACGAATGATCGGAAACGAGATCACGAACGTCACTATGGAGGATTTCGCTGAGCTCCCCGCTCTTCAGATATTAAACTTGGCACGGAACAAGATCGAGGTCGTCGAGGACGGCGTGTTTTCCACGAATCCAGCGTTGCAGGCGATTCGTTTGGACTCGAATTTGTTGCAGGACATGTCCAGTATGTTCGCCAGCGCACCTGGTCTCCTCTGGCTGAATATGTCCGACAACATGATCATACAGTTCGATTACAGTTATCTGCCAGAGAAATTACAGTGGATGGATCTACATAAAAATCTTATTATGGATCTCGGTGTCGCGCCACAGGGCATAAGATTACAGACGCTCGACGTGTCGTTCAACCGGCTAACGAGGATACATTCAAGGTCGATACCGGACTCCATCGAGCTTCTGTTCGTCAACGACAATTTGATACAGACTGTGGAGCCTCAGACGTTTTTCGACAAGTTGAATCTTACCAGGGTGGATCTCTACGCGAATCAGATCGTCAAGATGAATCTGTCTGCGTTTCAGTTGACCCAGGTGCCCGCGTATCGACAATTGCCAGAGTTCTACATCGGTGGCAACCCCTTCATATGCGACTGTACAACGGAATGGTTGCAAAGAATCAATTCGTTGTTGCTGAGACAACATCCGAGAGTAATGGATTTGGAGTCGGTGTACTGCAGGCTTCCGTACGATCGTCACAAATCGTTCATACCGTTGCTCGAGGCGAAACCGTCTCAGTTCCTCTGCACGTACAAGGCTCATTGTTTCGCGCTGTGTCATTGCTGCGACTTCGACGCCTGCGACTGCGAGATGACTTGCCCGACAAACTGCACTTGCTATCACGATCAATCCTGGTCGGCGAACGTAGTGGATTGCTCGAACTCCGGTTACAAAACCCTCCCCGGCCGATTACCGATGGATGCCACCGAGGTTTACCTCGATGGAAACAATTTCGGGGAATTGAATTCCCACTCGTTCATCGGCCGTAAGAACCTGCAGATTCTGTACGCGAACGATAGCAACATCATCGCTATACGCAATCATACTTTCAGCGGTCTGAAGCGTTTGTTGGTCCTTCATCTGGAGAACAACAAGATAAGCGTGCTCAACGGCGTGGAATTGATGCCTCTGGAGAACCTGAAGGAACTGTACCTACAGAACAATCTACTGACGTATATAGATAACGGAACGTTCCTTCCGCTACGTCAGCTGGAAGTGTTACGATTGGAAAACAATCGACTTGGCACTTTCGCTGTTTGGCAGCTCGGCCAGAATCCATATTTGGTCGACATCGGGTTGTCCAGTAACCCATGGAGTTGCGAGTGCTCGTACTTGGACCGAGTACGCGAGTGGATGTCCCGTAACAGAGCGAAGATAAGCGACTGGAGGAGCGTCACCTGTTCCCTTGGTATACCTATTACTCTTCCGGCGAACGGATCGGTCATAAATTGCGCGGCATTAACAGGCACGACCTCGGTCATCGAGACTCGACCGCTCGAGGCTTACTTGCCGCTACTGCTCGCCACCGCCGTGCTGATTTTTGCCATGGTGGCGCTGGTGTGTGGTGCATTCAGGCATCGTCGTACCCTGAGGACATGGGCTGCCAGCAGATGCGGCCTCAGAGCGTGTTACAAGACAGCAGCTTTCGAGGATCAAGAGAAACCCTTCGACGCCTATATCTCGTACTCCGCCGTGGACGAGGCGTTCGTTTCGACGATTCTGGTACCTGGTCTGGAAACTTCTTACCGGCTGTGTTTACACTACCGTGATCTAAGCGCCGGTAGCAACGTGGCCGATGCAGTGGCGGAAGCGGCCGATTCTTCGAGAAGAACCATCCTAGTATTGTCGAAGAACTTTCTGCACGGCGAGTGGGCCAGATTCGAGTTTAAAGCGGCGCTGAGGGACGCTCTGAAAGGGAAGGGCCGCTCGGTGATCGTGCTGCTGGTAGGCGGTGTGGGTCCACGAGATCTCGACGCCGATCTCAAAAAGAGAATCTCGTCGCACACCGTGCTGGTGTGGGGGGACAAGTTGTTTTGGCAGAAGCTAAGGTTCGCCATGCCAGACGTGTCCCCTGTTCCTGTTTTGGAGAGACCCCTGCCATTGCCGCCACCGCCACCGCCCCCGGCGCAGCATCAATGGACGTAGAACTGCCATTATTTAGGTAAGAGCCGTTATTTAATCTTCTTACTCTCTAAGAATACCTTTGGTTTTTTCTTTTCCCTGCCCGTTGGAAAGGAGTACGATGGACATTCGAATCGAGATCGGCAACAATAGTCAAACGCGAAAGTGGGTATAGAATCGAGGCGAACTCTGGATTGAAAATTCAGCCAAGATCAATGATTTCTTTCTATTTTGAAGATAAACGTTTTTTCTGTTCCCCGTGGTTGCTTCACAAAAGAACAGCGTTTGCTCTCTGAATCGATCGTTTACCAGCTATATCTAGCAAGCAAAGTATGCCGATTCCATTTCCAGTTCGCTTCGATTCTAAGCTACTCCTGCCCCTCTTTGAACCAATCGTCTCGAAAGAAAGGATCTCGCTGTTCACCGGCTTAGTCATTCGCCAGATTTTTATTATACCGAATCGGTTGTTCCGTCAAGCTCGTCGAATTTCAAGTACATCCTACTACGCGTCCGTGGTTCGATCGGATTTATAGCGAACGCGCTTAAACGATCGAATCCATTCGTAGAAGCCGAAACACGTACCAGTACAGCGATATTCTCTCTAACAGCAATGCTCTAAAATTATATATCATACCCAAATGACAAACTAACGAGATCGTAGCCGTTTCATTGAACACGAGCCTCGACCTATGGCCTCGATTTAACGGCGGCACATTTCGCACCATTGTGATCGAACCGTGAATGGGGTCATCTTCGGCGGGCGGGTTTTGCGGGAACATATGGAACGATCGAAAAGTATACGAACCGATATTACGCGTGGAATTTGTCGTCATCGTCGGGCCAGTTGTCGTCGAGTTCAATTAGAAAACTCTATTGATCGAACTCACCCTCCGTAGTGGGCCGTTCACGAGTCCGCAACAATTCTCACCCACTTACCAATTAAGTTGCCTTTATCGGATGGCTCCCTGCCAGCGTGCAAAGGAACACAGTCAAAATTACATCGTCCGCTCGTTTCGCGTACGGACATTACCTTCAATCGATTATCATTGGCGTCGTCATTGCCGTTCTTAATTCAATACAGGTTTCGACGTGCATTTTGCACGACAACCTATTCGCTTTCGCCGATGTCTAACGTTAACATGTCCCCGATACCGAGCGCCACCGCCTAGCCTTTTAACGCAACTTGACGATCTATACCATGACACATAGCTAATTTTCTCCGTGGTATATTAAACCGAGACGTTCTACTGTTCCACTTCTTCCAATCCATGTTTCTATGGAATTTTCATAATACCGTTCATTCGCGATCTAATTAAACGATTAGCGCGTGTAGCCTGCTCTACTTCGTCAATTTCCTTTCATCCCTAGTGAAAAAAGTTATTAACCTCTGTATCTGATCTGAAGCAATTTTACTCTTCGAAGGGTGACACGTTCGTCGGAATCACATATTTGTGCTACGGTTACACATTGTCGGTGGAACAAGGAAATTAGGAAAGTCGATTGATTGGCCGATCCCTCGGAATTGTGCGGCGACAATGGCGTCGCACCCCCTCGGCCGACTTTGTTCCTTTTATTCGTGTCAGGTGGCCGTCCTCGTCCACGAGAACTCGCTCGGTCGTGTTAACTTTTCGTGACACGCTTCAGTTTCAGCTGTTCGGCTCAAGCTACGTATCCGCTCGGCCAGTGACCGTTCGAGGGAAATCCGAAGGGCACAAGGGACCGTCTGCGATGGTCCCTTTTTATTCGGCGTATTCACGCCTTGTGCCGCCAACGCTTCCATTAGCGGCTGATCCGTTGATAAGCCGCATCGATACTGGTCTTGCTTTTCTTCCTGAAATTACCCTCGATCCAGTCATCTTACGGGATTACGTTAGAAATGCATTCAGTCAAACAATATGTGATTGAAGCCACTTTCTATTCTCATATCTGCGTTATCTTCCGTTCGAGAAAATATACAGGAAACAGATACTTTCGCTTCCTTTCGAGGCTTCTCTGATTTACCAGGATATATATGGTAGAGTATCTTATCGTTGTATCACGCGATTCGAGCGAACATATGCAGAGGAATGTTTCTAAATTCGTCTCTCTGATGGAAAAAGTTCGTAAAGATCTTCGTATGGAAACTCGTCGATAGTCCTATTTTCGTGTCCCGAATATTTGTAAGGCGATTCTACTGCAGAATAAGAAGAAAGAGGAAGGATTCTTGGTTGTTAGTCTGTCGTCGAACGAAGTAGAAGGAGAGGAGGCTCTTTGTAAGATCACATCAAAAAGGCAGACGGTAACGGAGAAGCTAGGGTTTCGTCAGGCTCTCACTATGGGGGAGAAAGAGGACCGTGTGCTCTTTTTACCGTGATTTATTGCACGCCATACGCGTAGCGGTACGGGGGTTTTGTTGTCAGTTTCGATTTCGGCTATGATGTACGAGTCGAGAAAAAATGGGTTTCCATCGATTGGCCTGTCGTAAGCTACTTCATAGCGCGCGCGCACTCTTTCAAATGTACCGCGTAATTTAGTCCCATAATTCCCTTGTATTTATGTGTTTTCCAGCTACGGCCAGAGGGTGGTTACTGGGAGAAAGAAAGAGAGAGAGGGAAAGAAAGAGAAAAAGGGAGAGAGGGAAAGAAAGTACGGAGGGCGCATAAAGCGCGCGGATAAAAATTGCCGGCGCGAGATCGCCGGTGAAAAATGCTTTTTCGCCGTCGATCGTACGGCTCTCGAAATACGTGTCCCGCCTCCTAATTGCGTGGAGCCCGGCGGCCGTTTTCGTTCGCGTAGCAAACTCTCATCCGGGGAACAAAAATCTGCCAGTAATCCCCGGAGCCGAACGGGCTGTCGAACGGAAAAGGAAAAGAGAACACACGGGGGCTGTCTCGAGGCGTCCGCCCATCGGAACAGGTAGAAATCTACGATCGCGCGTACCTGTTCGTCGCCCTTTACATTTGTACCTGACAACGGCTGGACCGAATCTGGAAGACAAATGGGATTACCACCGGCCTTGCGTTTTCCCTGGCCCTGAAGGGACGTTAGAAATTAAAAGAGGATTTGTACCGGTGGTTGATTCGTTGGTTTCTTTTTTTCTCGACACACCCTTCCCTTGACGGTGGGTGGTCGTTTCGGTACGGATTTTCAAAATGACGCAACGGGGATGGTAAAGTCTGCGACTTTGTCAGCGTCATGTCGCGGCTAAACAGCCTTCTTCTGAATTTTGTAAATAATCAAAGTTTGGATCTATCTTGACAAGACGATAATCTGTATCTAATTTAAGAAGTCGGGTAGACAGTGAAACGAGTTAAGTTAAAGACTGCGTGGTGACTGTGAATGCAATAAACGAGGAAGTTGAGAAAAAAAAGAAAACGGTTGTTTCTCTTTTAATTAATTCCCGGTCGGATCTTGCTTCTCCTTTGGTCTTTATTCTCTAGAATCTCTCCTCCTTTATTACTCTCTCTCTCTTTCTCTTTCTTTTCCTAAGAAGACTGCGTTTAATGCACGATTATTTATTTAGTCGGTGACCGTCAGTGGCCACCGCATCGGAATTAATTGAAAGAAACCGCACACTACTATGCCTCTTACTCGTTAGGCTTTTCTACGCACATTACGCAAATTGCACGATAAGCTTTACGATCCGTGGTACGCGAGACGGAACACCGCCACCCGGTTTAATTACACGCACATCGGAAGAACAGCATCGTTACCTGAAAATTTGCCATCTCCAGATACTGTCCGGAAGCGTTAGAAAATGTCTTTCCCTTGAAAGCAAAAATAGACGAAAGTAAGAGGGAGGAAGGACCATGGGAGAAGGACAAAAAGAAAAGCAAACATACAGAGCACTGTTATCCTGTTCCAGGCTCATCGGGTTCGAAGCCGCTGTAGATCACGCTTAAGCCCCTCATAAATTTCTATAAATCTATTAACTCGCGATGCATTTACATAACAAAGAGAGGATATTCCGACGCGCTCTCTGCATCTGTCCACGTCGATAAAAACCGTTCGCGAGCATAATTTTCGATCGCAAAAATATCGAGAAAAGTCTCAGGGATCGTGCGCCATCGATCGGTGATAATGAAACGACGCGATACGATTTCTCGCCCCGGCGCGACGAAGCGCTCGAAACGACAAACTATCTGTCGCGTTATTCCCTGGTCAGCCATTTCCAGGTCAGGATCGCGAGAACAGGAAGGATGGATCGGCTTGACGTAACCGCATATCGACAACCGTGCTATTACATTCTCAGATTGGCGTATCAGTCGCCATTGGCATTATCAGCTGTCCACCGGGTGAAATGCACTTCGCAGCGAAACTAGTGGCAGCTCCAGTCGATCCTCGGTGGCCTCTCATTGTCAGTTCGGTGTTTTACGGGGCCACCAGGTCACCGCAGCTTATAAGGGTAGCGCAGTTTGCTTTTATCCTTTCGCCTCGTTGGCATTGTGCGCTCCTTTTCTGCGAATCCTTTCGAAAGCCGTTCTTTCCACAGGCATAAATGTAACTCGAGATATATACTCCGCGAATGAAACGAGTCAAATAAGCCGCTGGTGTTCCTTCAAAATCCCTCCTCCGTCTCTGTTTCTCCAGCTTCCTCGTTTTCCTGCTTTCGTGCCATTTCCCCTGCGTTCTTACTCTCTCTCTCTCTCTCTCTCTCTCTCTCTCTCTCTCTCGCTCCCTCTTTATATAGGCGTGAACCACTCCGAGCCGCTCTTGACGTTCCAACCGGGAGGGAGATTGGGAAAACGTGCCCAGATATCCGCTTCCTTTTCGACGGTGGCCGTCTCGTAGCACTCTCGGCCAACCCCCGCCGCATTACGCCGCGAAATGAATCGCACCGCTGGAATGAATGAGAGAATAACGAGCGACGATCCCGAGTGTGATTTCCACTGGTGAATAGTTAAAGGTAGAAACGATGCGATTCGCTGAATGGCCGACCGTACCATGAAGGAAACGATCGTTATGAAATTTTCGGTGGAAATTTCCGAAACAAAAGTGTCAATTTAGTTTCATTAAAAAATAAATACAGCCTGTAAATCGATGGGATTAAAAACATTTAATCTAAGAACACCGTCGGTAATTTTCTTTAATCCGTTTGCAAGCAATTTTCAACTAAAATCTACTATCCACTCTCCATAATATATGAACAAATATAACAGGGAGGAAAATTCGTTCCCGATATAATAAATCTGTTTAAAATTGCAATTACGCCGAGCGTGCGAGGGGTCATCGTCCTCTACAAAACGGCCCGTCGGGAATTTTATTAAAAAATACACGTGGAAATGGTGTAAACGTCAATATTTGCTCTTCCCTCCTACTCATTATCCACTCTCGTTTCGCGCGTTCCTCATTAACGAAAAGGTCAGTGTTTCTACCGGATCTCTCCAATGCAATGCTTTTGCTCTGCAAATATCGAAAATCTCCTATCGACGAGATACCGCGCGATTCCAGTAAGGTGATACGATAGCACGCAATAGAACACGTTATTTCATAACTTCGGTACTTTCTCGAAAATCGTACTAATCTTATCGGACACGCCATCGTATCCAGAGTGCACCTGCATCTCTGTGCAATATTTGAAGAGCTCAGAATTTTTATGGCGCTTTTAGACCCGGTCCATACGCATCTCGTAGTTTTTTCTTCGAGTTCCGTGCACAGCCGGCCCCACTCTCTGCCACTCCTCTCTTAGTGAAGTCGTTAACAGACTTATCTCGCAGCGTGTTTGGTCAATTTGGAAAGCATCTCTTCGCTTTAGCGCTCGACGATTTCCATCCCGAGTCTCGGGTATACACCGGCTAACTTCGTCATCAGAGTGCTTCTTGCGTCTTACTTAAGAGCTACTTCCACTTTTAATACGCGCTTCGTGCTGCTTTTTATCTTATCGAACTTCTTTCTTCGCTCAACGCTTCCTCTTTTTTTTTTATTGGCTTCAGCTCCTTCCATTCGGCGGTCCGTCTTTGTATACAGGCTCTTACGCGCGCTTTCAACTAGGATGGAACAAGGTTAACGCGGGCTGTTCGCGTCCTCTCGAAAGTCTCACGCGATCGCATGTCTTTTCTTGGTTACTCTACCTTTTTGTAATAAATTTTATAAAATTCAAGAGCAGTGGCGGGAAGATCGAGGCTACACTGGCTTAATGGCTCTTGATATTGCACTTTGGCGTAAAGTTGCACAAAATTGTAAATGTTTAACAGAGTATCATTTCTGTTCGTTCAGTGTTCGTTAATAGGATAGCCAAAGAAAAGAAAGATTAGAGTAAATAAAACGTATTGAAACGATATAAATGACTATTACGTAGAATGTATGTGAACCGGTTCGTGACTGTTGGCGTTCTGTATTTCCCTACTCCCACCACTATACCCGCTCGAAGCCAATGTCGTTACGAATAATTTAATTGTGATGTTGGAACCTTTTAAATCTTTGGTATCTTATCGAGGAAGCTATAAAACTGGCCCGCAACGTTGCCTGAATATTTTAAGGCAATTGCCATCAAAATGTTACTTTTTATTGCCTCCCCACGCGTTCGATGTATCTCTTCAGCTATCCCTTGCGCGGTCGCTCGTTTTTCCACAATTTGTTCGTTCCCAGCTGTCTGAACTCGTTTTCCTTCGGTCAGGGCTTTTTTAATCATCGAAACGGAAACGTCGCATGGAAATTACAACGACGCTCATTGCCATGCGGGAAAAATATTATATTAGACCTTTTTTTCAGCGAAATTTTTCACGGTCCGCCCTCGACCACGTGGTATTTTTATCATGGCCAGCGTAATACGGTGCTGCATATACGCAGCTTCCGTAAAATATGGTTACGTTGATTACTTTTTTTTTCTCTCTTTGCCTCATGCCCCTGTTATCCTTACAAACCACCCCCTTAGCGGATCCCCATTTTACTGCGCTTTTCCCCTCGCTTCTTGTTCGGTTAATGTAAAGAATCGGATATGACTCACCAGAGAAGGGAACAGGAATTTTCAGCGGATTCATGGCGGCGTACAAATCGATACGTTCTGCGTTAAAACGCCCGCACGGATCTAATGGCTGATTTCGTATCCTTCCGGACCGTTCCGTCATCGAATATCGTTCCCCAAAATGTTTCTTGCGAACTTTTCAGAAAACCACGCCGTATCGACACGGTGCGCTACGCGCTGGCTCACGGTCGAAACGTCGACACACGAGTTTATTTGAACGGTTGCCGGAGAAAGGGAGAGAAGGCGGTGAAGAACGGAAGTGCGCGCACGAGCAACGCGGCCACCGGAAATAACAGACTGACCTTAACATGGCCACTGGTGCAAACTTTCAGATGTTATGAGTGTAAACTCGGGCCGTACTATCATCCACCCCACAGTCAGATACGCGGCGCCCCGTTTTATTTATGAAACGAAAACATTCTCGCAGACCGGTGCAGCCGCGGCGAGAATAATTTTCCGCGCGCCGCCGCGAGAATAATTTTCCACGCGCCGCCGTTTCGAATTAACCGCGTCCGGCTACGTTTCGGCTGATACAGAAAGTTATCGTTGCACGGCTGCGTGCACCTTGTCGATCCAGTTTCCGCCAACCTGCCTGCCGGAATATTACGTTCCCTTGAGGTTACCTAGGTTATTACGTTCTCTTTCCGGCGAGTTGCTTGCTTAACGAATTCGTCGCGAATTCTCCGATGTAATTTCCATTGAAATTCCTGTTGGGTCGAAAGTTAAGATGTACCGTAACGTGTACGAGAAACCAAGATTTCCCAATTTTAATCTTTCGCGTGTTCGAGCATGTTTCTCGATTCGATGCGACGGGTCGACATAATTGTTGAAGATTTTAATCACGTCTGAACAGATGCTGCTGACAGTACTCGTCCCACTGTTATTCAATTAAAAAGAGAACAAAACCTAATTCTCTTTTATTAGCAAAGTTAAGTAACGTGAGATCAACCAACGTGGTTAATCCTATTATATTTCAAACGTCAGACGATCTCGCGAAAATCTGTTCCCTGGAAAGGGTAGCAACCCCTCTGAAATTAGGCTGGCCCCGTTAACAGCTGCGACAGCATGGCGAATTCCGAAACGCGATCAATTTATCAGAGAGAAACGTGGACGTGACTAGACTTAAGGCACGATACATATGGCCGATTTAACGATATTGACTGGGAAACTGGATTCATGATCGGTCCTGACTGCAAGAGATTATGCCTTTCCATGGAATATTTTCAGCGACGACATAAAACCGGCCGGGTTTGAAAACGCCAGTTAGAGAGGTGGGAGAGAGGCAGTCGTGTAAAGGAGAGGATCGAAGCCAATTATGCGCGGTACCAGCGTCAAATTCGTTACGGTGTTACATTGTAATCGAACACGCGCGACAGCCAGGGGAACGCAGTGAATGCGTTTAATGGGGGGAGAAATTTTTGGACAGTCGGGTCCAGGTCCAGATCCCGTGACTGGTAGCTTTTGTTGTAGGGTTTTCAGGATTTCGGACTAGGGTCTCCTCCCTACATTTCACTCTCTCTCTCTCTCCCTCTCTCTCTTGTTCACTATTGCCGTCCGATGATTTTGCAGTTCACCCCGTTCCGCCCTTGGCGTTAATTACTTTCTCGTTTTTGAGCGACGCTGTTCGCCGATTTTTCCTTTGTGCCTGATTAATGGACGCGGTAAATGCTGGCGTGCAAGCGGCGCGGCGTTCGTGAGATTGACAGACGCGACAGGAGTGCGGAACGCGATCCAAAGGGTAAATGGCAATTTTTTCGCCGTGAACCTGGCCCCACTGTTCAATTTCTACCTGGATCAGCATAGAGGACCGTCCAAATTTTGTGGTCATAAAATCGAACATAATATCTCACCGTTAACATATCATTCCTTCACTTCCCTTCTTCTATCACGATCATAGTTAAATCCGTACTTGGAAGAAAAAGATTCCAGCACAGATATTGTATATCGGAGATTTAAGCAAGGCCAAATCGCGGGAAAAGAAAATGGTATCTGTTCGAGATTTTCCAGCAGGACGTCTCGAAGGAAGGTAGCGAGTATCGACGTTGGTCTGCGCGGTCGTGAATTATTTACGAGCTTTCGCCGAGCCCGACCGTTTAATTCATACGGAAGGAACGATAATATCCGAGGGGGATGAGGGCCGAGAAGAACGGGAACGCGTCGTCGAGCCCGCCGACTGTGGCTCACCATTGTTACGCTCGGCGACGAGTTTGAAAAGGACAATTTTTCTGGCCGCTTTGCAATTCGTCGGATCTAGGACGGAAGACGAATGCCACGAAGCATCGCGGCGGATTCCTTTCAAACAAACTTTTCGGAATTCAGGCAAGCAAGCAGCCAGCCAGCCACGTTCCCTTCGTTTTCAAGCAGCGCTTCCTCCTTAGCGTTCCCTTGTTATTTCAATTGCCGGCACTCTACCTGTCATCGAAGTGTCAGTTCAGGCCTGGCCCGTTTTAAAAGAGCAAACCGCCGCGCTACAATTTCTCTGCCTCCCTCGTCCATTCAGGGGATGATAACCGTGAGAGGATCGAATACAGTCGGCGAGGCAGCATCTTGTCTCGTGTCTTCTCTGTGCGTACCTCTCCTTTCTCTTTCTCCCGCGCCCTGTCATCTTTCCTTCGTTTCTATACCTCCCTCCCTCGGTCTTTCGCGTTTTGTGCTCCTTTCTTCTCCGAGAATCCGCAAAACGGGCCGCGTCTGCCTATCATAACATCCTCGTTTTCACGGTAACAATGTCGGCGTAACGAGACGTGCGACGGGAATATCGAATGCGAATGCAGGCAGGCAAACTGTCCGAGATAGGAATTGGAGATATTCGTGAACTTTCTCCCTTTGAGAGGTACAAATTTTTTACTTTAAGAGAACCTGCCGAACGTGACGATAGAAAGAGATGCTGCGCGTCTCTTTCGTACATAGTTTCTTTCAAACACTAGTCTCGCGTTGTGTATGAGAAACGTTAACGCGATATTCATAGTGGTTCTCGTCTTTCTCTTAAATTCGTAGTTTCTTTCAAACAGGATCCTTGCGCTGTGCGCGAGAAATGTTAACGTGATATTCATAGTCGCTCTCATCTTTCTCTTAAATCCTCAATTATCATTCTCTTAAACGATTTCAACATTTGTATAAGCTTCTTCAAATGCTAAATGTACTTTTAATAGCTGCCACGATGCATTTTCCAAGCTTAGACTCGTAAAAGAAATATGTGTGTATATCCTAATTGTATTATAATTAGACTGCGAGTGTTTATGCACGTGGGAGGATTTAAAGCTGCAAAAATGAAGAGGACGCGTATTCTACGCGAAAGATATGTAAAATATTTGAAATAAAATATTTCATACCTTACAATTATATGTATCTTGGAATTAATAGACGAAAGAAATCATCGTTTACATTACGTTTATAAAAATATGAAATTGCATAAATATTCAGAGTCTACGTAAGTGTCTTAAATTGGCAATTGATTTTTCAAGCAGTCGGATTCAATCATTCCTGTAATAGCTCGAGCGTTTCCAATTAAAATTAATACCAATTTTTCTCGGCGAATTTCACCGTCGATTATACCACTTTGTGTATCATTTTCCGTATTTCTGCACCGTAATTTTTGTAATCTGCCGTGTGCACGCCCGGAATTACGAGAATTTCATACCCGGTACGATTTTATTAAACGGCACGTTCGCGCAATCGGAATTTCACCCGTGTAAAGGTAAACAAGAACTTCAAGCACAGCTGGCATTCGTTTTCTTACGATGGTAAACGTTAAATGCATTAGCGTTTAACAATGCGCGAGAGCGCGTGTAATCATTAGCCAAGCACAAAAGCTTCGCCCGCTTTGTTTTCCAACTCTAGTCGTCGTTACGTGCATTTAATATCGGAACACGATCAACCGATCAGAATGGTTTCGTTAAATTAAATCGAATTGTTGTTCCACTTACATAAACAACAACTTCTGTTTCCATCACGTGTAGGAATTAATTCGGTGCCGTCGCGTGGAATCAATTACAGGTGCATTGTAAACGGAGAATCCAAACAGTTGTGGGGCACTTGCAGTGATCCAAGAAACAATTAGCTGTTGTTTGAATGAATTAAGATAATAATGAGTTTATCAGAAGAGAAAAAAAGAAAGGACGTCAAATTAATTTCTACGATTAATACAATAAAATCGCGTCAAATACGATACACAAGAAAATTTCTACTCTGCACGTAGTTCCATGCATAGCTTATCGATATTCTCGGCTTTTATCTCTGCGATCTATCGAACAATGGAAACTTCAATAGGAAAACGGTACGCGGACCGTTCGATAATTTACGGGTACGTGTAATCAAATAAGAAAAGAGGAAGAAGATGGCGCAGAGTTGTAGCGGATGTTCCTCGATGCAAATTAATACGTAGAAAAGGGATTTCTCGGGAACAGAAAACAGTGTTCGACGAGAGAACGACGCTAAAGGCGGAGGTGAAAAATCCAAACGAGACTGGCTTCGGTAGAGGCTGGTGGCCGTCATTAGAGACTTTGAGGCCGCGCACCAAATTACGCGTGGATCCCCGTATGATCCTCGCTTTATTAAATCTACCGTGTAATTTTCGTTCCGTTCGTTCCAATTCGACGGGTTCCACGTGCGTGTCTCTGTACCATTAGACCCTTTTCGTCCATTCTTCCTCCCTTTTTTCTTCCTTCCTCCTTTCCTCTCTTTATTTTCCGTGTAATAATCCCTTGTTTATGGCCCATGACTATAGGAATCTTCGTGACAATCGATCCCGGTGTGTCCCGAATCTTCGACATCTCGTGAAAAAAGAAACGACATTCGGCCCTTTCTCCTGTCCCCATCCTTTTCTGCCGCGCCGTTAATTTATTCAGCAAACACACACGTTGAAATACGAACACGCGCGAAGAGGGAGAGTTCGATCGTACGGAGGAGTCGCGAGGAGAAACGGAACAGCCGGCTGTAATTCAATGAAAAGGGGCTGAATCAACGCCGCGAGAAATCGATAATTTACGGCTGTGATTCGTCACGCCTTCGTGTTAATTGTTTTTACCAGAGCCAACGGTTTATCCGTGGGACGGATCATTAAAAGTATCCCCCCTCTCCGCCCAGCTGGATCACCAAATAGAAGACTCTTCGATTATCGTATTCGTTGATTTCGTCAGGGTTCCCAGTCCGATCCATTGCGCAATAGTCGTCATCGACTTCTTAGCTTGGTAAGACGAGAGAGATAGGTTTTTTACAGAAGGGGCGAGACCGAGAAGTCGAGCAACGGGTATCCTTTAGCTCGTCGAGGCCGATCAGGCGAGGAGAAAATATCGCGCGACCCGTTGAAATCGATTATACGCCGCTTCGATAGTTCCGACACGTCCCCAGGAGGGAATAGCTAAGTACAAATTTAAAAAGGCTTCATTGGCTGGCGCCAACGGATCTGGGCGAAAGCGAGAAAAGGTGAAACTTTCGATTGATTTTTTCATGGCGAGTTCGCAGTCGCTAGTAATCCGAAATTCCCCCGTCTTTCCATCTCCTTTCTTTAATAGCGTAAGGTCTCGGGGAAAAAGGGTAGGAAGGACGAAATGAAAAGGAGATCGTAGATGGTTGCCGCGGCGTCTCGCAACCGAGAGAACTTCCCTCTTTCTCTGATTCTCTTTATCCAACTCGTTCTTTGTTTACACGACTTCTGAATGAAACGGAGAAACTATTCGGCGGCGGCGCTTTAATTAATAAGCGGATACACGGATACACGTATCTCACCCACCTGTCCTCCCCTTTTCTCGTCCTGTGTGTACCTACGTGTACGTGTGTATGTGTGTGTTGTTCATCAAGGTAGTTCGATAATTTCGTGAATAAATCGACGCAAATATTTAACGTATCGTGCAAATAAATGTTCGTTACGGTGAAATTATCGACATCAGTGCGATCAGAAACGTTCGTTCGCTCCCATTTATAAATTGGAAAATTAGATTACCTGGCTATCGTTTAAGCATCTTCCAGAACGCCACAATTTTTCGTCGATCGACTGACCGATCGACTACTTTGATTGCTGCTCAACGAGCCGTAAAATAAGAGAATTAAATGAATCTCGATAGGAGAAAGATGTACGCTACCTTCGAGGTTATCTTCATCCTGTAATCCACCTATCTACCACTATAAGAAAAAATGGGGATATTATTTTTCTTTAAAGCGACGGTAATAGGGGAACATAGGTTGGCAAAGTTTCTAAACTGTTTTAAAAGTACTCGGTAGGAGGCAATTTAATCACAAAATTACAGACAGATATCTCTATTTTTCTGAATTATTTTGTCATTTTCTCTTCCTTCTTCCGTATCATAGCATAGCATGGCATCGTTTACCTTCTGATCTTGAGATACTTCTTTTCCCATCCTATCGGCTGTCTGGCTTATTTATCGACCATTCTCGATACACTGTTAATTCCAGTGAACACACGCGCGTAACATCGTTACGACGTCGTATTAGCATGTCAATTACCGTCTTACAATAACGCCGCGATGCTCGTTCCTCGATGATTGCATTAAGTATCGCGTAACAAGATCTCCGGCCCATTCTCTCCGTGGAACGACGTTCCTCCGTGAGGAACAATGGCAATTTTTCCTGGCCGCCTGGGTTCCCTCAGATACGGCCAGTCTCGCGACGTTCCCGGACAAAGAGAAGCAATTTCGCGTACACGACGCGCCACCCTTCCGTCACCCACTGTCCCGCAGGAAATTCGAGCAGAGGCCAGCTTCGCTTTCCACCAACGCATTCTCCTTTTGTTTCCGTCGTTTTCACGCCGAACGTTTACTTGTTGCGTGTTAGTGCGATTTTATTCGCGACAAATCATCCCGTGATTCTCCGTGATTCCGGTTCCCAACCCGTAATTAACGGCCGTTGCATTAATTACCGTCACAGCCGGCGCGCAGCTCGTGCCTGATCTCACTGATCAACTGAATAGTGACAGCGCTAGATTTTTCATAAAAGTTCTACATTGCAATTAACATGCTCTTTATTTCTATTTTAATATTTTTAGTTAGTCGAGGTAATACGTTTGCCACTCTCGAAATTATTTGGGGTTTCATCCTTTAAACATAGCTTGCACTTTGAACGACGCTGAAGATATTACTGTTCTAGAAGTCGAAATAATTTTTGTCAATAGGAAAGATATGTGCATATAAATATTTAAATACTTTCTATAGAGTAGAAGTCCATTTATTCAATCTCGCTGGGGAACAATAGTAATTCAAGTTCGTGCAATAGGAATTTACCAATTTTGCTTACTATTTATTTTTCATTCGTATAATAATTCACGCGCTGGTGCGAGCGGAAATTCGTTTTATCGATCACCAACTATAATTCTGTCTCCATAAATGGAGTCCCGATATAATCGTTAAACGCGTATATGCACTTCTAACAGTGTGATTACGCGATATTCGCAACGAATGAATTAAATATGAATATCTATATACGTGGTAGTCGCGCATTCTTTATATTATAATTAACGTTACGATTCTCTTCAAAGGACAAAAATTAAAGATAGATGAAATTCTTCTTCACGATCCCTGAAAACATGACCAGTGTCAAGCTAAAGTAACACCTTACGTAATCATCAGGTTAAGGTATACTAATCGACGTAAAATCGAACCTCTGTACGGCGTATTTCGCGAGGTATTACTTAAAACCGTGTATCAAGGAGCGTTTAAAAAGCTCGATTACAGGATTTCACGGCAATAAAACGGCAGCGAACCCGCAGCCCCGTTTCGGCCGTAAATTCGTCACGATTACGTATAAACTTCAGTATGAAAAGCCCCGCAGCGTACAAATCATTCGAAAGCTTCGTAAAGGTACGACGGGAGTTGAACGAAGGAAACGTTGGAACGCGCGATTAAAAACGACGCAAAGTGTCGGTGACAGCCGTGAAAGCGTCGTTCCCTCGGGTTTTCACGTACATACGATTTAATCGATAGTTTAATTAAGCATGGTAGCGCAAAAGAAGCTTCGACCAGCGCGAAAGTGACGCGATGCGTCCGAGTGTGATTCATCGCGAACGACTGGCCTCGAAGGACAAGATAAAAACGTTCTCCATTAGCGCGTATTCTGGGGTAAATACGTAAGGCCGAAGATTTATCGCTTTCATAAAACTCCCCTGGCCGAGGTCAAGAGTTAATTTCCCGGAGCATCGACAAAAACGTAACTCGAACTCGAGGCTACGTTTTTCTTTGACCTGTGATCGCGCAGTTGCCTGCGCGGAAAGCGGAAACCGCCGAAGAAGAGAGTAACCTTTTCCGTCGTTATCACGACAGTCAGTTTCGGACGGTGAACTCGATCCTTTAACATCGGTTTGTTTGAAGGAGATAAGACAGGATACCATGGCATCTAATTTATTTTATGTACACGTTATTTGGACGTGGATGACCAACGTTGGTCATTTTTTAAGGTTGCAGACGATACCGGTCCTTTTTATCGGTACTGTGATAGGGTTGACGTCTCTTCTTCTTCGGATATCGTTGGATTTATTGGGATTTTATCGTATTCTATCTTCGTTTATCAATTCGTATTATTATGTAACTATGGGGTGGAGCATCTTGAGCGAGGTCTTGTACAGAGCGATAAAGACAGTAGCAAGTTTTGTATCTTCCAAACGTGTTATTAGAGATCAGAGAAAAATTGGAAGATTCTGTAACACACTGGTAGCACACTAATACCATCTTTCAGAAAACTTTAATACAATATCTCGATTTCAAGCCGCTTTGGCATCGCCCGCATTAAAACCCTCCGTTCAGTACGTGCTTTCGAAATTCAATAACGAATCCCGATTTAACCTCCTTTCGTTTCCAATAAATAATTTCCGAGCCGCGAGCTCAGTGTCACTTGACTCCGAAAAGTCTGCTGTCGTGTCGTTTACGATAAATATTTCCTTCGAGTCAGCATCCATCGAAGCTCAGGGTAGATTAACTCCCGAACCAGGAGGTGGCTCGTGACGTGGATTTTCGTGGCTGCATCGGAATAGGATCGATCGAACACGTCGACCTGGAATCAACCTGGTCGATTCCGCCTGTTTACGTTCTCGTGAAAACTTGCAAATGCGCGGAACTTTTTCTTTTTTTTTTTTTTTTTTCGTTTCCCTTTGTTCGAATCACAACGAAAAAGGAGCCTCTGGCGCCGATAATTCGCGCGCACGATCAGCCACGCCGAGGATGGAGCAGCCGGCCGTGTGAGCGTGTATGTCTGTTGTGTTGCGAAGCCGAGGGAGGCAGATGCTCACTCTACAGCCTCACGCCCCGATACAATGGGTCCAGAATGCGAGACGAAAATAATGGTGGTCGCCTGTAAACCTATGAACCGATTCAATACGGTCCCACCTTTCTTCCCTCTGCTCCTCCAGGGAGAGAACGTCGACCGTGTCTTCTTTGTCATGCCACTTTTACCTCCATTTATCTCGCCGCGCATCCGTCCCCGTTCTTGTCTCTTCGCCGTTCACGGCGTATCAGTGTCCATCTTTCTTTATCCGTGCATCTATCCCGCCCCCCCCCCCTATTCTACCCTACCTGCTGGCCCCTGTGTATCTTTCCAGCATCTTATTGTGCCCCATTTTCTCGGAAATCTTTCTCTGTCACGAGATCTCGTCCTATACGTTCGATTCGAAAACTTAACCCCAGAACCGCGGCTTAATTCTTCATTTTACTCCGCCGGTTATTCCGTGCAAAATCGATCGAAAACCTCGACATTCCCGATAGAGATGACATGTACGATCGCTAGTTTCCATCGTGCGTCTCGTTCGTCCCATAGCGCGATTTTTATTAGAAGGGTGGAACGTTACAGCGTTCCTCCATTTCCCGTGCGTCGTTCAGGCACGCGTGGAAATCGAAAACTGCAAGTAAACGAACCCTATGCTGTTACACGCTTCTCCCTCGGGCGTGTTCTTCGAGCTGCCGGTCCACTCGTTCGTGGACCTCTTAGATCACTCTCGAGAGACACACGCGTATTTCCTTGCTGGATTCAGCCGTCCTCTCTCCCTTATACATCGGCGGAAGGACGAAGGAATAGGGTATGAGGGACAGAGAGAGAGAGAGAGAGAGAGAGAGAGAGATGTAGTGCCATTGTGCTAATCCCAAGTTACGTCTAGAGGTACAATTGTGTCAAGTTTACGGTCGAGCGCGATTCCATTCGGCCGACGCATCCAGCTACGTATACCTCCGACGGTGTATCTACAAGCGGCCTGCGAGCGGAACAAAGACGGAGATAGAGTAAATGGCAGGGGATGGATAACACAGTCGGTCCCCTATCAAAGAAGGAATTACGGGGAACTAGTTTTCTATGAGCTCTTCGGTTTCCTTACGTAAGATCGAGCCTGCAGGATGATTCCATTATTAAGTTCCGAGTTGCGTTGCCTTTCGTCCGCGACCTGTCTTTGCCAACGTATCCCATTTTCTTCTCCATCCTCGTTACTCGTATTCGTCTTTCTGCAAGACATGAAATTTCGCGTTTTTCTTCTTTCGATCTCTTGGTTGTATCGCTTTTACAAATTACCGCGCTGCTACTTATTCCATCAGCCGAATGATTCAACGTTTCCTCGGGCGTAATATGTATAGCCTGATAGCCTTGGCTTTTGCCGGCACGCTTCTCTCAAACGAAGATATATTCGTTAGCTTCGTTTTTGGAACTGCGAACGACGCGTTAAAAGCGTACGATCTTAATCGAAACGGAGAAAAAGAGATCTGTAGGAAGATGATGAGAAGGAGAGAGATACCTAGGCGACGAAACGAGGGGTTGAAACTCGGTGAAAGTACATTGACGTTTATGGGTTCAGGCTGGTTTCACGGAGGTGGGGACGATTCGATGAGTAATGGGGGCCGCTTAATCATTTTACGCAACCGCCGATTATCTGGTGAACTAGATAACAGATACGTAGCCGGCATACGCGTAAGATTGATCGTACACGCCATCATTCGGTCCGTGCGAAGAAAGAAATCAATTAAATCCTTTATGTCGGTCCCCTACGGCGGATCATATCTGTCCGATGTAAAAACATCCACACGACGACGATTTATCTTCCCAGTCGAAAGTATCTCCATAATATTACCGATTAGCGGACAACCGCGCATTCAGAGTTCTTCCATTAGAGCGCGGAAACGAAGGAAACGAAACGATATACAGCCGTACGATCGGCGGAAATGGGGCGAGTGATTATAAAGTCACTGATCCAGTCCCTTTCGTCCGATCATTTTTTTCTCCGCTCGTAACTTTCTACCAGACAGACGCTTTAATTACTCGCGTGACGGTGCACCACACCCTATTAATATTCTCCGCGTGGTTCTCCTCGTAGACAGCGTGTCAGTACCTTCCACCGACGAAAAAACACACGCTCAAACACCATCTCCCATGGTTCTTTCGCCCCGGTAGCCGAGGTGGTTATGTATCTCTCCGGCGTTTCCTGCATAGGAAACACCATGAATTTTAACGAACGAACGCGAACCGGATGATAATATCAGCGCGGCGCGGGTGCGAAGATACGCCGGAGACCCGTGTCAACGGCGAGAAAGCGTAACGCGATGCGACGCAACGCGACGCAGCGTACGAGCCGCGCGACGTGCCCACGGGGGTTGGAATTTCGGAACGAAATTACGGGTGATTTAAAAGCGGCTGGGCAACGCGTTTCTGCCGGTATCGCGGCACGTAGCCGCGCGTGCACGCGCCTATATAGATTCCGCTGGTTATGGATCGTCGGCCGAACCTGGCCAACAAATATTCGAGTATCTCTTTCCCTGCGAGAAAACGCGCCCACGGGTCCAGACGAGACGTGACCGAGATAACGAAACGACTCCTCTTCTCTCTTCTCTATTCCCACGTCGTGGTGTACGAAGACGGTGCTCGCGGCCGTTTTAGCGGCGCCGAAATCTTGAAAAGCTCTCCATCCACCGAAACTTTCTTACGTACGATCCTCGCGGAGGATTGTATCGTTTTCCCCCATTCCGACTATGCCTTCTTTCATATGATGGAACCTCAGCGGTATATACATATATGTATACGTGTGTTTCGTCCAAGTGTAATTCATATGTGTAACGTAGATAGTACGCGTGTAGGTATATACGTGTCGCGTTGGGGAAGAGATATTTATTAGATGCCCCGCGCATTGAATTCTTAGGAGACTGCTTTCGCCCTCCGTCGACGGGATGAGACGCGGTTAACCAACCGTGAACGATAGTGGATTTTTACGATTATTTATCGTTATTACCGGATACACGTGCTCGTGTCCGTTTCCAACAGTTACCCCCAGAATTGTCGCTCGTAAAATCGTGAACGTGGAATCGAGGCAGCTCCGCGCCACTTCTATGTCATCTCTGGTGTGTTCGATAGGCGCCGATGTCTTTACGTTTTTCCTTCTTTGGCCGACTCTCTCTTTACTGCGTCCTCGTTGGAGTTTTTCAAGCCGGTATCTCGCAGGAAGCTTGGATGAATGCTTGCGTGGAAGATAGGAAAGCGTAGGAAGGAATGAAGACTCGTCGATGATCTGGATTGGAACTTTTTTGCTTGGAGAGCAGGATGCCTTTGAACTAGAAATAAATCCTTCCAAGTGATTAATGGGGCTGGATATTTACGATTTGTCGAAGTGTGAATAACATTATTCTTCGGAGATTTTTTACAAATATTCGACGTCAAGCGTTGTCGTTGTAAAATATTATAGATCAGTGGAATTAATTTGCGTTTTAATTCATTCGGCTTGGCTACCAACCAACAACGAATTCCACGTTGCTAACCTGTGGCAAAGTTCGCGCGCATACCTACTTTACGATTCATGGGAAGCCTCGAAATTTTAATCGTCCGGATGAAAAAACGTGAAAAAGGTAGAGAGGCTAGATCGGTGGTAAAATTCGGGCAGAATTTCAAGAGAGCGCCCTCGTGTTCTCGCATAGTGTCGCACGGAAACGCACGGCATTTATCTGGCTAACCGCCGCGTGCCTGTCGCTTGGAATTGCGATCCGTGTCCCATTGTACTTAAATAGTTCGAAATGACGCCGGTCGATTTAATTTCGGGTTACTGCAACTATTTCCATTTGCAGAATTTATATCAGCCGTTTTGAACGTGTGCACGCCGCTCCGCCAGTCGTAATTGCGTATCGTAAAAAATACACCCCCGCCCATGGCTTGCAGCCCTTGCCAGCGAGCATAATTTCGAGAATCGTGCGCGTATTACCGCGACCAAGCTGCCGCTAATAAGAGTCCGGTATATTATTTCTCGTTTACTGTACGCTTTAATTAATCGCAATTACGTTTGATTGAATATCCTGCAGCGGGACGAACGATAATTGCGACAAAGTGACCGGACTATATTCGTTTCCATCGTGGAACCTCTTTTCGAACGACGGTAGTTCATTAGTGTTGCCTGTAATATTTTTTTCTCTCCGCTGTTTTCACCGAATAATTTCATCAACAATTACTCGCTAATGAAACGCGTTCCACCGTGACCAGGGAATAAACCCGGGGCCACGAGGCGTGGAATAATAGAAAAATCGCATCGTCGCCGCCGGAAACGTCACAATAATGCTTGTCAATCGATCGGTCGCTGATAATCGCAGAAGCACGCGTTTCGTCGCCCGGGCCACGCCGCCGCGCTGAATTAAATCCAGCACAAAAGCGATCCGTCGAATCGATCATTTTCATTTTTCAAAATTCACCCTTTTGTTCGTCGTCTGTCTGTCTGTCGATAATTCGATTCATGTACGATCCTACACGAACGTTGATTTCGGCTAGCCTAACGGTGTACGTATTAACGGAGAGGGTGCGCCGAATGATTCGCACGATGCAAAGACGTCGCCACGTGCGAATTACGCGGTAATACGCCTCGGAAGGACATAAAACTGCGCACGTGGACGCCTGGCCCTGTGATAATCGCACTCAGACACGTGGCCCGCCATTCAAATTGGAAAATCATGATCGGAAAAGTTTTTTAACGCGACCGCCATCTGGCCCACGGCACTTGCGTTTTATATACATCGATACGAGGGGTTAGAAAACTACTGAATTTCGCTGGTAGCTTCAGTTACAAAGAAAGTTTCACCTCTTTCCGGTTGAAAGTTCGTACAGGTCATCGAGTTCTTTGGAAATATTTGAGCGAAACGGGCGGGAAAAAGAAGGAGGAGAGGTAAGAGAAGGTAAGAGGAGGTTGGTGCATCGAGATGGAGGTTGAGGAGTTTTTGGAGGAGGGAATAACGGAGCAGCAGGTGCTTCAAGGGCAGCGGTCCCTCGGCTGAGAGTCGAGGTACACACAGCTTGCCCGGCAATTTCATTCGCCTTCTCCCGCTCCGAAAATGATTGGTCGCACCTTGCATCGGTTATGCGCTTTTTATCGGGGCCCCTGCTCGCGCGCGCGGAAGCTAATAATTTAAAGGCTGCCTCCCGTGGTCCGGAGGGGATTTCTCGGGAACGCGACCCGAGGAATATTCGAAAGTTGCGCGGAATTCGCGCGGAAAGTCGGCAAAGTGGGATAAAAGAGGCGACCAGCGTGGTCCAGAGGCTTTCTTTGACATCCGGTAGAATACTCTTTCGTGAAAGTTCTTGGTAGAATTTGCGTAGAACCCGATTAAACTGGAACGGAAGGAAAGTAAGGGACTTTCTTTTTCTTTTTCGCTACGATCGCGTCCGTGAGTTCTCGAATGTAATTAAATGGGAGGGCAGAGGAGATCGTCGGAATATATTCGATGGACAAATGCGATTCGACACGGAGAGCTACGTGTTTCGGAGCAGAACCGAGTTCCCTCGTCATCGTGAGCACGACATAACAACGCGATTAATTTTTTCTCGGGATATTAAACGGAGAGATAGAACAGAGTAATAAAGTCCCGCACCTTTTTTCTTTCCGAGTCTATCGAATACAGTAAGAAACTCGTACGTGGCGGCGCGGCGGCGGATCGGCAAAAATCAGGCAGACCGGCGAAAAAGTTAATTCCGTTAGTTCCAAGGGTCGGTCCTCTGAAAGCAGCAGCAACCGCTCAAAATCGTTTCGCGTGGCAAAAAAGCAGGCAGAGAAAAGAGGATCTTTCGCACGCTAAAAGTTACGCAGAGCATGGAATAAATTCGAACAACTGGTGGGGCCAATAAAAAGTGCCTATAAAACATTTGCACGCCGAGCGCGGAACCCAAGGATAGTGGAAGGTTGCCCAATAAATTTCCAACCCTCGCCAGGGCCTTCGGTATATGTATTCCTTGCGTACATCGAACGACGAATTTGCCATTTATACCGGATAAGCAAGTTTCCCTTTTTCCTTCGAAATTGCACTCGGAGGAAAAATCCTCGGACTCGTCCCTTGTTCCTTAGAAGCTTTTCTCTGTCAGTACCGGATGACTTAAATCGCCTGTAAGAGATTTTCACCGGAGTGGCCCCGCTCGATTGAAATGAAGTCCTGGATACTGTAATTGCGATCGGATAAACAATGTCGACGTAGCTCCTTGCACTCGATCGGTTTTTCTCCTCTCCTGCTTCCTCCATTTACTTCTTTCTCCACGCGTTTCCATTCCGTTTCCTCCTATTCTTTCTGCCAGGGAAGCTCGTTCATTCGGCGTCGTTCTTTCTCATTCGTTTCTCTTCTCGTCTACTGTTCGTCCCAGCTCGTTCTCTCGATTCCTCTCGCGATGCAACCGCCCGGAATCTGATCGTAAAGGTCAAAACGACTGTCTCTGATTGATTTACCCACGGTCAATACACGGTGAAGAATTGTTTGAGAGCAGCGTCGATTCTCTCTATCCTCTATCCTGAACATCCAATTCCCGTATCGAATGGAGAGGCTTCTCCCCAGTCCGGAACGGTACTTATTCCTGCCGCTATACGTTCGGCCTTCGGAATAACCCCTCCAGTCGTTCCGGATTGCTACGAACATTTTCTTCTCCTCCGCCCTCGATCGAACATTAACCGTTTGCGCTGCCGCGAAACGCGATCCAACTTCCCCCTTTTCTCCATCGATGCGTACTTTCATCCCTTTTGCTCGTTCCCAGAGCTTTTCACAAGTGGTAGAAGATCCTGGACTTGGACGTACAGGTTCGAAAGTCGTTCAATTTGGTAGAGGCTGCATCGAGGCTGATTCGCCACTCGGAATTACCCTAACCCATTATTATATAGCCAGCCTTTTCTGCTTAAACGAAATATGTACACAAGAGGGTAGCTTACTCGAATCACCTAAGCTTCAACATTTTACAATTCATTCTTAAACTTTGCATAGGATAATTGGATTTGTCGTGGCGGGTATATTACGAGACACCATTAGTCTTTATAATAAGGAAAAAATGAGAAAATGTCGCATATTTTAAGCCGACAAGAGAAAGTATGAAAGACGAGAAAATTATTCGAATAATCCTACGGTGCGAACATCAAAACTAACTCTCAGAAATAAAGTGGTATACACACGTTACTGAATTATGATAATTACAACCGAGAATATTAACATTTGAGAAACTTCGTACGTCTTCGTAGATAGTTACAGCTTTCGTGATGTAAATATTAGTCTGTTTTTAAATGTAGATCGCTAAAAAATTCTTCATAATCGAACATGGCGAATTACTACACGCAAATTGCTTATCTTCGCTCACCAACTCCACTCTTACCCGACCTTTTAACGTCTTCCATATCAACGAGCAGAGTTCGAGCGACGAATGCAACGGGATAAAATATTATCGTAGGAGTATGGGATTTCGTGGATCGCGGCCAGAAAAGGATAAACCAGCGGTGTCTCCTCTGTCATTTTAGTTTGTCGTTCGCTGTTATCTGTCGATCCGTTTGCCACCCTTTCGCGGCACCCGCTATCAGCCGCGCCGCCTGGTCAAGCGTTTATTGTGATACCACGAATGCGTTTTTTTTCTCGTTCCCTGGTTTTTCCTCCCCCACTGGGTATGGTTTTGGTCCCGCTAGATTTTTCGCGGTCGCGAGATTTATTCGAAGAGTCGCGCGAAAGCTTTGACGCGTCTGTATATGATGGACGAGAATTTCTGTTCGGCGGCCGAACGATACCGGTGAAAAATTGCTCGAGGAATGGAGGCTGTAATCCCCGCGATTTTTATTCTGTTCTCTTTTGTTTTTAGCGCGAGTATGTATGCATATGTAGCTATACGTATACGGTGTGTTTGTGTACCTTTCTTCTGTTGGTGGGGATTCCGTTCGAGCGAAACATGCTGATGCACTGATTGCAAAAGTTTCGGTCTACTGTTCGACGTGGGGGAATCAGAGTTAATCGGACTTTAATTTTATGCCTCTTCATTCGTCTAATTTCTTATCGTACGGTGTACCGTACCGTGCGAAGATCTTGAACCATATCTCACATGCAAATGTTTTACTTTTGTCGTGAATAGCAGGATACTTGATATTATCTTTGTTGCGATATTACTCTTCATACGTATGTATTCTAATATATTTACAATTGTTGATTCCATTTTTTTTAACGTTTCCAACAAATCCATCACGCGAAAGATATCTATAAAACAGCATGTGGAAACTCTACCTAAAAGTATACCTAGTTCCCATTAAAGAGCGACTAATAAAATGTTGCAAAAGTTTTCCACGACATTACATCAAGAATACTTGAAAATACATGATCTGCGTTTCACGTCAAGTCTACCACGATAAATATAATTTCTATCATTTGGCCATTATTCTCGTACAATACTTGTCTTAGCTCCTACTTCGACCCAATTAACTCGGCTAATGGAGCTTCCATTGCATTTTACGTTCTCCATCGCCAGCAGATTTCTCGAGTCTTCCGATCGAATCGATCGTTACAGGCGAGCAATCGTCCGGGCAAACGTTCCTCGACGTATCCCTTATGCAGGACGATGAGCATGTTTTCAAGAAGTTTCGGCGTAGACGAGCAGGTTCCATCGAGCCAGCTCGTCGGGACAGTAATTATTTGACTGAGCCCGATGAAGGGAACAGCGTAACTTTTCTTACCGGTATTTGCAGGAAAAGTTACGGCTGGAAGTTGCGCATAATGCTGTTGGAAAAGTATGGAGGACCCATACCGCTTCTGGCGAACATACAAACACACGATCACACACGTGAAGTATACGAGAAAACGTAAGGAACGGGGGATGCAGGAGGATCGGTTGAGTGCACTTTCGAAGTAGTTGGCGAAATGCAACTGCTGCTCGCCAGGAGAATGTGGCTGCGATAACGGAAATCGTGACATACGCCATTTTCCCTGGACTCGTCTCTCAGCCAAGCGTCGTTCCACTTATCGAATCCGAACCAATCGACTATCGTACGCCCTTACATTCTGTGTACGTAGGTGGAACGCCTCGGTTCGTGGCCGTTCAGTTCCTCGGCTATTCCCTGTAATACGCGCTCACAGACTGTGCAAACTCTGCTTAATTAAAATCTGTTATTTTAGACGACGAATTAACGACGATTATCCGCTCGTCTTTATAGAGCGCGGCACGGAAGTAATCCAAGCCGAAATTTAAAATTCATATCGAAGATGGTATCCAAGAATATGTACGACGTCTTAAATTAACGTGGGAAATGCTTACCGCTGCTGTTACATATCTTAGAACACTTTTACTATAATTTCCAACTTTTGGAAGAATTTCTGGAAAATTTATTAGGGAGCGAGCTTCCTCTTATATCTCATACAATTTGAGAAAGGTTCTGTCGTAAGATTCTTCTTTGTTCGTCACAAATTGCTATTCGGATTAAACGCAGGAAGTTGAACTTTGAAATTCACATGAATCAAATGACACGCACAATGCCTAACGTTGATATAGAAAGTGACATATGGGGAATAACGTAGTATGCAGCAATAATACGACATGTTAAAATTTCTTACGCTTTCCAATAATCTTGATCTAACTTCGAAAGCTTAGGATTTGCCAGAAAATGGATTTCCTTCCATATCTCGTGTAATTCGAGAAAATTTTCGTGATATTCTTCTCCATGCGTCACAAATACGTCGTCCACGACTGGTTCGGATCAAATCCAGATCCTCTGCCAGGAGGATCGACGAGCGGCAAAAAGCGAGCGTGTCGCCCCTGGCTCGAAGTTTCCGATTACTTCGTAAGCCTCAATTCAAGTTGGCCCATCGCGAATTACGTCATTCCTTTTTAAAACCTTTTTCCGATCGTCGACGAGACGGGGCCAGCCGTTTAGGCTAGATCAATCGATCTCCGCCGAGTTCGACGATTGAGTTCTTTCCCCGCGAGATTGCCCAATCGCAGATTTAACTGCGTCGAACATTGTTTTCGCCACTGTCACGAATCTCGGTTGTTCCAATTACTGGCTAATCCAGCGCAGACTCCTTGCGCCTCGGAGAATTGAATTTTCCTTGGTCTTTTCCGCAACTTGCTCGAAATCGTTGGCTACGCTCGCCGAATCGCTATTTAAATTCCATTACGAAAACTATGTTAATTCGATAGTGAGAGGGAAAGAGGGTTAGTGGAGTAACGAAAGCAAAATAGAAGCGTGAGAACGAAATTAGAACGGAAAGTCGGTGGCATGTAGATGAAGGCGAGAAGAAGGGAAGAAGCTGAAAAATATAAAGAAAAAGTTAATGGAGAGATAAGAGAGGAGAAACGGGGAAAGGGTAAAGGGTGGAGAGCAAAGAGACGTCAAAGAGATAAAGAGGGAAGAGATGGTGGGAAGTTAAAGTGGTAAAGAGAGAAAAAGGAAAGATAGAGAAGGACGTGGCGAAGAAAGAGGGACGCGAATGATGGTAGAGTGTCAAAGGAAGAAAAGAACAACCAAGGGGAAAGGAAATTCACGAGGGGGTATGGGTGGTAGGGGCAAAGAGACAGAGGAGAAAAAGTGGACGAAAGAGGGAAAGAGAGGCGCGTCAGGTGAGCCGGAAAATCCGGTAGCAGTTTTCAGGGATAGACCCAAGGCTTGCAGGCGTTCGACGAGGGTTGAAAGGTGAGGAAGAGGGTAGGTGGCGAACGAGTACAAAGCCGTGCACCAGGAGCTGCGAATACGAGTAGGGACGAAAGTTAAAGAGTGCTCGAAAAAATTTATCGAACGTACCACTTAACTCCCGCCACGTTTTAAAACAGTCTGACGGCACCGTTCGAAAACACTCCCTCCTTTGATTCCAAGTCAACCCCGTCCGTCTATGGTAAACGAGGGGATGGAAAGGGCGATGGGCAAACATACTTATCGTTCGTTCGACAATCGAACAATTTCCTGCGGAAAGAGATTGCCGAGTCTATCGAACGCGTTTAATCATAATCAGACTAGAGGGTTGAAGCCGAGGAAGAAATCGAGGGTTACGCCGTGTGTTCTCTTATCTTCTTCGAGAGATAGAATTTCTTAATAACTGCAATTGCTTCCATTAGATTTAATTCGTTACGTTTATTACGATTCTTTTTCCACGAGTGAGCTATCGGCTATTATAAGCAGAAAATGCTTCGTAAATTATGAAATACTTAAAGCGAAAGTGGCCCTCTACGTTTTTCGATAGCTACTATCGAGAAATTTATATTTCTGATTTATCTCCACTCCGATTCTCTTATCGTACAATTTCAATTGACAAATTTCATGGAATTCCTGCTACAAACACTCGTGCGCTGCCTCAAAGCGACTGAGTCGCAAATATAATCGAGGAACTGACACAATTCCCTTCGGGGCAGGTTACTGAAAATTGCAAGAACGAGCGTAACGCGTGCGCATAAAGGATCGAACGCGATGCAGCATAGAAAGTATTTTGCGGATTGCATTCTTTCTGGGTTAATACGTAATTTCGCAGTGTTTCACACAGAAAGATGGACCAGTTACTTTTAGCCCAACGTTCCCCGTTAGCCGAGGCGAAACGTGAAAGAGCTTGTCCATCCATTCTGCTTCCGGCGACGAGCTCATACATACAGGGCAGCCGCGTCATTGGCTGGACGATAAATCCGGTCCCGTGTTCGCTCGTCCAAGAGGAAGTTACGTGGCGGTCGCTGAATTATGTCGGTTCGACGTTAGATAAATTTTACGTGGCCCTGTTCATCGATGATTCTACCTCTCTTTTTCGGGCGACTCGATCGCCATGTCGATCGCCAGTCGAGAAACCCAACGGTATTTCTGAATTACAGTAGCGAATCACAATCGTCCTACTGATATTCCAATTTTCTGAATCTCGGTTTTGCGTTATTTCATCGCGTCGTATCTAAAAGTTTGATATTACGGAAATGAAACTAAAACGCACACCTGTGAAAAAGAATTGGAAAATAAGAACTACGTGACAATGTACAAGTATCGAGTATATTTTCTAGTCAAATAACTGAATTATTATGAAATTTGTCTTTATTTCGGAAATAGCTAACGTTGAAGAAGAAAAAGTTTTAACCGACACTTCTTTATATAATATAATACGCAATCATAATACAATAATTACAATATATATATACTCAATTAATTGATATACTCAATCAAATTGATATACTCAATTTATTCTGACCATCGTTTTATTTTTTCGATTCTTCCTCCATGTAACTGTTCGATATTGTAAACCAAACAGGAATTTTAATCATTCTGATCTTCAAGAATCATGTATTAAACATACGTTTCGGGAGAACGATATAAATCCTATTCCGGATCATGGCACTTAGCCCGATAAAAAGCAGAGTCGCAACGCGACGAAGCGCGGGCTCGTGTCGCGAACAAACGACCGGCCACGAAAATATAAAAGAGGGATATCCATCCATCGTCCTTTCGTGGAACGAGACCGCCGTACCTATGATCGTCACCGTCGGTCTGCACGATAAATCCGTGGCTCGTTCGCACGAGGGAAAGGACTCTTACATTGTGTCGTGTCGGATAGCTCAATTCATATCAGGATCACGGTGAACGACGAATCGGAAAGTACGAAACGAGAGGAGCGTGTCAGTGGTGCGTCATGTCAATCGGATTCCACGGGAAAACCGAAATTTGTGGGACCGCGGTGAAACGATGCCATCCTGCACACTCTTCTCTATCCCATTCTTTCTCTCCGTCATACGTTCACGTCCGGTCGATTCACTGATGTGATTTCACTGCCTGTGACCGGAAGCAGCGGGCGCGCGTGACGGCCCAGACCGCGTAAAAAGGCGCAAAGCCATCGCGATGGATGGACCTTTATTTTTCAAAGATCTCTGTAAAAGATCGCGATTCTCAGCCCTTCGGAGCTAGATTAATATACCGGTGATCCCTCCAGTCGTATTTTCGTTACGAATGACGGTGATCGTGTAGGCTGTAGAGTACTATCTCTCTTTCTATATATATAATATATTATATGTGAGGAGAATTCAACGATCAGATTTAAGTCAGATATCGGATGGACTTGATGCAATTCCGTCTTAGAGTAAGACTGGATCTAGGATGTACGTAATGCTAGTTGGACTTAGCTGGAGCATAATTCAGAGGTGTACAAGCCCCGTGTGGATCTAATCCAGTTTATCATAGGCTAACTCGGATCTGGTCTACACTTAGCCTAGACGTAACTCTAGTTTCAGTGCAGTTTGGAGTGACTACTTTAATCGGCTAACCCAAGTCGTTGACAGGTCATTTTGTAGCTACAAAGTCCGAAATTCAAACTACGTGTACCGAACAGGAACCAACATTCTTCATGAATGAAGATATCGTTTTATGAAATTCGATTAAAATTTTCTCGAGTGCGGTGTACAATTTGTGTACGCTTTTATCCTGCAATTGATGTACGAGGAACAACTACATACACAGTGTGACAAAAATAACCGAACTTCTTAAGACTAAGAAAAGCCAGTGGCGACGTTGTCACATAGAAATACGCCTCTCATTGTCACTATGTTAAATTTGTACAGCGATTACGTCGTCGGAAGCAGAATTACAATCATCAACATCAAAGTAAAGTTCGTTCACGCGACGGAAAATTTGATTCTGTTGCGTGACAATGCGCCGATTCATCGCGCGCCCGCTGTAACTGCTTTTCTTCAGAACAAACAAATTAAAATGTTGCAGCACCTTGTTCGCCAGATTTGGCACAGCGCAATTACGTTTTGTCTCCAATGCGTCAAATAACAAGGAAGGGAAAACGTTCTAGCAACGTTCGCGATATCTGGAAGGCTGTGACGAGCACTTTCAAAGGAATTCCATAGAAACACGTGTAACAGTTATGTAACGCATTAGTTGAGCGTGAAAATCGTTGTATCGCCATAGGAGGAACGTGTTTTGAATAACATAACATCTTTTTCCTCTACACGATGCCCCTGGTTTGTTATCTTTAAAAAAGTTCGGTTATTTTTCGAACAGACCGTGTATATTTGTAGTCTAACTCTTTTCCGTTTCTGTTCCCTCGACTAAAACAATGAAATCATTCGTAGCAACGATGCTCTAATTGTTTCCATCATTGTATATTATAAATATTAGCATTTTTAAAAATGCATGAAACCTGTCCTCGTTAATTATGAAAAACGTAAGACACCAGGTCTAAAAGACAAAATCTTTGTACCAATAGTGCCAAAACGTTCGCCGACTTTCGTGTCTGAAAGAATGAAACTCAAAGGCGAGAAATTCAGTCAATTATCTTCAATTGATATTCTCGCTAACGAAGAACACCAATAAAGACATGGATCAGTCTGTTTCGTTAATTTCCATTCGAATATTAAACGAGAGGAGAAAATTATTCAAAACGAGCGGGCTTCTCTATAACGAAGGAACCATATCGACCATTTCGTATATCTATCGTTGGTTGTTTCGTCGGAGGGAGTTTCTAGGCTACGTAGTGACACGAAAGGCAATTGCACGCAGATCCCTGTTGTTCAACGAACCGTTCGGAGTCTTCCGCAGTCGACCATTTCGCGTTAGAAACAGTGGAACACAGGTTCGAGGAAAGCAGCCGACTTTATATCGCCACTTTTATGTCAGCGCACGCGAAAACGTCAGCTCCGTGCGCGGCACAGTATGCGAAATTCATACTCGTTCCAGTTTTCAGGAAGAATACGAGGATCGTGGGTGGCGAACGCCCGGTTCTCGGGGACACAAACGTTTCGTACACGAACGACCGAGATAGGGCTCGTTTTTTTTCACCCTTCTGGTCGTCGTCGAAATTGGCGCGCAAAGGTCCGCACAGATGGCCGGTCACGATAAGAAAAATTTTGCACGAATTTACCGATATTGGTCGATCGTTATCGGTGCTACTGTTCCGTGGCCAATGGGAAAAATCGCGTGTTCCCATCTTTTCCTCTATTTTTTCCCCTTTTTCGAAAGCGGAAGGACCGCTTCAATATTTCAACAGCTCAGATAAAAATATTTCGGTATTTCGTATTTTTTCTTACACGCTTTTACGTGTAACTTTTATCTTATTTCCTTTTTCTGTTGAGTATTTGATATTGAAAAGATACGCAGACTATAGGCAACAACACGATAAGTCACGTTTCCTACTTTTTTACGGCTATGTACATTGCCGATCAATCTCAAATTACTAGTATTGTTCGTATATTTAGTTTTCGAAGTAAACATGCGTTTTTTCTGTCTCTTCAACATTTTCAACATGTCGTTCGTCCGTCATATCGGCACATTGGAATTATAATATTTTGACATTTATATCTTTAGCTTCAGTAAAACTCTATCGATCTATCAGCCATTTTCAAGACTTATACATCTTCGAGACTGCAAATTTTCATTTTCAATTATGTCGTATTAGAATTTTCCTTACCACTGTTTTTCTCCTTCCTATTATATACCGAATATATTATATTAAATGATCGAGCGGAGTGATATAAGTGTTCTTCGAATTTGACACGCTTACGTTAATTACACGACGGGATCCTGATCGCAACATTACTAAAACACCGTGAACTCTGATTCGGAATTCGCATTAGCAGATAACACACAGGAACTTATTACCATTACCAAAGGGAATGGGAACTTACGACGGGACTACTACCGCAATTACCGGCAATAGCAACATTAGAAGAAACTCGAATCATGGCTGTTCCAGTTTCAATATCCGTCCCCAATCGACGTCGAAACAGATTGCACGTACGTTTTGCGTGCTAATTACGCGCGCGTAATCTACGTTTGAACTCGCATTCGAAATGTAACCGAAAATTCCGATAGAACATCGATGCACGATTTAAAAAAATAAAAAAAAAAAAAGAAAAAGAGAAGGCCGACTGCACGCGGAATGCAAATAACAAGAGTGCCCTGGGATTTGGTTCGTTGTTTCGATTCCCAGTATAAACGAACCGCGTTTCTCTGCGTAGGCAGATTATAGTCGAAACAGAAAAAAAGAAGACAAAAGAAAATAGCCGGTTGCAGACGTCCCGAAGAAAAACGAAAATCGAAGCAGACCACGAGAGGGCGTACGTATAACCGGACGACAAATCGAAAACGGTGCATTCGTTAGCATGAAAAGTGCTCTTACACTGTGTTCGGTCGAACAGAGAGACCGCGGTCCACGGCATGGGATCGTTGAAAATAGTCGAATCGAAAGGACGGAGGGAACGAGGGTTGCGAATCGTCATTCCTATGCGTCATTTCACTTGGCTCCAAGCGAAATTTCCATGACCACGTATGCGTTCAACCTTTCCATTTTCCTTTTTTCTCCCTATTTTCCCTCCCTATTTGCTTGTTTTATTTCCGTCCTTTCTACTTTTTGCCCTGGTCCCGGCATTTTCACTCTTTTCGCGCAATTACAAATAGAAATTCCGAGAGGTCGGAGTCGGGGACACGCGGACGTATTAAACTGGACGTCGACGATTCGGTGCCGCGACCATCGATTCTGAATAATTCTGCCTGCCATTTTGTTTCGTTCGTCGCTGGCAAAGGGGCACCAGAGGGAAGAGAAAAATCTTCCCTCCGCTCGTTACATCGCGATCCCGTACGTTTCGCGGATATACGATACTCGTTGCTCTCTTTTTTTCGTCTCGCTCGTCTAGCCGAAAGGAAATCGAGTCGTCGTCGCTGCAAAACGGGGAATTAACAGGTCGTGTCGAGTGCAACGTGCTCTCTCGTGGAACAGCACCAAAATAACCGTGTAACTGGTCGATTCTTTCGTTTCGGTCAAGGGAATACCTCCATTTCGACGTACGCACGTATTTCGGTGCTTTGTTCGCTGGAGATTTATTTTGCACGCCGATGATACTCTTTCGCTGCTCTGGAATTACAGTAAACTAAAGCATACTTAACGCTTAACCTATCGCTCTTACGCTAATGTGAGTGTACATCGATTTTATTATTATGTAACTGTGCATTTCTTATCTCTTGTCGTTTTTAATTCATCTAACTTTCGTGTTAAAGGAGATTTCAATTAATACCAACAAAGTATTCGCTTCCTATAATGAGTTGACAGTTCGTGTATCTTGCCTTTGATACCAAAAATGCAGAGAATTTTCACGACAAGGAGATTATTTTTTAAATCGTTGATTCCGAATTCGTCTCTAACTGAAGCTACTTTCCTGTGAAATGTACAGCACGTACATCATTAACGAGTATTATTATCTTGTCAAAAAGTCCCGTATATCAAATACAAACGTACAAGTTCATACGTCCATCACATTCCTCAATTCACGATCCACGTTCGCTGAAAGTGAAATGCTTAAAATTCCAATGGAAAACTGGATCACAACCAAATATCGTTTAATCGTCCAATTTTTCCCGTGGCGACGTATTCGAAAGGAAATCAGGTCGTATTCGAGTACGAAAGAAAAATTAACGCGCGCCGGCGTGTTAGAGTGGAAAGTGGTAGACGAGAAGAGGACTATGCCACATCCTCTGGTCCGGCATTTTTCAAGCCGTAGCTCGTTATCGAACGTGGTCGGTCGCCTTTCGACCGGATAGATTCGATTCGCATTCAGAGCCAGCTGGAAGCGGAAAAAAAAACGAGCCATTGCGGCGTCGTCATTCCGCCGTGTCATTCCGCTTCAGAAGCCGCGCCGCGCGTCCAACGAGCCGAAATTTGAATGACGCTTTTCCCGATCGCCTCCGCGTACCCCATTCCGCCACTCCACCCATCCTTCCTCGTTCTCTCATTCGATTTCGATCGTCCGCAACGCGAAACTAGATTTTTATCCGCCTCTGTGTCGCGTACCGTTCGCCGCTGATTCTTTTAGCACGGCCAAAAACCGCGCGTTCACTGCCTATCCCCGATGATTTCCCCGCGTTTCCTCGACGATCGATCGATCATCCACCAGGTCGTTACCAATTTCCACCAGTCTTGTCCAGGGAAAATGGAACTTTTTCCACGGGACAACTCGATTAGAGATACTCGATCTTTTTTATTTGGATCTCTAATTTCGTGGTCCGACCGGTTAGTTAGTTGACTTCTGTGAAAGTCGTTACGTAGGATCCCGTTCGTTTCTTTTTGCAATTCCGCAGTAGTTTACCAAGAGACGAAGTTAAATACTTGGACCGAATTTTTAGAATCACAGAGAAAGGAGTGTGAAGAACGAGGTCCCTGGCAGGAGGAAGATTCGTTCGATCGGTGGTCACCGGATCGAGGCTCGAATCTACTCTTTGCCTCGATTGCTCTAACTAATTGAACTCCGGCTAGTCCCCGTTCCCAGACTCTCCTCTTTCCGAGTCTAATAACGCCAAATGGCTATCTACCTACTTTCTAGCTCGGATCCAGATTCCATGGTCTTACCTTTATCTCGACTGTTCTAACGACTCCGAGCTATCTAAACTACGATAGGTTCTCCCCCCCCCCCCGAGCCGATCACTTGAAACTACCGAATCTTACAAAGACCACCTTCGCACATGCAAAAGGTCCAATCGGACCATTTTTCGGTGGCGGTTTGGAAAAAATCCCACCTTCACGTGGAGTTTTTTCCGGTCGATCGTTTGCAGTAGCGTCCGCAGCGTATCCGGGATCGTTTTCTTGACGGCCGACTAGAATCCCTGTTACCAGCGAAAAGTTTGCCAAGTTTCGCGACGTTATTCGACGCGATGTCGGTTGTTGCTGGTACGAGTCTCTCGTGCAAACCGTTCGAGCGTACCAAAAAACGGTAAAAAAGAAAAGGAAGGTGGGTACGGGTGAGAGAATGGGACGGAAGAAACACGGTAAATTTACATGTTGGCCGAATATCGAGAGGGCAGTTGGAACAACCCCTCCGGCGGAAAGTTTTGAAAGGTTGGCTCTCGCTTCAGGCCGCACGGAAGCCTGTGTTTTCCGCGTGGCGAGGTGGAAGGGACCAACAAGGGAAGGCAATTCGCATTTGCACGGGTACCCGCGACAACACCGCGTCACTCGAATGCACGTAACGAAATACCGGGGACCGCGTCACGTTTTGTCACTGTCGTCGCTGATGGCTGGATGAGAACTCGGGAAGGGTCGTCGTGGAGGACAGAAGAAGATAGAGAGAAGGAAGAAGGAAGCGGAAGGAAGGACGGTGGGGCGGAGAGATACATCGGGGAAGTTTCTGCAGACTTTCGACTTGGCAACGGTACCGACGAGGAACCTTCAATTTTAATGAACCGAGCATGAAGTACAGATAGAAAGTGGGGAGAGTGTGTTCGGCCGAGGAAAGTTTCGCTCGATGCTCGTCCTTTACTCTTTTCTCTCCCTGTCTGTCTCTGCCATACTGTGTCTCCCGTTCCTTGGAATTCCGTCTAGAAGGAAATTTCAGCCGCACTCTGAATATTGGACGCGAAGCTTCATTGGATGCGTACATTTTGCGCATGTGTACGCACGTACAGGAAAATCCACGAAAGAAGGAGGAATAATGCATGGGAATTATCGAGAAGCTCTTATTAGACAGTCGGACAAACATCCCTCGTTGTCGTTTAAAACGAACACCCACCCCATCTCGTTCTTCGTTTATGGTAACGTGTAACGCGGGGCAAGCGTTGCGTTAGGTCGCCTGGAATGTTAATAAACATGGGAACAATGGAGGATTTCAATTTCACAGCGCGTTAACGACGATCGGGACACGGGCTAATGGCGGTTAATAATGGCCGACGAAGCGCGGCCTGTGGCCCGCGATGTCTTAATTGCCGGTCATTGCGATAATAAAAGTAATACAAACCGGAATGCAATCGGAATGTCGTTATTATACGGGATATTAATTAACGGGCAGCGGCGCATTATTAGAGGCGCACATTGCCTCGGACATGGCCTCTCTACGTCCTTTTAATCGCGAATAAATCCCGACCAGTTTCCCCCTCTTTCCCGTCCTCTCTATTTCTCCGCTTCACCTCTCTTCTCCTCGATTTTTTTTTTCTCCTTTTCTTTACCCTCTGTACGTCCTCCTTTCTCGCTTTATTTCCTTCTTCGACGCTTTTTCCTTTTTCCACGCGGTCCTTCCCTTTCTTTTGCTTTTTTTCCTTTTTTTTTTTTTTTTAAACGCGCGATTATCCATAGTACAGCGACACACTGGTAGCGGCCTGGCTGGCTATCGGCTTTAATTAACACGCCCGCGTTATATCCACCGTGTCGTGAACGGTTGAGACAAAGGACAGTGGCTCTTTGTTCATCTCGTCGGTGGAGGCTCTTTCACACGCTCGAGAGCCATAGGGCAGGGCGTGTCCACTCGTACAGCCTCTCCCTTCAGAACCAGTTCCACTTGTTTGTAAACACGGAAGGACTTCTATTTCCATAGAGGAGAGAAGGTGGTATTCCAAGATCGTTTCAGCCACGTTTCATTATTTCTCTCTGCAGGACAATGGAGTGTGTCCGCCTCGGCCGTCAGCCAGTATAGTACACTCACTCTAGATCCACTTGATATCTTAATCTACTTTTAATTCAGCAGACCAGGCCGATTACGAACACCTCACCGATGAAATTAATGTTTCCCGTGCCATTTATTTAGCTACCTAGCCGTATATCTCGATTATTTTACCTCGCCTCTGTTAACGGATCGTCGTGATTAACGCGAGATAAATATGAAGATCGACGATACGTTGATGGTTCTTGTTTTTTCGCGGATATACCACACCCAGTTCCTCCGTCGTACACGCCATACGTATACTTATTTATTAAGCAACTTGTTCGAAAGTGAACCTCGACCGTCGTTAGCGATTAATCATTTCTAATGTACCTTCCTTCTTCGAAGACTTGTCTGAAGGACAGATTTTGGTTTGTCTATATAGAGACAAGAAAATAATGCGATTGTTCGATCGGAAAAGAATCGGAGCACGCGTCCATCGTGTACTTGGACACTTGCGTCCACTCGACGCTTCGGTGGAAATCCTTGTCCTCCGAGAGTGCGCGCAAGTGGTTGGAAAACACGGAGCGTTCGGTCAAAAATAGATTTTCCACCGGCAGGTTTATCACCAGCGTTATTGTGCAGCTCGACCGGAGTTCCCCTCCTCGAGACTTCTTGAACTTCCGGCGGCCGGCGACCAGGAGGCTGGCCGCGAGAAACACAAAGACTGTCCATTTGCCATCTGATAATAATTGGAAAAGTTATCGCGGAGATGAAGTTTTCCCCGCGACTAACGTCTCCCGCGGTCCATTCCCTGTAATGTAAAATGGGGAAACTTTCGCATCGGGGAATAACTTCCGGTGCTTTTGAATGATATTACTTTCTTTCCGGCGCAAACACCGGGCCTTCTTGCCAGTCCGCTGGCTTTCTTGGCCTGAATTTTCAACCAGACCAGCGCGCGGCTCGGCGCGACAGCATCGCGGGCAGCGAAAAAAAGGAAAGAACCACAGAGAGACGATGCAGAGGAGATTAATTCGATCGTGTAAATTACTTTGCGTCCGGTCTCGTTGCTCTTGCCGCCTTTCACGTTATTAATATCGCTTCGTTAGCTGCGAACGCACACGCGAGAATTCCTTTACCGATTCGAAAAATGATCACCGGTGCGGTGTATGGTTACGAGGTACCGATGTCAGCACCCATTTAACGCCAGATAGAGATCGTTTTACGATCGAAAAGACGATATGGCTTTAAATATAATTACCAGAACGTTAAGATGACTTTATCTGGTATAGCCTGAATGGAATTGGAACGGGGAGGCGATTAAAAATTTCAATAGATCGGATACGATAAATTGTCACACCCACGCAATTTATCCTGCAGACACAGGTTCTCTGCATGATATCGGGATAATAGGTTATTTCTCTAATAATTGTTTTTTAATGCATCTATTAGTTCAACGCGAAGAATATATTGTAAAAATAATCGACAACGTAATTTTACTTTACTTCTACTAACTCTTTAAATTCAACCTAGAAATTACAAATTTTTCACGACCAAGTACGTTTCGCTTCTTTTGAGGAACAAATTTATTTGCTTAAGAGCGAAATATTTATCCTCGGGCGAATTCTAAAATTGTAAAAATAATTCCCTAGAATCTAAGCACAATATCGCAAAGCGTATCTCTGTCGCTTTTAATTCGCATAACGTAAGCTTCGAAAATAAAAATCATCATTCTCGAAGAACCGAGCTACGTTTCGCGTGTCAAACATTGTGTTCCATTCGTCGAACGCAGATTTTCATCTCGTTACCTGCCTCGGTCGCCTTTAAACTACTTTTCGCCGTGTCATCGACGTGCATATGGGAACGTGACCCAGTACGCGAAGTCGCGGCGGAAGTTGGATGGCGAAAACGAGAAATCACCGGTCAGATGGAAGTTCCGAGAGCCGTGCATCTACCCGTTCACCGCACCGTGAATCCGATGTTTTCGACACCAAATCGAATTTCCACCGATTGCATTACTTCGCGTGCCGTTTCGGTCAGCTATGCAGCCACGGATGCGATATTAGCGAATCAGATCGAAACCTCTATCCTCGCTCGATTTATTGATTATTTCATTAACACAGACGAATTTCGAAAAGCGATGAATTTCGATCTAAAAGTCAGAATTACGAGGCGAATGTGTTACAATTTTGAAGTGTATATATCACCGTAAAAATCACTATCACAAACAATGTATCACCATAAAAATCACTATCATATATCATTCTAATAAAAATAGCGGTAGTATATCACTGAAACGAAACGAAATGATCTATTAGAAACGACTGAATAGCAGTGGATAAATCGCGAATCTGCGGAGTTTCGGTGACAAATGGAAGCTCTAGATGAATAATAATTCTACGAAACAGTCGAATAATGGTATCTTGATATTTATACATTACTGCAGGTTTCTGCTCGTATGTTCCAAGGCCCGACGTATTTTCCTTCGTGAAAATTTTCATCATCGATCCACTCTTATTCGTCTGTGCACACGGCCAGCAATTAATCATTGTAGCCCGCGATTATGTCTAATTGTTAATATAATAGGCAGGCAATCGCAGCCACTTGGTCCCGTGAACATTCATAATGCGACAACAAGTCGACGCGTTGTCGTCACTGAAATTGCATATCGGCTATTGTTGAAACGCTCGACGGTCGTCGCTCGGTTCCACGTTGATATAATTACGAGCAACCTATTTTTCACGTTGTTTAGCTTACACAGTACGCGTCTACCATTGTCTACATTTTTCTTTATCATAATTTAAATAACGTCGAGATGCTCGGCGGTCAATGCGCCGTTCCACGACGAAATAATAACGGACGACTCATTTTCTGGGCATTTCAGTCGTATATAGATACGAGCTCTATAGAGAGCTCGCTTGTCACCGATCAGACTTCTTTATTACAATTTGATACTTTTTCCTGACCATCCTTCAATTTTTTGTTCGACGCCTCTCAATCGCATTCGCGTCACTTTCTCGTATGAATATAATTGCGCTGGCGCCTCGTGCCGTAGCGAAAATCCTGCTGATCCCCGTTTATTGGAATAATTTTACAAACGGCCGCTTTTTCCACGCGGACACGGGAAACAAAAGGGATGCGAGCTTTGGTCGGGCCATTATTAATTTTCCGAGCCGGTTCAATTAAATCGCAGTCTCTGTCGAGCCACGAAGAGGACAAAGTCTCGCTGACTTCCCCTTCTTTGCAGTCTCGTGACTCGTTCAGCTGTTCCTTTTTGGTCGACGGCTTCTACCTCTTCGTTCTCGTTTTTATCTGCTCTCGATACTTCGTACGATAGTTGCTTCGTTGAGAGTTTACTCACTGCTTTAGATGGAATTATTGGTAATAATGACTGTATGCTTTAACGGAGAAAAGATAAGAGGTCTTTAAGCTGTTTTCCCACTTGTATAAATCAACGTTGTTCGAGTTAAAATCCGGCTTAGAATTTTCGAAAATTGTTTCCACTACGTCTCGATGATATAGAGTGGTACACGTACTGAAAACGTTACATACGAGACACGTTACGACTGGGTTTACAGAGATATTTTCGCAGCTGAAACGCGCGCCACGGCCGCCGTTTACAATTTTCATTATTTACATCACGGCTTCGAAAAGCTGTCGCGCGAAATGAAACTTGAAACGATCAGGCTGGTCACTTAATCCCGCCATTCAGAATTCTGAACGAACAAACCGACGTTGAAATCGAAATTGCGAGGCTTAAAGTATTGTATACGATTGGCAAAACGGTTTGTTCACTTTTCTCGCTAACAACGGGCTGGATTTTATCGGATCTTATAAAGCAATTAATTTGAAAATTTTCATTACACTCGCGCTCGTGCGCGAGATCATCGGTGATTTTGTAAAAACGCAGATTAATCACTTTCTCGTTGCCGCGTATGGCCCATTGTACCTTTTCCCATTCAGAACGCATGAATGCACGTTCATTAGCAAAGGAAAACACGTTGATAATTTTCCTCGATATTTTACAATATGTTTAATAGAAAAATCAGAGTTAATGGCGCTGTTGAAAGTTACAATGACTTCGGTAAATCGTGAAAAATGTAATTCCACTGGAACGTGATTCCTTTTTGAACGCCTGTTACATCCTCGACGGTCGAAGAAACAATCGAGTGCATACGGAGCTCGTGGTACACGTACAAATCGTCGTGTCTCTCAGTTGACCACCGGCGTTCCGCGTTTTATTTCCTGAAAATACGTTCGCCGGGGAATTTGTCTCGGCGTCGAGAGCGTCGTCGACGCTGACGTGATTTATAGGCAGTGTAACAGAACGCTTCTCTCTTTTTCTGTTTCAGATGTGAACTGTTGCCAGAAGTATTATCGATTCGCATTACGTATGAAGTAATTGGAAATCGCAGTGGACAAGGTGAGTAATTATTTCCCTCTTTTATTCCACTTTGGATACGTTCGCGAGTAGATGGAATTCTCGATTTATCTTCACTTTCGCGCCAGTTTAACTCGTTAATTATCGATCGTCAAAAGATTTTAATTCTTTTAACGAATTCTCCGGTGGTCCAGTTTGAGAAGATCCGATATTCCAACGAAGTTGTTGCCTGTTTTTAGAAATTTGATTCACTCAGTGATTCGTGTTTGTTAATTGATGAACACAGTGAAAAGGGCAGAGTGAAAAGAGCGTACGCCAAATATGCATATCTCTCTCATTGATATTGAAAGCGAACAAATACATAGCGGAAAAATTGTTCATTATTCATTTATCGATTATCGAGCTGTGATGAAAAGTGGAAAGAAATATGTACGTGCAGCTACTGGCGACGAATTAAATTAAATAAAAACTTTCTGTGTTTCTTATTTATTCGCTAAACATATTGAATATAATATTTACGTTAACATTCCAAATACGTTTAAAATACGTATCGAAGTTATAAGAACTAATGAATTAATCGCTTGTTGTAAATAAAGTCTAATAAAAAGTGTAATACAATGAATTTATTACACAACGTTTGGTTAGTAATTTGATTTAATTATTATTCGAAAGAGCGAAATAAAGGAACTATTTCTCTTGAAACTTGCTCTCCCGCAAATTTATATAGAATTCGGGCATGTGCTCCTTTTTCACTGGATTTCTCAATTTGTAACCAGATTCTTTTCCGAGACGGTGCATTTGATGGATGCGACGCGAAACAAGTTCAATTGTAACGGAGACGAGCGGAGGCAATGAGAAAGCCACCGTTACTCCAAATTACTTCAACAATCTTTCAAGCCACGGTTTCTTCTCGAGCTTGGCTAACGGGAGCGAAGCGAAGGAAAACAAGTAACATAGAGGAGCGCGATGCCATCTAATCGGCCGTTCGTCTTCTTTTTTTCTGTTGCAGGTTTTCCCGACTGCCGCGACGTTTCTCTCTACTTATTATCAAGAAGTATTTCTTACTATCGCAATTGTACTCCGTAACACGGTGTCTTCACCTAAAGTAAACGGTTTATTCGTATTTTTGAGACTCGTGATAGCTTCGTAGTGTGCAAATGTAAATTAGGGCGAACGAAAAAAAAAACAAAAAAAAATCGCGAAACTACAAGAAACAAAACAGAAATATAGAAACAAAAATAAACGATCGAACAAGATCAAACCTCAAGAAGACGCAAAATACCAGGGGAAAAGAAATGAATAAGACGAAGACGGCGAGGAAGATGAACAACAAGGAAGAAGCGTAATGAAAATACACAGATACACACACACACACACACAGTAACACGTACATACACCGAGAATACTACCCTTTATTAACTCGTAATTGCAACGAAGTTTTTTCTCTTTCTACTCGAACTTGACTAGTTTACTTAATCCAATGATCGATTATTAAGGATTGCGAGAGATTATATAAATATAAATATATAAATATAAATATGAATATAAATATAAATATAAGCGTAAAACACGAGATGTGTCCTCCAGTCCTCGATGAGCGTTCTCTTGTTTCTCGTCGAACGGAGAGATTTAATGTACATAGCGAGAGTTTTGTATATTTGTAAAATAGATAGGGCATTTTATTATAAACAATAAAGTTATTTATATATATTTTAATCACAACACGGATAACGAATTCCTTCCGACCCGTCAGCAGCAGCAACCCGCGATGTACACCGAGGGGATCGATCTTCTCGGAGCGAGCGGTTAATCGGATCGACCATCGGCAACACACACACACGGTCATGCGGATCTACGGAGGATGTCGCGATCTAAAATTCTATCAACCGGTATGTATTATGGAGGATCATAAAGGAGGCCGTTAACGAAAGCATTTAGTATCATTAGCGAGCAGAACGGTTTTCTCGATGATACAATTCGTTTGCAGCAACGAATCACCCATCATCCACCCTATTCCTTGCCTTCCATCAGAGATGTCCGCTTCGTAAATGATTTCGAACCAATGGGCGTCGATACAACACCGTAAAACCACGAATACCGAGAGACACTTCAAGGTATGAATCGTGCGATCATTGAAAAACTATCGTTCCGAAAGTTTCATCGAGCTTTTGAAATTTCTAGAATTTTCATGTTAAATCGTGACTATGGTAAATTTCTGTTCTACCAGCATTCTTCGGTAAAAATTTTGAAGCGAATATTTTGAAAAACGACGGAAGATATGAATTTTGAGGAATTTTTAAGGAACAGAGGTTACGGCGATGTGGAAATATTTTCGCGAAGTTTGCGAGAATATTTTCGCTTAGTGGAAGTCTAAAATGACGAGCGGAAGGACCACGTCCCAGCTATGGATTTGTTTGTTCCAAATTTCCACCGCATTATTAATTCCCATGATGGCCGAGGCGAGTTGGTGGACACCGCGTCCATTACATTAACTTGATTGAAAAATATCGGGCAACAAGTGCGTATTAGCGATCGACAAATGGAATTCGAGTCACGCGTACGTCAGTCCCGTTGCATGGATATTTTTCAACCCTTCCCGCTCGACATTAACGTGATTTCTCCATGGGGAAAAATAATTACTTTCCGATACTCTCGCCCGAGGATTTAAAAACAATCATCGTATCGGAAACGGGAAGCACTATGCCTCCAAAGCGATAAAATAAAAATTGTTCGTTCAACCAGCTCATTCGATGCTGTTATTCTTACATTACTGTTTCCGTAATTACTCGAGAATAAATGGGACCTTGGTTATTATGGAAATTCCATGAAATGGTTGCTAGAGAGTTGTCAGTGCTTCCTCGGGATCTGATAATATGTACCTTATCCTGTTTACTTGACTCGAGGTAATAAATATTCTTGGAATCCTCAACAAACAAATTACGCTCCATGAATTCACTATAGACACCGTAGAATAAGGATCGTTTTAATTATTTCCAATGTTTCATGGAGATAAAATAGTATTAATTTTCTTCGCTTTGCTCAAATTAAAGTTAATTATTTTAAGAAAAAGCAGACCTCTCGAATTTACCATTTACAAAGCAGACGCTATTCTAATTACACTTAGTATTTCTTGCAGCTTGAATAATATTTATTTTACCCTCTTTCGTTAAATTCAAGCAAAGATATTTTCTTGATACTTACGAACTAGATTCTTCGAATTTACTATCTTCGAAATATACCCATCGTTAACGTTCGTGAAATAAATAATTTCTGATAGCGAAATATAATTCAATCGTTTCCAGCATGCTCCTTATTATATGCAGAATCCCTTTATCACGGTAGGTAAACGGTGTGCGTGTCGCGACTTCCGGTTCCAGAGGCAAACAATGGCCAGGCAACAGCGCGAGATATAGGTTAATAGATCTCCACGAGTCAGCTTGAATCGAGCTATCTCTCGTGCTTGCCACGCGTTATAAAGGCGAGTTCTTAGGGCAGCAATTACATGGGTTCCGCTGAAAGCTGCTCGCACATCCGCGAACCGTAGTCCTTCCACTTTTCTAATTATTCTCGTGGACTCGCGCGAACCAGAGAACGAGCAGAAGTCGACGAGTACATCGCCGACCCGTAATAACGGGGAAACCTTGTTACGCTTAATTCTTCGCCCCCGACGAGCTCCGGTCACCGACGATGGTCCTTCACCCTTCTAACCTTCCGTCCATCGAGTTACGCTCATAACTGCACCGACGACGACGTGTTTGAGCTGTTCCGGGCTAGATACGTTTGACGAAGGATTTCAGCCATCCAGTTCTTAGTTCGTCGATATGACTAAGCGTTTCACGACGAACGAAAAATTTCAATTGAAGGCCAAAGACACAGATTTGATTTTGATTAAGTCTAATGCAACGTTAAACGAACCAGATGAAAATTCATCAATCGTTCAAGCGTCTCTTACTACAGTAGATATTAACTCGTGGCTTACTACTAATGTTTAAACATCAGTAAAATCCACCAGCGATTCCACACCGTCTCTTAGGAAAATGAACGTCCTCGTTGATAAAACGCAAACACCATTTAGTTAGACCAATGGAAAAGAAAGTATGATCCTATTCACACAAATAACTTTCTTATTCGTACATCGCTTTAATCGCCATAAGATCAATTTTAATTAATTATAAGTCTATTAATCGGATGCCACTACGCGATTAGAATACGGTACGAGTCCTAAATTCACAGCTCAAAGTGAGCAAGTCGGTTTTCCTCGTTTTGGAAAGTTTTCCACGGAAATGCGAAAATCCCGCGCGTGAAGCGCGAGGAAATAATTCCTTCCCTTTCTGGCCGGCTCTCGTTTTCCGTCAGTTCCACTTTTGGTTGCCATTTGTGTCGCGCAATGGAGTGCGCTGCTCCTGACAGCACTTCACATCCCCGGCGCTCGCTTTGTCCGCCGCGGCGGCCCGACAATGAGACACGGTCTCGCTATATGAATGAATCCTTGCCAACCCCTCTGGCAACATCCCCCTCAGGCTGCAAGTGCGGATCACCCCCCGCGAGCATCCGATTGCAGGCCAAATTCGACCCTTCTCCCTCTTCTCTGCCCTTCTCTTTTCCTCTATCTTTCTCTTTCACGCGCTCTAGTTGCACAACCACTCGTGACCGGGGGCTCTTATTTCCTTCAATAAAGTCAAAGGTCCTCGAGAGTACCTACGGTCAGCGTTTCGAAAGCGACGATCGTTGCCTTTTGGCCGGTGCTTTGATGTGCACGCCGGACTATCCCTCGTTACTGCGTCTTTTGGTAATTAACGATAGCCGACACGTGGACCTTGCGAAATGAGTTATTGATCGACAAGTGGAATTGCTTCTGCAGGAGCTTGTAGAATTTTAATTCATTACGTTACAGACGAAGGGTTTTTACTGTGTTACTTGCTTTTTCTTACCACTTGTATCTATATACGTATTGGGTCTTAGTTTCGTTTTTGATTAGTTATCGTAAGTACCAATTAAAATTAATTAATATCGTAGGTACCAATAGGGGTTTATTAATTTTCGATAGATTCTCGATGAAGAAATGTTTTGCAATGTGATTTCCTTCAATTTTTTACCTCTATAGGACACGTTGTAATTCGTGGAAAATGGTAACTTATTTCTGTACAATCGAATAGCAACCGCGTGCTTACATAAAAGTGGATCGATTTGTCTCCTGGGAGGCTCACTTTGCATCCGTAGAATATTCTAACAAAATTGATTAACGAAAACAACCCGCATATTCTTCAACCGTGTTACCAATTCGATTTCGAATGTTGATGGAGATATAGTCAGACACTACAACGTTCAGTAATAAAAGCAACCTTTCCGACTGAGGGTGGTTATAGCAAGGCCAGAGTGATCTCAGCGAAACACGAGAATCGGACGATAATCTGCAGCGGGCCACTTCCTATTCCATTCCATTACACGACTGCTTGAAACCGCACGTTCTACGCGGTCTGTTCCACACTCGTCGATGTTAATATCGAAGAAAATATTCGAGTAGCGGGAATAACAGCAGGCAACGCGCGCGACCTCTCCATAAATTTACGTTTGTTCACCCCTCGGTATCGGTCTACCTCTCTGTATCCGAATCACAATGGCACTTGTATTATCCAAATATCTCGGGTATATCCATATTAACGGTACAAAGCCGATATCTTCATTATCCGAATAACGCGGCGTTGTTACACGCGGGCCATAGTCGCTACGGACGCGCCATTACACCCCTGAAGACTAGCTATCTGCGATCTGGAAACCAGCAACGTTTAATCCTTTTCATTGCTTAATAATCGCGTGCAAAAGTGGGTGTTGAGAGTACCGAATCTTCCAACTGAATATCGTTTCGTTAATGATAACAGAATGGTTTATCTTGATAACGTCGATACTATAAAATCATTAACAATTTCATAGAATTCACGATTGTCTTTATGATTTCAGAAAATTGAATAATATTGATCAAGATCGTATAACGAATAAAGAGATTCTCTCTATTGTTCGATGGATGATTTAAAAGAATTATTATCACTCGTAGAACTATTTGCTCTTTTCTCGAAAGATTACCACCTGTCCCATTAACTCGCGTTTCATCCATTTCCAAAGAATCTTTCGCATCTTTCTCGATTCAATCGTGTTTCTTATAATTGAAGCGTTTCTTAAGGATCATAGTTGATGTGAACGATTCTCGGTTCTAATCCCATACGAGTTTGTCCGCAAATACTAAGATTTCCTATTTGTCGAGGTAACATCGACATTAGCGCATACAAATTTTGAGAGCATATCAGAAATAGCTACGGTAACTACAGAAAATATTAACCATTTTATTTATTACTATTTATTATTATCTACATACTAATCGACTAAGTTCGAATGCGCAGGTCACAAATTTGGATTTACTTGACACTACGAACAAAATTTGATACCATGAAAATGAAATGTAAAAATCGTTTCAAAGCAGATCCACCCTTTCCCATCTCTTGTTAGCTTTCGCAGCCGAAGAAATCTCAGAACCAACTGAATAACGGAATAGCTCCTCGAAGAAAGGAACACTTCAATCGATAGGAAACCCCGTGGCAATGAAAGGATCGACGCGAGCAGCAAGGAATCAGCACGGTCGGTCGTTCCGCGAGCATTCACCCCCCTGGCGCATTTCCATGTAATATAAGAGGACGTGTCGCGCGGCGAAATTTATACGGTTATTTGTCCTATACGTAGGTGTACGCGTCGTTGCGAATGGACTGCGCGAAAGCTCTATGTATCTCTCCCTTCTCTGGCTTGTTCTCTTTCCCTTCATCGTCAAGGTCTGGCCAGTCTATTCGCTTCTGAGCCATCTCCATGCTCGATACGGATAACAAGGTAGTCATTTTTTCTTATTTTCCAGACGCGGCCACGAATCTTGATTTATTTTGCTCGTCCGGCCTTGCTACACCGAATGATATACTCCTGTTACTGGTCGCTAATGACGTGCTACCTTGCTATCTTCGATGACGTAGTGGGTCCATAGCAAGGGTTGATTCGACGAGGGTTGTTCGTTAGGGGATCGAATACAGATTTAAGGGTCCATATTCGCCATTGTTGTTTGATTCACGCTGTACGAGATACCAGGGTGTTATATAATCTTTTTCATCCAAACATTTATTTCGTATATAAAGGAAGGATTTATTTGCTAACGTTGTTGTTACATCATATATTTCTGCCATCGAGATCCTGCGATTTTATGAAATTTCAAGCAATTGATGTATTTATAATATTCTACTAAACTAATATTTGCTTTTCGAACGAGAAGGATCTTTTCTATATTTTTACGATTTTTATAGCAGGCTTCTGTAAAGTTTCTATTATTGTAATGTGTGTTTTTATTCTGACAGAAAATACGTTTTACATATATACGTTTTACTTCACTAATCAGTCTTGAATGAATTAATAAAACATGATGCAAAATAGGAGTAATTCGTACCAACAAGATAATCATATATTCCACGTAAATTAGATATTCCTCCAAGAATATAAACCTTTGAACACCGTGCTCGTTCCAAACAATTCCCAATATCCATCTTAACGTAAGGTCAAAATTTTCGTTCGTCCCGTCAGTCTACATACGTTGGTTTCCTGTGCCGTCGCGTTCGTTTCGCAAAAATGTTGGTCGAAAATCAAACGGGTTACGCGGCGAAACGCGTTGTTTTTCATCAAGCGTGTACATTCGTGCGCGTGTGTCGCACGACAAGTTAACGAGTGCGATATTCGACGTCGAGCCTGGGGCCCTACGTCGTTTCGTTCGGCCAATAGCTTCGGTTCTTCGGTCGACCAAGCCTGTCTGGCCTCGCGTGACACTCGAGCGGCTGTCGCCGCTGGAAACAAGCGGCTGCCGGTATCGCGGAAAAAGCTGCTGCTTGGGACCTTATTTGCCGCGTGAGTAGCTGGCTTATTTTCTGTATTAATTAAAGTAATTGCGTCTGGTCGAGCTCGCGTTCGAACGGCGTCGGTTTTATATCGGAGATCGCGGCTATTTCCAGCCGCTACTCTATCGATCTCGTCCGGCTTTTTTCATTCTGTAACGAGCGAATCAGGAAATTTCAAGCGATATTACCGCGATATTTTAACGGGTAACGGGGATAGAGGCGAGTGGGAGCGGACAATGACTCGAAGGGAATGGAAATTTTAATCGAGAGACTGAAAATTGATTCGAAACGCAGCCATTACTCTTCCGTTAGGAATAGTTGCCAGATTTTAATGAAGGTGACAACTAGCTCGTATGTCACTTTGGTAGCAGAGAAGAAAGTTTACAGCCGACTAGGAAATGTTCAGAATTTGTAAATGGAAGCATGGTTAAGTGTTACCGTGGAATTTCACTCGGCAACTTTCACTCGAGTCCTATGAAGAAAGAAAAAAAGAGCAGAAAGATTGGCGAACTTTGAACGTCGTCGCCTCGCGAACGCTCAAACTTGAGCAATTTCTTTCCGCGTAGCCGGGGTGGAAATTGACTGCTGAAATTTTGCGGTAATATTTAGTCGACGACTTCCGTCCACCGGTGGGAAGAATGTTTCAGAAAGTTTCAATTTCTTGCATACCGATTAATTGAATCTTCAATGCGATCTATCGGTCTTGACGGAAATGCAAGCAGGAACCAAATTTTCCGTGAGAAATTTCCATCCATATTATATCAATTGTAATATCCTTACGATTTATCCACATAACGAAAGGTAATCCAAGAAAATCCCCACAATATAAATTAACTTCCACTATTACGGAAGTTCTTCATATATGTAATATCTTATCCAGAATGACTCAAAAATAGTCTCATTGCAAAACAATCGTTCATTTTTCATTGCAATATTCTTATCGTTATTACGACATTCTAATATTTTTAGCATTTATAAATATTCTAAAATTTCTTTCGCCAAAGTTCTCAAAAGTTGACATCCCCAAAACCAGAACTTCGCCATACATATATAAAATATTCCATTACCGACGACACGAGGATAGCCTTAATTCGAAGTACTCGTGGCATCTTTCATCGCAGTTACAATATTTCTACCATTTATCAATATCCTAAAATATCTTCCAAGAGAATTCCTAAAAGCTAACTTCTCCATTTCTCATACAGCTAGGTATACAACATTTTATTAACAACAAGAGAAAAATAGTCCCGTTAGAAAACAATCGAGCATCCTCGATCTCGAGCAAGTCGATCAACAGCGCATCCATCTCACAAACGACTCGTTATCATCTGGTAGCCCATTATGATCGAGATGATCGCGCGGTTGGCAGAGTCGAGGAACGGTTTTTCGAGCGACTCGCGATCATTTCGCGGAAAGGTGGCTGGTAGAAAAAGGTGCACGCGAGCAACACGTAAGGCGAATGGTGCAGAGGGGCGTGCTGAAAAATGTCGAAAATAATTGAGCCGAACGGCCTCGCTCTTCCAGTTTGTTACACTCGGCATCGTGCTGCCGTAGCCGCCATAAAGGCGTTCCGCGTCGAAGAAAAAGCGACGAACGGGGTGAGGGAGCAGCGTTTTGCTCCCGAGTGCACCGAGTATTACGAGCCAGGACCGGAATTCCGAAAGTTTGTTAGTTCGTTCTGCGAAGAAAAATACCTGCTATCAGACTAGAGTTGCTTCCGCCATGTTCCCTTCACAACCTCGATGTAAGCTGAATCCTCGAAAATTTTCCTTCGTCGTTTTTCAAATTTGTCCCTCGGTTCGTTTGCCTAATGCTACGCACAGCTTTGCGAAAAAATTCCACGTGAAAATTCCATTTCGCTATCAGGTGCGCGTGTAAATAGTAGGAAACGATACTCTGCGAATTTCCCGTTAATATCGAAGTTCATTAATATTGAGATCCATTACGAACTTACTATTAACGAAGCTATCCGAACTGTAACCAGCAGCAATCGGGAATTCTCCACATGATATATGTAATAGCAGATTTTCCATTCCTGGCGGAGAATTTCTTCACTGTGATACGATTTTCAGAGTTCTAGCTCAGTTATCAGAGCGAGGGAAGCGAGAGTAGCGTGTAAAAACTAGCTACGTGTCTCGAAATAAACATTCCTCGCGAGCGTGTCTTCCGCATCAGATGGAGATAGAGGAGCCTCTAGCGTGCGGAATTTCCTTTCACAGCTGTGTGTTTTCTCTTCTCTTCTCTCTCTCTCTCTCTATCTTTTTCAAATTTCTCGTCAACTACGCCACGTCGAGAGTCTCACGAACGTATTCGCCTATTCACGCCGCGGCGCGCGCCACTCGAATTTCAGCGCGGCGCGCATCTTCTTCAACGGTCTCCCCAGCTAGTTTCGCGTTATCTGCAACGTTCTCGTCGCGCAACTCTAGCGCGAAGCTGATTAAAAAAGGAAGAAAACGGAGAAACTTTCCTCTCTGGGGGAGAGAAATCTCCGTGCTTCTCTTTCTTCGAAACGAAGAAACGGAGGGAAAAACGAAGGGAATACTAGAAGAAACAAGGGGTGGGGGAAATGAAAAAGAGGAAGCGAAAAGGCAGATGCACGGCGAGGTAATCTATTCGTTAAGAAAGTCGAAAGTCCGTGAATGTTGGCGAAAAATGCTCGCGATATTAAGGGAAGCGACCGCGGAACGCGGAAAGTTTGTCAATTTGTCGGGGAACGGAAGTGGCGGCGGCCTCGCAGGCCCCAGAAGTGCTCTTAAAGCCGTTCTACATTTTCACGGTATTATGTCTACCGCTGCAGCTTCCCTTCGTGAGGAAGCTTTACGTAGACGCGGCTGCTGCGGCGAAGTATGCGCCGAATGTCTTGCCGGAATACTTGGGATCCCTGGCTGGCAATTTCCAGTTATCTTGAGCGTTTTCCTTGCCGTCGCGTCGCCACGCTATCGCGCTGATTCTTGGATGCTTCCACGCGTTATCGGTCGTGAAAGAGTTCGACAGCGTCGCCTTATATTACCCTAAAGTGGACTATACCTTCGCTTTGTTAGTCCTTTATTGCCTGCTTAGAACGATTTGACGTAAATTCCTCCACTGTTATTTTTTATTCCTTCGAGATTGGTTAATCTATCACGGATTAAACAATGAAATAACGCGTAGAAGATATGTAAACTTTTGCTTTGTAAGCTTCTTTGCATTACAGACGTCTTCCAAAAATTAGGAGTACAGAAAGAAGTTCCATAAATTGAGAAAAAGAATAGTTCGTCATAGTGCTGTACGAAAGATAGTATTACTGGCAGAATAAATTATTTTTATGATACGGTCGAATAAATTATTAACAGAGAATCTCACATTTATCTGAATATTTTATTTGAAATTTTTAGTCGAGAAATATTTCATTTGAAATTCCTCGGCTAGAAATATTCATCGTTTATTCACTTCTGTACTCTCTCGTAAAGAAGATAATTGATCGTAGGTGGAATATTGAATGTGCAAATGACCGCTAACTTTAATTGGTTTAATATCGTTAGCGTAACCCATGGAATTATACAGATATCTCTGTGGGAGCTTCTCCAGTGCGTTCGATTTAATTTAAGTAGAAACCGATAGTCGAAGACAGACAGTTCCGCCGTGGAATAAAAATTTTCGCTCGCGAGCAGTGTATTCGATATCGTCGCCGTAGAAAGCCGAAGTTACTTTCGTAGATATGGGATACGATGCGCTGGGACGAGATCTGCGTGGACGTACGAGAAAATCCTCGGTGGAATACGCTTACTCCTGTTTCACGTTGAGAACGTCGCCTAGACGCCGCGCCAGAGAAACTTCGCCCTGTCTCCTCCTCGACATGCAAAAATCGCCGATTCCACCACGAAAATACAGATTCAGGGATCCGGCTTATCCTCTTAAGCTTAAAACGTTCCTTAAATGTGGGCACAGAGTATAGTACGATTAAGCAACGGTTTAGATTCAGTGAAAGTTGAATGCAGCTTTACGTTAGTAAATACGGATGCTCCGAGAAGAGAAATATGGAAACAAATTTAATGAAAAATATTGAAATAAATCATTTGATACTATAATTTTAATACGCTGTTAGTAGCTCGTAGCTAAATCGTATTTGATTCGGTAGAATCCAATGTTGCGCGAATGTTCATTACGGTTGACACACTTGGTTTCCATTGTAATGCTAGGTTTATCCAGCACACACCTAATCCATCTACGATCTAGCGTAACTCAATTTTACCTTAACTCGAGCTAGCTACGAATATCACGTTCGAAAAATCTAACTGGGCCACCTAAGCCAGATCTATCGTTCGGCCGGGGAACAGGATCGTTTATCAAGCGTCGGAAAAGAACAACTGCATGAAGCAAGGTGGTTGCCGAGTGGCGCAGCATCCAGCTCTAAGGCATTCAGAAAACGTTTCCACGTTCCTCCCTGGAGCTGGCTGAAGAAAAATGCGACTGCTAGGGATGAGAAATATCTGATACGAGCGGGAAACCTAGCTTATGTCTCTCCGCGTATCGGTATCTTTTCGCTGGATTCAGTTAGCCTCTCCCGCCGGCATAAACCACTCGAATTGTTATGCGCGCATTCTCCGGCTGCATCTGCGGGATACTGAAGATGCTCTACAGCAATTCAGCGCTATCAGTAACGCCTGACTCTCGTGGATTCGCGTCCCGGTCGTTGCAGTCGTCGTAGTCCTCGTTGTCCCCGTATCTCGTTACCGTCTTCCCGCTGGCGTTTCGCGAATCGATAAAATTTAATTCGTACGCGACCTATGCTCTCGCCTCGGGCGCCGTGCTTTGTTGCAAACGGCCTCGTTAACCGTTCCGCGGGTTTCACGCGGAGTACCAGGTCGAAACTGGGTCTTTCTCTCTCTCTCTCTCTCTCTCTCTCTCTCTCTCTCCGCGTCATAATGGTGGCTGGATGAAGCATTGTTCGCGGCGGAATCGATCGTTTCTCTACAAAAAATGAGCAACCCATCAGATTTACGAGCGTCGGGCTACGCGTAGCCGATAAATTGAATAATGCCATCTTTCTTGAGTCTACCCTTAATTAAAGTTTACGCTAAAAACCTACATCGAACGTTAAAATATTAACCACATATCGAAATCTAAGACGCACGTGTTTGTTCCCCCAGCGAATAATATTAATAGATTTCCAAATTTCAGCCTTTCGAGATCTTTGCATTGAGTTTAAAAACTTTCTCCCCGTGTTTCTCTCACTTAGTGGTATTATATATAAGACACTGAGAAACCGTGTTCATCAATTCTGTAGATGAAAATGCAGAGGGAAGTGATGATTTTAGACGCTGCTTTTTAAAGTTCACATTGTCATTTCTTACTATTTATACTACTTTTATAATAAGTAAATTCATTAAATACGTCCTTCGGCCGTTGAGATATTCGATATTAATTGCGTTGCTGAAGAGAAGATTAGTGGGATGGCACAGGAACGATGGAAGGATTGCTCTGTATCGTTCACCGTCACGTGTTGCTGTATCATTTTGTTTGCGTATGTGACACTTTCGACCAATACGCGCTTACCTTTATGATCGTGTTGGATCTATACGAAATAACTAATCGAACCCGCTTTCCTTGCGTTAGTCTTCTATCCATCAACGTACCAATGATCAATGACCAATGGCTAATGACCAATGAAATTGAGAAGTTCGTATAACGTTTCATTTCATGTAATTGAGGTTCGTATTTCCAATTTCTTTCGCGAGAACGCAATCAAATTCTCCCAGTAAAATTACCACGAACCATCACAGCAATCGATCGACAGATAGCGACTATTCAAATTTACCGCGTTTTCGACTGCGATCGGAAGTTCAGCACGGAGATCGTATTTGTGAATTTCTCCGGCAAAGATCGGCGTCCAGCGGCACCGGGTAGGTTGGTGCCGCGATATCGTCGGCGGATTTATGCGGCGGTTATCGGGAAAACGTCAGGCTTCGTGGCGCGTCGGCAAGATAGAAAACGTAGGTTGATTCGCGGTAATGATAAAACGGGTGGCAGAACGATAACGAATTATATTACTCGCCTCGGAAATCGCCTTGTTGCGCTGGAATATTTCGAAAGCTGGACTCACGGAAGTGACACCGTATAAATTGAAGCGGGGAGAGTGTTTCGAGGCTCCGGTGGCACGTTACATTATATAAAGTGCAATTAAATTTTATCGATACTGTGAATTATGTTGTAATCGTTTTCCGATAGCCGACCGTCAGTCCGATGCCCACAACGAGCGGATTCTCTCTCTCTAATATCGCTCTAATCTGCCGTTGATCTCGATATAATGATCGGTAATAATTAAACGCGCGTTAGAAATTCGTTACGAGCTGCGTTCCGGGTTCCGCGAATCGGCGGATTTCTTGCCACCAGGACGTGTCTCCTGTATGATTGTTTCGGGATTAATAGAATTATCGAATCAATTTTCGTTATTACGTTTTGTCCCGTCGTTCTCGAAACGACCGTACTATTAATCCCTAAGTATATATTTCGTTCTAACACTTAGGCTCAACTCCTGTTTACTACGATTAAGACGTATTAGTTTTTATCGCCTGCGCAACGATCGATTAATGTACGCTATCATATAATATCTTTAATCTACAGCGGAAATACAGCTATCATTCTTTGAATCTCACAGTCAATATAGAAAATATTACGATTGTAGGATTCATTGAAATCGATCGAATTTTTTTTCTAAAATAGAACGTTCCGTGAATTTCTTCTCAAGAGAACCAAGCGAGGCACTGATCGTCCGAGTCTGCGCGACTTTGATTCTCTTCTCACGAGTAAGCGTCATAATGAATAAAAAAACGATTGTTCCAAGACAACTAACCAATTGCAAGTGGCTGGATAACGTAATCGAATGCACGGTCTTCGGATTGCTTTACGTTCGAAAAAAAATCTCTCTCTCGTTGTGCTGCGATTATCCTGCACAATCAAGTCGAAACCCTCGATCGTTGGCCAGAGAGGCGAAGATGTCGCAACGTTTAGGCGTGGTCCGTCGTGGACGTGATCCCTTACACCGACGAGCCTCTCGTGCGCGCGTGTTGATCCGTCTGAACTGGTTTTCGCGATCGTGATTGCAGGCACACTCTCTCCGAACAATATTCTTATGCAATGGAAGGGAATCGTGCGCGACATAGCGACGTCTAACACAGTGCGCTCTCTCGAAGGGGCAGAGAGCGCGGAAAATGGAGGCACGTTGCGCGATCCATCTTCCGCGTTCAAGTTTATCTCGAGAATTTCATTTCACGGATTACGTGGCTGTTCCGCGGAGAACGGAGTTGTCTCTTCTCCTAGTTATTCTTGCTACGCCATTCTATATCTGGTAATTCTGTGGATGAGATCCGAAATTCTAGCGACGTGGTTCCGAAATGTTCGAAACGACGAAGAAATTAGGGATCGAGGTCGGGTTTTTCTCCTTCGTCGCCTCTTCTTTCCGCGAGTTTCGACCGAAGCGGCGGAAAACTTGAGAACGCAGAACGTACGTCGGGAAAGTTTCTCGTAGCTCGTCGACCCACGAATTCCTCGTGTTTCCTCTGTTGCGCGCCGAAACGCTGACTGAGGAGTCTTCGGCGGAAAGCGGGCGTCGTTAGGCGAGTTACGAATTAACGCCCGGTGGACCAGCGACGAATTTCCTGACTACGTCAGCCCTTTCCTAGTTTCTACTCATTTTCTCGGCACCGTCGTGCGAGTTGCGTTACGTTTTATCCGAACGTTGTATCGTACGATGTGTATGCCGAAAGGTTTATTGACATCGATGCTGATATGAGGATCAATACCCGTTCGAGATTTAGATTATTTTCATTTTTCCATGGTGGATTAGAGAGTAGAATGGAATACGCAGCGCGTATATCCTGCGAAAATCCTCGATGTATTATGTACAGCTATTTTTTTGTCACGTTGTATTTGCCATTGTAAATCAACACATTGCCATGTGTCGCAGTTTACGTACGATTGGCCCCCGCAAATAAATTTTCTCTACCGTAACGGGCTAGATTTGCGGGTCTGCGTTAACCGAGCGCTTATCCTCTGTTTTTGCTCTTAAAATCCCACTACCATTTTGTTGTCGTCATATATAGTACGAATGGCGGAAAAAATATACACGTCGAAGCCAACGGCAAGTATCAAAAATGCGAACATCCGTCAATTTGTTTAATCACACTTTTTATATTTAACCCTGTTGTAGTGATATACCGCGCTCCCTATTCGTTTTCCTTTTGCTCTTTTGTAACAGGCTTTAGCTCTCTGCGAGTAACTCGGTATTGCAAGTCTAAATTATAATAATTTGAATCGATTGACATACTACGAAAATGGCGTAGCATCGAGTCTCTCGGAAATCAAACTGACTAACTCCATCGATATTTCGATTTTATTACGTAGATACAGGATTGCATTTCGATTCTTAAAAAACAAATGACTTATTTCAGTGACATTGGCAAGAAGATGGCATGCATAATAGTAGATTCTAATAAATTACGTATAATAGGATTTGATAAATTCAGGAAAATAATATTTCTAACTTGTCACTGCTTTCTAACTAATACAGTTAATCGATGTAGCTTCCATTTATTCATATGGTATACAGTTTCTAATTAATAAGTACAATTGCCTGTAACTTGAACAGAATCCTGTATAAGTATGTACATTGCGGAGTTAACACCAGTTACAAAACTTCATCCATAAAACCAGCCTTCGGAGCTCGAGAAATCTCACCCTAAAAGATTTGCCACTTTTCTCATCAACGACAACCCGAGTTTCCCTTAGGCCGTTCAACCTGCACCTACGTCACCCGAATTTCATTATCAACCAGTAGGAAGGAAGAAACAGGTGACAATCGGGGGCTGGCCATCCGAGCGGGGGAATCGAGACAAACGGGCGGCCGATCGAATACCGCCACGTCAGGAGAAGTTCCCCGGGGGAATTTAATGTGCCACGTGTTCGTAACGATCCGAATGTCTGCTCGTATGTCCCAGCCCCGGAATTTAATACAGTAACGTACGCGTAATTTAGATCTGGTCCGGTACGGGTAACGCGTTACACCGCAACGCTAGCTAGGCGAGCGAGCTAGCTCGCGTCTGGAATTTCGCGGCCGAATTATACCGGTCCGCCGAGCATTAACGTCCGCTACATCAGCGTCCATTTTGTTTCGCGGATTCACTTTGCGATCGAAAAATACCTGGCCCACCCATGGGTTGTCCGCGTTCCCATCTACAAATCTCTCACTGCGGAAATTATGCCGTTACGCAAACCGCTCTAGCAGCATTCCTGTAAAGTAACAACGCGTTTGTGATTTGCAACAGCGTTCGCGGAAAAACCCGCTCATCCGCCTGCACGTAGATCCAGATATTTTAATGATCACTTCTCTTCACGCTTTTTGGGTATTGGGTAATTATCGTAACATGTTGAAGCAGGAGTTGAAGTGTCCATTTCGAAGACTTAGAGGAAAATTTTATAAAACTAAAGTTAGTAGCTGCAGTAGCTAAGTTGTAGATGATTAATTTCTGTTTCATCGATGGAAATAAAAATATAAATCTGTATTAATAAGTAGTTTCTAACTACGAGTTATTAAAATTCCGATAGGCCAGGGCTATGTATTATGAGTAAGTAATAAATATAGAAAAGCAAAGTTTAAAGTACTAAAGTTTAAAATACGCACAAGGCATGAATTATCAAGTTGGAGGATGGATCGCATAATTTGTAGAATCTATGACGACGATTTGAACCCGCTAAAACATTCATAGACAACCCAAGACGCGTGCGATTATTTATCGCATACGCACAGACCACACGTGCAATAATCATACATCAGAGATGCACTCGTTAACGAACTATACTTTAAATATTCATGCAAATAGCCGTAACAAACGAACAGTTAAATTCACCAACAGAGCGCTATGAGCACAATTAAAATTTACTTCGTAATTGTACTTAAACTCGAAATTTCGAAACAATGGTCGCGAAAAAGTTTCGTTTCGTAACCCGTTTGCTAACTTGTAATTTGCACGTTCTGTTTCCTCCGGAACTACATGTTCAAATGATACTGCGTCGTATGCTCGATCGATTTAAAGTTACGCAGATGCTACGAAATTTTCCCCGATTTCACGCCTCTCCTAAATTTGCCTACGGAATGTACGACGTGTCGGTAGTCTATGGCACCCACGGGGACCCGCCGTTTAACGAGGCACCGTATAAGCAGTTTCGAGGGAAGAGGCAATATTTTTTTATAGCTTGTCCCAGAAGCTTCGTCGCCTGGTTTAGCGCGCTTCTACGCTTCCCGTTGCTCGTAATCAGCCTCGAAACCGTAACGATTACTTAGCAAGAGATCCCGTGGATGGGCGAAAGTGATTGCAGGGGCGTGGTTAGACCACGGACAATCTTACAGCGAATTATCCAGAGAGCTAATATCGCGGTATCGTAAACTCGAAGAACCTCGCCGATCTGGACCGTCGAAACTACTGTTACGCATCATCCTGGGATTTATAATCCTGTTAGCTCCTGCCGATGTTTGTAATTAGCCTCTTCCGTGATTTAGAGCAATACGAACGTTCTTGGATCATTTCCAGTTTCCTGGTCGAAGGATGTTAATGCTATAACATCGATCACTAATATTTTATGTGTTCTTTCAACTCTGTTACGTTTTTCCAGTCGTTTTTTCATCTAATTACGTACATTTTTCTAACTTTAAAAAAGTATCATCAGTTTGAACAAAATGTGAATCTTATTGTGACGCATGATTTTGTTTGTTAAAGTGAGAACAAGATTGAGATATGGAAATTCGAGAGTCGCAGCAAATTTAAGAAAACGTGCGCCAAATGATTATGCGATTTAATTAATAATTTGTTCTGATGAATCTGACAGCTAGAGTTTAGGGTTTCGTAAGATCTGACAGATTTAAAGGTTTCTTTGAACAGAACAATAAATTTAGGACGGTGATAGATCACCGTGCACGGTGTCATAGATCCCTGGCGTCAATTTATCTGCGAAGAATACGTCGAGAATGACGAGCAGCCGATGTCGGATGATATAAAGACAAGCTTGTTTGTGGGCCCGTTCTTCCGGCTTTTGATTTGTCCAGCTGTGTACGAGTAACCCTTCAACGCCTCATTCGATTTACGACTTCGCCATATCTCTTCCATTGACTATGGAAGGACACGATCCTGGTTGTCTATTCATTCTGCAGTTGTATAAAATATTTACTGCTAACATATTACAAGTATCACGCGACATAGGTCACAACGTATTTCTTTTTATAATTACAATATAATTTTATATAATTACGATGTATCACAAGAATTATACAATCCATTTTGCAGCGAAATTACAGGATCGGTAGTTTCTTGAGATAAGATTGTCGATCTTTGAATCGCTGCAACTTCCTGGAAAAAAATTGTACAACCACCCATGTGAGTTCGCTTGAAAGAGCACAGCCTCCACTTTCTCATCCGTAAATTGAATTTCCTGGAAGACATTTTTATATCCTGACGCGGGAAAGAACGTAAAAATCGTATTCTCTGCCCAAAATTTAATAAATTCAATCGACTCTGCCAAGTTTAATAAATTTTGTTTGTGATTCTTTTTACAGCGAATTTTAAGACGGGAATCTCCCCTTTACAACGACTCACTAAAAGTTGACGTACGAATCTTTTTCGCCGTTTTATCGCACTCTGAATAAAAAGCATGCCACTAGCGTTATAATAACCTAAGATTCCCTATAAACGGCATCGTAACAGTATTGTATGCGTTTAGTACGTGATTCTGGTATCTAAGTATGTGTACTACACAGACATATACATACACAAAGATTGACAGTTTCGCAACTAAAAAAAAAAGAACGATCCTTCAATTTCGTCATGAAGCGCATTACGAAATTAAAGCGTAACTTTAATATCTTGATGTATCGTTTAATTCCTCTGTATCATTTGTTGTCTAATTCCTGTTCGTTTCAATGGTGCAGCTATTAAAAACAAGTTGGTGGGAAAGAGACGAGGAAGGTCGGTTGTTCGTTAAAAGTTTCTCGGAAGAGGAATTTAATTTAGCGCTTAGTTGGGTGCTTTTCGCTGAAACACGACAGAAGCAACCCCTCCGTCCCCTGTTTCTCTCGCGATAATTGTCGGAGATCGTGGCTGCAGACCTATGAACAGTGAACTGATTGTACATCGGCAACGATGCCAAGCCAGGAGGCAACGTTCGCGTTTGCTTGGCATATACAGGGGGGATAGTGGCTCGTGAAACTCGGCAGATGCACGGGCTGACGGCCAGGGGATTGACCAGGGACATAATTGACATGGTCAAACGGTGTGTTCTCCCCAGACACGTGAAATGTGATAGAAGACGCGCACGTTCACTGTATACGATGACGAATTTCGGGGCCGCGTTGCGATCCCGGCTGTTTCCTCGCCTCAACATCCGCGTCGAACAACGTTGTTTGTTGCCCCTCGTGAAAGGAATCACACCGTTGTCTGATCCTCTGTACTCGCACTATCATTCAGAAGCATCCGGCCCTTTAATCACTTTTGATAAAATGTCCATCTAACCCATTAACAATCAACGTTGCGTTGAAACAATCTTTTTTAACCAATTTATATCATCGAATTCCTTTTTGTAACGGATAGTGGCTGCAAAAAGGAATTCTCCCGCTTAGATTCTACGATTTTACGAAATTTAACGTTTAGGTATTTCCAACATCGGTACAATATATTCTCGAAGCTTGTAGTGAATACGGGAAAAGGTGGATGTTCGTGGTCATAGTATTTTTAACAAAAATTAAAGAAACTAAAATCAGCTTTCTTAAAAACGGTGTTCAATCAGAAATGAAAAGAAAGATTCAATTAAAACGAGCACTGGTACTGGTACAGTTGTATCAGCGTTGATTTTAGTACTCGCAACTTTCTAAACAGAGAGAACGTGACACAAAGAAACGTGATCGATCGTTGGCAATTCGCAACTTCGAAAAATCACGTCTTCGCGAGCCCGAAACCATCATACATCAAGCAGTGTCGATCGAAGGATCGTGGAACTTCTTTCAACCGATTAAACCCTCGTCGGGGAAATGGGCGGACGATCGAAATTATCGAAACGTAGTCGAAGTTTCAATTCACGGGCGTCGCATATTAGCGTGGCGGAGGGGTGGTGCAGAGCTTTGGAAGTTCGATGGCCTCGCGCGCAGTACATAAAACGTTTCCATTCCGCAGAGAACGGTCGATTTAACCCTCGGCCCGGATCCGGCCGAGCGGAGTTTGCGATCTGGACGTGACAGATCAGGCAAAGTTCGAGAAACCGCAGGCAACGCGAGAATCGAACTTTACACCGTCCGCGACATAACGGGGTGGCCCGTCTCCGTGTGTCTGCATGTGCATGCCTCTCCTTGCAACAGCAATTCGAATAGGAACTCTGGAAACACCACGCAGCTCGAGCGACTGGCGGGACGTTCACGACGAAGAAGAATGGAGACGTTGCGAATTGCTCCCTACAACCATTTCCTTCCGGCTGTTTATTCGTTTGCTTTTCGAATTTTTAGTCGTCTTTAACTTGCATCGAAATTAAATAAATTAAATTTTGAGGGTGAAATCTTGGAGATTTTTCTGTAAGTTTTGAATCAAGAATAAATATTGGGTTCGATAATAAATTTATGTATTTGTGGCAAGTGTCATTAAGATGTGCAAGAATGGACAAGGATATAAATTATATTTCATAATAATTCGAATACAAAACATACCTCTGTTCAAGTTCCACTTCTTTATCAATGACTATGAACATACGAAACTGTATAAATGTTCATAATCTAATAGTAAATTCTAATTTACACAACAGAACATTCAGATACATGTATGTTCGCCTTTCTTTAAATAATTTGTGTAGCATCCTTCGAAATAATATACTAAAAAGGATAGAATGTATTATTGTGTTTTAAAATGTCAATCAGAAGTATCGTATCACTTCAAGTCGTCCAGTTTCTCATTTTATCTCTTTCATCCCCCTATTGACGCTTCTTGACCCTGCGATATCTCTCAGCCGTACTCTGTGACACCGGCACGTAACATAATATTGATACTGGCAGCGCAAACATTCTTCCATTGGAACCTGCAGCTTTCTTTATCGATTAGAAAAGAAAAAAGGTATTATCTTCGAGGTATTTCAAAAAAATATCCACCCAACGAAGCTACCTCACGAGTATACATAATTAACTGTAATATCCCGTTTGTTAGACTTTCTCCATCCATCATCCGAGAACAACAAACCCATCTATTAATCTTCCCCGAAAGATTCAACTTGGATAAACCAACAACCAACTGACCTCGCTTAATAATGGCACAGAATCGATTCTTCCGCGGTACGGATGCGTGTCGGGGTCTAGAATGACCGAGAATTGGGATCACGTCAGACCGCGTTTATGAAAATCGAATCACTCTCTAGCCGTTAATTTTCGTCGAGAACCATGTGTATTCCTATCTCGTCCGTGAATTATGCTACTTTGTTCGACGTTGCGTGCCACATGGAATTCAAGTTCTTGGGGAGAGCACGGTTCCCAGATTGATCGTCGCGATTCCGTGACTCGGAAGTTTCTAATTGTCGGAGAAATATGGCCAGCGGCACGAAGGATAAGGTTGCTTTGTCGTAAAGTGAATTCTTCCCAAACAATCAGATTGTTACGTGTAATACAGGATTTCGTATTGTCGTGTTTTGGGAATTACGAGGATCTAGGGATTTAAAACAGCACCGTCGAGGCATCTTTCTTTAAACCTGAGAAACAAATGGGATTCTGCGAAACATCGTTTAGGATGTCAAGACAAACGCGTTTCGATTGATTCTACTTTATAGGAATATCTTGTTGACGGAGGCGATATTTCAATGCTTAACCGGGAAATCGGCTTATGGGATTAACGAACACTTCCCGTTTGTTCCGATAGGCAAGATAAATCCTGAAAAAAATATCCTGTATTTATCAATATCGTGAGAACGATGCGAAATGGGTTTCAGTCTATCGTAGGGAAGGTTCGTTCAAAGAACCTGGCAACTAGATCTACACTCGATCCTGAAAGAGGAGGACAAAAAGCGTCGTTTCTGAAGAGGCGAACCGTAATCAGACGAATCCTCCAATAGAAATCTCGTAGCTTCGAATGTAACTCCTTCCCTTCGAGCAACGTCGTTCACCGACGCAACTCCATCTTAAAAAATCTCTAGAAAAAGGAAGAAAAGGAGTAGAAACGAGAGAAAGAGGAAACTAAGGATGAGAGTGGAAGTAGACGAGAGGGAAAAATAGGTTCATTTTCAATCTGATTTCAATCAGACTGGGCGCGTAATCGCGAGAAACGTGAAAAGAAAGGAGGCTCTCCATTGACAGTATACGCTGCGTTCTCCAGCAAGTTGGGCCGGACAAGTTCCATTAAACAAATCATTCGACGTAACGAAGACGCGCTTCTTCTAATAAAGAAACCGCGAGGGGTCTCGCGCGGCCCTCAAACTTGCCTCGGTCGTTTCTTTTCGCTCGTAATTAAAAATACTTGCGGATCCATCCTGAATCGGACTTGGTACTCCTTTTCAAGGGTCAAAGAGCGCAACTTTCTTCTTTTCTTTCACTTCCTTTCCAATAATTCTTCTTTTCCTTATTTTGTATTTCATCCTGCTGTACGGTATTTCGAATGAAAAGAGTAACGCCTTGCCACGTCAAGCAACGCGAAATTATCCAACGATACGCTTCCATCTAAAAGACGAAAGTGGAGGAATCGGTGCCGAGCGTCTCCTCTACTTTCAACCGGTCGGGGTTAGAGGAAAGGGTAGGGAGGGCGAGTCGATTCGAAAAGGCAGCGAGAAGAAGGGTGGCTGTAACGCGAAGGAGGTCGGAGTAGCTAGTTTCATATCGATCTAGGTGTCGTTATCAAGCGAGTGGGTAGGGGGAAGTTATATAGTTATTGGCCCCTGTACAGTTATTGGCCACCCCCTGACTACTGCCATTCAGGGGCCAATTTCGTGGTTCATTTTCATCTAGCCGACTTTAATAATAATGAAGGCAAAGACTTTTCTTCCATCTCTCTTCTTCCTCGTCTTCGTCTTATTCTTCCCTTTATTCCATCTCCCTGTAGAATCTACACGTTGTCCTTTTTGCCAAGTGTACCAGTCAAACGACTATTATCGTGGACGAGTTATAGCCAAGTAGCTTTAGAACGCGGCTTTCGTGGCAACCAACAAATTTCTGACTTCGCCGCGGGGTCGCGTAAACAAGCGAAAAATACTCGGCGTTGCGAGACTCCAGCGGCAAGAAGTGGCTTTAATTTTCCCGGCGCCTTTCGATTACTTTTGCAATATTTCCACTCTCGTAAATTGTTTTTCGTCTGGCGGGCTTCCCGGAATTCCCGGTACACCTTATAAAACCGAGCTGCCCGCGTCTCCCTTCCTAACGTAACGAACGTTGCTTCTTTGCGGACCAGACCCTGCGCATTCCTCGTTGCAACGAGTCTTCTCTTCTAACGGTGCCGGCCCGACTGTTTAAAGTAAATTACAATATCTTTGAAACAGATATCCGATCTGGGGGATGAAACTTTCGTATTATGCGCAATTACGTGCAAGCGAATTGAATGGGCAAGATAGTTGGAAAAGAGAATACTAGATGATAGCGATCTATATAGAGAGGACGGTAGCACTTGTGAAACGTGCAATTCCGTCGAGAAAAAGTTGTCAAGCCACGAACAGGAAACGACCAAGGGATGAACGGTGTCGTTGAGAAGCGGCGCGAATGACAGCGAGACGATCCGACTGTCGCCGATAAAATATCGCGAGACGGAACAAAACACGCGGGTCCCCTTCTCCGCAGCAGGAAAAACCCTCTTTGATTCACCGTCAAAACAATCCAAAGGCTCGAGCCCTCCACCACACTGCAGTTTCCTATAAACGCGAAACGATTTCTTGCTTCTCGCTATCGAACGTCGTCTTCAAAAGGGATGTCGGTTATTATATTTATTATGTGCACCTTTGCAAGGTGTTTGGAAATTTTAGAAATTTATTCGAAGCATCGTTGAACCATCAGTTTTTTTACCAAAGGATCATACATCCTGTAAAAAGTGTTTTTTTTTTTAAAGCGATTAACTTGGAAAGGGGTGTTTGGGACAAAGTGAATGAACGTTCTCAAAGGGGTGAAAAAATTTGCTAAAAGCGGTCTAGGTCGCCGATGAATGACGTAGTATCGAGCGTCCTTGAACGTTCCAGCGTACCTCCGTATCTACATCCCTCTATTTTTTTTCTTTATTGACAGACTCTATCGTGCTTTGAATTGAAAATAAATACGAAAGTAGACTCAAAGTGAAGTAGACTCGAGAGGCATTAAATCGGGGCCAAGTATCGGATCCACTTCGGTTTATTTTCAGTGGAACACGTCCCATAGGGAACCTTAACGTAGTCTAATTTCCAGAGAAACACACCCATTCTGTTCCATTTTAAATAATTTCCCCGTTATTTTTATTTTTACCCTGGTGTCCCATCAGAACATTAAGTTAAAAACCTCCCACGAGGAAGTTTAATATAGCCTAATTTTTTTTAAAAGTCCATCTCTGATCCTCGATAGTTTTTTTTACCTATTTTTATTTCTACCTCTCGTTTTTTATTTTAAATTGAAAAATGTTTCACAGGGAAGTCTAATAGAGATTAATTGTTAAAGATACAATATTGTTGATCTTCTTGGGTAATTTTTTCACCGGTTTTATTTTCATCCTCGCGCCCTCTAATATTCTTCATAGTTGCCCGTGCACGTATCGTGGGCGTTTCGAAAATACGCGTTAATTCCGTGGGAAATTGAAGTTCTCGTAAAAAGCGTAATATTCGTATAGGTAATGTACGGCTAGGCGGGTGTGCACGTGTCAGGGCCACGCATACGACCCCACACATCGCGCTCACTAACGGTAATAACACTTTCGAGCAATAATAAAGATTTAACGCGAGGCATTTCGCTTTTACGGTACGGTTATACAACGAGAAGGGAATAGAGGGTGGTAAGTGAGTGATCAGAAACCGATTTTATCGAGTTTTCGATAAGATTACTTTATCTTACTCTCACTTGCATAAGAGATCAAAAACTTGCGCAGATAAGACGGTAATCTTGTAATTTTTAACACTCTTCTTAGCCTATTTCTAGCAACACAATTAAAGAGTTTGGAATAAAAATGGCTTGCAACATTTGAATCGTATTTCAATGAAAATAATAAAATCTATCTAATAGAAGAATTCTAGAATAGAAGAATAGAAGAATAGAAGAAGAAACTAAATATTTCAAATAGCAAAATTCTCGAACTTAAATTCTTCAAGGACCAAAATATCCGGATGAAGAGTTTTCGACGAGAAAAATTTCCAAATTCAAACTTTTCGGACAACGATATTTTCGAAGCAATCTTTTCGCGCAGCAACATTTCCAAATCAAAATCTTCTCGATAGAAAAATTCTTAAGCCAACACCTACAGCAAGGTAAAACTTCCAAACTCAAAGCTTCCTAACAATTCCAAACACAAACGTTGCCAAAGCATCCTTGCCCAAACCTTCCAACGATATTTTCCCCATTTGTTAATTTCATGCTTGCGCTGTATCTTCTCATCTACACCCTCATTTTGGCGAAAGTAAAGGGGGCAGGGGTGACCACGATCCAAACCGAGATTAGACCACTAAATTCCTTCGTTTAATATCAAAGTCGCTGGCTTAGCGGTCGAAACAACGTATAAAGTCTACAGGCGAAAAGAATCGCGCTCTGCGACCCTCTTAAAAAACAATAGCTTAACGGGAAGCAGACGGTTATCTTTGGGTTTTTCGTCGTGTCGAGGCACGCACTCGGTGTATTAACCCTTTGCCTGGTTCTCCCTCGGGGGAACAATACGGGGCAAAGCACGGCCGCCCTGTAACATCGTCTCGATAATAAACAATAATTAAAAACAATCCCCTCGAGACCCCAGGATATTTGCATTCGAGGGGAATGCATCTCTCTCTCTCTCTCTCTCTCTTTCTTCCATCTCTCTGATTCCCACGAAGCGGCGTTGCATCGTGAAACGGAGTCCGCTTGAACGGACGTTAAAACGTTTCGTTTCACTCCCTTTTTCCTGGTTTCTTTCTTTTCACCCCGTTTCCGTGTTCGCGTTTCCTATCCGTGTACGAGTATTCCGTGTCCGTATACGTGGTCGCGTTCACCGTGACGAGGGTGAAAAGGGAAATCTTTATCCAGATTCAGCCAGCCATGCGCGCCGCGTGTTTTGTACACCTTGCGACGCAACCGCCGGTTCGTTGGCCTCTACACGCAGCGGAAAACGATCTTGGCCACGGTTTCCTTTGACATGTCCCACGTGCATCCGCGAGCAATCCCTGGAATTCGTCGACCGTAATTATTCATCGACAGTCTGCGATCTTTGTTTCATTGAGAACCACGGGGGTTGGTTTCCCCGAGAATGGAACAAAGTTTCGTAAAAAATTCCCTGCATTTGGAATTCCTAGACTGTGCTGATTTTGGTTTACGTAGACTGCGTTGAAATAATCGGTGTATCTTCTATTGTATAGGGTTGTATAGTAGGTCCTTGGTTCCTTGTTGTACGGTTAGGTTTGAAAAGGAACCATTCAATATAATTTGTGTTGGAATATTTTAGACATAATGTTCAATTACGAGGTAACGAGCGCGCCGTGTACCTTATCCAAAGTACTTATCGTCGTTTTTATCCGCCTCGTTTCAACCCCTTTCGCTCGGCTTCCTGGGATATCGCCGGCGGCGCGTTTTATCGGCAGCTCCTTCGATGTACCTTCGAGTTTCCCTGTGTGACTTGTCCTTTTCAAACAACGAAGCCAGAATTCGAAAATTTCAGAAAATATGAATTATCTTTTTTATTTAAAAAAGCAAATTTGTAACTTTTTTGGTCTTAATATGTTTACTGCAGGTTCTTCCAGATTTATAGAGTGATTATCCTGATTAATTAATTCTAGCAATTAGTATTAAGTCTAGTATTTAAAACCAATTAACATTGGCGAATCGTATGTTTAGCTTTGATATGCCACTGACAAGGCTTTGAATAAACGATCTACCTTCGAAAATATATTCTTGCTGATTTTCTAATTTTAAAGATACTCTCTGATTAAACGGAAGAATTTTCATATGACACAATTAAAAATGAAGATATAGTGTGATGAAACGAACGAGTGAAAGAGACGCGACATAAAGAAAAATAACTGCGATGTCGATATAGTCACAGCGGTGGAAACTGTTTCAATTCGGTGGCTGTCGCCGAAAAGTTCCGCGGCTGAAACAATGATAAAAGGGAGACGAAGAAAACGCGACGCAATTATGAAGTTGGCGAAGTTTAATTGAATTTCTACGGCATATTATTGGAGTGGGCCAGGACGCGTAACACGCGTCGCTATTATTAGAACGAACGAATTAAGAGAATTCTCGACCAGTAGGAAAGGGAGAGGAGCGATCGATTGTAAATTTTGTTGCATTTACAGATCAAACAGGCGCTTGACTTTCCATTGCACCGATTTCCCCCCTGAATGAAAATGATAACCGGTTGTGTGTAACATGCAATTGATTTCGAGCGTGCTTACTTTGAAAATCGTGACGTTCCGATATGGTTAAGTACCGTTTGAGTGCGCAGTTGTTCTCCAAATTAGAGTACCCGTGTTACATATCTGGGTTAAAATCATTCCATTGGTAGTGGTTTCGCGCGTGCTATATCGCCACGAAGAAGAGAACTTAAAGTAAATAATAACATCATTCGAAGTTACTAAGTAAACTCATGGAATAGATATAGACGTAGAATCTATTTATTTTAATTATAGACGATACAAGGCAATATTTTTCGACCAATCTCTGACTCGAGAGATTCAGGAACGATGTGTTCCAAGAAAATATTAATCATTTGCCAACGATTCGCGATTACACGCGGCCTCCTCCAGAGGTATAATTCTTCCGCTAAGATTCCAGCAGTTGAACAATTTCTACATTGCTACAAACACGAGTGCTCGATACACGGGGCTTAGCGTGGCTCGAATAAAATGAATTATAGTCGATGTCACGACGACCTCGCGTGCTCCAAACAATTACAACTACGGAATCGCAGAAATCTTCTTTCCACGCCGCTAATTATACGCCCGTCGACTGGCCACATTTTCGTTTCACGAACAGTTGACTGCCTTTCGTGAAATCGTAGCTGCCTCCGTGACACTGATACCTATTGTAGTTGGCAAACGTTTTTCACCAATGGTAAACATTTTTTTAAAATTATACCTTGACGTTTTCGAAAGTCTATCATTTCCAGTTTCGACTATTACTTCCGTGAATAAGGTACAGCTTGGATCAGTTGGCGGGAAATAATCTAGTACACCCACGGGTTTCTTTTCGTCGGCAATATGTTCTTAGGATACAACTCCAACGCGATGAAGTTTTGGGGCTTTGAAAAATTTCCACATTCGGAGAGGATATTTCCAGTGGGAGTACAGCTACTAGCTTCCTTAAGATAGAAAAAATACCAGCAATAGAAGAAGAGACAGGGAAGTCAAGAGAGAGTTAGTTACTAGCATTAAAAGAATATTTATAAGGAGGAGACTAAATAGGAAGCTGCAACTACAGAAAGATATCATTGGAAAACAGTAGCAGATGATAAAAAGAATAGGACGATAAGGATATCGATATAAAAGAGAACAAAGCAAGTTCACAAAAGAGGATTGCAGCAACGAAAACCAGACAGCGAAGCTCCAGCGATAAAGAACACAATACGAAAGATACTAATAACGGAAGCAACAATTCTGGCAATAAAAATTTTGCCTAAAAACAATAAAAAAAAAAAAGAATATCCTCACAATTGCAAAAAATCAACTCTATCACTTCAAGAAAAAAAATTGTATACCGACACAAAAAAAAAAAAAGAAATAATGCAAGCAAATAGAAAAGCGGAAACGAGGATTATTTTTTGGTAATAAAAAAACAAAGCAGAAAGATACCAGAAAACAAGGTGCACAAACAAGAAACAACGTTGTAAAAACAATATACGAATCGATAATAATTACTCGGAAGGGAAAGGGTATATTGAACTAAAAGAGTGAAGGACATTTACAACTCGGTGCTTTGAAGGGTGGAAATGGCGGCGAGGGTGGGTTGGGTTTCGCGTTATGTCGCACTTATTAAAATATTTTTTTTCCTCCCGTTAGCAGAAACGAAAACGCAAAACACGGAGCAGAACGCCGCGTGTCCACCATATTTAATTGGCCGTGCACTTCGACGGCGCGCCGATATTTTCGTTCCGCTCGGTTAGAAACTGCGGTCTGCACACGTCAACGTTCCGCCCCGACCGCAATTTTACTGTCTGCCGCGAAACGTGCGACGGCCCTTCGCGAAAAAATTCATCGTCTGGCCGTGGCTATTTTGCCAACAAAGCCTGCAGCCAACCTACGAATTGCATGAATTAAAATTCACCATTCAATCGCTTTAGAACAGAAACAGCTACAATGGCGAGCTGATGCTTCGTCGTGCAATTTTGTATCAAGCGGTAATAGCCGTGTAAAATTACAAAACGCAATATAAATAAATTCACAGTTTAATATCAGTTCCTGCTCCATAAATTTTCTATAAAAGATAACACGCGGAATTTTAATGAATCGTTACAATTGCTCAAGTTTTTCAAATAAATCAACCTCTTGGAAAATTATAAAAGTCGATCTATGATATACAACTAATTGTGTGCCGCGAAGAACCTATTATAATCCAACGAATGATACGTCTTCTTGTAGAAATATCAGTGTTTCTTTTCTTTCGAGAGAAACTAACATTTATAACGGTGCTGTTACAAATTTGAACCATCAGCCCTCTTTCGTTAAAATATTTTTCAAATTCGATTCGCAAGCAGCCAATCGTAAATTCGCTACCAAACCGAAACTTCCAATGTAGCTACGTCGAAGAGAAGAGCGAAGAAGACGTCTTCAGTGTACTTTCGAAGGATGAAACGAACATCCACCGAGAAAGGAGATTCTCATCACGGAATACTTTGCAACAGAAGATGGAAAGGGAGAGAAACGAAAGAGAAGAGAATGGCTGTAATTAGGCTGCTGTAATGGTGATCAAATTACCTTGTTAATTCGCGAGCTCTTACGTACGCGAGTTAATAACCCGTGCATTCTACTGTTCATTGAAACGATAATACCTGCACGGCAGGCGTTACGCGGCTAATGACTACCGGCCCTGTCCTTGAAGAGATCATTATCAAAACGCGAGACTGAATAATTATCGGAACTAGAAGAGTCGCTTTCGTTAATCAACTTTATGGTAGTCCTGGTCGATCCGATCCTTCTGCCACTCTCCTCGGTATAAAATTTTTATTGCATTAATTAATGAATGTCGCTATGTGTATGCTCTAGATGATACATTTCATTTTCTAGCTTATTCAGCTATGGTTTATAATTATTTGACCAACTTTAAAAGTCGATAGGCATTGCCTGGATAATTTCGCATAGTTTCTGTCATTTTCGAGCCGATGGTACTTTCATAAAATATAATTTAAAGAAAAACCCGAGTTTGTTTAAAATACGAAGTAATTGGTACGACTTCTCGTTTCAAATCTGTGCCAACTTAGAATATCAAGATCCTTCGTTGCTTACCTGCAATGAGAATAAAGTTGAAATATAAAGATTCAAGTATCGTACAAGAGTTAAGTTTCAGATAAGAAGGATTTCTATGTGTAAATAATAGTCGGGAGCATTTACTTGGTTCTTATAGTAGAGAGGAAAGTACATATAAAGTATAAAGAGTGTGTCGTTTGAATAATTATGAAAGGTAGATATTACGGGTGCTGGCTCGGTCGTACGGTAATTAGCTGGTCCATTTAAAGAAACGGTAGAAAAAGGGACACGCAAAGGAGGCACACGTGCGCGGTATAAATTTCTGGCCGATGATATCCCCCAGAGAAGATTTGGCGCGGCGAGAAACGTTTCAATCCGGGCTGTCGTTATTAAGACGGTCCCTGAACGCTCGAATTTTTCCACAAATGGAGCGGCGCGGCGAAATTGGGACAAGTTGTGTATTCCGCACACGTACGAATACCTTATCGTTGATTGCACCACTGCTACTACCACCATCGGCAATATCCTCCGGTCGACGCCAGTGGCGTCACGTCGTGGAAAATTGTATTTAAAGGCAGTATCGGCGGCTGGTCCTCTTTTCTTTTTGTTTCCAGCCACGAACGAAACTGAGGAAGAACCGGCTTTATATTCCGGAGAAAGAGTTGGCGAGCGGCGAAAGGTAAAAAAGTTGATAGCACGAGGGAAGTTCCTATCAGAAAAATATAAAAGTGCCAGCGCATCTCGCGGTCGCCGCGTAAGAAAACATCCTCGTTATCGTTCGTTTCCCCGAATTCACGACTAATTAACGAACTTTTTCGCCCACGATCGTTAGGTTATTTTTCTGCTTGAGATTCAAAGGCAGCCTAACCGCTGATTCGCCACGAGAAAAAAGATAGAAAGAAGGATGAGGGATGAAGCGTACACGCGAGCGAGTAGACACGGACTTTGTTACGCGAAGTTCATACTCACGTACGGCCGGCTATTAAATAAATTATTCCCGACAGCAGTAAGTGTTTATCAACGTTGCGAGCCACGCGTCTCCTAATGAACCGTGAAACTTACGTGTATATTAATCACGCGTTTCGCCTGCGACTTTTCGTTCACCGTGTACGCGCTCGACACGACAGCAGGACCGCGAGGAACGACTTCATTAGGGGCTGACGCGCGCTTTGCCGCGAATTTCGTGCTTGTGAAATCAGAAGGGAAACTTATATAAATCTGTATAAATCTTTTTCCAGAATTTCTTTGAAATGAAAGTCACGTCGTTTATTAAATCGTCTTGATCCTCGCAGGTATCTTTAGCTTCTTAACCGAGTCATTCATCTGTCATAAACTTTCATTGACGAAAGTTGGGTTGATTTTAATACTTACACATGTAAATTTCCATTTAAAAATTTCTATAAAACTTACCGAACATGTCCATTTACTACACGCTCATGTCTACTTTTATGTATACCCGCAATTTATACTTTTCGTCTACTAATAAATACTAACACGTACTTTATACTTTCTCCATAACCCATTCGTAATATTAAGCTATCTTTTCAGCAGAAGTAGAAGTACATCAATGAAAGGATTTTTAAACGAAGAAATCGCTGTGATAAAATGGAAAATCCCGAATCGAAGAAACTAGTAGATCCAATAGATCGTCGATCCTGAGATTCGATTCGTCTACCACCATTAACAGATTAACATTTCTTATCACAAGTGACGACACTGCATTTTACAATTTGCATAACAACCTTATAAATTTTAATTGCTGGAAAAAAATAAATGAATCGTGGAAATTTCCCAGCAGACCGAAAGACAACAGCTCGAAACTTGCGTCCGTCCCGGTTCGTTCGCACGGCTTGAAATTCAATAACGTCGGCCACACAGCGGCGCATAAACAGCAGCCCGGTGGCACAAAGTTGTTGATGTCGTTAATTTCCATCGTGTTAGGGATTAGAGTCGCCTTCCTGGCCGCCTCGGGTAACCTATGCACACGCTCGTATGTGCTCTGCACGTGAGAGAGGACCGCGTCGCCGCCGAGAGAAGAGAAATGAGACGTGAAAGAAGAGGTGGAGAGGCAAAGATCCGCTCAGCCGATGTCCCTACAATGTTGTTTTAGACGTGCTCAAAGGAGGACACAGTTTCGTGAATGTTATGTCAGCTTCTGGCCGTCTGTCGGCCAGCAAACTGTATAATAATAGTAAGCAAACACACGGGTGTAACGTGTGACTGGCCACCACTCTGGATTCATGAAAAATGCATTTTACGGGGCCGGATGACGGTGGACGCGACACGTCGTCGATCACTCTAATCGGGCCGCGAGGAAACGTGAAATTGTTTCGCCGGAATCGTATCCAATTTGACCGAGTCCTTCTTCTACCTGGATCACATACCAATCATATAATAGGATAAGATTATTCGAGTCGTCTAAGTTTCCAAATTATACAATTTAAATCTTCAACTCTGTACAGAATCTTTAAAATTGCCGTATATTGCGAGATAACATCGATCTTCAATATAACAACGAAAGAACGGGAAAAATGGAAGGAAAATTAGAAAAGGAACACGAGTTGATTGCCACGAACACTCGACCTATATTTTATTGCGAAAGTTTAGTATGTGTAAAATTGAAAATTTCGAGCATGTTAGCGTGACGAATTACAAGGTACTTGTGCAGCAAATATACTTGTCTAACAGCAATAGATGTGATAACGAAGAGAAATAACTATTTTACAAGTACATTTTACAAATTATTTACAGAGACAAAGTGCATATTATAACCTACAATCCATAATATATCTTGTTAATTTACTACTATTACTAGTTGGTCAATTAATGTGCAAAAGCATTGTCATGTAACTATTGTTCAAATACATTTATTGGATTCTGATAACTCGTATCTTGCGACTGGTAAAATTTCGCTAATAATATTAGTTCGTTTGTAGAGGATGGTCCGGAGGCTGGACCAAATATTGGAGAAATATAGAGCCGGGATGTGCGAGGTTCGTTGTAAAGGTAGGCGGTAACACAGGCTCGTGTATCTCGATATTCGTGGATGCGCATCGGTTCATTCATTTGCGTTGGGCTATCGGTGTCCGCACGCAGCAGCTCTCGCCTCCATTAGCCCGTATAAATTCGCGCTCGCTCATGATTGCGTAATAAACGCGCGGAGACGCGGGGACGCGGCAGAAAAAACGATATATCAGTATTTATCGGGCTGTAGGAAAACCGGAATCCAGTTCGAAGCGTCATACGTTGCAGAGATAAAACAACGAGAATCTGCGATTGTGTTCGAAGAGGAAGGTACGCGCGGCACGCGAATCATTCGTGTAATGGCAATTATTAGTCGCAACCAGCCGTTGGAATTCTTTTGTGTCAGTTCAATCGAATATTAATATTCGCTGGAATCTGCAAGTATCCGAAAAAAATTCACGCCCAATAACTCAGCTACGGTCGTTTGCTTTGTCGAGTCCGATATTTTCCTTGAAACGATCGTCGATGGAATCGTATTCCCTGGCCGGATATTCCTATGCGAAAACAAAGACCAGAGGAAGGTACAGGGAAACCACAGCCACGAACTGCTGGAGATCATGAAGATTTATCTTCCGAGTCCCTGGACACTCTCTCCCCTTCTCGAACGTTTCTTAAGACGACATCGAGAACCGCGGCTACGAATACAGGCTACGCCTTGACTCTGGCTACGAAACGAATTGCAACGACCGCGAATTGTGTCGAGCAAACTGTACCGACGCGATTAAACTTTCCCTTCATTCTTCCCTCCGTGAAAAAGTAAATCGTGAATCATTAGGACAAACTCACAAACCTACGAGAACTTCTTCGTCTTGTTCTTCTGTTTTCTTTCTTGCGCTATCAATTCGATACCGGCGATGCAACGTGCGTGTTATGTAGCCTTTGTACACTTCGTGCGTTACGTGAAGGAATTCGTGTTATCTCTATCAGATAGTGTTGGAAACGCAGTTGAAGAGATAAAAAATATTCGCTGGTTCCTTTATTTTCTAACGAAGCGTCTTTTTATCCGGTTCTACATTCCAGTCTCGCGGTTGTATTTTCGCATGGTGAATTTTTTTAATCACATAAGAGTACCACTAAATCGTATGAGAAATATAGTTGCATCTAATGAATTAATACGTAAATGTTTTAACAAAGATAATTTAGATAAATAAATAGATAAAGAGTACTGACACGTCGTTATCCTTTGCAGTCACTGTAAGAAAATAGTAGAAATCCTGTTGCAGAGATTAGTGTGAAATTAAAAAGTGATTAACAAAGTTAGATAAAATAAAGGAAAAAACGAGCAATCCCCGGCCAAAGCCATCAAGACTTCGAAACGACATCAATTGCTGGCGATTGTCTTGTAGTTAGAGACCTGCCTGTCGAGAATAAAGCAGCAAAAGAGCCTTATATTATCGTAAATTTTTTAATAGTCTCAACTGAATTTATTATCAATGTTTCCTTTAATAATCGTGCTTGTTTATGTTCACATAATTGCCGCGAGAAAGCAGGCTTTTATTAATAATTCCAGCGAGGAATTTCGCGACGAAGTAGAAAAAGTGGGAGAGCAAAGGAGCCAGGCGGGGAGACCGTGCAGGCTGCCGGTTTTTCCGGCATCAAATTATCCGTCAGGCTCGCCGCGAGCTCTCATTAAGCTCTTTACCCGAGAGGAGTGCAATGACACTCGACCAGCCGGCTGCGTGGATTGGATTTTATGAAGATTTATCGGTACACGTCGCGAGAATCCCGCAGCTACGAAAAGCCTTCTTTTAAGGCGGAGCAGTGTCGCTCGTTTTCGCCGAGACGGTGAACAAAAACCAACCGAGAAGGAAGTTTCGAAAGAGAAGTCGCCGCGAGATGTTTGGGTGACAGCCGTTTCGCGAACGTCAGAAACGAAAAAAGGAAAACTCTGGTGGAGCTTGGCGAAGCTAGAGGCTGATGGAACAATCGAAAATCTAGGCTTATTCAGGTTACGTTGATTTAAACGTAGATTGTGATAGACTAGGCACGCAGAAGATTGCATTGAATTGTTTTAAAGTTAGAGTAGTTTCGGGTCAAAGGTGGATCGAATTTGGATGGGTCTATCTGTGCTACATTGTTAGGTTTAGATTAAGTATCGAGTAAATTTGAGGAAGGTTGAAGTTTAGCTTAGGTTCGACGATATTGTAGATTGGGGTTGGCTTTGAACTACTTCTTAATTGAATTCTAGGTCGAGAGTAAATTAGAAACGAAGCATAATGTTGATTTAGATATTGCCTGGGGGAAATTAGCCTTATGGTTGATTTAACATAGTTTAAAATTAGGTGAATTTCATTTAAAATACATTTTGTATTGTAGCTATACAAATCGTACGCCACGTAAATATCAATTAAATGTGTTCATGCTTAGATTAGTGATTACATTGTGATTAAATCATTCGCGTATAAATTAAATATACTCGTAAGTTTTAATTAATTGCACATGGGAATTCAGACTAAGTTTGATTTAGAATTGGTTAAATTATCGTTACTACAACTAAGACGCGTTAAATTAAATTGAATTACGCTTACAACTACACAGAAATGAAACTAATCGCTTCACTTTCCGAAGTATATTCTTTGTTTTACGATTTATATCGAATACAATTAATGTACGATTTTTCCAAAACCGACTGTATTTTGGCCTCTACGTGGCTCGTATCATAACATAACATCATGATATCATATTAAATGGCACGCGTCTCAATTAAAATCATCTCACATGTATATCTATACAAATAACATCCTACACCACAATCGATCTAAAATAACCCAAACCGAATCCAAATGCAAATGACATTCATCCCAATTGCAATTAAAGTAAGCCGACGATAAATATATCTTAAAGCCAAAGTAAATCTCGATCAGGTGTTACATTGTGGTTGCCTCGTTCCATCGTGTCGTTCGTTTCTTTCTCTTGCTATATACTTTCTATACTATACGGCACAATCCCGGCCTCCTTCCTTCCTCCCCTTCTTCCGGGATAGGAAGAAACGAAAGCACGTTTAAAGGGGGATCGGTGGCTAGGGTCGCTCTTAGGAAAAGCTTACGCGACTTCGATGTAAACTCGCGTCCCGAACGGCGGCTTAAGTCGAGGATCGACTCCGTCGAGCCCTTATTTTAAACACAGAGTGGCTTTGAGGGGCGAATACAATGGCGTGAGCCGGTCCCGCGTACCTCGTGAATCGGAATTTATGAAGATTTATCGGTACACGCAACCCGGGAATCCAGAACACGTGGAAGTCGCTTGCAAAGGCGAGTGAGGAATATATCCGCGCTGATAGTCGCGAAAAGCGATAAACCTCGCAAACAAATTTCTTTGAAACTTCATGCAGTCGTTCGATTTTTCGATTGCTCCACTTTCGATTATATCACTATAGTGGAAGAGTTCCAAGAAGAAATTATGGTTTAATAATATTTCTTCCTGTTCCTAACCCCTATGTAGCAGTCCCCCATTCTACTAAATTATCCGGGAACACGATCTGCCCGGTTGTTTTGATCGTTGCGTCATCAATTTAATTCTCGACAGTGGTCGCGACACCCTTAACCATTTATTAAGAACGCGACACTGTATGCTTAATGTCATATTACGTGGCAAACGATACTAATCTCATTAAATAGAGCATATGTGTCTTCTGTGCGTTATTTAAAAATTTATCGTATTTAAGAGCACGCAATGATAGGTATTGAGGTTTCTCGGACTGGAACGGCGATTCAAAGAAATTGAATGATTGATGGTCTTCTTTCGCGAAAGAATGTGCGCGATAAAAAGTTCTGGTTGTTGGATAATTCGCACTAGTTTGCTATGGTATCATGCGACACAATTACAACTGTAGATGTCAGATCACGATAAATCACTTTCAGCCGAGTATATTATCGAACTTTTCAAAAAATTAATTACTTTCATAAATCTAGCTATTTATGTTACGACATCCTACGAGGAGCTTTGAATTTCACTTTACATCATAAAAATGTTTGCAACGTATCTAATCACTTTCCTCTACTTTTCCGTTTCTAGAATAGATCAGTGTGATTTCACAGTGTCTCGCATATCGATTTTAAGTACAAAACGTGAGATTTTTGTTCTAAAACATGCAATAGCCACGAGATAAGATTCTTCTTAAGATTCTTAAGTGTTGCGCTGAACTTCACCGTTCGGAATCCAGCACCCCATTGGCTAACTAATCCGAGGTGGATTTACCAGTGAGCTCGTAAAAAATTTGCAAAGATCCTATTAAGAATTCCAGGGCGTCGGTGGCTACGCGAATTTCGCAAACATCGGCCAATTAATTGCCAGCCACCGAATTAAGCCAATTGATCAAGGGTCTCTCGGCGAGAGTGGAAGGTTTTCGTGAATTGAAATTGATTAGGGGCGTTTCTTTCTCTCGTCGAGCCCCTTGTTCATGGAGACAATTCTCGAGCGACTGAAAGTTCGTTACGTTATGACGGCGAGCGAAGGAACTCCATTAGATTCGGAAAAACCATTCTACGGGACAGGTTGGTTCTCTGGTTCGACTGGCTCGACCGCAGTCGCTTGGAGGTGGCTTGAGAAACATACTATCGGAGTTGTTGCTTTGTTTTTGGCGAGGGGAAAGGAACATTGTTGTGTACTTGAACCGTGTCGCTGCTTTATGGAGAACCATCGTTGTTTTAGGGGATTTCTCTGGCAAAGGTGACTATTTTGTCACACCACATGCCATTGTACCGCTAAGTTCGGGAGTGCTTCTACTAATTAACACGTTGACTGGCATTAAGTTCGTTGATAATCGGAATTAATTGCGCAACTTAAATTATAGAACTTATACGTATTATTACATATTATTATTATGTAAGCACCGCCATGTGGCGTTTAAAATATTACATACTTCAATTATTATTATAAATTATTATACAGGGTGGTTGGTAACAGGTGGTACAAGCGGAAAGGGGGTGATTCTACGCGAAAAAAGAAGTTGAAAATATAGAATAAAAATTTTTTTTTAACCACCCATTTAATTAATTAATTAATTTTTTTTTACCAACCACCCTGTATATCTATATGACAATATAACGGTACTCTGTAAATATATAAAATTCGAGTGGCAGTCAACCCTTAACCTTCTTAGCTTTTAACTACAGACCACCCCGCGTTAAGAGAAGCAAGAACGTTTATTTCATTTCTATGATCTAGAAAATGTTAAGATCCTTAATCTTCGAATACTTCCACGTTCACACAATCTTAACAAACAAGTAAATATTATTCAATGAAATAATTACATTGGACCAACTTTTACAGCACAAATGATTTAAAAAATAAAGTTACTGATATTTCTCTATCGATCCATGATGTTTTATTAAGAACATGCCCCTAGAAACACATGAAAATAAGAAATTCTTATGAATAACATGAAACATATTCCAATAACTCGCTACGAAAGTAAATGTAGTTGTTTGAGTTCGAAGAGGAGTAAGAAAATCTTAAATGACAGCATGGAATTGAAATTTATCAAGAAGGCCTGTCTCTCTGGGGGAATCCCAGGAACGTAAAACGCGGTCTTTAAGAACCCCTGACCGAGCAACGCCCACCGATGCACATTTCATTAGACCGGGCCAGCGGGGTGGCATGGGGTATCAGCAGGGCGTGCACGACACATCAGGAAAGTGACAGGTTCGAGGAAGACGGAGAAACAAGCTAGAAAGGGACATGAAACGATCGCACGATTTCCTGGGGCGAGGTCTCTAGTTCAGAGTGACATTGTTCCAAAATGCTGCACGGCCTCCTATTGGCGCTCTGTTGCAGCTGCCGCTCGTATCCTACCATCGGTTCACGCGATCTCTCCTATCTTGCACCCTCTTGTTCCTTCTTTGTTCTTGCACATTCAGAGAAAATTTCCTCCCATTTCTCCAATTCTCCAATCGATGGTTTAAAACGAAAGAATTGTTCGAACGAGACCTTTGAAAAGAAAATCTCTTTATATTCGTAATAGGGTGAAACTTAAAACGTCAAACCGAATCAACCGGCGTGCGAACTTGCGACAAAAAGAACCTTCCCTGTTTCTGGTAATCTGGCGTAAAGAAAGGCGAAGTATCAACACTAGCTATACTCTTGTTACTCTTTCCATCGCGGCTCTCTCGTTCCATTCCCGGTTAACCAACGGAATCCTTCTCCGTTTCGGCGCGTTCGAACGGCAACTGCTCGGAGGAAGTTGGCGACAGAGAAGCGGTGCTGATTACTTCGAAAAAGGAAATTCTTTTCTTCCCGTTCCAATCCTGGCCGGTTACTTTCTGTCGGTTTTTCGGAGAGGAGACGGAACTTCGCCGAGCGGCTCTTTATTAAATCCGCAATACGACAGTGGCGAAAGTTCCCTTCGTTTCTCTTCGCTTCTCTTTCCTCTTTACTTTTTCTACGGTTCTGTCTCTCGTTCGCCCTTTCTGCTCGCGTCCTCGCGGAACGAAAGTGTTCTCAGTGGCTAGAACACCTTTGCGCCACCTTGACGATTGCGGGGAGAATCGAGTTACAAAGAAAATTAATTAGACGTCGAGCCGGCCCGTGTACAGAAGAACGGGAAGGTATGGGGTTTGCTTGGCCGACCTCAAGCTTCTCGACGATCGCGTGGTGGGATTTCTTTCTGCGTCCGCCACCGACGGTTTATTGAATTTCCGACGTAATAGTGCTGGGAAATCCGTTTTTCACTGGCCGTCCCGCGGAATTTATTGCTCGATTAGCGATAACTCTCGTGGCAATAACGACTCGCGTGTGTCGCGATTAATACCATGATTTCCAACTAGAGTTCAACCTACCATTTTAGATAGCTGCAACCGGTACGCTGTTTGGTTTAACAGATTTTAACCGGATCGTAGTGAAACACGCTCTTGTTCCATTTTTACATTTTTTCTTTTTTTTTTTTAATTCTGCATCGGTGTGTTTTTGAAAAGACCGTGAGAATGTAAAGCGTGGACGGATGAAGTATGCTTAATGTCTGCAAGTATTGATTTTTCTGCTTTAACACCCAGTCTGGTTTTCAAATTTGGAAAATTGAGACTGCAATGATGTTTAATCTTGAAACGAGTGTCTCAATTCTCTATAGAATCACTCCCACCATGTATTCGCTATGATCTGCATCGATACGTGTTTTTGTACATTTTCCTACCATATATTCCCATTGTCAGACGATTCCTTCGAATAGAATCGTTGTTGACACGCACGGCATCGTGTTTCAATCGTACGCAATTTAATGATTTTTTTTCTCAAAACATTAAAAGACGTTTGGATCATTGCAGTAAGAGTAAAATTGAGATATGAAAATTCGAGGTTCGTGGATGGATTAAAAATCATACGATTTTGACGGATAAAAGAAACATGTAGCATTCACGTTATCAAATTCTAAATATGAAATAATCGAATGGGTAAAAGTTTCGTACAAATTGGTTCTCCTGCTTAGGTTAAGTATCCTAAAATATTGAAATAATCTGTCGTTTCTCTGTCATAAAGTTAGCAATAAATAAAACGTACGACGTACCGGGGAAAGTATAAGCTGCCCTGTGAACTCACGCGTTTAATAACGATCGCATTGGTAAACTTTAATATCCATACTAATGGGCACGAGGGGGTTGCGGCTGTGGGGAATTCTACAAACTAAAAAGACCAATGCAATTTCATAAAAACACGCTGGGAATGCCCCAGAAACGGTAATAATTACGTATGCTCGCGTTGATTCGTGCAACATTATTACTCGTGATCTAAATTATAAAAAGCTTTATTGTCAGGTCACCAGCATCGATAAATTGCGGAGCAAGCGCAACAACGAATAACTCGTGTTTTATTTAATGCCTCTATTTGGGAACAAAGCCATCGTTTTCATCGTTGCGTGAACCGGCCCTTCCGTAAACCGAGCATCAGCCGTTCGTTAACGAGTTCCTCGGTTATTCTCCTCGCTAACTGCCCGTGGAATGAATTATCCTCGATCGAGGATTGGTACCACGTAAAGAGGACAGGATACGATGAAAACTGGGTCTTTTCTTTCGATTGTGAGAACGCGCGTGCGCGGGAGGGACACGTCTCGCAGGAAAACGAATTCTCCTGTGCTTTCTTCCAAGAAAGAGAGTCTCGTAAAATATTCCTCGACTCAGGATATCTGTCGCCATCCTGGTAATTAAATGGGTCAGTCGGGATATGGTGGAAAACGAGGATTTGGCCGACACATGGGCCGACATTCGGTCGGCCGTCTTCGAAGGGAAGGAAACGAATTTTTCCTCGAAACATAGCTCGGGCCGGCTTTGAGTAGCCTTATTAGCTAAAAGAATAGCGTACTACTAAGAGCCGCTCGAAAATTGATCGTGGCGTCAGCAGCTGCTGGTAATTAGCGGCAGAGCATTGTCCCGGGTCTAATAGATATTCGTCGGTCGTTTTGTCAAAGAGAATCGGTCGTTAGCGGTGACTAGCTCGTATTTCCAGCTCGATAAATCGAGCTCGTTTCTATCGGGATAAACAAAAATGTGTATGCCAGCCGCGAGAACGCGTGCTCTCTTGTTGTACGATATTCGGCATCAGCCGAAGGAGTCGTAACGAAGGTTTCGGAGGGAAGACTGAGAGGAAATGGGCGTAGGGATACACTGGAGAATTAATTGGCGCGAGAGATACGGATCTGTGAACACGTCCCACTTTCCAACTATTTTGGAAAACACGTTCCTTTGGGGGAACCAGGCCCCTGCTTTCGTACAAAAAAACGTCGTTAGTCACGGGAAATACTGTTTCAGCGCAGATAGCGCGCAGCTGCTCGCTGTCGGAGCGAAAGGTGGCCGCGATCGCAGGGAAGAAAAGCCACGTTGTTGGATAACCGGCTCTCGAAATTATCTGTGAACCGCCTCCAGTGCGAATACATACGGCGATCTTTCTTTTTCGACCGGTTTTTACAGGTGTTACGACGGTTGGGTTTCGTTGTAAGTCGATATCTTTGGAATTCTGCCCTGCTAGATGAAGTGGTTGTTGGGATTCTTTCAATTACCGTGTTCAGCAAAAGAAAGAGAAGCTTATACTCAAACATATCCTTGCTAGGCGCCTTCCAATGAGATTATGAAAATGAAATTGCAGATGTAGATCGTTGCAAGTTCTTGCAAAAATCTACAATAAGCAAATTCTTCAATTACGTATGGAATACATATGAATTTATTTGAAACGGGCGAAGAAAAGGAATTTTTGAAGAAAAAAAGCTTTTTGAAATATTGAAGTAAAACAGCTGAAAATATCAAATGAGTTTATTAAAAATTTGCCAAGTGGCTTCTCTCTCGAAAATACAAAAGAAGAAACTTGAACATTTTCTTGGAGAAAAACTAAATAATTCCTGAAGCGAATAATGCCAAATATCCCTAAATCCATTTACAAAAGATAGTCATTTTCTCTTGCCACATAATTTAAGACCTTTGTACGTTGCTCTAGGTTAATATCCACAAAGTACATTAAATAGCGACATTCACTTATACAGTGACACCACTGTGCAGCATTTCCCGTTTTTCTATAGGGACCTAACCGAAGCTAAAATGTATTCCCTGTAACCATCACTCAGATTTATAGCCCTTATCTCCCCAAATTCCTGTCGATTCGCTCGAGACTTTGGAACGTGTAAACTTTCACGCCCAACTTCACGATCCTCTCATATCCCCAAAACTATCTTACTCAAATGTTGCATAGACTTTTCCAATCACCATTGCTAACTGCATATAGAATCGTTAAAACTTGCAAACGTAATTCCGAAGCGTAACGCGATTCAGCCATACAAAGAACACGGTCCCCTGGAATACTACTTCGAAAAAGGTGTCGTGTTGTCTAATGCAAAGCCAGCAGTGCAGGCAGAAACTCTAATGCTAATCTTGTGAAAGTTTCGTTCGACGACATCGTCGCGAGGAACACGCGTAAGACTCGCGCGAACTTTGCTGTTTCCGCGGGCGAACGGAGTCGAGAGGAAAGTGGAAATTCAAAGGTGAAGGAAGACAGAAAGAGGCGAAAAGAAAAAAAGAAAGGGAAGGATGAGTTTCGGAAGCAGAAACGCGTCCAAAGTAATGATGAGAAAGTGTAGAAAGTTTCGATGGGCCGTTGCATAATTTTCGTCGTTTTCGTGGCGGCGCGTAGTTAGTTGCAAAGAAAATTAATTAGGCGCCGTGCAGCGGCCACGTTACACCAGCCATACACAGTGTGCTCTAAAAGTCTGTTTCCCCCTGTGGACATCGTCTGCTTGCGCGAGGGGTTGAAAACGCTGCTTATTATTAGCAGGCAGTTCCGTATTACCGGCACAATAATCGCTGATTCCCCGGAGGGTCGCATGGCTGCAGGGGCGCCGTCTAAAATTTTGAATAAAATGGAAGGGACAGGAATTCTGGAATAATTTTTCACCTTTAGAAGTTGTACTCTTTAACGTGCTTCCTTTTTGAAAGATCTATAAAAAGCGTCGTTTTTCTACCTTCTGTTAATATTGGAAATATGGACGATCGAAGTGCAGAAAACCTTCACCAAGGAAATTGAAGTACGAAATATCTGTAAAAATACAGATTTAATGCAAGGAAAGGAACTTTTAAATCTCCAAAAGTATATCGTTGTAAGTCTTGCTGTTCAAAGATTATCAATTCGTTATTTTGACTATTCTGCTAGCTCTAGTGTTAACCCAGAAATTATTACAAAGATGTGGCGAACGTGAGAAAGAAATGAAAGTACCTATTTTTAAATTAGAATTAATATTAGCATATTAGTCTATCGAGTAATCGAGACGAAGTTATCCCTGAAACTTGCTCCGAAACATCTCCACTCAGAAAGATTTGCCCAGGATCAGCCTAGGTTACCTTCGACTGATACGTTTAATAACTCGTTGGAAGTTCGACAAGGGGTTAAATATCAATTTCGTATTCCAGATAATGGGAAAACGGAGGTGCGGGTGTGTGGAATAAGGTCGCGAAGGAAGCCCGCTAATTTCCCAGGCCGTCGAGCGGAGGCTGTGATTTATCGCGTGACAGCAGCCGTCATTCTTGCCGCGAAATGAAACACCAAGCCAGCCGGGCCGAACTTGGGGAACACCCTGTACATATAAAGCACAATATTCAGCGGTGGAACACGTCTATCCGGAATCTTGAAGGGCTTCAATAATATCTGCGCGCTACTTCCAAAGTCTCGGCGAAGTTCTAGCAGTTTACGATACGTGCTGCGGAGCAACGTTACCTACCTTCTCGATCCACTTACGTCCACCTCCTTCGTCGTACACCACCTCCCGCTCTTCTATCCTTCGTGCTCTCTGTTATTCTCGAGCCTCTTCGATCCACAAAGTCCGTGGATACTGTCTTGTCCATAAATTATCACCCCCACAATGGCAGCTGAAAGTTTTCTGGCTGATCGAGGAAAAACCGCAAAGTCTCATAAGGGGTGGTTTGCCCCTTCGATCGTCGCGATTAGCCTCGATTTTTGATGCAAAATAGATATAGAAGGGTTAGATAGCGGTTGACTTCTTGTTCATAGATGATACTTGAGTAAGACAGGGTGATGAGGTTCGTGACATGATTGGATATTCGATAAGAGGTTGGAGGATATTATAAGCGGTTTATTGGAAGAGTAATTTTGTAATGAAAAATTGCCTGTCCGCATGAGGAGTTATTCTAGATATCGTTACGTTAAGAATGATGTATTATCTTCTTTATTAAGTAGAAGCAATTTTAATCCTCAATTGGTGTTGTGCATATTATCTTAGCTTTCTGACGAGTATCTAAAATAATATTTAATAGAAACTTGAGATATATGAATTTGTAAAATATAGGCTGTAAAAAATAAGGCTCCTCCTAATTTAATTAAAGACATTTATTCTAATTTTGTAACTCGACAACAAAATTAGTTTGAAGTACCTATGTTCCAAGACTCCAGTTAAGGATTGATGCGATAATAAGCGTCGTTAAGTACGCTTGTTTTTTTTTGTGCAAATCTTCGAAGTCAAGTTATACAATTGGCATTCATTATCGAGACAAATAACCAGAATAATTTCTTGTAAGTTTCTTCAGTCTTCTATGCTATTATTAAATATCCTTGCACGTAACATGTTCAAAGTTTCTGAACTACGATCCTCGTTTATTATGCACGATCTCCCACAAAGGAAGATGTAAACAGGGCTTTTAAAAGGGAGGACAGAATACAAAGCAGGTGCAGTAAAAAAAATTGTCATCCAAGATAAAAAGAAGGTGGCCGTTCGAGAGATCGTTGAGGACGCTCGAAAGGAACTCGGTCAATCTGTTGGGAGCATGTAACGCGGAGGTGGTAAACGGGTCGTCGTTTCACGCGTGATTTCCGGCCCGGTTATTAAAAGTTGAACGTGAGGGAGATGGCACACCGGTGGAAGTTGGCGCTTTTTGCGCTCGCGTCGGGTGGCTTTTTAGGAAGTTCGCGCTTCGCTGGCGAAACTGCCACGCCACCGCTCGGTATCGTGAGAAACGGACGATCGAGTGGGTGGCGGCGAATCCGCAAATTATTAACGAGAGGCCAGCCGACGAAGTTTAGCAACTAGGTGACGCGTTTAGTCGGTGCTTGATGGAAATTCGACGCCCATTGCGATGAATGCGTTCGTTATGCATGTCTCGACGCTACCAATAATTTCAAACACACTCGTTCAAACGTCCCACGCGACGAATCGCCTCTACAATACCCGAAACGGGGATAGATTTTGTGTAAAAAAGCGTGTACTTCGAGTACAATGGTAAATCTGGAACGAGATATCTTGCGACTTCCGGTGCACCGGGAACGAAAGACTTGGTTAACGAACGTACGGTATTTTGAAGACGGTCAATTTAGTAAAATTAATCTTTTTACGTATGATTGTGTTCATAGATATTTTAAAAGAAACACAAGTACCTACGATCTTCTTGTGTTTGAATTTTGATTTCGAATTTCCATATACATATATATCTACAATGGCCAGAACGAATAGAACATATATAGTATATTAAAAATAAAATACACATTTAAACCATAGTAATAAAAATTACTAGAAGCATTAAACTCATAGAAATCGGGAGTTTCATATATTTATTTATTTTTTTTTTTTTAATTATTAGATAGACAATTTGCTGCACAATATTGTTATCGCTTACGAAAAGGGCATTCGTTTATATGGAAGAGTGTGCATTCGATAACGCGACTGTACAACAACTTTTTTGTTATTCTTATAAAAGAAGGGAAAGAAATCGAACTTTTGATTGCGAGTAAGAGCGACAAATTGCACGTATATCGATCGTATATAGATATTATATATTTACGTATAATGTATTCAGGTACAGTTAAAGTTTAATAGTCCTATCGTTAAATCCTTGGTCGATATTTTTGGCACGTTATCACGTGTTTTCGTATAGATAATGCATGATGTGCCAGATACGTCATTTGACGCCAAGAATTTAACGGATGCCGAATGAATAAATTCTCCATATATCTGGAGAAAATAAGCGAACCAGATATGAAAAATTCTAATTTTAGAATCCTCTTCAATTTTACCAATTCATCCCCTAGCTATGAAACATGCTATATCGATTTTTACATGATCGTTAAAGGGCCGCGATTTTACACGCTCTTACACGTCCAGCGATCGTGCCGCTGCGAATCAATTTATTCGAGATTATCGGACAGGATCCGAGCCCATGGCTATATATCGGAGAATTACGTACTAAACCTGTAGCCAATTATCAACCGACCGATCTCCATTACATCTCCGAGGTGAGGCGAGATAACTTAAGAAATTTGGAAAGAAGCCCTTGGACTTTTACGATCCGGTCAGCGTCCGCTCGAACGCTTTGAAAATCGGAATTTGCGGCTGGGACGAGTTTACGATCCATTCACGGATTTATACCATCGTATTGGAACGTTCGCGAGAACGATTCGATGTAGAGGGAACGTGTCGATCTACCGGAGAGGATCGTCGTGTCGTTCGATACATCGAGGAAGGTGTTCAATAAATGTTTCTAAAAAGTCTCGTTCATCGTGTAGGATCGATTTAATCTAAAGGAACTTATATTCTCTCTCTCGCTCTGCCATTTTTTTTTATTTCCATTGACACCGTTACGAATGGACAGAAAAGAAATATTCAACGACCAGTCGTTGTTCAGATCGGAAAATCGATTTCGAATCGATGTTTCGCACGCCGGAGGGACAGAGAGAAAAAACAAATCGAAGAGAAAAGATTTTTCTGGTACATCTCGCATGGCGTGTTCGAAACGTTCGTACACAGGCGGCCGAATCGGAGTTTTATTTACTCTTCACGGAATTCATTCGTCACCCGTCAAACGTGTAAAAACACAAAAATCGGAATCGCTTTTCGTAACCTCGTTCGACGTGGCTATTAATTCGTTTGAAGTCACGGCCGGATACACCGGTCGGAATATTCGACAACCGGCGGCCGTGCGTTCTGAAAAATTCAAATTTCCGGCAAATTGCTGCCTGCTCGAGCCAATTTAACCACCCGGCCTCAAGTATCCGGTTTTTTGCGATCTTTCTTCCTGTTCACCCATAGTTACACGTCGCGTAGCCGTACTTTCGCGTGAAGTAAATATTTAACGAAACAAAGGAAACTTTAGAGGAGTCTTGCAACTCTAAAAGAACGAGAAACTTCAAAGAGATAAAACAAGCACCTTAACGTGAGAGCGGGGGAGAAAGGGAACAGGCAGCTAGAGGAGAAATTTGTAATTAACCGGAGGAAAAAGCCCGGACTCGACTGAAAAATATATTAGTATCGAGGGTGGATCCTTTCCGGGCCGTGAGATGCCGCAGTGGTGGGGCCAGTCCGTGCTCATAGATTTAAGGGAGAAAATTAAAAACTCGTTAACAAGAGCAAAATTACGAAACTCATTAGCGGAAGAAAGAGAAGGAATACAGGCTCGGCGCCGGATCCCTGGTGCCTCGAGTAAAAGAGAAAAGTTTTCAACGTTTTCCAGTCGATGTCGAATAGCGTCTCTTTGCCACGGCATAGCCTCCGGGAACATTAGGGAAAAAACAAATATCGAGCAACAAAAGGCGGGGGGACCGAAGCCCTCTGCCCACGCAGGTGTCCCCCTGTGTGTCTGCGTCGGCTTACGGCAACGAATGCCAATGTTCCAGCCGAAAACACGATTTAGGGTGGAATAATCCGTTCGGTAAAGGTTCACGTTCGTCTCTGTTCGTCTCTTTATTTCACTGTATTTCTTTCTCGCTTTTTCTCCTTCTCTACTTCTCGTTGTTTGATTTTCTTCGTGTTCGCCTCTCCTTCTGAACGAAGAGTCACCGTGTTGCCACGTGTACAGCGTGCGAACCGCGTGCGCGAGATCGAATTTAATTTAAAACACTCCCGCCAGTTTATAAATAGAGCAACGGGTTCGTTATGGAATCGAGTTATTAAAAAGGCAGCACGCGAGGATGATTTACCGCCACGAATTTCGTCGACCGAGACCCGGATAATGAGGGATGGGGGCGAGTCGGTAAACTATAGCGATTGATGGGGTGGCACGCTCGCCTCGGCACCCCGCTACATTATTTTCGTTGGTGTTTTTGGCCGATTAAAAAACCGGAAGGGTGTCTGGCGGATCGCGATCAGAGTTTGTGATTGAATTGTCGGGGGGTTGATGATCGATTTTGCTCCTTAAACGTTGAATATCTTTTTAGCTTTTATAATTCACTTACTGGAATCGTAGTCAGTGGTAATAATAGAAACAAAACATTCGTGAACGTTTAATTCATCATTTACATTGTCAATTTGTTGGACGTAATAATATTTTCATTTAGAAATCCTCTGTCTTTCCCGTGTCTATTCATTTTTATTAAGAATAAATTATAGCGTGATAAATATAATGTAATTCTCTTTCACAATAATATGAAATATGTAAAATGTTCCATTTCTGTTAAAAGTAAATTAAGTTATTTTTATATTTTCCGAGTCGTTTCATTTCTGTAAAAACGTAAATTACATCATATTTATATTTGCAAGGATCGAATTTATTCTGTCTTTATTAACCTTTTCAATCTTTAATTTCGTAATTGTAGAAGTTTCTGAGATTAAGAGGTGAACGTATATGTAACGAGCAAAAACATGTTGTAAACTCGTACAACGTGTGATAGGAATTTTGCAAATTGCGAAAACCAAATATAAATATGGAAATGTAATAGTAATCGAATTTACATATATACAGTTTTCCAATGCCACATTTTTTTTTTTTTTTATCAAGTCCCATATATTTCATTTCCATAGTGTAAAATTTTTTAAATCGTACAAAAGTATTACGCGATTTTACTCGAATCTAACTAATCGGTAAGGAAATGCTATAACAAATACAACGGGTACTTATTATCGCTGTTGTATCTTTCATCTTCAAATCTTTCGACTTTCCATGAAAACGATTGCATAATAATCCTATCCTTGTCCATTGAATGGAAAAAATTGTCAAAAGAAAGAACGTCGCTATTCGCTCATCGTACAGAGCCTAAAGGCGACGAGACAACGGAAGACCAAGCAGACATTAGCGAACGGAATTAACCCCTTGCCGGTATTTACCCAAAAATGCCGGGCCACGTCAAACAGAGACTCCCGAACGAGAAAGCGACGAGCGTCGTCGTAAGACGCCTGACGTCCTGAAGAAATTTAATTAACGCTGGCCTCCGTCGGTGAGCCATGCCACGTAACTCGGATTCGCGAGTGGATTAACACGTTCGACGACAAAAGGCCGGGAATATCGTAACGAGATTCTTAGGATTCCGTCCGGGAACGTCTCGCGGACAAGGGTGGAGGGACCTTTACGAAAGGACGAGAGGAGAGGAGAAAGTTCCTTAAGCGCATTTGTACTTTTCGCTCGGAACTTTTGATGTGCACCCCAGGGTGCTCTCGACTGCGTCGAGGGCTGCTGACTGGGCCGAGTCGTGCCACGCGCCCCGAACCCCCAGCGTTTTTTACCATCGGACGTCTCGCCCTTTCAGAAGACGTCCAGTCTCACGAGACAGTTGGATCTCCCTGAATTTTTTCCGCTCGTAAATGGTTTCGAGGGTCTTGCGAGTTAGAGAGGACGATTTGATTCGATGCTCGTTGTTGGATGAGTGATTGATTGTAATAAAATTGGCCGATCGGGTTTCTAGAATTCGTATTTCTTTCGATTCGTTCGATCCATCGTGGAGCAAAAATTCTTCCTATTTACGGTAAATAACTGTGTTTTATAATACGCTTGATCCTTTGGAAATTAGGATTTTAAAAATTGTACTTCCAGGTTCTATTTAGGTACTTACAATTAGTTATATTTTGTTAATTACGTATTAGTCAGAATTAGCCTTAACTATTAAGTTTCTAGTAATTATAATTATTAATTGATTACTCAGTTACATGCGTACGTTTCTCCTTTTGTATTATTAATGACTTTTCCCGTCACAATATATAATAAATAAAATGAAATACAAGAAATAATATGAAAGAAAATAAAATGAAATAGAATGAAATAAAATAAAATATAATAAAATACAGATTCATCACGACCGCTATCGAGTTAAACGATTCACGGCAATTCGTCCGAAATTCGCGTTGTATCGACGAAGTCGCAGAACAGCTGTAGGACAGAGGATGGATTTATTACGCGACGCGGAAGCGTAGCCGGCGCCCCGCGGGAACACGACGCATCCTGTCCTTGGAAGCGAGAGCCGCGCCGCCGGAACGACGTCTGCGAGCCGGAGGAAATGAGAATGTCGCGGGATCGAACGGAGACGCGGCCACGTCCAACCCTCCGTTGCGGTTCTTCGGGGACCCAACCCGACTGCCAGCTGCCGTTAACCCTTTTGCGGTGCGATCCGGCTGCAGTTATTGCGTAACTATTTTCGACAATGTCTCGCCGCGGTTCTTCGGGGACTTTGGGATGCACGTAATGGCTACGCTTTGCGGTTCAATTTTCTCCCCCTCTCTACATTGTGAAACCTTCTTTCACGATGAGCTCCTTTTTCCGCCGAAATTGGAATTTGAGGTTGCTATGGGTGATTATGATGGTTAATAATTTCGTTGTACCGTCTGGAGATTTTTTAATCCTGTTATTCGATGTTAATTGAATTTATTAAGGAAATTGAGGATTACCACATTTTCCTAAATTTATATTTTCTATGTCCTTTTATATTGTTTGATCCTCGTTTCCCAATTACTCGGAACATTGACTTTATTCGGAAATTCGGAAGTTAATGAAACGTTCCTCGCTCGATTATCTCATTAGGAAGTTCAATGGTTAGACGTATCGAATATCTTCGCAATACTTTTTATAGTAACGTGAGTTTTCTTTCCCGAAGAATCTAGGTTGCATGTATCAATTAAATCTCCAAATACTGTTACGTCTGTTACAGCAAATACTGTCAGAAAAATAACCATTATTTCAAATATATATCGGGCGACGTGAACTTTCTTCCAACACAGAAATCGCGGAACAAAATTAAAATGAAATAAAAGTCACTACATAAGAGTAATAATTCGTCCGAAATGAAACAACTACCTAAACCAAAAATCCCAATTGATCTTCTAAAACCTGGCCAACCAACTCACCTACCAAATCCAGTGATAAAAACCGTCAGACTACCGACATAATCCACCCGAGAGTTACGACGCGACTATTAAACGGTCAACTTATCGTCGACTCGGGTCAAATCGCGTCGTACCAATCTCTCAAGAGGTTCGACGGAAAGATATCGCAGATATAGTTCTCGCGTGTGGGCCCATCGATATGGAGTAGTGGGTTAATTTCACCGTGAACGTTTCAGGGTGGCCGGAATTACCATGCATCGTTGCGTTGCCAGAGACTGTATTAATACCGCGGCGAGTACATGACCGGATATTTGCAATTCAACTGGTCTGGCAGAGCTCGGGAAACGTAATCTCTGTCTTTGGAGTTCTCTCGAACGGCTACTTGGTCGCGAGGCTCTTCTTCCAACGCGCGGCCATCGCGGCCTTTTAAATTATTCATCGCGGTGGACTCGAGAGACCGAGACGATAAACATATTACTAGAGTAGCGTGCCAGGTAATTATCCTGCAACGGCGTAACTGTCCGCGGGTTAGAATTACGCTCGAAATGAATAGATTGCTCGTTAGAAGTTCCTTACTGCGGTTTGAATTGCAATTAGTTGGCTGTGAAATATGTACACTGGACTAATAGTGATATTTGGATGAAAGTTCACTGTTCGTTGCTGTAGCGTCATTTTAGATCATATAATTTGGAAAAAAGGATCTTTTCTCGATGAAACACCGAATCATTATGATTGGGAAAAACGAATTTCATTTTGTGTTAATACACGTAATTGAAGGTAACATGCTTGCGATTCTTATTGACGTCTCTGCTTCGTTCTATGTCAACCACTGTTCTCTCAATCTTCATTTAGTCACTTTCTAAACAGACGCACTTTGGAGGATCTCAAGTTTCTAAATAACGTAGTCGCGGTATGCTCCAGGGAAATACTATTCACGAGGAGGAAATTCGAACAGAAAATCTATTTGCGAGCGAGAATGCTGGAAGAATCGCGTGGAAGCGGCGTGAAAATAAGATGCGCCATAGACGCGAAACATTGGGAACAGGAAAAAGCGAATTGGGTCGGGGAGGACGAACGACATCAGGAACTTTAAGTCCCTGAAAGGGATCCGGAAGGCTGCGTGAAAAACTGGTTGCTCGATAAATATAAGAAAAGCGCGGCAAGGACACGAAATTGGGTTACTGGATCGTCGATGCAACTTTTAACTTGAAATCCTTCGCGCGTCGTGATGGAAAACTAGCCCGTGATAAACGATGGAAAAAATTGAAGTTTGAATTCTTCTCAGGTAGCTCTAAAGTGCACATCATCGAAATTTTTGGAATATTTTAAAAAATACAATTATTTCTCCCAGAAGAAAAATCTATACGATTTCTAAGAAAAACATATCTCAGTAGCAACGAATGCGTTAACAAATATTTATCAAAGCGCTGCGCAAACTTCCATCTAATTAAAACTTCCACTCGAACTCTATCACGTTCCGGTCAAATTCCAGCTCGGCTGATAAAAATTTGCCAAGGCCCGACAACCTTGAAGTAAATAGCCACAATACCGGGAAAATGTCAAAATATAATATCCATTTCTATTTCTAAACTTTCTTTCGTCCGTCACATCAAGCTTGTTTCTTTGATTTTGAAAAAACGAAACATCAATAACCAGAATATATTGACACCAGAATAAAACACCTTTTAAAAAATGATCAATTTTCCCTCCAAATGGCTCGTATCACGCCTAATCATAATCTCATCAAACAGATCCAAATCCTCGTCCCTAAAAAATGTACCTTTCTTAAATCTCAACCAAAGACCTAAGGCGACCGGAACCAATCTTCCTTTACCTGAACTATGCTGCACATTCTCTCTCAGGACATGCTCTAAATCATTCTTTGCCCTTTGCACGAGACGTCATGCTGCAAGCACGATGACTCTCCAATAAAATCTACGCCGGTGGCAAACGTGGTGAAAGCGCGTAGACCTGCGGAAGGACACGAGGGAGGTTGATCCTTAGGAAAGGACATTCTCGTCAGGAAAATTGCCGAGGAGCCGCGCGCAGGATCGCGCGAATACACAACATGCTCACACGTGCTAGCGTATGCTCGCTCGCTCGCACCTTCTCGCTTTCTCTCTCTCTCTCTCTCTCTCTCACTCGCGTACGCCAATCTCTAATCTCATTTTCCTGAAAAAGGAAGCCCCGGACGTTATATTCCGTACACATCCTTAAACATGACCGCCTGCAGCGCGCCGCGATCATGTATTATGCATTTGCCATCGTGAAGCGCGTACGTGCGCCTCCGTGTGTGCTCTCGTCGGCTAAGTGAACGCCTGGTTCGCACGCGTGTTCATACGTACGCGTGTACATACGTGTGCGGCCACGAGCACTGTATATACGAAGGCACGCCTTCACTTTCTCTGCCGAGCAAAAAGAAGAGAAAAAGGAAAAAAGACGCTTGGACGACGCAGTCAACGTCGCATTTCCCGTCCTTTTCCATCCTCTTCGACTCCTTTCCTGGCGTTCCTTTCCTTTTTCTAGGTTCCTTTTGCTCGGCTTTCCCGTGTCCCGCACCGCGACAGAGTTCGGCCAACTCGAATTCGAAGAACGAGGAAACGCGCCGGGGGAAAAGCGCCGCTGCACACGGGAAGTTTCGGGTTTCACGGGGACGCGGACAGAATTTGCGGGCTTAAGTCGTCTTATCCGTTAGCAGACCCGGCAGTCGTGTGAAGGAATAAGGAAACGAGTAGAGACGGCTCGGAATAGTTGGAATGTTCCGCTGATAAGGGTGATTGCGAATGTGGTGTACCGTCTTTGACGAATGGTTGATGGATTCTTTTGGCTGAACACCATCCTTGATCATAGAAACGTGTTCGAAAATACGTGTTAGAATAAAGAATGGAGCAACATAGGTTTGGTGTTCAAGATAGAGAACGATTACTTTGTACATTTACTTCCATGAAACATACATAGATTCTTTCGAGGTTGAATATCCTCGTTGGCCATCGAGTCGTGTTAAGAAATATACGTTAGAATGAAGAATAAGGCAACAAGGATACTGTTTTTTGAATTAGAGCTAAAGATTACTGAGTTCGTCATCTTTGACAAAGAGTAACTGGATTGTTTGAAAGGTAGAACTATCCTTAAGCAGCCAGTCACGTTGGAATTAAAATTAGTAGGAAAAGAATATTAGATTTGACTTTTAAATCCAAGTTAAAAAGTAAAAAGATGTGAAATAAATATTTCCTGTTTTCCATTCGTAATTTAACTCCTTAACCTACGATTTACGTTCGAGAATTTTGGGCCGAAAACGTAAACAAGCTGTTATACAGGGTGGTTGGTAACTGGTGGTACAAGCGGAAAGGGGGTGATTCTATGCGAAAAAAGAAGTCGAAAATATAGAATAAAAATATTTTTTTTTATTTTTTTGTAATTTTTCCATCGAGACAACAATCTACAGTGAGATCCGTTATAACATACCGCATGCGTACTGAGCGAAAATTCAAAGTCAATTTCCTCGAAAACAAAGCCTCAAACGAAAAATTTTTATTCTATATTTTCGACTTCTTTTTTCGCGTGGAGTCACCCCCTTTTCGCTTGTACCACCAGTTACCAACCACCCTGTATTATATTTGGTTCGATCATCGTACTACGGGCTATGCCTGTAATTATAGGTTAAGGGGTTAAGAGAGTCTGGATGACGCTAGATAATAATACATGGTATTACACAAAGCACATGAAACGAAGAATTCGAGCCGCCGTTTTATTTGTAACGCGTAAAATAAAGACGAAAGCGAAATTGGCCGCGAAACGAGCACAAAAAGACCGCCGCATCTGGTAGCGAGGCCGGAAGATAGCTAGGACGAGATTTTGATACTCATAAAACACATTACGAGGAATAAAGAAGAGACGGAGAAAGATTACGAGGGAAAAGTTGATAGGGAGCGTTTTCAAAGTCCGCGATAAAAACGTAAATTGACTAAGGACAAGACAAATTGCCTCGAATCAGGTCAAATCCCGAGCTCGCTGCTTTAACAGGTGAAATGGTACTTAACGGATGTTCTATCGGGGAAACGTTGGAGAGGGAGAGGTTAAAATAAAGGTTAAACGACTTCATGGACCGAATGAAACGCGAGGATAATTTCATTCGAAAGTCATTTTCTCCCAGGGACGTCGTTTCTGACAAATTGCTGTTACGAGTTAAAACGAGAAACCAATTTTTTTCCTCCCAGGATAATTCTGTTTTAAACAATATACACAGCAGGAAAGTGGAAATCAACGAGTTCTATATAACGTAAATGTACACGTCGCATGCCTGCGTGCGTGTATGTGTGCGTTATTTCAGCGAGAAGAACGCTAAAACACCTATTCTTGAAGTAGACTCTTCGGTAACATCTATTTGAAAGGAAACCGATGACAGTCGGTGAAACTCAAATCCCAGGATCCCATAACGTCAATCTCCATTTCGCGTGGAGGTAGGGAACAAACGCAGCGACGAAGTTACTCCGCGAGGTAAATAAAAGAATCCGCAGAAATCGTAGTTTCTACATTCGATTCTCTCTATTTGATGTACTTGAAATCGTCGATGGGACGGGATACGAACTTTCGAAACGCGTCGCGTTGGACCCAGAAGTTCACGGTGCTCTACCACCGCCAAGGAAACCTCAAAATCGATCGGAGAACTTGGCGATCAGTTGGCTCACGTCGTAATCCGTCGACGTATGAAAGGTACCAGGAAATACCTGACGAAAACCTAATTGAGTTATTTAGAGACGAAACCAAGTTCTTCGCTTTGGTTCTGTGCAGCGAATCGTTTCACTTCCGTTAAATCGGACTCTGATCGAAATTATAATGGTATCACCGATTCGATATATGTAACATGTTTCTTTCTATATATACATAAAACTATGAATATATAATATATTCATAAAAGATGGGTACGAGTGTGCAAATATTTTTATGAGCCTGTAAACGAAATTACGAAAACCTTTTTCTTTCCAGACTGTTCAGCGCTTTAAATCTTACACGAAGGATAATGTGATTTTAACTGAGACTTGCGGTTTGCAGGTTCCTGCTCCTCTAATTTCCATCTTATAACTTTCCCATAAGTTAAAGAAATTTATTTGCAGAAAATTCTTACAGATCTTGGTACTACAACTGTACCATTGCAGAATCGTAATGAAAAATATATGTTTATCTAACAGTGACGTTCACAAAAATGGCTTGTTTCGTTTTTCAGCTACAGCGCATGGCTTATGTACAGCAACCAGAAAGCTATCACAGCTCCACCAGTAAATACATATTAAATAAATTTCTTACATATTAAATCAAATCTGGTGTTTTGTGGTGATTATTCAGGCGAAAGTATAATTTGCGCTTATGTAATAGCCTGATGCAATAGGTTCCAGTTCAGGCGTAATACGAAAATTATTTTCACGGTCCCGTTTTCCCTGTTTACCCTTCGAGAAAGGGAGAAAGGAGAAAGGGAGAGAGAGTGAAACTAGCCTCTCTCTCTCTCTCGTGCAATGCGTTTGCGTATAATTAATGTAGCTTAACGCGGTGCATACGGTTGTTTGTTGGCAGAAATTCTCATTTAAAAAACGCGAGATACGGCCGACCGGTATAGGGCGGGCGTCGTATTCCGCGTATAATTGTACGCGTCCGGTAAGAATGAATAATACACGTCTAATTTCGCTAATAATAACGCATAGTATGCAACCGTCCCTACCTCCTATTCCAACAGTAGGGTTTTTAATATTTCGCGTAACAACACGTTCGTTTTACCTCGGATACCATGGTTTGTCTCATTACGACGTCGAGAACGAAGGCTCGATTGCTTCGATATCAGCAGCGCGACGAAAAAATTAGCTCGTCGCATCAAAACGTAAATATCGTTACGATCACATTGTAGAATATCGAGGACTCCGAGGTGATGAAGTAGAAAAAAGAAGATGATCGGTCTATTTGACGATAGCAAGAATATTGATTTAATAATGGAACGGCAACAGACGTTCCTGGGACCTGCATTAAGTTGGAAGTGTACAAATGATCAATCAATTATTATTCTATACATCATTTAAAGAATATGTTATTGGAAATAAAAAGTAAGCAGAAACGATGAAAATAAAATTCAGATGAGATAATAGATACGCTTGAAGTTTCTCGTCTTTTCGAGGACGAGAGGATTTTGATTTAGCGTATTAATTAAATTCATATCTTATTATTTATTATCAATGTATTATTCCGGCTGTCCAAGCCGACGAATAAAAACGTTTCTAACAATCGAAGAATAGATACAAAAATCATTTGGTAACAGTCCAGCCAAGAATATACTCGTCATACTCGGACAAAACTCATTTTTGTCCCGCAATAACAGCCTCGTAAGATCTCATTATCATAGAAGATCGTAAACGCATCTGTTTCAACAGAGTAGCAAGTAGAGGGAAAAACCACTTCGTTTTTCCCTCGAATCTCGCGGAGAATCCTTTTAACAAGAATCGATAGAAGAAGTTGGAAACGACCGAAAGTTCGCGTGCTCGGAACGTTGCTGCGTGCGGTTGGAAGTTTTAAACAGGGGCTGCACGAGTCTCGGCCTACTCGAGGGCGTTTACCCCCATAGTTGGCCGAATTTATACCGATCCAACCTCGTACCTATACGTTCCCCTGAATGTTCGCGAATCTCTATAGTCACGCAGATGATAAGGGCTGATAGATCGAAACGTTTCGGTCGATATAATGTTCGAGGTACGCGCGGCGGCCGGCACTTTAATGGGATCTCCTTTTCGAAAAAGTTTCCGCGCCACAGCGAAGAATAATCGAGCCATATATTTAAACTCCGGCATAAAAGTCAGGGAACAGCCGAGGGGTAGGGAGAAGAGGGGAAAAAGGAATGACGAGAGAGCAGTTAGTATCGCTACATTTGCGGAGGAAGAATGAGCGATCGTAAAAGTCGCGAGGACGAGGCTCTAATATACCGGCCGGAGAACGTTGAAACACGCGAGAGAACCGAGTTTGTTAAACTAGCGAGATGGTCGCGATTTTTCATAAGTTTAGTATCGATTTCTCGAGCTTTGATCATTTGCGTCGCTAATGGGACGAGTATGCGACGAGTCTCCGAGAGAATGAACTTACTTATGCTTTTATGTAATAGGATTCGTAAATACATAAGTAGTATTCATCTCAGAGAACAGCGACGCTCTTTTCAGCACTTATTCATCACCTTTCAACAACCATCATTTTCCGATCATCTTGCCGATCAAAGAACAGAGCTTACAATTAGTAAGTCACGCCGTGTCGCATAATTCTCAACGGAACGAATCTACAACTTTGCAGCAGGTCAACCTGGAATGTCTTCCATCAAATATTATCTAGAGAATTAATAAACCGAACCAAATATTGTAGAAACGCTTCTTTGCTCGTTGAATTTCGTATGTTTTTCCATCTTGTCTCCCTTTTGCTTGGTTGACGGATGATAATTGTGAACGAATTGGACGCGATATACATGGTCGTATCTTCCATCGAGTATTATCGAGATAATTAACCCGGGCCAAAAGTAATAGTAGTATCTTTTTGCTTGTTGATCGATTTTTTCGTTTCTTCGTTCGGTCGCGTCTTCCGGCCGCGTGATGGATCATAATGATCGGTGAAGTTGACACGACATCGGTTGAGAGATCGGCCGTTCACCGCGAGACGGATGGCGGTAAATAAATTTTGGCTCCATGGGCTCGTGGTGTTCTTTCCACCCGGCTTATCTCGAATAAAATTAACGCGACGTTCCGCTGAGCCGGCGGAAGTTGTCGGATGTTATCATCGGTTCTGTACAAGACACCGCTGCAACCACGTCGTTCGACCTCTTCGTTTTCTCCTCCCTCCTCCTCGCGAATGTCGCTCTGTCGTTACGTGATAAGCTTCGTCCACTTTATTCCTTCTTTCCCTCGGATAACCACGCAGGACTTAAAGGATCGACGTCGATTCGAAGTTTCTCTGTATCCAGACTTTCGTGCAGCTGTGTTAAACTTTTGATCGATCGCGTGTTTGACGTAGAATTATTTGACGCGACTATGGCTGATTCATATGTGGTGGATGGAAAAGTAATCGCGAACTGTCGCACTTTCGAGGATATGTGTTTTTCTAAACTTTAAGATTCGTTTCTTTGAGACGCTAAATATTTCTGATTGCGTGAATTTGATATATGACAATAAATGCGGATGCTACGTTACATGCCGAACGATATTACTATACCGATAAACTAAACACTTACTGACGATACGAATCTGTTAATAATTTTTTAAAGAGATTTAACTGATCAAAATTATTGAATTATCGATGGACATCTGCATTATTGCTTGCAAAATTGCTTGGTAATTTAGTTCAATTATTTGTTCTTCAACAGTGACAATTTTGATGTATACTTTTAACCATAAACTCGCAAAATAGTGCGAAGGAAACTATTTAACTTACACACGGACGTAATAAATAAATTGCGCATATATATTGCCCACTTATTTTCCATTTTGTATTAAAGCTTCCCCAAGTCATTGTCTTTGTAACTTTGCTCTATACTCTAGTGTCCTAGACCCATATACACGTGTGCATTTTAGTATATATTAAACCAAGTAAGGTTCTAGAGAACTAATTAGTTCCTCCCAGCACACTCTGCTATACTTGTCGTTATATATTTCTCTCCAATTTCAAAATTCAACACTGTGCTGAAACAATGCTGCAATACTGCAGCAACGCATCCAAAGAAGTCTCTAAAAACAAAGTGCTGCGAGACTTTTCAAAGAATCTCAATTTACAGAGTCGTTGATTAATAAGCCAATTTCGATGGAAGCAAGGCGTTTATAAAGCTCGGACAATAAAGAACGGTGGCGACACGGTCCACGTCGAATCCGACTTTGTTCAAGTATTCACGAGCTTGAATTTCAAAGTCGTTCTCGGCCGGCAAAAAACAGGCCAAAGACGAGGATACCGCACAGTAAAAATTTATTCCACAATCGGGACTCGTTTGCAGGCCGCTGGTGCAAGATTCTCGGGCTGTTCGGCCATTTTTCGACCAGCGCTGTTTACGTACTGGCCGTGCCTTTGATATTTTAATTTCCACCACCGCATTTGGGTCATCGAGTCGGCGGACGAGGTCGTCGGGTCGAACACTGTAATTTTCCGCCGCGTAGAAAATTTGCAAAACGAGCGATCGAACGATTTCGGGCGAAAGCAACGTTATGTAAACTGGCATTGGCCTCGAAACGGGATTCTTTGCATGAAAAGGTCGCCACGACGGAACTGGAAACGAACACGATCATCGTTTTCCAATTCGTTCGCGGTTGCTCGCGTCTTTTTTGTCACTTTTGTACCGAGGGCAGGTTCACGCGCGGTTAGAGGCATCAAACGCTTGAAAATTTCGATAGAACGCGTCGAGTACCCGGAACGAAATTCCATTTTCGAGAGCTTCGACTTTTTTTCAAACTGACAAATTGTAAACTTTTGTCTCGCTGCTAGGAAGACCGACGTTGTATGATATTTGGTCAAACGATACGTAAAACCGAATGACTACAAAGGCGAAATAAGGCATTCCAATTTTTTTACAGAGATGCAATTTTAAATTCTAACGTTAAATAACTTATTTAAAATGGGCTTGAATCATTCACGAAACGAGAGTTAATAATTATATCTTTAATTTCCATAAAACTTCTCAGTTATTTTTCTCCCATTTAGACCCCCCTGTTTAATCCCAAATGCAAAATTAAAGCCAGAAAATCAATAAAAATATATCCTGCGGTTGTTAAATGAAAGAAGCTTGAAAATCATTGTTCTAAATATCGAAGATTGCGTGGATTTATAAAGCGTCAATTGTTCACGCGTCTCTGACCACCAGTTGCGTTTCCACAAATCGTATAATATATCTACGATTATTTCTCATGAGAAAATCGAACGATTGAGTAGAAACGGAACGAGAAGAATTAAAGGACGTGAGTCAGAAGCGATATTAGAGCTGCAACGTTTCATTTTAGGTTGGAACGTTAGACGTTAATAAAACGACGGTCCTTTGGTTTCATTTGGGAAATGGCCGCGAAGCGGGACGTGCCCGAACGCAACTTCCAGTGTATCGTTTTCGTGTAGTTAAATTCAAGCTCTCCTCTCGACTCGGGTTCTGCGTGGCCCATGAGATGGCAATTTTCCAATTCATTTGCTAGAGCTGGCAGGCTTGATTACGCTCGCGATTCGACGGCCCGGCAACGTTTCAATCCTCGATTTTCCATGAACGAGCGCGACAATCGTCATCGAAGGTTCCCCATTTTTCCACTTGATCGAGCATTACTTTCGGTACCGCATCACAGATCGTTTATAATAGGTGATTTATACGTCTTGGACATATGTTCCAGGTCTGTTACGCATAGTCAATTTGGATAGACTTGGGTCCGAAAATTTTTCGTTGAAAAAATTATAATCTGCTTTGTAAATATCATGGGAATGGCACTGATAGATTAAAAAATGTATAAGTGAAAATATATTTGATTCGAGGGAATTGTAGGCAGAATTACGTTCTGATAGAAGAATCTATTTTTAATATAAACACGTAAAAATCCGCAAAATTGGTCCATTGAATTTGAGCAATATTAGGAGCAAAAATATTTTTGATAAAAAACAATCGCTCCGGGGAGAGAAAATAAAATTTTTGTGGCAATAGAAATGGTAAATAAAATTTGTCCTGTGGCCTGGAGGAAAATATGGAAACGAGGAAATCGCGATGGAAAATAATAGTTTGTTCAACTAAAAATACTCCACTACTCTATTTATATTATTAATTGAAGAACGTACCGCCAAATCCTTTTTAATTTATATGTTGTCAAAATTGTCCATACTCGAGTCTTACGATACTAAAAAACGTTTAGACGAACGTTTACCAAGTCGACCGCCAACAATGCAACATTCAATTCCCGAAAACCACTTATCAACGACATCCCCGCGTCCAAGCGACTCCCCCGCCGAATTCCACTGTACGAAAAAACAATTTTATCCCCGGTGTTCAACCCCTTGGCTGGCTGTTCCCATGCAGCTTGTTCCTGTTCACCGCTATCTGGCTTAATTAAAACGCCGTTCCCGCTGCTCTTATTCGCTCAGCAAGAACAATAGAGCCATATATTCTTTTAATAAAATCAACCTTTCGAGTCCTTTGGCGGAGAGCCTCGCCCCGATAAAACGAGTTCCAAAGCCAGGGCCACGGCACTCGAACACCTCTCTCTCTTTCTCTCTCGCTCTTTCTCTTTCACTTTGCTTCTTTTCAAGCCGTGTGCGCCCGGGGCCTTACGAGCGATATCGTAAGCCCCGTGTTTCGATACGATTCCCGAGTGGAACCGGGGCCCCAGGTCCACGATGTCGTTTTAATCTTGACTCGGCTTCAATATATGCGGCATGCATTATTCAAGCGACCGGTAACGACGAGCGTATATGGGTCCCGTGTCCTGCCACGCCGTCCAACTGTAACCGTTGTCGCGCGGCTTTTCGGACCACTTCCATCGTTTCTGAGTATAGGAGATCGTTATTGAAGGAATCGTTAGGGTACCATACAAGTTTCAGACTGTTGATCGTTTCTCGGATTCCTTGCTCTGTGTGCCTTCCGCAATTTCTATGAAGTAAGTTACGAAGACTTCCTAAAAACGACTTCAGCAAAATGAATTATAAAATTAAAGTCGTTATACGTCTTGATACGTACGAAGATCGAGGCTATCAAACGTTTCTTTGATTCTTCGCTCTCTCTGTTTCTTCCTTAATTTGTACAAAGTTACTTTTATGGACTTACGGAACGATCTGCTGAATCGGTTATTAGAAATTAGAATCATCGTACGTCTTGATATGTGTGAAGTTTCAGGCTTTTGACCAGCCAATTCTTTGCTCTCTGTTTCTTGGATAATTTGCGTACAGTAGATTATAAGATTAAAGAATCTGAGGGATTTATTATAAAATTAGACTCTTTATACGTGTAGGTGTGTGTAATGGTAGGTGTGAACACATGTGTTCGTAAAAGCTTCTCAGAAGGAAGGAAGTCTTTCGTAGTTTTCTCTTAATTCCTTCTTCTCTCATTTCGCTTCATCTCTTTTTATTATGTACCTAATGTCACAAAATTCGTGTTCTGCAATCCCACGATGGCAAACCGTTCCAAATGCTGGAAGCTTGGCGTTCTCTTCCAAATGGCACTATGGTAATTAATATTTGTACGCCGACAAACTTACTAAGAGTAACGAAGAGTTAGAAGTTGAAAGTTAAGAAACTTGCGAGAGATGTTGGAAACCAGGCTCGAGTCGTGTGTTTCTCCTTAAGAGGAACAAGGAAAACATGAAATATCCATCCTCTTTTTAAACTCGCCCAGGCAAACAAGTCTCTTTCCTTTAAAAGAAGAACAGATATCTGCAAACGACCAGGACAGTCGACGAACAGTGGGTCAATCCTTTCCGCTGGTCTTAGGGAACAATAGCGTCCCGTGCCATGAGAGAGAAGGGGACACAATAATTTTCCAAGCGGAGCGAGCGTATCTCCGAGCGAAGATAGATACCGAAATCTTTGATCTCGTCGAGCATCAACGACCACGAAACTGCGACTTGGACCGCGAACGAGTTAAGGCTCAACCCCCGATAAGAGAGTCGTGACAGTGGAAAAGAGAAAGAGACTGGGGAGAGTCAGTTCGTCAGTTTTCTTGGTTCGTGTTTGCGCCGTCGAGAAGATAAGAAAGAGAATCGATTCGATCCTGTGGACGGCGATAAGCGCGGAACGCAAACGGTGCAGAATACGAATAGCCAAGAATACACAATATTGTCAATTACGTTCGGGGGATGACGAGCTCGCAGAAAGGGCCCGAAGATGTTTCTGCCTAACCAACCGTGTTATGTTTTGTGATGAATAAGCAGGTGTAAGAAAATTCTTCTATCGTGTGGTAGGAATATTCTCTATGGTACAGTACCTTGCAATAAACAGGACAACTTCAAAAAGAATATAGTAACTAACAGATAGCAGTATAATAGTACTAAAATTGGCAGAGGGTAATCAGAATTGGAAATTAATCTACTTTAACTTTACTCGACTCTTCTTTCTGAGAAAAACTTTCGCCAAAGATATTACTATAGAAATACTCTATTAATAAACATACTGCCACAGAAATCTATTCAAAACTATCAATTCAGAAATTAATCTTACATTCAAGATTACTTGTAGATCGTTGTAGTTGTGTGATTGGAAATCAAAATTATTTGAAGCTCATAGAAGGAGACAGAGATCTTGTGATTAGTGTCCAACATCATAGGTCATTGAGATTGTGAAGTTAGGTCTATTGAAGCAATATCCATTTAAAGATCAGATCACGAGGGATTATTGAGGTCACGTCATTCATCATCAAGATGATGAATGCAGATGTTCACTGCAGATGTCCAAGAAATCAGAATTAATTTTTCTATTAATACAATATTCGCCACAATATGACGATCAGTAAAACAAGATTAAAAATGTTCATGAGATTTTGCTGCCTCAAGTACTGTCTATTTTTCCACCGATACGATTCTCAAATCGCTTGATCCATTCGCATCCGAGTTCCTCGGATAACATCGAGACACGACGAGCTTTAAATCTTTAATATCCTAAGCCCCGAAACGTGTCCGGAATATCGACCACGATCTTACCGAGAACAATCTCTTGCGTCGAAATTCCCAAAGCAGACCATCCTACGAAACGATTGTCGCAGTACCTAGTCGCAATCAGAAGTAAACGTCAGCGAAGGACCTTGTCCGATCCATAGCAGCGTTGCCAAGCTCTCGAGTTCTGCGCTTGTCGTCGCGAGGGTTCTCGAGCCGCCCACGCAGCTCAGCCTTATGTTATGCTAATAACGTCGGCGAGGAGAACATCGGCCCCGATACCGACTCGACCCGGATAAGATAAGCCCGAATTCTCGACCTGAACCGTAATTAAGGTGTCCTCTTTGGGTGAGGGAGAATGTTTTCTTGTACGCGTTGCGTCTTGGATCAAGGTGGAAGGTGCGCGGCGTGCGAACGACAAAATCGAAGAACAAAGTTCCTTCTTGAACATTGTTTCGTGGCGCATCGAATATGGCGTTCGATTATCACATCTTCGGCCGACGTAAGGAGGTGGTGCGTGGTCGTAGAAACACCTTTGATGTTGCAGTAAAGGTGCGAACCTGACTTTAAAAACTTGTAAAGGTAATGTAAAGAAAATAATATGCTAATTTATTCCAAACTTTAGCGGTAGACGCGTTAGATAGTACCTGTTTACCGTTAGTTGTTAATTCACTCTGATAGAAACAAATTGGTGTGCTACGAAAGACTAAAAGTGCGCAAGAGAGATCGCCCTCATGGCGACTCTACGGAACTCGATATAGGCAAAACTTCGAAAATAATGATATCCGTGCTTTAATACTACTAGTATTCTCGGATTCTATTGGTGAAAAAGTATGATATGTTGTAAAGGAAGTGAGAAATCCGGCGTACTCCGAAACGAGGATCAACAAAGTTCTTTACTAGCGTGGATCCACGGTAGGAAAGATATCTTAATCGACGTCGTTCGGTTCGAGGTCCAACGTTGCACCGTGGAATCCACCCCGAGGCGGATGGAAAGATGGAACTTCTGGAATGCGTTCCGGGCTTAATTAAAGACTTAATCGGGGTAATTATCGTTATGCGTTTTCGCCCGGCCCGATGGAATGCTTAAGAAGCGGCAAGAAACGGCAAGAAGAGAGAAGAGAAGGTGGCGCGTGGATCTCGACGAATTTTCGAGCAGGTTACGATCGATTTCCCGTTTGGAAGCTAGTTCTCCGAGAGATGTAACGGTATTACCGAGTATTCCGATAGATCTCAGTTGGCTGGATTAGGGGTGAGCTCTGTGGTACGAAGAACGCAGTGGAATAGTTTAACAAAGTACCTTTTTGCGGATAGGATTAAGTTTGATTCAGCGGATTGAAAGTTGGAGGTTTTTAAGGAATTCTTTGCAGATAAGATATAGAAAAAGATTCTATTGTACCACAGAAGATTGTAGAATATTGCACTCTTTCATTCTAGGTGAAATTTGTGCCCGTCATAAAATGTCTCTCTTAAGATAGGATAACTTCTACTTGAAATCTTTTTTCGAATGACCAATACTTTGCGAGATAATTCCATGCAAGATTGCATCTATGGGATATTCCGTATACTGTATAGTTAAAGTAAGACACGTAGAATGCTCAGATTATGTCAAGATGAGACACTTTTAGGGCACTATAACGTCGAATAAGTTTCGAATACAGCGTCTGCAAGGAACATTATCGCTGCAGCTGCCTGGAATGGTATTATTCTGAGAATTCCTTCCTTGAGCCCTCAATGAGTTGGATCTTAAAAAGTATTAAGTGCAGAGATGCGATCAATACTATATAATATATGTGTATATACCAAATTCCTCTGTAAATTTTCAAAGCTAATGCAGATTAGCAATCATTATTCTATACTATACTATAATCGAATGCTTTGTCAACGATATGCGATATAATGTGATGGTAATTTTAAGTACTGGTGAAGATACGAAACTGCAGCTATGTAAGAAAGAATCTTAATCTAATTCTAAATAATCTTATTTAATCCTAATTATCTTAACCCTCGAATCTATAAACCCATTTTTAATGCGAGAGAACAGTGTTCTCAAAACACACGTGACTGCCAAAAATTCTTTCCAATTCTGACGAAAATCCACAGAAGTGGAATAATGAAACAGTCGATGAGAAGTGATCACACTGGAACAAAAGAAGGCTACTCAGATACGCAAGGTCGCATAGAGGATGGAGACGGGTCAGAGGCGACGAGACAGGGTGCAATATCGGCGCAATACCAGCCGAATATATGGGCAACGTCTATGCAACGGCGAGTTGGAACGATACCGCAAACCGTTCCTATAACTCACACGGCTGAAAGAAAGGAGGGAGCAGAGATCGTTTTGCCTGTTCCTACGATGGAAGTTCGCGAGGTCGATGGGACCATCCTCGTAGAGAGTCGCTTCTTTTCGCGTTTGACGATTCGTCGTCACGTTACCATGCAGGCAGAAATCGGAAACTTCGATCCTTCGATCGCACGTTTCGTCGAACTGTAAAAACGAATATATGGCAGAGTGAAGTCAGCGTCTGGGTTGGTTGAGCTGTTTTCATTTTATGGTGGAGGGGGAGGATCATGCATCGAGAAGGATAATGATTGCTTCATAGCGGCGGAAACCGCGTTTAGATGTATGTTGCTTTGATTGATGAGCGGTTAGCTGCGAAACGGAGGAAGATGGACAAGCTCCTATTCGTATGCTGACGGACACGATGCAATAGGATGGAAATCGTGGTTTTCGACGCTCGTGTTTTTTTAATGGAAATCTCGAAAAATTGTTTTCACTGCTCTTGAGTTGCGAATAGACCGCGAATGTTTATGCGTTTGTGGGAAATTTATGGCTGTAAAAGGGTACGGAATGAAACCCGTGTTTTTTTTCTATAGAAGCTTCGAAAAATTGTTTTTACCGTTGTTCGCTTGCGAATGGACCGCGAATGTTTATGCGTTTGTGGGAAATTTATGGCTGTAAAGGGATGTACAGAATGATACATAATATACGAAAATATATAAAACATGAAAGATGCTAAAAATGCAAATTATATGAGATATAAAAAATATATGAAATATGAAAAATATATAAAACAACGAAATTTCCTCCTCGATGTTTGCTGTATTTGCGACAAAATATGATAAACACGGAAGGTTGCCAACAGAAATTCGATGGGTAATCATTAACCAATGACCGTAGATCCGCCTGAAAAAACACGAGGTGGAAATCGAACGGAAGGGTTAAACAGAACGAATAAATAAACATGGAAAAACAGGACGGGGCGGTGGTCGAACGACGATGCTCTCGACAAGACACGAGGCCGCCATCGATTGCATAATATCGGCGTCTCCAGAGTAAATAGAATGTCGAGCCAACGAACAGCATGCCCGGTTGTCTGTTGGCAGGGGTGGCAACCCTCGATCGAGACAACGGCACAAAACGTTAACCGCGAATTTATTTCGAACTTCAGTCGCCATCCTGTAGAATCGATTCGTTCTTCTTCAAGTGTCGCGATAATTCTGACGACGCGACATCGCCATAATTATCGACGATGCCAACGATTCGTTTCGATTTCACAGAATACTTCGAATCGTCGAATCGATGCTGAGCAAACCTTATTCTGTTTCACTCTCTGTCTCGCGTTTCAGTTTTACGACGAACGGGATGTCAGGTCGAGATAACGTTGGAAATTTCATTACGAACGTCTATGAGGTTGGATAGTTAAAAGATGCGAGCCATAATTCTTCAGGGGTTGAGGTCGATGTTATGTGTAATATAGATGAAATTCTTCGCGACTTTTTAGTGGCCGTAAAGGATAGGGGAAGATAAGTGCTCGTCGTCATGCTTCTCTGTCGGTCCACGCCACTATAACATAGGTATTGAGGAAAATGAATAAAAATATGCGAATTCGTGCCATGATTCCGGGATGAAAATGTGAAATTTAAAATATTTTATGAGAGAAGCCTTTAACTTTCCTCCTATCGAGTGTGAAGGCGTCAGAAACTACGTGTTTCTATCTGGTGTCTAAAAAGACCACGATTCCACAGTGATAATCCAGTGTTTCGATAGTACAGGAATTACGTTTCTTCCTCCCAGGCCACTTTCGGTAATCGGTTTTGCATTAAGGACAAGGGTGGATCGGCGATTTGCTGGAGGCTCCACCGCTGCGCGGTAATGAGAACGCGGCAAAATGGTAAAATCAATTTCGACTTAGGGTCCGCTCGAATTTCCCCTTTATTTCTTGATGGCTGATCAAAGCATCCTCCTTCGACCATGATATGCATGCAAATTCCAGGCCTCTTCGTACTTGACTTACAGCACACCTCAAACTTAATGTCCCGAATCGCTTTCAGGCGCGGTCTTGCAAATTGCCGAACACCTTCGAACGACTTTTCTTATCAAAAATTTTCATTACGGGAAATATCTCTTCCGTTTCAACAAGAATTTACAATTTCTACGATGCAATCGTAATATCTGCTGGGCTATCGTCACAACGGATACGTAACTAGATTCTAACGAATGAAACATCTGAAAACTGAAATGTATGTATGTATACTTATTACACAGTTTGATTATTCCGACGTACTCTTCAAAACAACAGTGTGCCAGAACGCCATTCATCGTAACTATAGCCTTAATGATTTTGATTTTCAGTAGAATCGACTAATCATGCGCTCTTGTGTTTGTTACGGCACAACGGCTGACGCTTGCTGTCTTATTCTCCTTCCGGTCGCTGCGGCGGACAGTGAACGCGTAATACGAGCAAATATATCATTAAATGTTCTTGTACTGTCAATATCTATGCACTTTCACGTTTCTATGTATATAATTAAAGAAACGTAACCTAAATGGATATTTGCTTCATTCTCTAGATATTGTGACAAGTACTTTACTTTGGATATAATGAACCTACTTGTATATCGTGTATATTCTGTACACTATTGCACCTTTACATTTCCCGTAAATGCATAAAATACCTGCAGTCTATATTACGTTTCGTATAATGCTTATTCAAATACAGATCCGTTTATTCGAACCAAAACCTCAAATTTCATTATTCTTCAATAGAAAACAATTTGACAGATATCGAATAAATAATTAGAAAGAAACGAACGGAATAATCCATAAGCGATCGAACTCTAAAGAACATCGAACAGTCACAGACAGATGAATCAGCAGAAAGGTGAATTCCATTATTCGAAACCTCAAGCTCTATCGCAATGCGATGAAAAACAATTTCAAAAATACCACATAAGTAATTGGAGGGAGACAAACAAAATAATCCATAAGCAAGCGAACCCTAAAGAACGTCGAAAAGTCACAGATAGATGAACCGATAGGAAGAAGAAGAGGGCAGAAAAAAGGGGTGCGGCGAAAGCGCGCGCGCTCGTTTCAAAGCGATTCATTTAATAACCATTTAACCGATAACAGGGTGGAAGTAGCGGGCGAACAGAGTGATAAATATAACAGCGACTGGATGGAGTTCTCTCCGTCTGAAGTTGGACGCGGATATATACGGGCATAAAACATTAAACACCGTGGGGTGGCGTTTCGACCCTCTCTCCAGGAACAACCCCCTGGCTTTTATTGTTGCACGCTCTGCCTTGGGGAGGGGGGTGGAACGCGCGGCTTCTTTGATTTTTTTCCTCTCTGCAAAGACAGAGAGAAAATTCGAGTGCCTGGAATCGTCCTCCCGCCTTCGACCTGACCAACCAACCCCTATATCTTTTTTATTCTATTTTTTCTCTAATCGAATTCCTATCCACCGCGTTGCGTCGCGACAGACCGCGAAACCACGAATTACCATTTTCCTTGTTCGACGACGGCTCGAGCCATCAAGTCGTCGGCATATGCGTGCAATCACGAATTGTGCAGCGATGCGTGCACTTCCGCATGCACGCACCCCGGCGCACGCAAGCGCGTTCCACGGCCGAATCGCGAATCGATAACATTATCGAGCTGCCGCGATTCCTGGCGACTGTGGCGATGCTCCGATTGACGAGCCTCGCATCGAATAATTGTTTTATTCTTACTCGTAATTCGAGCGTCATCGTTGGTATCGTCATTGTTGTTCAGGCTCGTTTCATTATTTCAGACGGGCAAGGAAAATACCAGACAAAATTGAAACAACGGATGAGAAAGTTGCTCGTTGTTCATCGATCGATCGATATACCGAGCGAAGTCTTGGTAGAACGGTGCTTTAAATAATCGTCGAGGTAGTTGACCACACGGCATCCGCGAAATTCAAAGTACACTTCCGGCTTCCTTCGGAAACCCAGCGGCTAAGATTCCTTTCAAGTAGTCCCTCATACGTGAGTAAGGCTAACAATGGAGCGCTTTGACGACCTGAAAAGTCACAGTTTAGCGCGGTATTATGCACCAGCAACACACTATGTATGGCTTGGTTCCTCGAGTACCGGCTTTATTCTCCGAAAATTAATATTTACACGAAACTTTGGTCCGTCGTCGAGTCCTACGCCCACATCACTGAAATCACAACCGTGTTACAGCGTATAAAAAGAAATCTGGGAAGTTTCGCGAGTGTTGCCGGGGTCAAACGTATTTCCACGTACCTGTTTACGTTCATAACGAGGCCTTTTTTTCCCTCCTCGCCGAAGAGTCGTGGGAACGGCAGCAATGGCGGGGTGGAGGCGTCATCACGTAGCCGCCGACGTGGATTAATGTTTCGACGGTGTATCCTAGCTGAATGTTTTCTCGTTTTCTATGGAAATTCCCGAAGCGAACACGAGTTCGCCTCCAAAGTAATGAGATCTCGCGCGATTTTTCTCTCAATCATCCCTCACGTGTTCCAAAGAATAGATTCAGCACCCTCTGTTCGTTGAAATTTTAACGTATTTTGTACAAGCTTATCGATCATGCGCGAATCGGGGCTATAATTCAAGAAAAATTTATTTTATGTTACGATTACAACGAGTATATTCACTCGTCCATTTTAAAAAAATTAAAAAAGAATTGCCTTTTAAAAAATGTTAGATATATCTTATTATAAAATAAATTTTGTTTCATATTATTCTACGTACATTTATTTCATTTAACATTACCCTGGTCGCCCATTTTTCTATGAATGGTGCTTCCACTGGTAAATAGTCGCAGTCCTCAAAAATTTTAATCCGACTCTGCTAACTGCACTAAAAATACATCTAAAAGAGAATATTGCAACTCCAACATACATAGTAACAAGCATGAAAGCTTGCAGAAACAGAAACCAACCCCCAAAACTCGATACTCGTACTCAAAGCTTAACCTCTCTACATTCGCTCGATAAACCCTCTTTCACGAGAAAGACAATTCAAAGCTCCAAACCCCGCGCATCAAACGAGGGATCGCCGCGACGTAAGCAGGAAAAAAGGTGCGTGTGAAGCGGAGGTAGTCATTGGGGCGCAAAATCTGCCAAGTTGTAGGACTGACAGGGACGAGGTTAAAGCGAGGTTGAAGCGAGGTTGAAGCGATCCATGCTCTCTTTCTCTCTCTCTCACTCGCAGAGAACTCGCGGCGAACATGTTTCGACTGTCATACGGCTGACTGTTCCTTTTTTGGAAAACGTTATTAATCATAACGGGACGTGAATCTTGGGATACGCGTTCGAGGATCAACCAAGGGATTGAAAAAAGGAAAGACCAGGGTGGAGCGGTGAAAAGATCGGCCGCGATAAGTGCGACGCTCGATTTCATCCCCGTGAACGTATTGCTTTCTGTCGACGATTAACAAACGCCGCGTCGAATCGATAGCCGGCTATTTTTCAGCGGTACGTCGGAGGAAATGCTATTTTAATGCATCAGAGGCGATCGTTTAGCGTTTTTGAACAAATTTTCCGTCTAAAGAATGGATTAATGATCGTGAACCAATTTTGTCGGCAAAGATAGATTAATAAAGATGACGTGTTGTCGTGGGCAGATTGTGGTTCGGCGCGAGTATAAGCGAAGGGTTATAGAAATTCCTATGAAATCAGCAGCTTGTGGTGGCCATCTGATCGATATCGCATTTCACAAATAATTGGAAACATTCGATAAACTATTGGATCGTAAGAATAGAAACAAATATCTAGATTTCCAGCGATTGAAAAAGGAAACAAAGATGGATGAGAGAAATATTGAAATTGATAGAACTGTTTCATACAGCAGATTCGACTAGGAATTGTCAGATGCGATCATTTTTAAAAAAACACTTAGCGTCGTTGAATAAATTTTCTATGCGAAGATTGAATCAATGATCGTGGTCTAGTATCTTTGAAAATGAAACCAGGTATCGTATTTTTATAAGAGCAAAGGTGAAAGAACAGAAACAAAAAAAAAAAAAAATAGAAAAAGAAAGAAAGGAATCCAAGAAACTAAGCAGAGACGGAGAATAGAAACATAGAGGCTATTATTTTATTAGAATTGCTTGATTCCTTGGATCCGACGAGGGCGTGTTCGCAAATTTCAGGCGACGAGAACCAGAATAGTGGCGTTAAAGAGAAAATTCCATGATGGAGAGGGAGGGGGTATATTCTGCATACTTGAGGGAGTGCTTTTGGAGGAGGCGGAGTGCTGGCAAGACGCATAAGCCTTTGATTTCTCTAATCTAATGGGAAATCTGGCCGGAGGGGCCGTGTGTTTACACGTGACAGCAAACGAGGGTTCTCAAATTAAGCGCGGCTTCGAATCGCCTTAATCTCGATACCCTGGATGATGCCGGAATTAACGCGACAATCGAGGAACTCGTAAGACTCGCGACAGGGACCCGCCTTGTTACGACGATCTGACACCTTCGAGAATAAATCTTGATTAGGATCGAAGAGGATTAGTCGAAAGCGTACGTCCCCTAATCAATCGCGACGAAAATTCATCGATCGGAAGACAAATCAAAAGGAGGGTGATAGAATATGAAAAATTAGAAAATGTAAAATTCTTCTGGAAAATTAACACTGTCAACTTTCTTTGCAGTTAATGGAAACTTGTGACAAAATCAACGTTGAGTTTCGTTTTAATTATGGTTACTCGTACAGAAGGAGATTCTCGTAGTTGACAATGTTCTACAGTTCTACTGTAGAATTATAAATGACGTTGCAATTCAATTGGTTAAAACAATGATATACTTAAAAACGCGCACAAGTCGATTGTTCTAGTATTATAGTACAGTTTTAAAAATGTGATAGTAATCGAGCTCGATTTCTATGTATTTTGTCTCATCTTCATCTTCCTGATAATAACGCTGTTTCACTTTAGAAATAGTTCGATAATATATACTTGTAAATTGAAGCGAAATTTAAATACATAAGATAAATATATAAAATAGAGACTGTAGGTAATGTCTACCAAAGGCAACATAAGAAAATTAACGAAATACCTTCTACCAACATCGATGACATAGTACGTCTCACGGGATGTAGTGTTTCATTTTTTCGGTGGAATCAGCCGTCCGAATCGTCAAGATTCGTACGGGTACGTGACAGGACCGGGACGTCGATCGTTCGGGATAATGGATCACTTTGATTGGCAGTCGACACGCTAAAAGCGCGCAAGAAATGTCCGATTGGATCGGACAATGGTCGAGGAGGCGCGGTAAGACATATAATTAGACACGAAGAGTCACGGTAGATCCGTTAATGTCATGAAAACGCGTGGCTGGTCTTTGTTCGAGAGATAACACGTGTGCCACGCTGATCACTAATTAACCATGTAACGATCGTTACGAGCGTTACATCACCGATTCCTCTCTGTTCAATATCCTTTCGTGTAATAAATGTCCTGTTATCGAATGGAATGAATCGTTCACAGGATTCAACAAAAAAGAAGGGGGCGGGGGAGAAAAAAAAAAGGAAGAAAGAAGAAATAAAAAGAAAGGCGAGAAAGGGGAAAAAAGTGGTCATGTAAAACGATTCGCGAATAAACCGCCGCGATAAAAATCCGATGGACGATTTACAGAATGAAGCAGCGAAAAATCCGCGATTTTCTCGGCTCTCTCTCGCCGTCCGACGTTTCCACTTTGCCAGCCTCTTCGCGCAATATTTGATCAATAGAGCGACGGCGCGTTTTCTTACTCGCGGAGAAAAACAAGCCAACGTAACCCGCCGAAAGATTGATTGATTCTAGCACGCACAAAAGGGTAAATACATCCTATTTCCATGAGATGGTTCCGTGTTTTTCGTCGCTCGCTCCTCCGGAGACTCGTCGATGTAAAATACATGATGTACCAAACCGACGAGCCGGAAGAAAAAAAAAAGAAAAGAAAATCGAACGACGGAGGATGGAGGGGTTGAGAACGATTGGGAGATCGTGGAAGAGGGTGAAAGGACAGGAGAGGGAGATTTAAAACACTCGACGAGACCGCGAGCGATTCAGCGAAGAATAATTACAACGCCATTCGTCTTTTGCTTTCGCGATAAAAGTCTCGTCGATAACGTATCAATGAAGAAGTCTCGTTTCTATCTTTCTTTCTCCTCGCGAATTTTCCACCGGACGCCTGCTTTAAGTTTCTCGAGTTCAGACGTTCGATCGATACCACGTTCGTTCGTTTGGAATACGAGAAAATAGAGGGTTTATGGGAGAAGGTTAATATGTATATCCAATTTCCTTGCGACAACTATTTGATATTCAACTTCTGGTCGCCGTTTAAAACGCTTGCCATGCTGAAATAGCGCTGGAAACGGTTTAAGACGACGAAACACGGGAACGGAAACGAGTGTAAGGAGGAACTAAAACATTTAGCCACGTTGTATTTCTTCCGCGAAAGAATAATTACGACGGTATTCTTTCTCGTCCTCGAGACAGAGACCTTCATCGACAAGTTACGTTAGAAAGCAAGAGGAAGAGACATTTTATCCTTTCATTCTCGGTCCGACAAATTTATAATTTTTATTTAAAATAAGCAGAGAAGCTTTTCTTCTGGCGAGAAATAGTTTTATCTTTGCGAATATTTATCACCATGTACCATTTTAAAGCAGAAAATTTTGTTTCATATAAAACTTGAATATTTTAATATTCATCTGCGCAAGATTTTTAAGATTTAGTAAAACACGAGTCATTAAAAATTAGAAACTTCATAAGCCGCAATCGGATACCGTAATGTTTACATTATTTCAATTAACTTTTAGAGACACTACCAACGATGTCCCATAAGGAATCTAAGAGAAGCACCTCGGAAGATTTAAAAATGTAAAGAGAACTTAAGCCGATTATCGAACACAACCAAACAAACCTTCCTAAAAACCTATTTATTCCTTCTTTTGAATAAAAAAGCTTCCTAAAATGGTCCCGAGCTAAGAACAATTACGCCATCGCCATTACTTTTCTCATTCTCCTTCATCTAAATCGTGCCATAGTTGCCAACGCTCTTCCATCTCTAAAATTAATCGTTCGCCACCCTTCGACGTTCTCATCCCTTGTTGTCATCCCGCTTTTTTTCATGATGAATAACGTCGTCTGGTTAAAAAAGGAAAGTGGCTGGTTCTTGGACCTCGACGACGAGCAACGTTACCAATTTCCCGGCGCATTAACGCCGGATTAACTCGGTCCACGAGCAGATTCATAGTGTTCGTCTTTCCCGCAAGTCACGACGTCGCGACGCGTTTATCGGGCATCGCAAGACGACGACAAAGTCGGGGGACGCGTCTTGTGTACCAGACCACCACAGGGGTCGGGGACCTTTATCGATAAGGCTGATTGATAACGCGGCTACCAGGCGCCCCGTGGATCCAGCTCTCCCTGTTGCCCTCGTGGATTCTAATGAGCGACGTGGAACGGAAGGGCGGACGGCAATCTGATTTCCTCGACAGCGAGGTGGGCGTTTAGGGTGTGTGTTTCCACGGGTGTGAGGATGATTCTTCTTCAGAATTCTTTTCGCTGGTTTCATTATAGAAAATTGATGATCGGAATCCGTGGTTATAATAGTAGTGGACAAAAGAATGTTGAAGAGATATTAGTACAAAGAGGTGCCATAATTCTATAAAATGGAAGTATACTTGACAAGAGCAATGAATAAATGAAATTGTATTCCAGGATAGATGACTGTTAGCAACATAGTAGAAAATGTTTAGTACAAATACAAAGTGTTCGGTATTAATATTCATGGAGAAGTAATTTTAAATCTTAGTTTGTCCACTACTGCAGAAAGACCAATCTTTTGCGCTCGTGTGTCTACATTCAACCACGAGAACAGTTTTACCGTTTTTATTACTTTTCATTACTTTACATTATTCTGTTACATGGGGGTAGATCGTGTACAGATTCACGAAAATGTTCGAACACTTATCGACATCCTTTTACGAATATATGGCATGTGGTATACGAAGTATTTTGAAATTTCATTGACGCTATTAACGAGAGTCGGCCAGCATGATTATATCGGTAAAGTTTGTAACAAAATATGCGAGGGACACATTGATCGATATCAGCATGTTTTTAACGAAAAATAAAATTCTAACGTGAAAGATAAGACTCATTTTTATAGGTAAATTTTTCTCGTCTCCGAAATATCTTACATATATTTTCTGATATCCTGTATATTTTAATAAATGTAATAGATATGGGATCGATGACGATTGGAATCATTTACGCGAACGGGATAATGGAAGAAATGTTAATGGTAAATTTGTATATATATCGTGTCTTGAGAATTCGATATCCGATTTAATTATTCTTGATTTTAATGAGAACAGGGGATGGGCGTCGCGTTTTAACGAGCGGATTTATTCCAGAAAGTTAACAGCAGGGATAATTACCGCGCCATTTTCCAGCTGAATTTTCGATTCGCTTATCCGAAACACGGTATCTTGAAAATCCGAGCTCGTCTCAGCCCCAGTGCCGCGTAATGGGAGAGAGCCGAAAGTAGAGTCTTGCGTTTCACCCGTGACGCTTATGTAACGTTTTGATGAGTGGAATAGCTCGCAAAGTTAACAATGAGAATGTTTGTTGCACAACTTCCCAGGGAACTCTCATACTTTGATTTCCCCGTTCAAACATTGTAGCCTAGGAACGTGAACTTTGCTGGTCTCGCGGTTCAAACCCATTTACCAAGATCCAAATTTAATTTTCAATCTCTGCTGCACGCTTCGATGATTGCGTGATTAACACACCGCGGTAGCGAGTATCGCGCTGCTTTTTCTTCGAAATTTCAACTTCTCGTATTCAAAACATGCAGTGGCTCGCGAACGTATTTGAACAAACACTCACCGAAGACTTTTATGTCTGTATTTTACGTGTTGCGTGAAGGAATTTGAAATTTTATTAGCACCTTGATGACTGTCATAACTATATTACCAAAATTTGAAGTCAATCATTGACTCGTTTCAAACTTTATCAACACGATCGTGACAGTCGAGTTTCGTAACAGAGCTTGTAAAATCCCAAAATGTTCCATATAAACGATAACGCACATAATTTATTCATAAAACGTATCTGCAAGTGTTCGAATACTTTCCGCGTGTCTTTACGAGCGCGAAATAAACTGCAGTTTCGAAATTGGATATCACTCGAGATTTATTATTTCGATTTATCGCAAATTTTATCCTCGATATCCGGCGAATTCCAATTTCCCGATTTATATTTTACAACGTAAAACAGAAATATTCCAATTATCTCTATGCTCGCGTAAATTCCACTAAAATACGATTTTCAGTCCTGTCCACCCATTTCCGCCCTCTACTCTTAACACAATCTCCTTGTGAATCGACGCAACGAACCCCATACCGAATTCCAAAGACCATCCCATTCCCTTTCTAAAACATCTTGCTGTAAAGCCACGCTGCGGGCGAGCGATTCGCGCGCGAATCAAGCACAGTCGGGGGTGCATTAGCGCGTAGAGCGCGGGCTTCGCAAGGGACGGCTACTGGGAATGATTCCGGAGGCGTGAAATCGCCATGGCAGCACTCGTATCCGAGCGCAAGCGATGCGTGGTGACGCGCGCGCGGAATCCTCGCCGAGGAACGCGCTGCTGCCCCATCGAATTAGAAAGCGAAGGGTAGACGCGCGTGAAAACGCCGCGCCGGCTCCGATCCTCGCGCGCGCGTCAACGACCGCTAACTTCGATCGTTCATTTCGTTTCCAGCCTCCAGTTTCGGCTGCAGTACGGTTTCCCTCTTCGACGACCAATTACGCGGCGTCGACGCTGTTCCTGAAGTCTGCCACTTCCGGTGACATTAAAACGAACGCGCCGCTAATGCCACGTTTCGTTGATGAAACATGGTTGCTGCTTCTTGATTTTTTATTTCTGGATTGGGCAATAGGACGAGGAAGATAGATTACACTGTACGTCATAACGAAATTCTGGTTGTCGTTTATTTCTTAAAACAGAGACATGAAAGTGATTCGAAATATAGCCTCACCCTTCATTCGATATTTAGTTACATATCCATTGATAATTTCTTTAAGTACTACTTAATGTCTTGAATAAAAAAAACTGAATATCATGAAATTAGATTGCGTAAGTGGCAAAAAATGTTGTAGTATAATGACAGCAGAAGGCATTACCATTAACGTCACGAAGAAACATACCATTAGGAAGTAATCGTAGGTTGAATTCTCTCGAGAAGCAAAGTAGTCGAAGAAAAGAATGTGTAACAGTGGTATCGTAGGTGGTTCGTACAAAATTGCTTCTTCTTTTTCAAACTTGTAGCATGATATCGCTCGTTTGCTTCTTTTTGCATGGTATCGGTGGTAAAACTCGAAGAAATTTATTTAAGAATTTTTTACGTTAACGCGCTTTCTGATTGAGATATCAGCGGATGAGGTCAGAGATGTTCGCGATTCCGTACCTCGAGGCAGTAACACCTACTTCCTCTTTGTATCTAAGATAGTCTGCACGTTGCCAAACATATGTTGTTTGTGGTGGTAAATTCTCGCAACCCTTCGGGCACGTCTCGATTCCTCCCTCCCATACTTGGAAATCTACCGAAGTCGGGGAATCGGTTGAAATTCGTCGGCAGTAAATTACTCGTGCGATTGGCGGTCGTCATTTGGAAGGATTCGTCGAGACTGAAGACTCGTTCCAGCGGAACGAAAGGAAACGAGACGAAACGAGACGAGACGAAACGGAAGCCGCGACGATCTACTTCGCAGGTGAATCCGTAGGTGACGTCCCAGGGGGTGTGCGCCGGGTACAAAGGGCGAACCGGTAGCAAAAACTGTGAAGCGCTCTGTAGAATTTTCAATAAGGCGGGGTCGGAAGAAGAAGATTAATGCAACGCCGCCGGGGGACCTTAGGAGACGACAGCGACATGACTGTCAAAAGAACATCCCCAGAGGCGAGGTCCATTCGCTCCTGCGAGTCCGCAATCCCCGTTCTGGGCCACCATCTTCCTCTTCTTTCTCTACTTCCACTTCTGTTTCGTCCCGTTCTCGCCAGACCTGCTCTTTGCCCTTTCCCTCGATGGTTTCTCTCCTTTCCGTCTCTTCCTCGGCCTCTCGTTAACCCCTTCTTCGGATGAAGAGTTTTCCCTTCCCCGATCTTATAAGTTTACTTCCCTTGTTCTTTTCGTGACTCTTTCCAAGTGTTGTTTCGCTTACTCTGCTCTTTGTATGAGGGCGAAAAGTTTGCAAGTAGACGAACTATATGTGTGTTTGTATCCATAGATGTTCAATGGGTTTGTTGTATTTTTCCAGGTGAAAAGGAGCAAAGCAAATTAAGCAGACTTGGAAAGCAGAAGTCTCGAGTCGTCTGGCTCCAGAAGTAGACGTCTGGAAAGTTGTCGTATAGCGGACCACGCACGGACAGGATATGACACTGTACCAGAGACAGATTATCCAACATAAAAGACATAGCTCGGTAATACTCTTGTAACTCATCGTCGTTACGATTTCTCTCCTCTTTACATTTCTTTTTTCCCAATTAGCCCCTGCTTATCTTATTAGTTTATATTCACCAAGCTCACAATATTACCCCTTTTCTATGCCTTCCACGATACCTCTTTTTTTTCAACCCTCGTTCTCTATTAAACTTCCGCTTCTCTTTGACGCGTGACAGAGGTCTCTTCCAAACGACAGATCGTCTAATACGAAGAACGTAGCTTAGAAATCATCGAATAATATTCAGCTTTACAACTTTTCCTTCTTCCTCTTCACATTTCCGCTTGCTAACATCTCCCCAATTAGCCGTTGCTTATCTCAGCAGCTTGCACTCTCCAAGCTCTCAATATTTACCCCTTCGTTCTTCTGCCCTAGCACCTTTTCCTCGAGCCCTCATCCTCCGTTAAACATCCACTCTCCTTTCATCGAGCTATCTCCCTCCTCCTCCATCCTCTCCTCCAAGAATCTTCTTTCTCTCATCCCCTGTTATCAAGAGTCTACTTCCGTCGACCCGTCTTTAGCCTCTTCCGCTTCTGTTTTATCTTCTCTTTGTCCCAGCGTCTGTCCCAGAAGAAGCGTACACGCGTGTGCAGGTGTAACCGCTTCGAGGCAACGGAGCGAGACGATTCGCCGGAGAGGAAAAAAGTCTTGGCGCGGTCCGGCCCGTTGGAGGCTGTGCCGTGTGCCGGCGGGGTGGTTCAAAGCGATCGCGGCAACTGCCATCCCTAACCTACAGGGGCGAACCTCGTCGGCCCCGAGACAAACCGCAATGCCTGCACGCTGTTCGATCAATCACATGCGTCGACGGATGCACGCGGTCACCGCATGCTGGCCCTCGAATCGAACACACCGCTCGTTCGTTTAACCCCTCGCCTCGTTAGGGCTGAAAGTTTCACGATCGAGGGTGACGATGATCACCGTGTCGCGTGGACGATGAATTTAGCAAGTGTAGAACGACAGAATTTACGCTCTCGGTTGAAAGTTTGCAATTATTATTGTACTTTATAAAAATCAAGCATTTAACCCTTTCGTGTTTAATGGAACGCGCATTAACGGTTAAAAGTTTGAAACAGCTTTGCATGTTTCTAATTGCAGACATTTTCATTAATTTATAATTCGTCTATGGTCATTTCTTTGGTAGATTCTTCGGTGAAAAGTCTTGCAAAGAAATTTCGTTATACGTAATTAATACGAATTTATGATGTAAAGTGGCAAAGGAAAAGGGATTACTTATGAACGAAGGTGTACGTCTCAGTGAACGTTCTCTATGAAATAATGCGCGTCATTTCGGACTGGTTTAGCATATTTGATTACACATTGCTTGACAATCGTGACGATAAAGTGATTGTATTTACTTGGCCACAACGACGGGCATCTCGTTTTTACGCTCGTAATCAGACTGCGGATATTTATGCATTTACGGGAAATTTAAAGGTGGAAAAATGCACAGAACGAACATGCAAAATATTCAAATTAAGGTAATAAATTTTCATTTTCATTTCCATTCTTTAGTCTTGTTCATAAAAATATGAATCTACATAGATATGCACGATCTATGCGTAATTGAACGATTCTATAAACATTTTATGCTAACCGCCAAGCATAATTTCAAATTAATAACGAAATTAGAGAATTCATCAAAGGCGTACATTTTTGGCCAATTAGTTCGCTGTTTTTAAGGAAGCAGTGAAGAAACGATAAATTATTCCCGTGTTTTGCAGCGGTTCGTTCACGGAGCGAAGTAAATTCCTTTATGGAGTTGTTTTTTGAGTCTGACAAAGGGTTAAGTAGACCAACTAATCGATTAACCAGTCGATGGACCTCGGTGATAGTAACTCTGTCGCGAGAAGCGTTCGAGTGAATATTTTAATGCGCACGTAATAAATAGAGCCACGTGGGCCAATCAGGCTTCTCCGAGAAATCTTTCAATAAATTTTTAATCCACTTCCTTGCAAATTTTAAAAAACTTGCTTATCGACTATCGCGCCCCCGTTAATTATTCCATCGATTCCTCCACGACTATTCAATTATTACACGAGAATGTAAAAATCCCAAAAGCATATAAATCCTTATTTAACGTCAAGAAACGCGATAATCACAATACCACCGTTTCGGTGCATTTATTTTTCAATGAATATTAAAAAAAAAAGACCGTTCCAAGCCTAGTTCCCTCTAAAGTCACCCCTTCGACCGTTATCGCTATCGCTAATCAATTAGTCGCTCCGACGGTCTTTGCGCGTGCAAGGAGAAAAAACACGCAAAGGGTGAAGTCTGCCAAGAAAAAAGGAGGAAATAATAAGAAAAGAAAAAAGAAAGCCTGGCTGAGGAGCGGAAGCAGGGGTAGAGTCGATAAAGGGGCTGGCCTCGAAAGTCGAGAGGCAAGACGAAGAGGTAGTTTCTACGACGTTATAAAGATAACTGCGTAAAAACGAACGACCATAATCGAGAAACGAGCGGAGGAGTCGCGTCACATCGAAGACACGCGAGCGTAACCGCGTCAAACCGTATTCGTGTTTGAAATTCCGCGTTAAGCGGCTTCGACTTGGAAACGCGTCCACCCCCGTACGCCAGCGACTTCCGGCTTTCCACTTTGGTGAACGCTTTCGCAACTACACCACGTCACCCGCAGGAATTATGGGACGTGCTCGCCGACCGAACGGAAATATTTTAATATAGCAACGGGGATGCGTTTTAATATACATGGGACTAGCTGTTGGGCGTTTCAGCTATATCGTGAAGCTTCTCCGAGCTCGCTAAAGGGCTGGACAGAAGGGATTTTTATGGGTTCCATCGGAGAAACCAAGCTGAACTTGCTGGATTTATTGCGCCAAACTGGGTTGCAAATGTAGAAAGGGAAATTGAATTGCGTCTGTTAGAAAGCTAAAAGTTAAGTGGTTTATTGTCCGAGGAACTACTGTTTCTATTTGCGGCTTTTGTTGGATACCTTGCACGGCAAGTTCAGCACCACCCACGCGGTGTGCTGTTAAGGGAATACTACGTAGCTCGATAAGGGAAAAATTGAGAGGGGTTGAAGGTTGCGTCGTTTAATCTTAAAATTCCTGCTGGAAATTACCTTCGCTGGGTGACCATAAAGAGCAATTTTGCAGCGAGCGGAAACATGAAAGTGCATTATTGTAGCAGCTTCTCCCGTGGTAAAGGGAACAAGGGTAGCCTTCTTCGCGGTATTACTCGAGACATAATACGAAATACAGATTGTATCATTTATCAGGAATATCTCGAATACCTTCGTCGCTTTCGAAGATATAACGAAACGCCTGCGGGCGAGATAAAAAAATATTATCTGATCTACGCTGCTCAAGGTCGTACGAAGGCTAGGTAAACGACATCGTAAACTCGGTACTATTTCAGAAATGTTAAAAAAAGAACCATTATTATGCGAGTCATAAAGAGGCAACTTTTTAACCCTTCGTGATATCCTAATATTGAAACGTAAAATAAAGATTCGAACTTTCTAGGAATTATATCCCCCCTTCTTTTTAATAACCACATATTCAATTTCTACGATATTGTATTCTTCAAGAATTGATGCGATTAAATTATCGATAAGCAGTACGCAGGCGTTGAAAGAGAACCAGGAACGAGAGAGAAAGGAAGGTGCGATGCATCTTCTCGAAGAGTTCGTTAAATCATCGTCAAGCGGATGGGTCTTGGAGCGATTAATTCGTGTCTAATTTTTGATCGCGCGCGCACGCTCATTAAATCCGTTCTCCTTTTCAGCACGTCGCGTGTTTTCCAGTAATCGAACGAAACGGCTGGTAATTTACGCGCGGCGCGTCCTGGCCGGACAAGTTATGTTATTTAATCCAATCGGCGTGTCAATTTGCACGTCAGGCTGGTTCGTCGTGAATTTCAAAGCGACCGCCCGAAGGTAGCTGCGGAGGGACTCGGGGAGATTCAACGAGTGCCGCTGTAAATATGTATTAAAAAATAAAAAAGAGAGATAAAACAGATAAAAAAGAAGGATGGGGCAGAAAAAAATCGCTGAGAGCCCGAAGCGCGAGAACGAATCAGTTTTTCAGCGAAGTATAAATCTCGCCGCGGAAGAAAGGGAAAAAAACGATACTTGAACCCGGGGCGCGTAATTATTTTAATGCGAATTGCGGCCACGGCGTCGCTGAAAATAATTCTCATCGATGATGGAATTATTTACACGCGATTCGCGCTGATGCTTGGTTTTTACGCCGGTTTTATTTCATCGTTTCGTATAATTCGATGGAATTTATAACACGCTCGTTTACCGCGAATCGCGATGATTATTATTATTCCGTGTGACTGGCTGCTTTAGCTGCAGATTTTCTGCCCATTGATTCTTGCCAGTTTATTTTGCAAGTTTATTTTCAGCGACGCGACGAGCGTGAAAGTCTGCGTCGACCGACAGGTTTATTTTGAATGATTTTTACTTTTAACCCTTGCCGGTATTTTTAAATATCGCGCCACCAAGTTGCGCGCCGTGAAAAACGGAAAAAAGGAGAATGATCGATAGCGAAGCAGAGTTCTACCATAGCGACAAGCGCGTTCAAAGTTTCTCTGACGATGACATAGATGGTGCGCGCAGCTCGAATGGATCACCACGTGAATCGTGGATCCTTCCGGAGCGGGAAAACAAAAATTCACGCTTCAGACGTCAATTACGTTACTTTATAATATGACAAAATATATATTATATACCTTTGATTATTAAAATTTGCATTATTAATTCTATTCGGATAACGGCGGCGGACAGTAACACTGTCCTTCCTTCTCTGCAGCATAACGAGCCGCGCATTCCTTCAGCAAAATCTTAAACGGATGCGGAGTAACATTGTCAGAAGCTTCCAACAACTCCTCTGTCAATTTCTGATACTCTTCTTGCCGCTTAATTTCTTCCAAATACATCTTCTTATCTTCTTCAGCTTCTCTACGTTTCGCATCCTCGGCCCGTTTCCATTGTTCTTCCAAATCCTTTCTATAAGACAACATTTTCTCCATCTTTTCTTTTCTTGCATAAGCAGTCAACTTGGCCTCCGATTCTATTTGCTTCTCCAGCATTTCCTTTTCTAATTGACGCGCTTCCATCTCCTTCTTGTCATTCTCACACTTTAGCCTCAGTTGTTCCTCACGACCTCGAAGAACATCCTGTAGAATCTTCATTCTAGCCTCTTTGAATTTCTGTACCGCAAGATTTCGCTTGCAAGCAGTGTCCTGCATTGACTTTTCTATTATTTTATCCACTTCCAAGTTTCTTCTAGCTTCCTCTTTCCGTAAATCTTCCAAATATTCGATGTAAGCGAGTAATTCTCTACGAAGAGCGGCACTGGACTCTTTGATGGCGGACTGCTCTTTCGCTAATTCCTCCGCAGCGATGATTCCTCTCAAGCGGTCCATTTCCGCTTCGTGGCGTGCCTGCTCGGCTAACTTCCGCTTGGCTACCAGAATCTGTTCCTGTAGATCCTTCTTCAGCTCCTCTCTCTTCTGACGTTCTTTCTCGAGCTTCTCAAGCTCTTCTTCGCGAAGTTCCTCTATCAGACGTTGCATATGCTCTCTGTCTTCCATATGTATTTGCTTCTTTTGCTCCTCCAGAGCTAACTTTCCTGCTACTTGGTTCGCCAGGATGGTCATATTCACTTGTTCCGTTAGGCAACGTCTTTTCGCTTCCTCGACCTCTCTCTGTTTCTTCGCTTCCACTTCCTTCAACATCAACTGGTGCCAAAGATTGTCTAATTCTTTATCTGCTTGTCTCTTGGCTTCGTTAGCCGCCATTTGGGCCAAATTTCCCTGTTTTGCATCGATCACTGATTTCTTCGTGCGGCTGTTACGAATTTCTGGACATTGGGCTATATACTGTTGCATTCTTTTCGCAGCTACCACTGCTAAACGTTTCTCTTCCTCTTCTTTGCGGATTTCTTCTATCGAACGACGCATGTCGTCCATCCTCGCGTCGTCGCCGTGCTGAGCCTGGTATATCACCTCGTGAATCAGCCCCATCTCTTCTTTCAACAGTAACTCGCGAAGTTTTTCTCGCCGCGCATTCACGCCGTCCTCGAAAGATGCTAATCCTGGAGAATCATCGGTTCTTGACAGTAATTTTATTGGAGAAAAAGGATTCGAGATGAGTTATAACATTTTTATCAGCGATATTAACGTTTCTGTAGAAGTAGGAAAGAAAGATCTAACAAAGCTTAAATTTTGAACAACCGAGAGAATTCTTTTTCTAATTTTCTCAATGATTTATAGTCTTCTAGATCTAAACTTCCTTCCTTCCTCCCTTCCCTCTAAAAATTTCACCTAATTTTAAAAACACCACATTCCGAATCCTTCTCATCATACACCATGCAACCACAAGCACACCATCGCTAATCCTGCACGCACCTCTTACTTCAATACGCGTCCTGCTGATCAACAACCTAACGTCCCTCACAAGTACCTTGCTGAACTCGCTGCCACACGCTCTTCTTCTTGATTTTGCTGTTCGTTTGGTTCTCGAACTCCAGAATTTTCGTCAAATGTTCATACTCCCTCTCCTTCTGCAGTCGATGTTCCTCGTACGATTCCGGGACCTTCACTGTTTTGCAACCCGATCTTTCGCGCAATCTGTATCCCCAAGGCGCGTTCAGACTACCAATTGCAACCGTGGGATACTTCCTTGGCTTCAGAGGACCGCATTGCGTCTCCTCCACCTTGAAGAAACTCATCTCGTTTGATTGGAGGTTAGAAACGTTGAAACGATGGACATTTAACGCTGCGATCCTTGGCGGGTCAAAGAGAGCGAACCTCTGTTTACCGTTACTACGACGACCAGTCCTATTGAATTAATATTTGGACCTGTTGAGAGGGCGGGGGTTGATTTGCAACGGTGGTCTGGTTGCGGTTCGGTTAGGCTGGGTACACTTGGATGTTGCTCAATGCTGTGGAACGTGACTGATGCGCACGAACACGCTCCAAGGTGGTGAATAGGTGTTCTAAAGGACCGACTTTGGCGTGGTAATTGGATCATTACTGGGAATTAATGGGCTATCAATGGGGTGGCCCGTTTTTCTCGCGTGCCCGTCAAACGTTCAGTGGTTCGAGCATATCGTTGTATTCGTCTGGTTCTTAGACGTTTCAGCTTCTTTTTCAATTAGTTATAATAATTATTAATTAATTAGTTAGTAATCTGTTTTGGTGAAAAAGCGCAATAAACCTGAAGCAATGGCAAATAAAAATATAAATACATAATTGTAAAATTGCCACTTTGCTATTTGACTATTTTTTTATCCAGTTCGTATTAATTACTCTCTGCTTGAAAAACGTACAACAAACATTTTCTCTGCAGGATTCTTGACTTCGCGTCAAAGAAATGTTAAAACTTCACTGAACCATCGAGCACCTTTGACCAGGTTTACACACGGGAAATCAATTACCAGGGGGAAATCGTCGGATCAGAAGCAACAGTAGCCTGGCGGCAGAGACAAGAAGCGAGAGGAGCGAGGCCGCAAACTCGACGGCAAAGTGCTAACATTGCACGCCGTCAGAAGTTCAAGACTTCGACGTTGGCTCGTCTTTCAAGTTCATCGAGTTTACGAGACTCCGTGTAGTTCGATTACACGCCCCCAGCCATGACTGTAACGCAATATCTATATCGAAGTAATCAAGCTCACAATATCCCCGATTTAGGCAGGAAATTTCGCCGGTAGACGGGGTGGCTGCACGCGTCGATTCAGGAATTACACGCTCTGGCTCCGGTTTCTCTCGAGTGAAACGCGGCCATACATTTCCTATGCATATTTGTTCGCTGTGAAATTTCATCGAAGGTCTACGAAACGACTGTTGCGCGAGAAAAGGAATTGTCTTGGATGAGAAGGAATCAATAAAAACATGGAATTTTTAGTTTCAATTAACCGTGAATCTTGTTGGAATTGTTGTGCAACTTTGAACGCATATAGAATTAATTTCAAATGCGAGAACAATAAATAAAAATGATTGGTGTCTTGCGGTTGGTCCGTACCTTGAATCGCTGTAAGAAAGATGAAGAATGATTCTTCATTCCATTGAATCTATTGTACTCGATGTAAGACAAGAAAACTGAACATAAGATAAATAAGAACATAAACAAGAAAATAAATAAAGTGTTGCAAATTCTCTATATTCACCTTACAGCGTCGTAAAAGTTTCACGAAGAACAGAGGAAACTGAATTGCGCCAAATTGAAGCGCGAAAATTTCCTCAGCCGCCTGGTAACTAGATCGAACTATTCGTTATTCAGTTATTATAGATAGTTCACCTGATTGCCGATGGATAGAGTTTCGGTTTCAAAGATTTCTCGAAAGTAACTATGGTATCGTTGGTGCTAATCACTGGGCCGGTAATCGGCGTGTACCATACTAACCTGGCGTAGGGGATACCATGATCAACGAGGTGGTTCCCCCAGGCATGAGGCCACAAGCTGAAGCCTGTAAGTACTCCTAATGTGAGTATTTGTGCGCTAAATTTTTGGTAATGTGGGGTGCTCGCGGGAACGCGTAGACCCCTACTCATAATCCCTCAACGAAAGTCCCGTATAATTTTCATCGATCAAGCAATCGCGTTACTTTCTCTAATGAAACGAGTAAAATATGGTACAATATTTTTTACTCAAGCAGATGATGTAAAATAATACTTGCACGATGCAAGAGAAATGGAAATAATTGGAAAGCGTGAGAAAATATTTATTTCTGATAATATGCTGTTTCTCACGTAGCAAGGAAAACAAAGGATTCTGATGGTCCAGATTAGGCAAAATCCTGGTACGATCTCTCGGTAAAACATCTTCTGCGTGGAAACATCCTAATTACCAAGATACTGTGCAGCTGGAGCACCTCAAAAGTCACAGACCTAGTCTGTCGACGAATCCTTGTTCCAATCCTCAGTCTCCACAACGAGAACCAATCGTCTTCGCGGAAAGCTCATCTTCAACACCTTCAAACCTCCACCTTCTAGCATCATCGAATCTCTCGTTCCTCTGAAATCGAACGTAACACGCGACCTACTTCTGTAAACTAGCTCTGCAACGTGACGATTACGAGGTCTTCTTTAAACCAGCGGCTTCGACCGGTGAAAAGCCGCGTTTCTGGCGTACGTGTCGCGCTCAAGGAACGAAGAGACAGACGTTGTAAGGAGCGGTCGCTCATCGAAAGAGGCAGATGAGAAGTCTTTGCCGGAGAAACTGACGAGTGGCGCGCAGCACATCGTCCAACTCACCTAGTTTCATCGCGGAATAGTCGGCCAGGAATCCTCTCTTGAGACATTGACATTTCTTATTGCGCAGAGCTTAACGTAACCCCCCAAGTGTTCCTCGGACAACGGAAAGAATCGCTCGAGGGTGAACGAACAAGCCGGCTAGAGTAGACATTCACAAAGGAGATATGTGTCGTTTGATCGTCGGGGATCTTCGACTGGAAATAGGTCGAACAGAGCGCGGCTTGGTCGCGTCATCGACTACTGCAAACGCTGCCGATTGCTGACTGACGATCAGGTGACGGGGTCGTGATCAATGTGCATGGAACATAAAACGGTTCTCCTTGGTATCGTAACAATTCTCTGCCTTTAATTAAGACGAATAGGCGCATGGCTGGTGTGTATAATCAAGCACTCTTTTGATTAGTCTTTACAGATTAGTACTTAGATGTACATAGTATCACGACGACACATCGATGTTGTCATAGACGATGCATGTTACATATAGAAATTCGACATATCTTATTAACGACGTAGTACAGTGACACAAAGTATGCTTTAATGGTTGCTTGCGTGGGGTTGTAATTGTTCTATCATGTAGAATATCCGTGTGACGAGAGCCTTAACCGACGTCGTGTGCGCTTCACGCAATTTGTCCCCAGATCTCGATTGATTAAAATGGCAAGCGAAGCTGAAGATCCCTCGAATTTCGTTCTTCGCTGATCACTCGCCCGTACGTTTGATAATGAGCGTGGTTTGTCGATGAAAGCGGGCTTGAAGGAAGTCATCTTCTGGTAGCGCGGCTTCTTGTCAATCGAGCAAAGTTTTCGAGCATTCCGATTGTTGTTTCGTTCGAAAAGCATTTGCAGAGATGAATGTTCGAGTGTTGAATCGATCAGCGACTGATTGATTGTAAAGATAGCTATTATAGAGTTGGGTTTCTTATCACTATAAGGAATTGTCTACTGACAACGGGCGATCATCCAAATCTCCATCGAACATTTAACTCTTTTCTTTTTTTTTTTTTACAAAAATGCGTGTTCTAGATTATAATGGAAAATAAACTATAACTAATAATAAAGGCCAAAAATGGTGGAAGGTGGTTAAAATCGAGAAGTCTCGAGGAAGCATGATACACAGGGAAAAGGGAAGAATCGGTTAAAAGCATGCAGCGATTCAAAGCACGACGAAGCGGGTAAAAAAGAACGGAATATAACTGTTACAAGACAGAGCATGCTGAACGTACAATGAAACGATTCCTATAGATATAGTACAGCCTAACGTGTATATGATCGTGATGGAACGTAGTGGCAAAGGCACGATTCTCTCTTATCATGAACCGACGTATATCTAAGATCGCTACGATCCTCTCGTTTGACCGATGCCAACGATTCTCTGAAATAAATATAAACAAACTTAAAAAAAGAAAAAGAAAAAATTGGATCAATTACGTCGAGGATCGTAGCAGCGTGTCAACCTATGTGCCTATTTATGGAAACAATCCTCAAGTCTCGATCGATCATCCCCCAAATTCTCGATTTTTATTCATAATTTTTCTTCGTCGTGATCTAAAAAATAAATAATTGCACGATTGCATCGAGGGAATGGCGGATGAATCGACGAAAATTGGGATTCCCGTCGGGCACGTTAATGGACACCTAATCTTACCACGATTCTCGATTATATCTCGGTTGTTATATCCCTATTCCTACGTAAGGTAGGAACCAATTATCAACCCTATTAAGTCCATCGAGGATCGTAGCAGGACAATCGAATGACGATCGTTGAACGAGCGTTATGGCATGGTCACCGGCGATCAAATTTCCCTAACTAATTGCGATATTGACTCATCGTATACGTGTTAGCGGTTAAATTAAATCTCGACGATTACAATCGAAACACGATAAACGACATCTGACGTTTCAATACGACCTAAAGAACGATCTCTGGAATAAATAAAAACGATCATCTTCTCAAAAGGAAAAGATTCCAGCTACCGTTCCGTACTTTCTTCCGTCGCCTAAGTGAAAACGATGATAGATTTGATAATGAATATCGTAGTAATTGTAATAATAACGCTTGTTAACGATCGAAGATCGCGGTTTCTGTGGTAGAACGCTAAGGCGTAGAGCTGGAACCGGTGGTCGCGGATGGTATGACCGTTGGCGCTGGACCGGAAGGGGGCATCGTCGGTGGCGCGTACGGACTTCCGCAGAGTTGGTCCGCGATCCTTCCACCTTCGCGAAGTCCGCTCAAAAAAGCACCGTGTACGGTCGCCGGGTAATTTCGTATGGTGTGCTCGCCTGAAAGCACAAATCGGTTTTCCATCGTGTTAAAGAATCAATGGGAATTGAATGCCACTGCTGTAGCTGTGGGCGAGAGGGATCTTTTTCGACTTTTCTTTCTCTGGGTTTTGAAGATGATGATCGTGGTAGATTTAGGGGACCGATAGCTCGAGGATACGAGAATGGAAATTGTAATTTTCAGGGGTTTGTCGATGGATACGCGATTTTGGAGAAGAGAAAAGTATTGGTGCGAGATTTATCTTGGTTTAAATGGTAGGTTTTGGTGCCACTAGGAAACACGCGCAGAATTAAAGCAATGTTACTAATGATATTTACATAAAAAACAATCAAACTCATAAACTGTATTATTAACAGATGTATGTATGACCAGGCTTTGTATATCGTAAAAACTGTTTGAGTCATGGAATTCTATAAGCTACAACTCGGAATTTCTTTAATATCATTGGAGAGTAACTTATTATACAAGGGGATATAGATGTTCCGAATTCTAAAAAGTATGACAAATAAAAAGCATCTTGCTTATCACGAGATAAACGAATACCCTGTACAAAACTTTCTTGTCGAAAATAACTTCTTAAACCTATCACGAAACCATTAAATCTCCTTTGAAAAGACTATTCAAGGTAAAAGCCATGCAGAGAAAAGCACAACCCAGCCGCCTCAAAAAGATACGATTCACATCGCGGACACGGCGATTGCGCACTCTGTATCAGCCGGCAGACGCCGAAGTCCACTTCATTCGCTTCTCAAAAAGGAAAAAATGGGAAGAGGAGGGCGGGGTAGGGGGTGGGCAGCAACCGGTGAAAATATCGCGGAGGCTAAATATTTACCTGCGAAAAAGACCCTTGGTTGCGGTGGTGGGGCACCAGGGGTGGCAGGGGGTGCGACGGGCGCTGCCAGAAGATCATAATCGCTGCCGGAACTGCCGACCGCGACGAAGCTGTACGAACCTCTCGCCCACGGGTCTGCCCGCCATCTCGTCACCACGCTTTCACGAGGCTGTGGAACCACCTGGTTTCCAAAAATACCCTGAAAGCACAGCAGTACGTATTTTAAGCGGTAGATTGAATTTTTTAAGCAAAATGCATCAGGAAATAAATATTCTAGGTACGGTGAAACTTTCATATCCGCGGGGTAAGTTACGAAATTCACCGCGAATGGTAACAGACATTATAGTATTACGATGAATTTCGTATTTTTATGGTGAAATCTAAAATAGCTACCAGTGGAAAAGAACAACGAAAATATAACAAAGATTATATTAGAGATATCATACTATTATTAATCACTGTTCGTCGTTATTTGACACTTAAATAAATTTGGCATCAAAATATTGAGAATTGAAGGAAATTGAGAACTATCCTTGTTAATAGTAAATTTTGTAATTTAATTCACGCAGATACGATGGTTTTAATGTAAAATAATTATTTTAAAAAATTTACCTTCAAGACAGCGATGCAGCGGCCAACGATAACGTCATCGCTGACGTTCTCCATCACGCAGGCAGCCTCGCCAGCGACCAAAGCCAACAATACCGGTGCTTTGTAAAGGTTCCAGAAGAGGAAGAGTTCACCACGTGACGCGGTCGTGCTGCCCACGTGGCCAAATAAATTGGCGGTCGGGTCCCAGAAGATCCGTTCGAAGCACAGCACCACCTGACGTGACGAATTCCCAGGAATTACTTCCTTGTTATGGCGGCACTTGCAGACTTGTCCACCGATTATTCTCGACTAAGGCATCGGTTTGACCCTCGTGGAGTCGTTTAGTCGACCAGTTTTAGGTGGATCAAAGTTTGAACGTATAAGGATGGAACTAGTGATAAAGTAAGTTTCTTTGCGAATTAGCATCTTGATGCAAGCAAGATAAAGTTAGATATTTTTGAACGGACGAGTTGATTTGAAATAACTTGCGAAGCTCCAGTTTTATGTGGTAAATGGTTGGATTTTCAATTACACCGAATATGTGTAATTTATATCTGACAATGTGAAGGGAGCTCGCGAGTAGATGTTCGCAAGCTTGCTTGGAGAAAATATTATGTACCCGTTGGTTCTGGTAAATCCTTCGGTTTAAGGGTTGCTCACGTAAACGTTTACCACCGGTGCTTTGTTCCATAGATCATTCTCTTTACGGATTATTCGCCGTCGTTTAAGAGAATTACAAAATTCACGGGGAATATAACTATAGCATCTTTTGTAAAGCTTCCTAAATTCCAGTTTAAGCGACTTTGTACCAAAATCTCTTCGATACACATGTTGCATCCCTCCAGGATCCTTACACTAAACTAAACTCATTTTATCTCTTTAACCATATACATAAAACACTTTTACTATTCAGTCACGCTGCACTTTTCGGATCTCAATTAGGCAACACACATGCTTGCCGCGTATAATCCAATCTTTGCATCCATTCGTAATCCTATTCTTCAAATCGCTCATCCTAATTTTCATACACAGCTTCGGGCTCATCCCAGAAACATCACCGCGATAGAATCACCGATCCGAAAACTCCCCTCGGCCAATTTCCCTCTCGAAATAAAATCGCATCGACCTGCAATCGGCGAGCTCCTTAAACCACGAGAAGCTCCACTCTCCCACGGCGTAACATCGATTCGTAAATTACCCTCGGAATTGCGGAGAATTTATTCGAGTGGACGAGCTATCGGTCGAGAGATCCGGACAGCCGTGGCCCGTTTGGCCGCGCGATGAGCCTTTAATTTCGGGAGAGGGCCGGAGTCCCGGATCGAAGCGGTCGTAAACCGACTCTGGGAGGCCGTAAAAGGAACGTGTCCCGGCGTAAGAAGCGACACGAGCCACGTCACCGTTGCTCTCGCGACGAAAGAGACCGCCGGATCACAATATATCTCATTCCGGGCCGGTCGACAAGTTCGATCGTCGTTTTCGCCGGCCGTATAAATCAGACGGAGGAGAGACGCGAGCCAAAGACCGCTTACCTTATTTAAATTGCCGAAGCCGAGCCTCTGAATAGCCTGGGACTTCCAGTCCGGAAGCGGCGGGTTGAAGGCGACCGCGGACGGCGGGGCGGAAGCCTTCAGAACACCGAGAGGCAGCGTGACTAGCACCGCGTCCGCCTTGTACACCGTGTGATTTGTGTGAGGGCTACGAGAGGGTGCGGCCCATACCTCCACCCCGTTCACTCCGTATCGGACCGCCCTGGACGCTGTATTCAACCGGATGTCCAGGCCCTCCGACAGTGCAACAGGTACGCACGAGTAGCCATTGCGAACTGAAAAATTGAGAATATAGATTTGTCAGAAAAGTATGTGTGGTAATTATAAGAGAGAGAGAGAGAGAGAGAGGGAGAGACAGACAGACTGACTGACTGACAGAGAAAAGAGAGAGAGAGAGAAGGAGGGTTGTATATAGTAGTTGGTTACGAGGATGGTTGACAAATGAGAACGTAATTGAGGTTCGATGTGGTTGAGATTTGTGAGCGGGGGAGATTCAGAGGTGGGGTAATGTTCGGAGGACTTGTGATTGGGGTGATAATAGAGGGGCATGATAGAGGGTAACGTGTTTCCTCGTTTCTGGGTTGTTAGTTACTGTGTGCGGGTTGTGTCGTTGTAATATGTACACATGTATGATCGTGTTAGATCGTAATTGGTACCAAACGATACATCAAAATAGGATGAAGTGTCCAAATCTCTGTTATTTAACCTGTGAATAAATTCAAAAAGATCTCTGCTTTTTGGAATATCAAGGTGTCATGTTTTAATGTACGAGCGTGTATATAATATCATCGTATCATATCGTAATATTAAAATATCCGTAAAAGATTTTAATCTCATATCCCGATACTTCGAATTCTTTTTTCTTTGACGCACAAGGGAAGAAATATAAAGAGATCTTTTCTGAATATTGAACAGCTCGAACATGTTCGACTCGTGGTATTCCTCTAAGAAAGATGGTATTTATATATCGTAGACGAGAACGACTTCTAACCAGTTACGAAATCTTCCAATTACTTTGAACGATGCAGCCCACCTGAAACTACGGATTCTGCATAACCTCGGAACCGAATTTCGATACATGAAATCTCGAAGCTCGCAATTATCGGAACGGATTACAAAACGAGCGAGCAGATAGCGTGTACTTTTCGGTCCGTGTTTCGAATTCGCGTGGTTCGCGCAAAGGTGGGCTGCGCGAGCGAGGTTGAAATTCCGCGGGCCGATGTCACCGGATACGATAAAGGCTCCATTACCAGTTAATTGGATATTTCGCATTAGCGCGGCCAAATCAGGACACCTGACGCGGTCCTAAATTCTCGTAAGCACATTCGAACCCCGTAACATCCGCTGCGCATGTACTAATAATGATACACAGGCGTCTCCACTTAGGGAGGTTAATTATGTTGATGGCCAGCAGCGTGCTAACAAGCGCCTCTCTCTGCTCTATCGGCAGATACCATCCCGGAGAAATTTAAATTTACGCGACACCCGATATACCCCTATAATAGTATCAAACAATCGTTTCTCAATTATTATTGGTCCGCGATAATTCAGCAATCGAATCGCTTCTTCGTTTCCATAATTCCATTTCTACGGAACATTTGTAAAAATTGAGCTGAAACTTGTAAAGCACGAAGCATGAAATACGCGTTGATATATCTTGCAACCCCGAAACTAACGATATTTTGACCCACGCTTATTAAAGCCTTGTTGTTTATTTCGATGAATACTATGAATTGCTCAGAAGCCATACCGATTGTGTTTATAGATGGAAAAAGCGAAGAGAAGCGTGTCAAATATTACCATCTATTTTTGTAGATTTATCTTTATAGAATTTCCTTGGCACTTACGCTTATTTAAGTCGCTTACTTCCAATAAATTTAGGAAATTAACTATACTTTGTTTCTTTAAGTAGTTCGATGCTAATCACGTATAATGAAATTGAGTAACTTGCTAAAGATACAGTCGATCAGGTTGGCTGATATTTTTCTGAGGATTAAACTCAATTTTTTGAAACATCCTATACGCGTGTATAAAAACTGTACATTTTTTCGAGATAAAGTCGGTGAGAAGAATTTTCCATTATTCCCTTTCTTGTTGTTCCCGTTCGTGTGAATGTGACTGGACCTGATCCCATCGAAAAATTTATCGTCGCGTCGAACGACAGTCGCCTCGTCGTTTCGTTAATTCGACCGATTTAAATTCGACGTCGTCCCATTCACGGTGCCGTTTCTCCATGGTCTCCTGGTTCTACGGGGAAGGTAACAGAGCCAGGACGAATCGAATTGGAAAAGAACGCGTCGCGCGGCCACGCGGTCCATGCCGATATCCGGTTGCGCGCGATTATTTGCGACGACGAAAACGCTCGTACGGTTGGATTCGTTATTACTTTAATTGGAATCCATTTGACTGGCGGCTACACCGGTGCCACGGGTAGACACCCGCTCGTGTCTGGCGTCGATTACAGAAACCCTTTCTAATAAGCGAGGGAATATTCAACAGCCAGCAAAGGGAACGCGGTCCGGTGCTACCAAAATTATGGTAAGTCGATCTCGACTCTCTCTTTCTCTTTCTCCGCGCTGCCATCCTCATCTTGTTTCCTTTCGTTTCCCTTGTTTCGTTCTCTCTGTCTGCCGTTGGAATTGGAAATTAATTCCTTGCAATGAGGCAGCCGGTTCCGAGTCGATGAAAATTATCCGTGGAGAACGAACTTGATCCGGTTTCGGTTCTCTTCGTTTCCATTTATATCTTCCTCCTTTTTTCCCCATTTTGGAACTTTCCATTCGTTTGTTCGCAGTTATTCCCGCACTGGAAATATTTTTACTTTGAAGAAATTTAATTAATTCCTGGTTGTAGATATTTTTATGAGTGGATGAAATTATTGCTCTTTATTGGATCGTTTTCACGGCTACGATTAATCCTGTGCAACCAAAGCAGCAATCGATATTTTATTTCGATGAGCTTAAGTTTAATAGATTACTTTCAAAATTCGTTCATTATTTGCCGATGAATTTTTATATCCCCGTAATCAGAGAAATATGTTTCATGCAGTAGCTTTCTAATATTACTATTATTTCAAATGTTTGCTTTGTAAAATAATTCTACGTTTATGAAAGATTTTAATCCCGATAAATCGTCCATTGTATTGCATCATATACGTAGCATATTGTGCTTACATTACCTCCTAGTGATTATAAAAATCTGTTATGTTATATTTGCTACAAACTCCTAATGTACCCAATTATAGAATTTTATGTTCATAACCCAGGCATTAAAAGTACTAAGAAATGAAGAAAATGTGGATGAAACAAAATGTATTAGATACATTTTACACGTTTAAATTTCCAAATGGTATGTAAAACGATTATTTTACTGGATCATTTTAGAAGATATTAGCAATTGGTAGAAGCCATTAATTAACAATGAACAGAGCCCGGTGTATTATTTACGTGCGCATATCTGGCTTCTGGGATGGCTCGATTTCCACGGGTTTCCTAAAATAACATCGAGCCGGGAAACGCATGTGCCTCCATTATTGTTTGCTACTGTAACTCCGAATGCTCGTTCGGATGTTTACTTTCGGGCGGAACAAGCGTTTTGCTCGCCAGTAACGCAGACCGCACGCTGTCTTCCATCAGAGAATCATCTCTGAAAAATCTGGCAAACAAAAAACAAGCCGGAAGCCCATTCAATCCGGTCCCATTGCCGTTTTTCCGGCTTTCGTTCGTGAACAAACCCGCTGAATTTTTCAGCAGGCCGCGGACCAACTCTATTCTCGGCGAATGAAAAATTTGTACGCTGCATTTCCGTTCGCCTGGAACGTCTGCTCGCAACTGAGCTTCCGATTCACTTGAAAGACACGCTTCCACCATTGATACACTTACAAGAAAAAGCCTTTAATTCCGATTTAACCCAGACCCGAGGAAACAGCATTCGATAAAGACAGGTAGATGAAGTGCTAAATATTCAGTTCAATTATTCAGTGGATATCCAATGCGTATATACAATTTAATAATTTTGCCAATATAACTGGAGACGTGGAACCCTGCATTAGTAAATAATGAAATCAGAATTTCAAAATAATTTCGATATTATCCTGCCTTTTATCGAAACTTTGATGGTTTGTTGTAATCTCTCTGATGGAATAGTTAAAGAGCGCTAGGCTTTGATAACAATAAGAAAGTTTCAACAGAGAGGAAAAACTGCTACTAAATTAATTATTCTTTCAAGCAAGAAAGATTCGCCGTTAAAGCGGCATGTTCCGGTGAACGGGGTTCTCCAACGCAAGAGGCCCGCGGTTCCACCGGAACCGTCCCGGTGCCGGCGAACGCAAATATTTAACGAAGAATTTATCAGCATGTCGGTGGCCGTAGCGACGTGACGCGGAACGATCCGTGAAGGGAGAAAAGGCCGCCTCTCCTCTCGTTGTATCTTCGCCGCATCGAAGACGGCCCGCACTCTCGTGCTACTCCATGCTACCCTCTCCCGTCTTGTCTTCCGTTTGATCTTTGCTCGCAGTATTTTTTGACGGCGAGTCGAACAATTTGTATGCCGCGCTGCTTTTCAATTTACATTTAAATTGGTTGCTTATGGCGTTCTGTCGTCTCGACAGGAGTCGAAGTGCAGCCGGGAGCGTAACAGCGAGGGACGCGCCTCGAGAACAGAGTGAAACGAGGACGAAACGCGTGTACCGTGTAACCAGGATAGAGATGGACGAACGAGGAGAGGGGAAAACAGGTGGAGAGAAGGGACGCGTAGCGTCGTCCTGGCCGAACAGTCAAATACTGAAACGGCCTCGAGAGAAACAGAGACTGGCAGAACTGTGCGGCGCGCCGCGCGAGTTCATCGCACTGGAGCAAAGCCGTGTGCCGCGTGTTTTTGCGCGCCACGTGAACGCATGCAGTTCGGGAACAGGACATATGAAATCGGGAAGAGGGTAGCTGCGGTTAGGAAACGTGCCCGTACACACATCACCCAGCAGTACGTTGCTCGAGTACCGATCTAGCGAATTTGAATCTCGTCAATTTGAATCGAAATCGAGCGTGCCGTGGTTCCGAGCTGCTTCCACTAAGCAGATTTACGAAAACTCTTCGTGAATAGGAGAAAAGGAAAGCGACAGATGCGCGGTAAAAAGTGCGGTTTCCTCTCTTCTTCGCCGATGATATAAATATTAAAGATTCTTCCTTTGTGCTATAATTTCTATGACGTTTTATCAGTTTGAACAAATGACAGAGAAATTTGGAACGTTTGTTGGGTTCTGTAAGAAAATTTATTTACTCGCAATTGTTAATAATAGAAACATAATATTTTCACAGAACAAAACAACATAATAATATTTTCTAATCTATTTGTAAAAACGACACAGCGTGATAGTGTTAGAACCAGTTTCCCTACAAATAAATGGATTTATCGTTTAATTACGTAGAATATTCTGAAGTACCAAACAAACGATACGCGAATTACACCCCCGAAAGATCAAAGATATGATCTAAAAGAACAGCAAAAGGACAAGTATGTTAATGAAATGAAAACGAACAGACCTTGCCATACAAATTCAGTAACTTATCCCGTGGAATTTACACGCACAAATTAAACACCCAATAAGAGTTCCTGAAAAAATTCAGCATTCTAGCCGGCGAGTCGTGGGCGATAGAAATACAGAGGGATGCTTTCCTTGCGCAGCCATTCGTTGCGTCAACATTTGGCATAGCGAGTCTCGAAGCACACACGCGATAGAGAGAAAGTCTCATTTGCCTCGTCGGGTAAACATTGATTTTCGGAAATCGCCAGAATCGCGGCCGTGTGAGTCTTCCAGGTGAACTTCAACCCTTCAGCCCTTGCGGCCTGGGTCTTCGCCGAACTCCGTTTCGACGCGAGCAAATATTTAATAAATAAATAGTCCCGACAAGTAAGGCTACCACGGATGCGTGCGACCGACGCGGGAAGAAGCTGATTGACCTTTGACGACGCGACTTTGCCAGACTCGATCGTCCAACGAATCGTTTGCGCCATATCGATCGTGGTCCGTTTGATGGAGATTAGGCGAAGTCTCTGAGGATCTTTGAAGTAGGGAGGTTAGCTTTTATGGAGGTTAGATTTCCGTTGGCTTCTTTAAGCCATCAACTTGCTTCGAGCGATTCTGGGAAACTCATAGTTTGCCGTCATTTTCATTGTGTAGAATATTATCGTGGAAAATTATTAAAAATTATTTCTCAAATATTTTGGGCTCTTTTATTTTATCTATCAATTAGTAATATTGGAGAATCGTACAAGTCGTAGATTACAAAATTTCCTTTCGCGATCTAACGTGGATTAAAAATATTCAAACGAGCTTTTCGATTCAATATTTAAGTTGTATTTATCGGAAGAGCAAGAGAGATATAGGTTTCTCATATTCGAAAATGCAAAAGTATATTACTACGAATTTATTTCGTGTTGATTTTTATTCGTTTACTCAAATTATTGGAAAGTGTAGCAGCCGCGTCGATCGGTAAAATTTACTTAGGAAATTTTCAACGGAATTTATTAGAACTAAAATTAAATATTATCTAACTCGTAACGTGTAAGTTGGAAAATTTCGCGAACGATATTAGTTGAATCGTGCAAGAATACATTGAAAATATATCGTAAATATAACGTTACGTGATACGTTTCCAACAGTTCCTCGAAGCAACTTCTTCGAATCTCTGAATCTTTGCTGAATCCGACACTATTATTAGCGACCCAGTCCTGAAAGGGCATGTACCCTGATCTATGGCCATTTGTTAGGAACTCGCCGTCGTAAAAACAGACCTATCGAAACAAAACGGAAAATGGGGAAAGCTTGCAGCCGTAAGGCTGCACGTGAATTGCAACAGCCTGTCGTTCCATTGTCGGAAGATTAAATATTCCCGTGTTTGCCACGCGACACAGAGAGTTGCTCGTGAATACCGGTGGAAATTAGTATACACGGGCGTGGCAGGGCGTCGCGCAATTCCGCCAGGAGCTGCTCGTTACGCTGGCGTAGCGTGGTTAACAAGGACGGCTACGTTCTCGAACCACCTGGCAATCGAAAATGAACTCCGATTCGCTTAACGCTCGTGCAAACAAACACCGCCTTATTTCCCGGCAACGCGGTTCGGATTAAACGGCACAGCGCTTTGTGTTGACGGATAAACAGAGGAAATGGGGATAAATTAACGATTAGCAGTGCTATCAGTCGAAGTGAGAAAATAATAGAACAGGAGAGAATAATTTTCGTAAATTGAAACTACGGGGATAACATGCATGCCGTATTGTATTGCAATTGAAATAATTAGCACGATGTTTGATATGCGTAATACAACGCGGACAGAACTAAATTCGGGCCAGTAAAATTAAAGATCGAATAGAACCAGTTTTTCAGGGCCATTTCGAAATCATTAAAGATCGTTTAAGTTTCATTGAAGGTCGTTCAAAAGCTGTGACAAGGTCGTTGCAAGGACGCCAGTGTCATTCACGGTAATCCATCCGTGATATCGAGTGTTTCAGAAAACACGAACGTTTCATGGATAATTAAAATTATTAAACGTTCAAGTTTTTATTGACATACTCAAAGGTCGCACGAACACACGCGATATCGCGTTCAGTGTGTTGGTTTACGTAAAATAAACACATCTACGTAATTTTCGTAAAAATATATAATGCGACAAACAGGTTTTAAATCAAGTATCGATCCAGTTATATATCTTGAAAGCGAGAAAAAAGTCGTGAAAACCATCTCGATGGCCCAATATCAAGACTACAATAAAAGAGAAGCCACGTTATAGCGTTCGCCGGAAATGAAACGTTCTAGCGAAGGACGTAAGGGCAAAGGGGTAAACGGCGAGATTGTAAAACGTCCGAAGAGACGATTCGAGGATCGTGGAAGGGAGCGGGAAAGTGTCTTACGAAGACAAAAGAGAATCACAGGTACTCTCCTCTACCCCAGTTGGAAATGAATCGCGTCGGACGAGGATGGCCGGCTCGCGAAAAATAAACGTTATCTCCGGCGTCGTTTCGGCGTTCTCGTTTTCTGGCGTGCCGGTTATCTCCGCTTGTCCCGGTCGCATCGGTGAATTTAGCATCGGCAGCGTTCCGTATAATTTGTTCAGATTGCGATAAAGTTAATTGGAGGCTGGCACGGAATTTATGATCGGCCTGGCCCCGAACACCGGCGACCGTCCGCGACCGCCGGAATGCGAGATTCCTAGATCGCGCTAGTAAGTAACGCTCCGCGGAGAAAAGATCGATATCGTACCGGCGATTTATTACGATTGTCACACATTCTGTGCAAATGAGCTTGTACCCGATGCGCTTTACCGCCAGCCTTCGCAAGAATCAGGGGAATTCTTCGCCTAGGGGAGTCGATTTTTTTTCTTAAGAAAGATTAATAAACCGTGGATAGGAATCGCGCGAGGAACTTTGTGCAGCTCCTGCGTGTGTTTGATGGCGGTAATTAATGGTAATAATTACGAATAGCGAGATTCGTTAGCGTGTCATTCGAGGCATCCACGAAACGACATCTGTGAGCCAATGGCTGAACTCGTAATAGTGGTCGGTAAAACAGGAAGATCGATGGATCTAGTAGAGTGCGCATTACGAACATACGCGTTTGAAAAACAGCTGTTTTCCACGCAATGAAGAAAATGAATGTTAATTAGCTTTACATTTCTTAATAATGGAAAATTATTGTTGCAACTAGGAAACAGAATGTAGCTATAATTACAAAATTATATGGTATTGTTGAATGGTATGTGAAAATTTAATCTGAATGAATCAATTTAATTCAAACGTGGCACATGTTTCAGACATTCCTATCGTTCACCTAAAACTAAAGCATGCTAATTCGGCTTTAATTAACCGAACAAACAGCATTCCTATCCGAAGAAGTGCCCATTGAGCGGATTGAACAACCGAAAACTTGCCACGCGATTCCCGTACAGTACGAACGAGCGGTTCGCGTAACCGATTTAATATACAGAAAGCTAATCGAACTATCGAACGTGTTGTAGCAAGCGAGCAGCGCATGCTCCTCATTCTGGCAGTGCTCGTACCATTCCAAATTTTCCAGAAACCATAACGCTAAGCCCGTGTTGGAATCGATTTTAAATAGGCAGCGATATACACACATACATAGAGAGAGAACAAAGGTAGCCGCAAACGAGGTTGCTCGCAACTTCAATCTGCCCGCTAATAATTATAATTAAACCACGTCGAACGAACGAGCTCGTTCTTTCGATTCATTCGGTACTGCGTAGAATTAGCCGATCGTTCGTTCGATGGCGAGCAATTGCGAGTCGATTACGCGTGCAAAACCGTGAGATCAGGGCGACGGAAGAAAGCAGAGAGGGTAGAAAACTGGGAGGAAGGAAGAGGGACGTAAAAGAGGTTCAGCGAGCAGTAAGAAGATATTTGAATACGACTATATACCGCGAGTAAATCGTATCGTCCGCAAACGAGCAGCGTGCTACACAAGAAATGCATTTGCCGGATGTCGGCGGTGGGGAGCATGGGCCCCTCCCCGCGGCACCCGGGGGCACCAGGGCGCACGCCGAAAGGGGTACGGCTAGCGATGGGTATTCAAGGACCCTGAAACTTTCCGAACAATTTTGCTCTGACGCAACGTTACTCGAATTTGGAATATTGGAATTTTTTACAACTCCTGAGAAAGCAACTGCTGCGACGATATCATGTTAAGGATATTCCTAAATTTCAATAAGAGACTTTCTTTACCTCGTACATTCATAACTGAATCAGAAGATTTAGAAGACACGTCGTTTAGAAAAACACACAGATCAAGTACACAAACCAAAGACTTTCTTTCGAGAAAGAGCTCTCGTTACAAACATTCCAGTCCACGATTATTATCGTATTTCTTGCAACGACTAAAATCGTGCCAGTCCACGAACTTATTATTTCTATGCAAATGATAATAATTCTCGTGGGACCTAAAAAAAAAAAACATACCTCTAAGAACAACATCGAGAGATCAGAGACGATTTCGTCAAATTCCGAGGTAATAGAAGACGGAACGTTGAGGCCATCGCTAGGCACGACGTTCGTGGTCTCGCCGGTAAGGCCCACGGAAAGTCCCCGTTCTCTTGCCCGTGGTCCAGCGCAGAGCAAAGGGGCGCTATCGCGAGCGAGCTATCTCCCACCACCCGTACCAGTTGCGCCGTAATATATAGGCCGTATCTCAGGCCCGCAAATTGCCTTTTTAAACACAACAAGACAGCCGTGCCCCCTTTCAATTTACGCAGGGCCCTTTTTCGCGTGCGCACACCATTCCGTTTCCCTTTGGTCCTCCCTTCCTCTCTCCTTCCTCTTGCGCACACTCCTTCCATCAACGTTTCGTCTTTTCTCTTCTCCGCTCTATGCGATATGCTTTATCCTCATCGGCCTCTGCTTCTTGCCCGTTATTCCTTTTTCTGCGCACGACCGAGTTGCTTTCGACCAATCGACGATTCCTCGCTATTATATCCAACTACACGTAGGCGAGATTCTTGGAAAAAGCACCGGCTGTATATTACACGGTGTAATTAGAAGCGTGGTAATCCAGCCTCGCGACAGCTCGCTTGGCTACCGTGGTGTTAGATCAATCGCCTCTCCGCACGAAGTATTGCAAAGGGCGGAGAGTAAACTTGTAAAGAGTTTCGTAAAAGTGGTTTACAACTTTTACAAGCAAGAGGGATTATAGTGACTGGTAAAGCACGTCTGCGAACACGGAGGGAAATACCACGTAATTTTTCTTCGAGTATCTTATTAAAACCGTTCCGCTGCGGTAATAACGAAATAGTTAGCGTGGCGCGACGGTTAAACGAGAATAATTGTGGAACGAACGGCGACAGTCGGGCTTCGCTTTTCTCCGCGAATTTTTCTCCATTTCAATCTTATCCCTGCGTGCGTGCCAGAGGGAACCTCGGCCGCCTCGGGCCAGGAAAACGATCGTCCTTTCGGCCGAGAAATTGCTTTCCCGTGAAACGATTATGAATCGAGCGGAGAAGAATCTCTCTCCTGAAATGGAACGTTACAAAGAAACTTGGGTATCGGAAGGATCGTGATTTTTCCGCGAGTTAATTTACCGATGCAAGGGTCTTCGCACAAATTACGGTTCTGTGAATATTCTCGATATCGAAATATCCTTGAATCGAAAACTACATCTCGAGTTCGTTCGACGCATGATTTATCACCGCGTCATGGACGCTGGAATTCGTGTCCGACCGAAAGTTTTGCAACCATTTCTCCGCTCGGCCGTGAGTCATAAACCGGGTCAGCTGCTCTAAGACACGGCAATGATAATGATAGGTGTCTCAACCTGTTTGATAATGGAAGCAGGAGAGCACGCGTTCCTTTCCGAGATACGATTCCGCGATATGCAAATCTCTTAATAATCTCGAGTTTCATCGGTTTCTGGTGCACCGAGCGCTAGAACGCGCGTTGCTCCGAGTAACCGTTAGCGAAAATTTCAGTAAACATCTAGAATAAGAAATAACTGCTTACTAACCGTGTGTATGCATTTCCTTTATTCGATTTAATAAAGAAACACATTTTAACTTACGTACAGCTTACGTAAGATCAACAGGAAAAGGATACTCTAGAATATTCTTTCAGGGAGTTGTTTAAATGTGGAACAAAGATAATTCCACTTTCTAAATGTTGGAAATAAAACCGTAGAGAATTAGTTAATCGATGAACGGTAGAGACAGAGAAGAAAGAGAGAAAAGAGGGAACGAGCCACAGTTTCCATAACAGGACGAGGGAAAATAAGATATTATAAAGGATTCCAGCGTGGAATTTTGCTGCAGTCTACCTACCGCCTTCAGCGGTAAATGCTACAAAGTGAAAAAAGTTGAGATAAGCGGCGAAAGAAAGATCTCGACCGCTCGAAAGCGAGTAGCAAAACTCGGCGGAAGACGAAGAGGGACAAAGTATGAACGGTGGAAAAATATGAAAAAAGGAGAAGAGGAAAAAAGAGGGGTGGGTCGGAGGGACGGAGAGGGTTGCGGCTTTTAATCGGCGTAATAAGACGTCAAGGACACGGTCTACGCACCGGGTTACCGGAAGAAAAATTCGTTCGTCGGCCGGCAGTTAAGCGATCGCGCGCCGCTTCGCTCGACAAGATTGTCGATTTATGTTTACATACTCGTTTTACGTGAGATCTCGATAATTAGAGTGCTTACCTATACGTGCACGCGAACGGCGGTGGTTCACGAGCGCACAGCTTTTTCAAGTATATCCAACAACCTATGCAATGTGTATACGTGTATAAGCGTGTGAACGCATGTGGAACCACCTCGAACCGGGACGACGGCTATGGGATGATGCCATGGGAGGATTTAAAAAATGGAAGAACGCGGCGGGCTACGGCGAACGTTTTAAACGAGGCCCGATTAATCCCTCCGGGGGGAAGAACGCGGCCTGAAATTGGCGTATAGTCTTCAGCGCGTTATCTTCGATCGTAAAGCATCGTCATCTTACGGCCCCAATACACTTCCAACGGTTGCTTATTCATCCCGTTCACGAGTCAATATAATCCGTCAGAATCCCTTGGGTACCACCCCATTTCGTTCGAACAGTATCGCCAATATATTTCTATCGTTTCGTAACATTTTTTTCTTCTCGTTTCCTTCATTTTCCTGGAATTTCCAAGGTTCCGCTCTTCTTTGCCCCTGTTTTGCAGGACTTTCGATGCTCATCGAGAGATACGATCGTCCGCGTGACCGGATCTTGGACCACGTGGGTAGGGAGTAATGTAAATATTAATGGGGTGGGAAAGGATAGTTGGTACGTATGTTAGTGTGCAAAGGAGGGAAGGAGAGAGAGAGAGAGAGAATATCCGGATGATTTACAACGTGGCATCGCGCCTCCGTGAACCGTATCGCATATTTGCTATAGTAATAACTCGGCCTGGTTTAAGCGCGTTTTGATGGTCCGTGTTATATACGATTCGACCGATGGATGTAAAACGTTCCTGCGCCGATATAGGATTCGTTTCGAAGAATGGAGCTCCACCTTTCTTCGTCTCTCTTCCGGTAACCCCTGGCGGTAGGCAACGCAGCGGGCGTCGGAGGAAGAATGCGCGGCGCGAGAAGGTGTAAGGGTCGCCACGGCTCATGTTCAACCCTCCCTCGAAAAATACTGGTCCGCTTCTGATTATACGGCCTTTTTGACACGTTCGACGCTCGTAAGCTCGCAGCAGGCTTTCCATACATCTCCGCGTGTTCTATTATATCGCGAGTGTTCAAGAAACAAGAATTATTTCCACCGCTATTTTCCAAAATTAAGTTTTAAAAGAGAGATTTTCCGATAACCTATCAAACAACGAAGATCAATCGTAAAAATTCAGGAAGATTGAAAAGTTTGGAAATGATCCGAAACACTAGGAGGCCAGGTTCGTTGTTGAGCGATCGAAGTGACAAACATTTAACTAGAATCGCATACAGTTTGCTGGACAAATAGTTCGACGCGGGCAGCGTAAAATAACCAATCGATCAGGAATCGAACCGACGGTCATGGAAAGGCCTGACTTTACCTCGTGGCACACGTGTTCTCAATTACTCGTCACACGACGTTACAGTTCGCAGCCGCGTTTCGCGTTTCCGCCCGGAAAAAAACGTTGAACCGTGATAACGGAGCCACCGTTCCCTCCTGTGGCGGCCATTAAACGCGAAGAGGGCGTGGAACCGGCTGAAACTCTTCTTTCTAAGGCAACCTCTAAAATTATGGCTTAAACAAAGCGTTCGGACCGCGGAAAGACAGTCACGGCGAATAACGAGCTACGAAACGAGACGAAGAGGAAATCGACTTCGCCCGTGTGACGAAAGAGAGGTCGCTTGTTCCCTGTGGCTGAAAGTAGTCTACGCGGAGCGACTCGACGTGACCGTGGTTTGGCATAGCGTGGCGGGTTCCGCGTAATTGAGTCAAAATTATTTTCAAGCGACCGGGACCGCGGTCATTACAGCGATTTGGTCGAATCGAGGGCGGTCCGGCAGGCCGAACTTTCCGGGTGGCAACTTTTTCTGCTTTGATGATCACTGTCAGTGAGCAAAAGGCCGCTTACGGAGCCTCGCGCGCTCTCACCTCGCGCGTCGCTCCATCAATCTCTCGTAAGCCAGCGTGCCGTTTTTACCGGCTGAAATTTATTACGCCGTGGCCCACGCTCTCCCGACCGGCAATGTGCACCGACGTTTCGCAGTTGTGTGTCTCCTCATCGATGCGCGGCCAGTCTTGCGGGACAACCACCCCGCGTCCTCTCCTCGAGGGAGGTGCCCCTGGTGCGTGGCCAGTTTCTTTGATAAAATGCTGGATGAAGACTCGAACATTCGAGGATTAGCGTGCCTCCTGGATTATAATTGTGTGGGGAGTATGCAGTTTCTTTTGGATTTTGCGGACGAGAGAGAATGATGTCTGTCTTTTGTTCCTGTAAGCTACCCTTTGGAATTTGCAAATCGAATTATTACGAATTGAAAAGAAATTCAATTAAGAAAATAATATTCTACAGCAGGATTTAAAACAACTATCACATGTTATACTATTCTGAATAACGTATGAGAAATTTCATTATTCCATGACACCCATTCGAATATCTTTCACGAAGCAAAATGTATTTGCAACTAAATGAGCAATTGGAGATGGCACCCATCTTCCGCTTATTCGCGTAGGAAGTAGAAATTTGATAGGGTAGCGTCCATCGGGATCCATCACGAAACGGGCCACGATACCAAACTACTCGGAGCTCTGTGGACGCGAGCAGATGCGTATCGGTCCTACGTAAATACGGAGAAGGATCGATAAGATCGGGAGACGATCGTTATGGGGTCGAAAATTTATAGGGACTCGTCGGTTGGATGAATTCGCAGGATTATCGGGGCCGATTGAGATCGTCGGTGGTAATGCGCGCCTTTAAACCGTCGTAAATGACCGTGGTCGCGGGTAATGGCGCGTTGTTCCGTCGATTTTTCGACGTAACGTACACTTTCCCGAATCGAGGCGGGCGATTCGCCGATCGATCCCGTGTTTGTCCAGCGCATTGAATCGAATAACACGCCGCAGCGCGAAAACAATTGAAACGCCGTTCGTATCGTGTTCCACAGTGAAAGATGGAAAGAGAAAACGGGGATGATTCGCGTTTGAAATCGTTGCCAGCGATACGCGATAACGCGAGAGAGCGTGATTACGTCTCTGTTGATAATAGAGTGGGCGCAAAGAGAGGCGGTTTCGTTTCCACTCTATCACTGTGTTTTCACGAGGAATTAACGTCTGTTTGCCCGTGAATGCAGACACTCGTTCCCGCGCCACGATGGAACAACCATTGCACACCAATGGAGGTAGAGGTTATTGATATTAGGATACAAACTGCGCTCTTACATTTACGTCTTCGGGCTATTCCGACTTTATAAATCTCCAACCCACACACGGACGTTCTAAGAATCCTCCAAAGATTAAGGAGATAATATTTTACAACCTTGTACATCCTCTGATATCCCTCGATGTGACTCAATCGAGTTACTTCATACCGAGGAAAAATCCGAAAAGTCTCGTATGAATTCCATTTCGATTGTCTCGTGTAATTTAGTTTCGTAAAAAGAAGAACAAACGAAGACTACAGCAGCCTCTTACAGTTGGAAAAGGAACTTGGTCTCGATTGACGCGCACCGGTGTATCTGTCACTAGGAGCTTGTAAGGTATCGACCGTTACAAGCGCTCATGGAATTCCCCTAGCCCGATGGTGGGCGCGCGAGCATTACGTGCACGCGAATAGCTGCACGAGCCGCGTGCTCGCGAATTACGAGCGACGCGGAACGGCCGACGGCAACGACAACGACGATTCTTTAATAAACCGTTAGCCCGTGTGGTGGCAGCGGAGAGACGGGAGTCGCGCGTAACGGCCAACCATTTCAACGGATAAAAAGGGGTTACACTATACGTTAATATATCAGGTTATCTTCGATCGGCCTTTATAACGATACACCCGGTCTCCGTTGAGCTTAACTCTTAACAAGCGACTCGGATTTTTCTGTCAGTTAATGGCGACTTTCTCCTGTTTATTGTGCGCACGATCGTATCTCGTTCGAGAATTAATTAGTGTCAGCCTCTTTAAAAGGTCTGCGCAATTCTCACGAAATGCGCAAATCCGCACGAGAGCGGATTCCGCGCGAGAACGATTCTCGCTCGCTCTCTGTTTCTCACTTCGGTTGCATTCCAATTCCGTCTTTGTTTCGGGCTAGCTCGTTTAGAAAGTCCACTCGGTCGCCGACGCTGCAAGATGAGCCGGTGTGAGAGAATAAAATGACCTTTCTCGTTTGATCCGCTCCGATATCGGAGAGCCCATTCCGTCCCCGTTCCGCGATTCTAAAATTATCTAGTCCGACCTCTTGCCGACTTTGGGCGAACCCTTGAACTTTCCTTCGTGCGCTATTGAAATCCTGAGCATTTTCTCGAACGACATTCCTAGACTGGATTAACCGGAGAATCGTTCCGATGGTTTCTTGTTCGAAAGCTTCGAAAACCTTGGAATCTATGGGATCGATGCACGATCGATCGATACCAGGTGTTTTCACAGCTTCGCGATAGACCGAAGATTCGGGTTACCGTTGTTGAGGATTCCATGATACTTTTTCTTCTCCAAATTTTATTAGCATCGACATTTTCTACATTCCGTGACAGTCTGCGGTTTTAACGCATGCTACAGTACCGATTTTTACATAAAAATTATACAAGAAATGAACTACGTAAACAAGGCTTCATATATACGTATCTATCAGATAAACTACAATCTCAGCAGAGTTAGAAGCTTTCGTCGAAAAAAATAAAAACTCCAAGTTGACAAAAAAATAAAGAGAAGGTCCAAGAGATATACACCCAAGGACAGTTGTTAAACAGAGATTCCATCAATTAACACAAAGTTCGCAAATCACGACACTCGTTATTCCAAACACCCATCCTCTTTCACCCCTATAAAGGCAAAGAATAGTTATCCTTTAATCGAATCCTTCGATAGTGTTCCTTCCGCGTAAAACAGCCCCTGTCCGGTATCCGAGTCTCTCGCAGCATCGTCAATAACCTGGAATTGGCCATATTCTCTCCTCGAATGGGGTCCTTTACTATAGAATCTCCTAGAAAAGCACCGGGGTAACGAACGACGACGACGATCGAGGGAGTTAGAACGCGCGAAACGCTCGAGTCTCAGCTTGGAAAAAATACAATTTAAGAAAGAAGGATAGCTACGTATGTGTGTATGTGTGCGCGTGTGTATTGAACGAATGTTAGGTGGAAAGTACGGCACGAAGCCAGGCCAGAAGGCAAGAGGCAAGGAGCGCGGTAAAGTGGAGGCGACGCTTGAGCTTGGAAGATGGCTCTCACGTAGCGCACTTAGAGAGCCACCGAGGCGGTCCGCCGTCAATAATTCCCACATGTAATGAGGCGGCCTGTTGTTCGCGGGCGGACAATAACGCCCATAATTCACTGTCCACGCTCGCCAGAAACTTATCCCCCTGTTTTCCGTGGAATCGCCGTTGCTCCCGGGCGCCCACCAGGTCCGCCGATAAGCCACCACTGTTCCTCGACTTTAATCAAATTAGTCGCTACCAGAAGCTCTCGTTAAAGCATCGTGGCTGGTGGAATTATTCGATACCAGTGGGATGGGTATTTCGAAGAAGGGAAATTATGGAGCAACCTGGTCTGCTCTGAAAGTTGAGTGAACCGTGAGCAAAAATGTCTGGTGTTTTCTTTGATAATTTAAGGACTCACACGTGGTACTCGTTAACATGGTCACTTCCCAAATTGGTATTCTGGCGTCTGAGTAAAAAAGTTGTTCTGTGCAGTTGATTAAGCCATTGGTTAGGAGTGAAACATATGTTGATTCAATTAGTCAGGTAATTTAGATACTGTGACTAATGCACCTGTTGCGTGTAGGTTTCTATGCCCTTTGAAAAAGTGACTTAGAAAGATGAACCAAGTGGTAGGTACAGCGTTGAGACACACACTGTTGAGATAAAGACATTGCTGATGAAAAAGAAGTGGAATTCCAGTGGCCATATTTCAGTGACAGCAAATATCTTAAATACAGAAAAACTACCAAAGCGTTAACCTCTTGCCTTAACCCCTATTTAGTCTTGTTCAAATATTCAGCGAATATAAATTGCATATATAATATTCCAATTGCATTTCTCTAGCACTTCAGACACGTTACTACAACGTATAGTTAAAAGTCGTAGTGCAAGGGCTTGACAAAGAAAAACTCCGAGAAATATACCTCTGCAGTACGAATAATTCTCAGAAACATCGTAATTAAATAGAAATAAAAGATAATTACTTTGTAATGAATACTTCGATACTTGATAAATCTGTGAAAAATTCTGCAGCTTGCATAGTCGATATTGCTTAGGTCCCTTGCATCAGCAACCGGTCCAAGTCTCCCATTCCAAAGTCGGGAATACCGTGATTCGTTAAGTTCTTGAGAGACTTGACATCGCAAACGGTTTGGCCGTAATGACACGACCGGCCTGACCACTTCGACTTGACCAAGACCTGATGCGAGTATGTGCCCGGAAACGTTTACCCTCGTGATTGCTGCTCGGAGAATGAGTTTACGGTAGACAACGACGCGACGTCTTGAATCCGAGAATCTGTTCGATTTTCTATTAGCGTTGACTTAAGGAGTCGCCACTAGACCTACCGCTAGCCTGGTTTCTTATTTTCTAGTCGATTTCCCGATTGATTTCTACTTCTAACGGTGTCCCCAGTACTGTTACCAAAATATTAAATGTATCTTCCAGGTTCCATTAGTCGAATCGGATACAAATTGAAGCGATACGAGTCAAGTGATCCAATCGCAAGAGTGGAGAGACTTATCGTTCGCCTATCATCAGAACCACGTGTTCCTTACGTGAGTGATACATCTAATAACATCGATGGATCATTCATCAGGCGTCTGTACCTATAACTTCTACTCTATTCGGCAAATCACGATTAGATCCACTTGTACTGCTTTATTCAAAGCTTCTAAATCGTATCTGTTGAATTCTAGTCGTCTGTAAATTAACGATTGTGTTCTATAAGAGCGAAGGATTACTAAATAATGGATCGATGCCAACCCTGCTATATTCTTTGGCTCGTCCACGACCGAATTATATTTTTCTATGGGTAGAAAATTCCTTACGTTGAAGTAACGTATACAAGAGCTATCGATACGCGTGATTCCTCGCCTCAATTTTACGCTAGAGATTCCCTTCAAACTGAAAAAATCCTCTTCCCGGTTGAAAGGAAATTTTCTAAGATTGAAACATAAAATATTCAAGGGTCGCGGGAGCTTAAACTGAATTTATGCGGAGGTGAACATACAAAAAGGCTATATTAGATAGCCTGAATAACAACGATACGAATTTCTTTACTACCACACAGTGGCTGACTGTGCTTTCTATCACGCCACGGTACACGTCTTTCACCAACCGTATTTCAACATTGTTAAATTTTCACAAACAAGTTTGCCATACATCTCCTGCGTCAACGCCAAACTCCTGTCGTACGAGCGAAGAAAAGAAATCTCCGTATGTTTGTGCAAAATCATACAGAGAATGTTTGATCAAATAGCGAAACGATCGAGGCAGCCAACCCTTAATCATTGCTAGCAGCACGGCTTCGACGTGGCGCGAGTAAATCAGGATCCAACGTTGAAACGGTCTAAGGTGGACGTGGACGAGGAGAGGATCTCGAAGCCACGAACTTCTCGACGTAGCCGCGGGCGCGAAATTCCAGGACCGTGGGCACGGAACGAAGTGGAGAGGAAGAAGGCTTAGACGTAATGGCTGTTCGGCTCGGTAGGTGAATTCGATCGCTCGCGAGCTAAGCACGCGCGCGAACTGGCTGGCGGGGACCTATGGATGAGGGAGAGACGCGACGAAACGAGGACTCAAGAGTGTGGAACCGGAGGACCTGTTAAAAATACAAATAACGTACAGAAATTACTTTTGTCCCGCTACGCCGCGAAGATTTACGGCGGGGCAACAAGCTTACATTGGCGTAGGACTCGGAGACATAAATCAAACAGAACTTATGAGAGGCCATTCATTAATATTAATAAGCCGTATGTATCTGTCGGGGCATAACGATACGATAGTTGCCCGATCGATACCTAGAGAGATTTTTCACCGCGTTGATGAGAAACGATGATTCGAAACGAGCCGTGTTCGCCAACTCGAAACGTCCAACAGCCAACAAGAACGTTTGGAGAATCGCTTGGAAATGAAAAGGAGAAATATCGTGAATTGGTCAAGACACTAATGTTTCAGCGACTATCATCGTTGTAATTAACGTCGTTAAGAATAATCAAATAAGATTAAACTTGTGTTGGGTCGGCTCTTATTCAGATGAAATCTCAACAGTCAATTGGAGAACGTTTGTAGGCCTACTTACGAACGAAAAGAAGAAACACGAGAGATATCACAAACTGGTCAAGACACTGATCTTTCAATGGTCATCGTCGTTGTAATTATAGTTGTTAGAATGGCCAAAGAGGACCAAACTTGTGTTGGATTGGCTATTATTTAGACACACAGGTGCGTGCGACATATTTGGCGCGACGATAATTACACCGGTGCCCCGGACAAAGCGACTCGCCATCAAACAAGACGGATTTTGATTAATTCATTTACTTATCCCTGGCATTGTAGCAGGGTGATGTATTACAGGCGAAAGAGCGAGGCTGGCGCGGTCTGTCTCGAGCCGGAACGGTTGCTCTCGCGCTTTTAACGTCGCCACGGCTATACATATTCATACGCGTTCCTCTTTTTCCGTTGGTGCGCGCGACCGTGCTCGCGATAATAAATGTTTCATCGGCTGGAGGGAATAAAAAATGGAGCCGATTCGCTTTGGACCAGAGGCCGAGGGAACCTGTGCTATTGTTTATTGAAATTGCGGTGTCAGGAAGGTACTAATGGCCGTGGATCAATGAAACGTCCGGACGATCGATCATTGACCTCTGGAATCACCTGAGAGGTGTTTAAGGCATAAAGAACAGGTGATGATGGTCGATCGTTTTTGGAAACGTGTCCTAATGATTTCCAGAACGCCTCGTTAAATATCCTTTCAAACAACATTACCGAAAATAATAAAAAGGGACGGCAAGAAACGGCGTTAAAAATTATTGAAAGAAGAAAGCGCGGTTTCGTAATTGAGCGTGCAAAATTCAAATTTATCCTCACCGAAAGCCTTGACTTTTGAAAAGTTACACGTTGATCATACGTTGTATTAAAATTAAGAATTTTTCAGAATACGAAAAATTTGCTGGAATTCCGAGTGGCTCAATTATTACAGAATCTTTTCGGAAAACTAAGAGGTTTCCTGAAATTGATCGATCTGATTTCCGAGTAGTTCGATTATTGCAGAACAAAAATAAGCGAACGGCGATTTACTCAATTGATATTATCAAACACGTTGTCATCTTCAGATCCACAGCAATATTCGAAAATTTCTCCTTCTAATCTTACAATTTTCTCCTGAGAACGTCACATCTAACGAAGATTATTAAACGAGCAACGAATTGCAGGTGGATAAAAACACACGTGAGTGATTACAAACTCAAATCCCACAGTGAATCGTAGGAAAAAAAGATCGATAAACAGGGTGGATAAGAGGAAGGGTAAAAGGGAAGCGTGATAAAAAGGGAGCACGGAGACATAGCTGGTAGCAGAGACAAATGATGTCTAATAGGGAAGAGAAGGGCCGCGAGGGAATTTGGCGTGCCGGTTGATGCCTATCAGTCAGACGTTTAATTAATAACAACACTCGCCTCGGCTGTTATCTCCTGCCGATGTGCGTAATAGTTTACGCCCACCCCGATCGGAAGGCCGTCTTCTCGGATCAACCAAGGTCCCCCGGTGCTGATTCATTTCGATTAATCACGAGCTTCGTCTGTGCGCCGCTGGAAAACTTCCCGTGTGAAGCCATCGGGAGCCTAGCCACCTTCCAATCGTTTTTTATTCATCGACACAGGGGCAGGTACGTTCGAGGGTGCTTTTTGAATCGAACTCCAGGAGGGTTTCTTTATGGGAAGGGTGAAATAGGAGGATTATATGTTTTTTAATATATTCTTTGATGTCGACTGAATGTGTTCTGTAAAAGATAATATCAAAAGTTCTGTAATTATTGTGTTATTCGTACTATGTGAATTCTGCGTCACCCTGGATCACGAATACTCGAATGAAATTGCTGAAATGCTGTAAATGTCAGATGTCTTCTGTTACTACGCAATTTTTACGAAGATTATTCGTTCGGTTTTTGAAAAATGAAACGCTGACTTTAACAACGATAAATTAAAAACATTGTGCAACTTTGATATTAAGATTAAGAAAACCGGTTCAATTATGGAATATTAAAATTTCTGTCTTTCAAATCCTGCCATCGATAAAAGAAGATTAAAATCTAAGTGAACGTGCATGTAGGTAGACACAAAGATCCATATTCTCTGAACACTAATATTTCTTTTCATCGCCGATGCGATCCTTCACGAGATACAGACAATTACGGAGCCAGGAACACGTGTGGTCCGTTAGATAATCTAAAAGTCGGTCCACGAAAAGCCCAGCGTCTCTCCTAAAAGATTCAACACCCACCGTTCGTTATTGGAATATTCGAGGCTCCCGTTAATGGAAAATATTGTAATTAACCAGTTCTTTACGTCGGATTCGGTGTAGAACGGTTAATTTATTCTCCGTGCTAGAGAAGCCGATCTATAGATCACCGATTCCGTACCGCGCGTTATAACGAAGAAATTCCAAGATTAAGAGGCGCCGCTGGTGTATATGCTCGCGCAGGCCGCGAGCGAAGCCGAGCCACAAGCCAGCCAACAAGCCATGCTGGAGAACAAACGTGAAGATTACATCATAGATTAAGTCACACTATAAATTCTGTCCAGGACGCCGGCGATAATGAGCTCCGAACGATACATCAGCGTCGCCGAAAACGCAAAATTAATGTAGTTCATCGCGCATTCCGTCGTTAGGCATAAATCCTTCAATAGGTCGCGCTGACTCGATCGAGAAGTGGAAAGAGAGAGAGATCGAGAGATTCGGTTGGAAAGATCGATGGAGACAAGAGGAGAAACGCGAGAATACGTACGTGGGCGAGAGGAGGACGAAGTCCGAAGTCGTCGACGGGCAAAGGACACGGCAGGAGGAGGGAAAGACGAACGATCACCGTGAGAGGGAGGAAGAGGAAGACGAGGATGAAACGCAGAAATGGAGGTGAAAGAGGAGGAAGACGTCGCTCGTCTGAAGAAAAACGGAACCCCAGTAACGTGTGCCACCTCGAGCGAAGAGTTCATCGTGGAACGGTAATGATTAAGCGGCTGATTAATTTCAGATTAGCGACCATGAGACCGTACACGCGAACGATCATAATGGAGTGTCCGCCGCGATTACAACTCGCTCTATTACGTTGATTAATCGGATACAACTCATATACATATGTATGACATTCAGCGTGCGCTGCTCGCTCCATTCATTCCGTATTCACCGCTCTTCGTACACACGATCGACCATTTGAACAACCTTTCATCTTTCTCTTCTATCGTTATACACATAATATATTCCGTGGATTGAATTTTTCTAGTGAGCGGTGTCTCTCGTGTTTCTGGATGGACACGATAAATCGTGAAGATAATCGATCGTACGGCAATACTACACGCTTTCACCGATCTCGTTGCTTCACGATTTTGTCTCTCGAGATCGAGAAAGTTCTCATATATATGAATTTCTTTTTTGTCGGGGAGAGAGAAAGAGAGAGAGAGAGAGTACGTGTTTCCGCTAAACGAACTGGGCGGTTCGAGACGAGAGGTTTCGATATCGTAAACGGAACGAGATTATCTGGAGAAAAATGTCACGGTTCCCTGGGAGCATGGAGAAACCGACGAGCAGCCGTAAATTCGTTCGTCGAACCACTGGAGGCGTTGCACCGTGCTCCTGTATCGCGTTCCGCGTTTATATGTAAATGCAGCCTCACGCTGGCCGACTTAATGGTAATACTGTATTGCGGTATTGCGCGTAAAATGTTGCAAACGCCGGCTTAAGATTCTCCAATTGCCAAAATTATTGACACTCTCGGCATGGCGCCGGATTCATTAAGCCACTCGAGTAACGAGTCGAGATCTCGTGGTGAGCAACTCGTAACCACATATCGGAAAACAGTCCTTTAACCCTGCGATTTAAAAACAATTTATGTTCTTCGAATTGAGAGATTGTTAGTAAAAAATATTAAATGTCAGGTAATTTATGTTATACGAGTCTTATTACTCATTTACGCAGCTCTGAAAATAAATATCAATGTTTCCGGCACTCTTTCTTTTTTGCTAACGTTATTCAAAAACTTTGCATACGATCGAATATTATTTGCCATAGATATATATATATATTATACGTAGTAGGATACCGCTATTAATAACAAACAAATTAAATTACACTAAATTGTACTGCAAAAACGATAATTTGAATATCCTGAGACACAAGAAGATACGGACCGAACGCGAAACGATCCTCCTTTGCTTCTTGCTATCATCATCGATAGATTAAACGTCGTTCCGATTGGTCGATCAACAATCGCGTAAGCTTTGAGGAAACTGGATGAACCGTTTGTCCGTCGTTTAGCAATTCACAGCGGAAAAAGGAAAGAGACGCGGACTGGTACTGCCTCTAGCCATGCACATTCGATCTCTAGAACCTCTAATTATTGACCAAGACTACTGCGTATTGAGCACAACGCGCTTATTTCTAAAACTCCGTTACCTTACGCCATATACGAATTTCTTTTTCCATGATTATCGAACAACTATCCAACGGGTGTCTGTAATTAAATATTTTACACGAGGGGAATTACAGAAATGCGTGATCGACACCATCAAAAGATTAACCGAGCCAGAGAATATATATCCAGATTTAATGTTCTCTTACGCTCGTGGATCAAATATAGAACGCAAAGTATTCTCGCATTTATGAATTAACAGTAGAATTTTCAAACGCAGCGACGAGCGTGTAAGTAGGAAAATGGGTTATTTCAAAATTCAACTAATTACGTTATAAAACATATTAGGTGCTTAGTTCCTAGCTACCATTTCCAAATGAAAGAGAACTGAAATTTTGTTATTCTCTTTGTACCACCCCTGTCTTTTCTTTTCTTTCTTTTCTTTTCCTCTATTCACTTAAACATATTTAGCCATTATTTAGTAACAACTGGCAACATACATAGAGCATTCTCTCTCTGCTATTGCCAAGAAGAATTCGGAAAAATAAAGCCGACAAGTGAAATCGACACCTTCTAAGATCTCACTGTGAAACCACGTTAATAACCATTCCCTCGAAAGCAAAAGCACGCGGTCCAATGACTTGTGCACGACGTTGTATACGATTGCAAAAGGTTGATGGGCTTTGAACTTTAGTCTCCTCCTAACTATACGTAATTAAAACGGTCCGTCGTCGGTCGGATAGGCCATCGACTTCAGACACCATGAAACATCGTCGTTAAACGATCGCGGAGTCCGTAAATCGCGGCGAACCGGACGCGGATGGTTCTTGCAGCATCGGGTCCTGGTCGCCGTTGCCATGTGGGTCGGATCGAGGCAAAGTAAGAATGCTCCCTATCGAAAAGGGGAGAATATAGATGGAATGGAAGTGCAAGAAAACGAGGCACAAAGAGAGGGGAAGAGGGAACGAGTATACGAAAGTAATAAAAGAGAGAAGGATAGGGTTATACATATAGAGGAGGATTGGTTAGAGCCACGCACCGGTTGCATCAATGCTCGTATACAGAAGAAACGGTGGTGGTGGTAACGCGAGTCAGGGCACAGCATACTGGTGACTGCAATGGTGACGACGGTGTTGGTTAGTTGTCGGCGTTCATGGCGATGGTGGTGGTGAACCGTGCAATAGTGACGACGCTGGCGGCGCTCGTGGTGGACGGGTACGGTCAGCTTATAGTGAGCATAGTGGGTATAGTAGTCGTTTCTGAGCGTCTGGCCGCCGGTATCCGACCGGAGGGCTCGAGTAATGTGGACTCGAGCCATATTAGGATGGCTGCACCGTGCCGTTTCCTGCCAGTATCCGATGTTATCCGATGCATATTGAGAATCCCGCGACTGCCAATGTGGAGCGATCGAGTCAATATGATCCCACGTTAAACCCTATTCGGTCTTGGCCTGCGCCCGCCTCTATATCCTTGGGAAATGTATTCCTTTGTGGGGGAACGGAAAGCGCGCCACCGATCGCCACCGCGTGTACCGATGGTAGAGGTACTCCGCCACCGGCCACGGCCGCGGCTAATTCGACGATAACATTCATAAAGTCGTTTATCAGCCATTGTTGTTGCGGCGCCGGTACTACAAGGTAATGGTTTTTAGTGGGTAAGAGCGGCGTTATCGCTACGAATACCGCTGGAAGAATGTTGGCGAGTAATTGTGCAGAATAAAACGCTAGTACGGAGTAAATCGTGCGGATCGATGCCTCGCTAACGAGGACAACCTGGTGAATTTGGATCAGGGCTTTTTTCTTCTAAGGAAAGTGCAGTTTGAATGTGAGCAATTGATAAGGCCTTTGTTGCGCCGGAATATAATTTCGATATCTCCATCTATTGTTCTGTATTCCATTTTAAATCTAGAACAATACCTTGATCTTTGATCTATAAAAATTCTTGCATTTTTTAACCATTTATCCTGCTACGTGCTTTGAAAATCAAATACATACAACGAAGACACGCTGTATTTGCGTCGAAGTAAAAGCAGTAATAGCAGTCTCAAGGCTGCAATGCTTCGGAAAAGTCAGAAGGCAAGAGGAGATAACCATGACTTTCTAAAATCAATTTTTCAAAGAAAGAAGGTAGAAGGAAATCAGAACGCCCGAACCAGAAGACGGCCAGGTTTCTGTCAACAATCATTTCGCCCCGTCGCGTCGATCCGTTCGCGGCCGGGCTGCGAGTCAATTTACATTACACACACCGATTCCATCTATCGATCTTACAATGTCTTCGGAGCCGGAGTCCCATTCGTCAGCGCTGTCCGCGCGCTGATTATTCCCCGTACGTTTCTCTTTGCTCCTTTTTTTCCGCCTCCCCGAGAGCCAAAGTGGCCACTCGTACTTGAGCGTGTGCACGCTGCATCGCAAGTAGCCGAAGCAAACGATTCGATTGCTGTCGCGTGTCTTGATAATAAAGGCTAACGCGTGTCGTAATCGGCCGATATCAGGATGAAGCGCGGTTGTGGATCTAAGATTTCACTCGGAAACGAACCGGAACGAAGAGAAAATTTCCCACAACCATCGTAAAGATCAAAAACACCTGGATAGTCGAAAAATTCCTTCGAAAATTTAGGAAACGGTTGGAACTTTCTAAATATACGAAGATAGATACAGGAAGATCACGTCAGAAGGTAATGGCGAAAATTCCAAGCACGTGTACGGAAAAAGACGAAGAAAGCTGGTAGAAGATTCGAAAAACGCAAACGTATCCCGCGGAGCGCGCGAAAAACAAATTGAAAGGCGCGCAGAGAACAAGAAGAGGATGAACGAGTCTCGACTCGTGAAGCGAAGATCAGAAAAGGACGACGTAACCTCTTCGTCTAGAAATGAAAGACGGAACGAGCCGAAAGAAGAGGAGGAGCTGTCAAAGCCTCCCACGTGACGCGTACCGATACATACATGCCAGGAAGTCGACATATTTTAAAGGCAGAGCCACGCTTGCTAATAAGATCGCGTTTTACGACACCTCGTTAGAGGTGAAAAGATTTACAGGCGGCTTGGTGTTGGTGCACCCCCGACGCACAGAATGGTAGATGGCTCTTCTCTGTCTCGTTTTCTTCCCCTCGTTCGACGTCGTCGCGCGGGTACGTATAATATCTACGCGTACAACGGAGGAATATGAAGAGCGGCTATGAAGTTTTATGAGAAAGAATGACAAGAAAAGAAGCCGGGTAGAGCTTGGACCAATATAGGAGCGGCGAGCTACGGGCCACCGCAGTACAGGCTTTGTTCCTTCGACAATGAGCGTCTGGCTGTGTGTCCTTCGAATATTAGGCCCGTATACGCGGTGGCTTGCCTCGCTGATGAAGCCGTGATATCGCTGATAAAAGTCCAATGATCGATAGTACGTGGCTAGACGAGCCATTGCAAGAGATACAAGCTGAACGAGGAAGAACCACTTTCGAAACGTCGTTCCTATGAAGGTGCATCAGGCTTTAGAAAACTTTCCTTACATTCTGCCCGACCAAAGCGAGATTCCTGTACAGGAATACGCGCCGCGCCGGTTCCTCGTGGTTTCCGCGAATCGACGCCGTGTTTGCGAAGGTTTTTGTTTTTTCGATTAAAAAACGAGGAAAGGGAAGAATCGTCGTTCGCGTTGATGGAGCGAGATACATTATCGCCAGCAGGAGAGACAGCAGCAGGACTACAAAGTAAAGATAACGGAGAAGAAAAAAGGAGGATAGAGAAAAAAGGGGCAAGGAACGAGAGAACGGGATGAAGAGAGAGACACGGAGATATGGTGAAACGTGGAGAAGGAAAAGAGGACCGAGGAGGCGAAGGTAAATAAAAAGAGAGTAATGAAAGGTAGCATCGGGAGTCGCACGGAAAGCTTCGGTTTGGCGTGCCTGGCGTGCTACGACGGAATTAGCGAGATGGTCGAACCGAGGCATCGGCATAAAAAGAGGCTGACTATGCAGAAGACACTTCATCCTGTAGCGGTGCGCTCGTCCAGCCCGACTTTCGGTCTTGTCTGACAGACAGACTGCAATAGATAATATCTGGAGAGACGTTCGGCTTCTCTTCGCTCCGACTTCCACACGGCCCACTCGCATACGACTTCGTCGAGGTGCACGCGCGTTTCACGAACACATCGTCCGGCCGTAACACACTAACGACACACTTGTGAGTAACGAGAGAACCCTACACGAGCTCGAACCAGTATTCGGATGGCAAAGGTTCGTCGGTGTAGAAGAGAACCCTCTCGCGCTAAGCTAACGGCGTGCACTTATCGAGTTAGTTTTTTGTGTCAGCCGGTTATTAGATTATGATTAAACGGTTCGAAGGGCAGAGCGAAGATCGGGGTAAAAGCCGAGAACGAGAGGAGGAGGGGTGGGGGGGTTTGATCGTGGCGCGAACACAGCGAGGCCAGAACAAACGGCTATCGAAAAGGAGGAGCTAATTAAAATACAAATACCTTAACTGGCTCTGCGAAGAAGGATTAGTTCCAGCGAAGGCTTACGGCGCCGGGACGTCTTCCTCGTTACTGTCAAACGACTGGAAAGACGCTGACGCCTGACATTTTTCCCTTCGTTCTTTCTCTTTCTTTCTCCTCCTACCGTTGGCGAGAACCTGCGATCCTCGTTCATCTCCCTGTCTCATCCCGTTATATCGTGAATCGAATTGATACGCCGCGTCGCATTCTATTCCACGATAATCGGATTTCGGATGATTCGCGTGGCCGCGACCAAGTCTATTTATCGGTGCGGCTTGACGTTAAGCGGCGCGCGTTGAGAAGAGCGTTTCTTTTTCTAGCTAGTTAATTATTTTTTCTTTGGCCTGCCGATGGTTTTGGAATACTTTTTCGGTAGGTACCGCGGGGCTCGTTTAGCATCCTCCGGCGCGCGAGAATGATTTATGCAGCGTGCTTAAATTTCAACGCGTGCATTCGAACTTTGGTAGTAAATCACCTTTGCATTATATGAAAACTCTACCTCGGTTCTTCGTCTTGAAAAAAAGAGAAAAGCCGCGAATCATCGATTTAACGTTGCGCGAGATGTCGTTAAAGGAATACCTGCTTCGCGGACACCCTGTACGCCATAAACTGGAATACTCACCGGCGACGTAGCCCGGGCAAAAACGTCCCGCCTACTCGATTACGTACCTGAAACAAAAACCACGAATTCCTCGTTAATTCCAAAATTCCTTGGCCAGAGGAACTGTGGTGGTGATGCTCGCGAGCCGTAGAAACGGGCGCAAGGCAAATTGCGGCCGCGAGGGACGGGAAAAACGGTCGATCGCCGCGGTGTTCGACGCACGATCGGTCGTCGAAACGTCGCCGTCTCTTCTTCCTCGTGACATCTTATAAATTTACACCGGCGGCGTTACGAGCTGTCCGAGGCAAAAAAGCGCGACGAGGCGACCGATTGGCGCTACTTAAAACGACCGGTGCGTCGCCTTAACGAACGTTGTCGAACACGCAGAAATAGCTTCATAGTTCCGTAGTACGGTTTTTGCTCGAGGCGCGTTCTTGCTGCAAGCGCGCGAGGATCCGCGATGTTGGGCGGAGAATAAGGAAACGGGAGACTGCAGGCTCGAACGAGGGAAAGAAAAATGTCGGGAACAAACCGACCGGTAAAAAGTCACCGGATCCACTACGGTGCGCGTCGCGTCGTGGCCGTTCATCGATGTTTGTACTTATCGTGGCCGATCGTTGTTCCGCCGCTGGAAGCCGGGCCCCTTCGAATTGATTTGTTGGACGGTCCACGGCCGAGCGGCAAAAACTCGCCTTGGCTCGCCGTGGCCGCGGAAAATCCTCGCTAACTAACTTCCACTGACCATCGGCGACAACCTGCTTTCACTCGTCTCCTGGATACCTCTAGATCTCTCAACGTTTTACTCTGGTGTCTGAGTCTAGTTAGAGGCTCGGGGTTTGTCAAGATTTGTTGCTGTAAGATTGGACTGGAGCGGAGTGCAGACAACATTTAATCCGGTTACGTTCTTTAGATCGTTTTATATACGGTCGGTTAATGCGAAATTTTTATCGTTAACAAATTTTGTTAGTAAAGCATGGAATTTAATTCTTTCGAGTAAAATACGGAAGAATTGTTTCAAGTTCTTCGACAATGTTCTTCTTGAAAACATAAGAAATCCTTTTGCTTGTTGAGAGAAGAGTAAGGAATCCGAGGAATGTTTTCTTCGTTGAAAATTGCTAAGATACTGCGGATAATTCGTATTTACTAAATTTAGGAAAAATTAATATTACCCGTATAATATTCTGCGTCCCGTTAATCGTACAAATATATTGGATAATAGTACCATGAAGAAGGAGCATTTGGAAAGTGGAATGACGTAAAAAACAAAAGACGAAAGGGACTTTTACTGGCTGGGCTGGTTAGCAGGCAGAACGCTCTGGGCCTCCTCTGTTCTTTTCTGCTCATCTGTTTGACTGATTACAGGTGAGAGTCGCTTAGTAGGTGTTAAAGCTTTAGCCACACAGAACGCGATGACGTCACCTTGCTGTCGAAATAATGGTAGAACAAATAGACCGAAAGCCTGAAATATTTAACGGTATCAGCCCTAATGAATTCCTTTCTAATTAGGTAAACACTCTCTAATAATCGGCGCTGGAACTTCAGTAGCTAAGCAACCTATAGTATCTAAATGGATGCTTACAAGAAAATGATTTACCAAACACGAATACCAAACACTAAAAGGTAATGGAATGTAATGAAGTATTATTTCCATAATTTCCCATGTATCCCTTAAAATTTATCCCTTTGTCGATTCTCATATGCTTCGAACACAAGACTGAATTATTTTGAGCTGCGACACTTGCGAAACACACGTGCCAAGTGTTAATGTTAATTTTCATGATGTAACAGGCATGTAACAAGAGGAAGGATAGAGGAAGCTTGATAAAATCGAAGAGGCGAGCGAACGATCGAAAACGAGGCGATCGCCGCTCCGTGCCGCTTCGAAACGGCCGGAACAAATCAAACAATATAATAAGCGCGTGGCAAGAAGCGACGAGCTGCAAGAAGCATAAAAGAATCTCCGGAGGATGCTCGTCCGCGTGGAATTTCCAGCGTATGATCATCGGTATCTTTCGGTAGGATAAGCGAAGAAGGTTACCGCGGACAAAAAGACTCGAAGAGGGATAGAGGGGAGGAAAGAGGGACAGAGGGGGCCAAAAACAGCCGGGTCAGAAGATGAAGAACAACGAGGAGAAAGAGGGAGAGTGGGAGGAGGGGGTGGAGACGGAAAGGCGACGGAAGGAAACTCGTTTCGCGAAAAGAGACAACCCGGGGAACGCGAAACGAGAGAAGAGGAGGAAGAAGACGACGAGGACGTAGAGGAGGACGAAAGAGGGAGAGGCGAGGAGTAGAAGGAGGAGGGAGGAACTGCGAAAACGAAGTACACGGGCAAACAGGCATCAGAAAAGTGTACTGGCTTTAACGAAACGGTGAACACGAGCGACGAAGCGACGGGCTCTCTCGGCAGCGTGGAGTTTCGAGAAAGAGATCGAGAGAGACTGCTTGGTTCTTGCGCGCGCGAGCGTATGGCATGGTCGTATTTCAATCGCTGGAGAAAGCGAGATGGTGGACCAGAAGAAAGAGAAAAAGAGGAGAAGAGAACCGAAAGTCGAATACCGGTGAAGGCGAGTGTAAGACAAGATATCCTACTCGCGATGGTGATAGTCGAAATGCACGTAGAAGTAAGGCATGAGGAATCAACGATGCGATATACGCTGAAAAGAAGAATGAGAAGGAGAAACCAAAAAAGGGGGAGGGCCGATAGCGAAGAAAGAGAAGAAAGAGAGATAAAAGCAGAAAAAGAGGAGAAAGACGGAACACGATGGTGGATAGACGGAGGAAAGCTGACGGAGAAGAGATGAAGAAGAGAAGAGAAGAGAAGAAAGAGGAGGGGAGTAGAGGAGAGCCTTCAATGATGTTCATCCGCGTGTAGTGAATATCCGGCTCTCTTCGTTCGTGTGGCGGGAATACACGCGCGCGGTCTTGCGAGTTTCAGGCTATAGCCGGGCTGCATACAGGAGAACACGGCCGCGCTACGGTACGCTGTATGTATACGTAGGGTGTACAAGGGAGCGAGGGCCGAGTGGAGAGACCGGAGAGTGTGTTGGGTGTCGGGTCGTAGACCACAGCAGAGTCAGCTCTCCGAGCGCCCAACCGGTCGGGCAACTTTTTAACGAGCTGCGGTTCTCTTCTCCGCGAAGAGAAGGAAAGCCGAGACCCTGGCCTGAACCGAGTTGAGCCATCCTCGCTTCGAAATGCATGCATGCATGCATGTGCGCCATGTGATACCGAACGTGAACGAGCGAGGGACAAGGAAAGGAGCTCGGGGACCAGCGACCAGAGGAGAGTAACGCGAACGTAAGAAGAGAAGAAACAGAAAGAAAGGAGGAGCAGCTCGAGGAAGGAGCAACAGCACCGTGGACGAGAAGACGCGATAGAAAAGGAGAAGAGAAAACAGGAGAAAGACGAGAAACAGAGAAAGAAGTAGGTGGAGAGACTCGTTCTTTGGCTCTGCCATGGGCATGCGGTTATAGGGTTAAACGGACCAAACTCCGTTTCGAAGCAGCCCTTCTCTCCAACGGAGTCTCGTGGAATCGAACGCGCGCGATTACCTCGCCTATTTACGGCACTGCACCTCTCTCACTCTCTCTCTCTCTCTCTCCCTCTCCTTCTTCCCTTTACCCCTTCACACTCCTTCTTTCCTTCTGATCGAACTGTCGGCGTAACATAGGGCTTAACGCCGTCAGAGAATACCTGCACGAGGCATCCAGTCGTTTCAACTACTCGATGCCATGAGCCTGTGTCCGGCCTTGCTGCGTGCGCTAACGTGCCCGTCGTTCTTGCTACCCACCAAGGATCTTGCTACACCGTTCCTCCCTATCATGGTTACGATATCGATTCTTACGCGATTTCATAGCATACCCGTACACATGAACCAGGATTGAGGAAATCTAACTTGTAGGTGGAGCATCTGCTTTGAATTTCGAACCCGGAACACGTTAGAAATAGCGTCCCTGCCGCTACGTGCACTTATTTCCATCGATTTTGCAGATAGTATCGCCATGTACATACCTAGTATTACACATACCTACACGATGTATTTTAATGCGACATTGGATATTTCTAGAAGATTCAAAGGAAACGAGGAAAATCCCAAAACATCGAGATTTCGAATCTCCGCTGGATGCGTGTTCCTCGTTAATCTTCGGGAGATTCACAACCTCGCACGATTACTCCGTGAAGTATTAGCAGCAATATGTGTACAAGCTGCAGTTTCCCATGAAGTATATCACCAACGTCGAAGGTAAACGGTGTCGCTGTATCACTGTTATTATGCTTGCTCCGGAAGCCGAGACTGCACTCCGAGAAACTGTATCCCCATTTTTACGCTCGTCCCTCCTAACGTTTCTATTTCAACCGCCACGCCAGAAGAAATCAGGTCGTCACGCGTCCTGCACGATTTCGATTCGCAATCTCTTTTGCAGTCCTAGAATTTTCTTTGCGATACAGATGTAAATAGCCTTTTAACAGGATTTCAAGAACGACCGAGGCGAATTTTTAGTTCATCGAATTATTCGAATAACAAGAAACTTGGCCTTTTAATATTATACAAAAATTGTTGGATTTTCGCGGTATCGAATATTTTCAAAAATCCTCCGTTACAAAATTCAAGGAGAAAAGCTCGAAGCTTATTCAAAGGAGAAATCTTGTCCGCGACATTTTATAAAAATTTCCATGTTACGAGCATTTTTAAATATCTTTCATTGAAATTACTCCGAGTAACGATTTTTGATAGCTCCGTGTTAAACCAAACGCAAAAACGATCGCACCATAAAATGCATCGCTATCTCTAAAGCGAAGCAAGAAAAATCGTGCACAAGGAGCGCATCGGTTCTCGCGAAGCGGTCGCAAAATCACGAATCGAAGTGGTCGATGCTGTGCTAGCCAAGGGCCATTGTGCTGGCAGCTACTCCGAGACTTTATTGAATCAGCGTAAATCGGGCCTACTCGACTCGACCGCGCGCGAACGTTCGGTCCGCGTAATGTCGGCATTACTCTTTCGCGGGATTCCGTACGGTTCGGAATTTAAAGACAACCGCCACGGTCAGATCGGCCGCGTGGAAGTCAAGAAAAGAGCCCCTCGTTTCGTTGCTGCGAGCCCACCTCGGAGCTATATCCCCGGGCAAGAAAGACCGGCCAGCAGCAGCAACAGCAGCCGTGGTGAATCTGGCCATGGCATCTTCCTGCTGTTGCTGGAAACGCACGCGAGTCGCAAAATGCTATGGCCTCTCATGGGGCCCTTCATTAACAAAGCCTTGCCTTATAGGATATTCCATCTATTTACGACAGTCACGAACGAACCAGTCAGATCGTTAGTCTCGAGCGATTCCTTTTTGTATCCCTGCCCGGTTGCTCTGACACTCTACTCTGCCCGCTTCAGCAAATTTTACTTTTATGTTAATTCTTCTTTCTCGCTCGATCGCTGGTATAATAATAGGAACAGTTTCGCTGGAAGAAATTTACTGGATAAAAAATTTATGGCGGAATCGACGAGGTGAATTTTTGGGTGGTAAACACGAAACCCTGTAGTAAAGCGCGTGGATCGCCCTTAAGTACCCATGGGTCGGTGATTCATTTATCGGATGGAAATTATCCCTGAGGCAATTTTTCGTGGTTTCATCTTTGCAAAACCGGGGCTGGGCCCCCGGTATCGGAATAATTATAATTATCTGGCTGTTTGCAAGGGGATTCTTTCCGCGGCCCGCTTATAATAGCCACGGTTAATTTATCGAAATGCTGGCTCGCGTTCGACCATCGTTCGTGACAAGGCTGATCGAGAGTACCGCCGGACTGTCGAGGTCGGATAGTTCTCGCGTCGTTCCGGCGTCGCAGCCTGTAATTACCGGAGCTGCCTCCAGTCTCTTTTGACGTCGTTAACGCCTCAGAATTTCCGGTTCTTCCGTTCCTACGGCTAACATTGTCAAACAGCCGAAACGATCGACGAAACGATCGAACGGACGAGCACATCGAAGACAAGAACGCTTGCCACCACGCCTACCTTGTTGCTCCTTTTCGCTTTCGTAGAAACGTATCCGCTCAATTACATTGCCGCGAGACGCGCGATCGTAGCACACGGGATTTTTCCATACAGGATCATCGACCTACTCCTTCTCCCTTCGTATGGCAGTATTATCGTATACACCGCGATAATCCGTGTTATCTGACTTCGGTGCCGACACGCAAACCCTTCCAGAGTTGCTCGACGTTCTTCCTTTCTTTCTATTTTGCTCGAGAAATTATCAATGATAAGGTCGCGATGGTGCACGAAGCGGGACCGAGCCACCGAGAAAGGCTACGAGTGGAAAAGGTACACACAGCCGCGGGCAAAAGACGAGAAAAGAAAGAAGGGAAACCGAGAGAAGCCGAGGTGGTGCGGTGTGGCGGCTGCTGGTGGTTCGCTGTAAGCGTAGCTAGTGGCTGAACGCTGTTGGATCTCGAGCGAGAGAGCAGCTCGTAGAGAACCGATCGGATCTTCGGGTCGGTCGGGCTCTCTCGCCGGTCTCTACCTTCTTTTATTACGTATTTCAATCGAGTGTAGGTCAATTGACGATAATCACGAGCGGAGTTATACCCAAGGCCGACCGATTGGAGGGTGAAAATGTAACGAGCCCGAGGAGACGAGTTGTACGGGGCGCCGGGAGGCGCGGAGGGGCCGGACGACGGGAAAAAGGATGAAGGGCGAAAGAGAAGATGACGGAGGGCAGAGGGTTGTAATGAGAGGGTAGCGGAGCGTCGATAAATCCAGCGGGTCCCAGCATTTGTAAATTACAACCTGCCAATACTGATCCTCGGTAAATAAATGAGCCTGCCCCCACGCATGCATAGCACTGGCCCGTGATCCGGTCTCTGAGCAATACCGTAGATATCGCGGTGGCGGCTGATCGCGTTAAACCAACAGGAAGGCGGTGTTTCAGCCGATCCTCTCCCGATCCACAGCTCGACCGGACGCGAAATGCCTTTCGTGGAAACGACGTTTCACGAGTTCGCGTTAAATTCTTCTTTCGATTGCATGGTTCGCAAATAACGTTCGTCCCTTCTTCAATTCGTTCGACCATCTTTAGTTCTCTGACTCTAACAGAGAACAAACAGACTATTAGATTTAAGAATTCCTTGGTAATGTATGTAACGTATAATAAAGGTATTTTACGAATACGATCGCTACAATCGATCTCGATCTAGAGAACAAGTTTGAAAAGGAGAGAATCGGTGAATACTAATCATTCGTATATTCTCCCTACCTGTTGGAAAAGTATTTTATGCCTTGATTTTGAGAAAAGTAATTTTGATCTTACCTGACATAAAATATGCTCGGGACGCCCATTTCATAATCAGACAGACAAGGACAAAATTCGTGATTTATTGGTAGAGACAAGAAGTTTATCGTTTCAATATGAAATGATGAAACTCTAGAAAGCATTGAACGTTACAAAAGCAAGCATCCATTTACATTTAAACAACCGAAGAAAGGTATTGAGACTGAAAGCCTCTAAACAGCGGAACACTAAGCGACATGATCTTATTAGACAACTTAATAATTTGACAACCTTGCACGCAACTGAAACGAGAGACCGTAAGAATGGGGTGAAAACACGACGGAGGGTGAATGTTCGATAACACGATCGTCATATCCCACTGACAAGTGGAGGAAACGCGAACACATTTCTCTACCCTTGTTACGATCGTTCGAACACTTTAATTCCATTAAATACGCGCTCCGTAAGGACGGCCCCATTCTTCAAGGCGATCTGTAACGGAATGGTTGGATCCAGGGGCGGACTCCGACTCGCCGAAACGGTTAGCGGGTATTTAACTGAATATCGAACTCATTTGTATCACTTAACCGAGCCGGCTGTATGAAGAATTTATTGCCGCGAATTAATCTAGCAGCACAATAGCGCGTAACGATATCTCGCCGCGTATCTGATCGGCCGAGGCCGTGAGCGGCGTGGCGAAATAAAACTATAAATTTATTAATCATGCTGTCCGCCGCCGTCTGTTCCCCTGTTTCTCCTCGCCGGGGATAATTACGCGAGCGGTTCTGCCTTCTACGCGTTCGTTCGCTCGCTTTCGCGTGCGCCGTTTCCTTCTCCCCGAAAAAAAAGGAAAAAATACACACGTCGGGAGATATTCCAGTTTTCTGCTACGTTCTGCTTGTATCGAAGTAATTAAGGGATCTTGTATGTCGGCTGGTGAACCGTGCCGCGAATGGAGGAATATTATGTATTTAATCGTGGAAGATTCTTACGGAGCTCATTCGTTGTTAAGAATAGTGTTTAACATCAGGTTAACATGTTCACAGTATAAGATGTAGATTCGAGTCGACACGAACGTATTTGCAAGTTGTGTACATGGTATCCGCTTGAATGTGCGACGTGAACTAAAGATTACGATATTCTGGACAAAATTTCGCAAAGATCCATTCCAAACACATGAATAAAGTCTTACGATACAGAGGAATTTATTAGACGCTATAGAGAAATTTTACAAAAATTTATTCATCTCTGAACTGTGGTCTCCAAACTATACAAAAGCCATAAACGATTTTTAGAAAACTATAATTTGCAAAATAGTCTAATTAATAAATAAATTTTTGTCAGCGCGAATAACGAAGAGAAGAACAGAGCACAGAGATAAAGCTCGTAAAATCACGAAAGAGCGCAACGAAATTCGCTTCTGTTCCGCTCCAAAGAGCGTGGTTCGCGGTCACGCACGCGTCTTGTCTACGTTCAAAGTTCGCAATACGTATCGCGGAGTGTGGACGAGCCTTTAACGAACGGGCTGAAAAAAATTGGCCAGTTTTCGTTTACCGAGTCTTAGCCGGTTCGCGAGGTCGTTAATTTTCGGGTGGCCGCCGGTGGGATACGTCTCTCGCCCACCGACGAGTCTTTGAACCCGAGATTACCTTCGGCTGTCTCGGCCTGCTCCCCGATGCTTTTTCGAAGGTTCGCTAGATTCGCGAGAACGTGAGAATGCATCCGCATCCAAGAGAAACCCTCTTTAGAATTTTTGATCATTTGCATCCAGCTACTTTCCTCCCTTCGATACATTCCGCGTAACTTCTTTTAACTCTTTCTTCCTTCGTGGAATAACTTAAATAAATTCAATGTTGAAATTTTATGAAAACGAGAATTTCCAAGCGAGCTTGACGAAGAACGGGATACCTGCGTTACGTTAATAGTAACTTGTTGCAACCTTCTTCCTTCGTAGAATAAATTTAGGAAATTTGCAAGAAAATTGGAATTTCCAAGTGAACACTCGATTAAGAATAGTAAACGCTTGTAATTAACTATGGAAAATGAATGGACGGTAAGAGCACGCAAAAAACTAGATTGAAGCGTGGAACATTAGGCTCGAAAGTACCGTGAACAATTAGACGGTTGAAACAAGCTGCTTCACGCTTAAAGGCTAAGATTGCTCGATAAAACAGATAATGCTAGACCCAACGTATTTAACGAGCGCCACGTCAAAAGAGCACAATCCCCAAAGACTTCTAACTGCCAGATATCGTTTCATCGTGTTTACTTTGATCCTCGAGGAAAATTAACGGTTAAAAGAATGATTGCATGCAATCGAATAACGTTCGAGATTTTCTCACGAAGGCAAACTAACAGCGTATTCGTGGATCTCCATCCACTCCTTCAAACAGTTTTGTAGTCTGATCCAACTTCTTCTGCTAACCGAAGAGGAAAAACGGGAATGCATCGTTCGCCATGCGAGCTTTTCAACTGGTGGCTGAACATTATTTTCCAGCGGGACGAGTTAACAGTCGCTCGTTTCCTCGCTGGTTGAACGTGCTTATTAAAAGCAGTCAAGATGTCAAAGTTTCACGCGCTATTAAACGATCCACGGGTTGAATTATTACGGCAGGAAATTCGAATAGTAAAGAGAAAAACAAACTAGCCAGGAGAGAAGGAAGGCAGACCGGGAAAAGAACTAACCTCTTAATAGGTAGAACAATCTTCGACGAGTTATCGGAGGAACTAGACGCTATTAAGAGTAATTACGATGTTGCGGCATGAAACTTATGCAGCGACCGCAGCTTTTCACGATGGCTCGTGAGTCACGCTGGAAGCATGACTGTACATAACTGAACAACAGTCGGTCCATCCTGAAATATCCACGAGGAGTCTATGGAATACAAATCAAATCGTTGATTTTTACAATAATCATCGATGGTGGACACGTTTCACGTTCGTCGAGAAGAATCCTTGAACGTCGTATAACCTTCAACAGTCCACGATCGCGGTTGTCCATTTCCTGTGGAATTTCGACTCGTTACAAACGACCACCCCGGCAAACTTGGCGAAGCTAAAACGCTCGTTAGCCGAACGAAGGAAAGTTTTCTGCGGCCACGGTAACCTCGCTTCGACTCGAGCAACCGATCGATTCGAGAGGAATCGGTTGCGCGAAATTCTGCTGGCAACCAAGAGCCGCTACGGGACGAAGAACGCACGAAGAAGGAACACACGAAGCTGCAGACACTTTTCTCGGCACGTCATACGTTCGACAACGGGCCAGACCAGTCGGTGAATTCTGGACTACCTTGGCGTTGGCCTGGCTGATCGCTCGTAGCCAACAACGCATCCTCGGAGGAGGCCGTGGAGTTATCGTAATCGTTAACGAGACTGCTGTCAGCGTGGTAAGATAGCCGGGGGTCTCTTACCATTAACCTTCCGCTAACAAAGGCATTGCCACGTTCTTCGCTCCCGGCGCACCGACCCGCTCCCTTCCTTATTTATATGCATAACTCAGAAAAGGTGTAATGAAAATTTCACGGTCAACTCGATTATAGACGATCGTCCAGTCTCCCCGTCCCACCTCTCTGCCGAGATGCCTCGCGCGTGTGTGACTCTATCCTTCTCCATTCTATAACCTGTATCGGCCTCGATCTTTCTTCTACCTGTTCATCCCTTCCTCTCGATCGCGCGTTCATCTTGTCTTGCTTCAAACCGTACCATCAACTTCGATTTCTCTCTCGCCGGAGAATCGTGCTTCTAATCCCGGCGAGTTAACTCTTCCACTCTGTCTTCTTTCTCCTCTGAAATCTCTACCTTCTCGTCGCCTTTCTTCTTCGTCGAATCGTCTCGCTCGCGCTCCGCTCGTCGAGCACGCCGGTTACATCGGAAAACGACTTCTCGGGATCGCGCCTCTGTCGGCGATAAATTTTCCACGGCGATTACCGATACGCGTCGATTATCCCCACAAACCGCAGCGATGATAAACTTTACAGTAACGACGAGGATGACGAGTGACCGATCGAAAGGCGGGGAAAACGATGTAGAACGTTTCGTGGTCTCGTGAGTAGTATGTTACACTCACTCACGGCTATTACGAATACCGGGATTATATTTAAATGCTCGGAATACGGGATCGCTTGTCCGTTTCATCGGTGGGAATTTATATTTATTTGTCCGGTACCGTTACCACGCGAACAGCATACTTTCAGCCCTGATCGGACCGCGGAGCATCGTTCGCGATTTGATTTCATCGACGCCGTTGCCTCCTTATCTTACTGCGTATCACTTTTTCAGGGATAACCGAATGTATGCTCGAAAGAGGAAGCATCAGTCGATGCTAAACATCAGGAATCCGGTTAATCGATGATTTCGTTTCGTCGGATTTGTATATGAAATATATGTCGGAGAGGACATTAGAATTAGGGTTAGGGGCGTGAAACGAATCTTCGTTTGGGTTACACGTTGTCGTTGTGCAATAGAGAAGACATTGACTAGTGCAAATACGATTATTATAGAGCCGGACAAGTAACCGTGGTAGTTAGGCACTCGAGAAACTAATGACAATGATCCTAGGTTCAATAACGAATCCGCGGTCGACGGGATGATAGATGAACGTACTCACAAAATCTAAGTCGGATGCGTGATATTCACTGGTCGTAAAGGGGTACTCCTTTCATCAGTGAGATCGCGAACGAGAATGCCTTTCCCGTCCCGATGATGCCACAGAGGAAAACTATAATGGGGTGTGTCTAAGGATACGAGATCATCGGATTCGTCGAGAAAAGCCTTCGTTCAGAAAGTAAGGGAAATTGACGTTGCTGCTAATTGGTCAATCTCCATATCGGTGGTTAGAAAAAGATGCTAGCCGCCCTCAAGGGAAAGTTGCTAGTGGGAGACCGCGCTCGTTGAAAAATATGTCTCCCCTATTTTCCCGTAGTTGGGACAAAGACTGTTTGTCTGTTTGAAGGACTTTAGTTAACTAAACCTTAAGATTAATAACGGGCCCTCGGGCTAGCCGAACATGTACTGCGGAGACGCATCGACATCTGGCAATCATCTTACTCGAAGAATAGGGTCTGCGTGTGGCGAGCCACGGGACAGAAACCGTTGGAATGTTTACTGTCGCGTGTCGCCACGAATATTTCCTTTAAGGAGAGCTATAGAATTACTCCATACCTTTGCTAGGCAAATCCCGTGACCGCGGCTACGTTCGGCGACTGACTGTCGCCTCGAGCCCAAGCTCATTATCACAACTCTCGAACAATTACAATCGGATTGAATAACTACAACTGTTCAATTACAGACTCCGGTGTTCTTTCATCTCCGACATATATATATATACGTATATGTCATGTTATATATGGAGAAAGAATATATGTTGCATACATATAGTTGACGAGGGAAACGATGCAATCTTCGTTTATTTAGCGGAACGCGTTCCAAGTTACAAGCGTCGAAAGATGGCAAAATGTATTAGAATAATTGTAAGAACTGAAAGGCCATCGGAGCTGAAAAATGTTATTGCCAAAAACATTGTAGGAAACCGAATTAACGAACAGCTGATTGTCCAGTTACAGATAAATAACAAGACATTTGTACAATTAAAAGATTATTTAAATGCCATAATGTTAATAGCGATAAAAAATAATTATCGGTTAAGGATATGCCCTTAACTGCATCCTCCAATCTCGAGAATACTCATCAAGTAAATCGATTAAGAGTTTTAACATTTTATTTGTCGAATCGAAACGTCAGAAAGAAATGCGCAGTTGAAGCGAAATTGAGGGTTTATGGGTCGGTTCGGGGCGACTTCCTTTATGAACTGTTTGCCGCGTAAATCGCGAACGTAATTCGCGCGAGGCACCTCCAAGGACGCTGAAACGAGAGACAGCGGTGCATTAAAACAGCTTAGTACCACAATAAATGAACCGATGAAGGACGTAAGCTAATTGAGTCAACGTGCTTTGTAATGGAATACACGATGCACCACTGCGTCAGCCATTTACGAAAGCTATTCGTCTCTTTCCGCCCTGTTCTCTTTATCAAACCTAATGATAAGTAGACACTCCGCGCAACTTCATCTTGCACTAGTTTTCTATCTCCTTTTTCCACTTTCCGGTATATCCTTTCCGTTTTTTTTTTTTTTTTTTTTTTTCGTTTCGAAACTACCGGTTTGCGCTAGAAGCATTCGCAACGCGTGCACTCTCCATCACCTTCCGTTCTTTCTCACGCGGTCTAAATTAAAATTATTCCACGGAATATGCCGCAGCAGCTATCGTTACGACCCATTGTTACCCGCGGAGAAGGTAATAAAGTGACTGGTAAAAAGTCGACGCGAGAGATAGAGAGCCGAGTACCGCGAACGATAAGAATGTAGGACGAGAGTCTAGCAGGTGATCGTCGTGGGCATTGCCTCGGGATTCGTGATTTCGTGTCAGGCTTCGGAACAATAAACAACGTCGCTCTGTTCCACACAGGACCGCAGAAGAAAAGTTCTCTACGAGGGAGTGAAAGTGCAGTCGACACGACGAGCATCCCGGTTCTGCGACCACATCCGCGATACCTGCTCTCAGCTCGGGATCACGAGCAGCGTTTCGCGGGATTTTGAAACGTTCGGGTTGCGATAATTCACGGCTAGAGTCGCGGTTTAATTGCAGGATGCCAGCGAGACTCTGTCGTTTACGTGAAACACGCGAGATGATTACGTACAGTGGCTCGTAAAAGTATTTCAGCACTTGCTATGGAAAACTTTATGTGTGTTATATAAAACGTCGTGAAAATTCATTAATAATGCAACGAAACACGATTATCGTGATTATACTGGGAACTTTTGAAACAAATCTGAAGATGCATATGGAAATTACAAGTTATTTGATTCTTTCAAAAGTCAAACCGATTAACGATACACGTTATTAACGTCTTAATCTCATTACATAAGTACATGATTAATATTCAATTCTCGGGAAATAAATGGCGCTGTTAGCGAAATTTCAAAATGCTGCATGCAACGCATGTAACGTATCCATAAAAAATGCCTACAAATGTTCCAACACTTTGCCGGGCGACTGTATACGATACGTGAGAAAGCCTGAATTTTCATTCAAGTTACGTAAATCGCTCATTGACTTTCATCGAAAGGAACTAGCGAACGGCATAATTAACTTTTTCGTTTCTGCGCCATCAGTCTCCGAGCAGAGACCACCATCAAAGTGGCTCCATTTGCGAAGTCATTTCGCCCGAGACGTCTAATCACACTCCTCGTGCAAACATCTTTCAAACTTGCGCAGAAAATTTACGAAGAAACGACCGTTTAAATTTACCTAGAAAATCTTGTAACCGAGCCAAGCAATCAGGCTCCACCGTATCATCGTGGAGCATGTCAACCATATTTTTTCCTGTCACTTCCCATCGGAACTAACCATAAACGTCGACCAAATACCAGTGTATCCAACATACCGCGAGACTGATCGAAGGTATGCAATGTGTCCTTCGATACCAATGGAGACACGTCGATAGAAGTGTCCTCGTCAGACGATGATTCTCCGTATACGCGAAACACGTTCGCCTGCGTGTGGTCAACGCGCATTAGACTGGTACTAACCTTCGGCCAATGATTACTTTGACAAAACGACGGCGTAGAGCTTAAGCGGTTTCTATGCGAATTGGGTAACCGATCGAGCCGGGATACGTTCATTAAAAGCGTCGCCGATAGGGTCGGTTGATCAAGCCGGACAACTTGATTCTCGAACGACGCCAACGTCCAATATAAGACGGGACGTATTTCTCGTCGAATCACCGTGAAAGTTCCGTATTTTTCAATGTCTCCTTCTGTACGGTTATCTCGGAGAGTGTTCGGTCCTGACTGTCGTAGTTGCATTCCGGATTAATAAATTACGCAGTTCGAGAAGGCCAGGTGAATTATCGGTGGGCATCAGTCTTTATCAAACTGGTGAAGGGACGATCGGAATCCGGTAGTTTCGTGTAGCATTGTGCGCCACAATCCAGACGCGTTTGATCGATTTTCTTGTCGCTGGCTAATGAGCAGCGAGACAGTCAGCCTGGTTCGTACCTCGGAAAAAAGGAGAAATTTCGAGGCACAACATCGATTCGTGAACGATTTTGAGGTTAATTGCACGACTCGTTTAGAAGGGCCCTTACCTTCCACGAATATATATCTATAAGTCATTCTTTCTCAGTCATCGCGTGTGCCTCGTGTTACCCGTATCGTAACTCTGATATACAGGGTGGTCTCGTGGGACACGCGTTCTCTCGCGTCGCACGTGGTCGCAAGAAACACGCAGTTTCCTTGAACGTATTGCAATTTCCTCTCTAAGGAGCGATCGCGTTTCACCCCAGGCGGTCAAAGAAAGCTTGTAAAACGTTCGGTGAAACCGCATCGCGATGAAGTCTCGTTGAAGAGATCGGTGGAGAAGCGTTTTATTTCGTCGACCGTTTAACCTCTCAGAAAAGGCACGATCGATCACGGCCGTCGATTTCCTGTATGCCGGAGAGGATTTCGTAACTGAAACTCGGCTGCCCTTAAACACGTTGAAAATCGAACAGGGAGGAGAGGAATCGAACGAGCCTTCGCGCCTCGTTTTTTATCAGAAGGGAAAGAGATGGTCCAAAGGAGAAGTCACGAGGGAGAACGAGAGAAGAAACGACAGAAGCAGGAGAGTGCTGCCTCTTCTCTTCCCTCTGAACCCATGAATTACACGCGGCCACCTTGGCCGGCTCGATAAGTGGACACCTTGTCAGGACTCGACCGGTATCCTATTTTTAAGGATGCTGTCAGGCCGACCAGTTCGGTAACACCCTGTATACATCGGACCGAGGTTCGGTAGTTGATTAGATTTAAAAGAATGCCCCGTCACCTGCACCGTTGAAAGGAGACTAGGCCCAGGGGCGGGCTGGTGGGGCGTTCGAGCCGAAGGTAGGAGGGGAATGCAGGGGCCTCGGATAGAGGGGAACGAAGGGACGAAAGGAAGGGATGAGGGAAGGGCAGTCAGAGAGGGGAAAAGAGAGTGGGAGACGAGCATGAGGCCCCAGCGATCACTGACCGCTTTCGCCGATCCCAGCCGCCAGCTAGCCACCTTTCAGCGGCGCAGCCATCGGGGCATCCTCCTTCTTAAGGCTCATTCACATCGCTTCGCTAATCAAACCCGACAGCCGGGAGGAAAAAAGTGGCGTTGGATCGCCGGTTCCCGGAGAAATCATGGGAATCCATTCTTTTCGTGGCTCCGACTCGCGAAGGATTGCGCAATGCCCACTACCCTAAACGATTCCAAAGAATTATCGGCACCCGGACTGTAATTTTTGCGAACATCTCTTTCGTACCGTGTAACATCCGCAGTTGGGAAGGCGATTATTTGATTTTACGGTGCAATTAAGCGCACTTGAGAGAGCCACATTCTTTTCCCTTCAGGAATTTTAGAACGATGATTTGACTATCTTTTCTTTTGCTTTTGGTATTCGCACGGCCTTCGTCCTCTACGTCGCAGGTAGACGCAGACTGTCGTCTACGCGGAAAGGTGCGACTTTTTCCTAGAAAAACACCGGGGCTTCCGTGTAAATGAGAGGCGACACGACGGGGAGAAAAAGAGAGGCGCCAAAATATTCGTCACACTTTCGCCGGTGAGACGTGTGATACGCGATTAATTTGCGAAACACCGGATACCCGATGACTAAAACGCAGGCCATCGACGATATTACCGCGGCAGGAGAGACGACCGCTGCGGAAAGGTGAAATATTATACCGATTTAAGCCCGCGGCCTTGGTAAAGATCTTGTAATAAGGATCAATGAAACCGGACGATAAAATATACCGACTGCGAGATTCACTTCCACAGTACGATTTATTTTCCCCCGCTGCTATTAATGACAGTGAGCACTATCCGTTATTTCGTTGTAGCCACCCCGCAATTACGAGTCCTGTTCGACTCTCGTTTTCCCCCGTGGAATACCTGAAAGTACTTGATGTCGTACTTGACGAAGCTTTTGCAAGAGCTTCGATAAACCCTTTCCCAGAGGTTCGAAATAAAACGAAGCAAAGGATACATTGTAGGCTGGAACTGGAACGAATCGAGAGCGGACAGCCAGCATTCATTTTACTAATGATACTTTTATTGGGCCAATGAAAATGATGTATCCTCTTATTTGAATTTCGATGAGTAAATCAACCGGTGGAACAACGATGTATTCGAGAGGGAAGCCTGCCAATGCTGGGCCCCTACTTTGGCCCAGGTAAAGGTAACAAATCACTTTTCAACGACGGGAGATGGAAGCTACCGAGCACTGTTTTCTGAAAGGAGGCGCACTTCTCCCACTCTTTCTCTCTCTCGCTCTCTCGTTCTCTTCCTCTGTGGGCAACCACTTGACGTGTCCCTAACACACGATTCCTGACACAATGCGGCCGATCGTTTTACACTCAATGGGGACCCGGGAATGCGCGAATCCCAAACAGACCATAAAGCTAATAATGACGAAGCGGAAAACGCCCCATGAAAGGAAAGTATTTCACTTGTTACTTTTACCAAAAGAGCCACACGCACCCCATTCAACGTAACACACGCTTCTCAACCCTTCCACATCTTTTTGTCTCTTTGTTTTTCTTTTCTTCATCCTTCTTTTCTTATATACCACGTGGACGGTGTTCTTTTCTCTATAGTTCCATTATTTCTCGTTACTTGAACGATCATCGAAGATTTTACGAGATCCCCTGGGACGAAGTTCCCCCACGCTTCGAGGGATACTAATAAAAATACGCGCGCGCGTCTGCAATTCACGCGTAGCTTCTTCTCGAGATTAGTATCCACGACTAACTCTCACTTATACTGGACAGGCAGGGAATTTTCAATTGCGCGAAAATCCTGCGTGATCCGGACGAAAGAACAATGTATCCCAGCGTGTAACACACATTCGATACACAGACAGCAGCCACTCGCGTAGATTATAAATCGACAGGTAGAGAAAGAGGCGCGCGCGAAAGCTGGCGCAAAAGAGAAAAGGAGAAGAGGGAAAAGGGAGACTAGTTGCAAAATACTAGCCGTGTGGACTCGCGACAACTGGAATGCGAATGGGAACGGGATTCGCACAAAGGCATTGAGCAAACATTCTTTTTCGAGGTTTCATTCGTCGTGACAGAATCGTAGAAACGATGTGAGAACAGATGACGGTGAGGCAAGGTTTCACGGACGAATCGAACTCGGCAATACGGCCGGCACAACGATAGAGAGAAAAAGACGAAAGGAAGAGCGAGAGAAGGAGGCAGGAGCCATGGGGAACACCGGGACGAAGAGGGGAACGAGGAGAATACGAAACGCGCGTGGAACGAGGTTCGAGCTAACAGAATCCCACAGAGTGGGACGAGGAAACGAAGTGGACGTGGTGGATGGAGGCTGCAGATGCTGAGGAGCCACTGTAAGGGCCCAGAGAGTGTACCTGTCTTGTTTTTATAGGCTTGCCAGAACGTCGGGCCCCGGCTACGGACGACGACGACGACGACGAGGAGAGAAGGTGTAAAGGTGGGGGAAGGAAGGACAGCTGAGAGGGGAAGGGAGGCGAAGAGAAACAGGCAAGGGTAGGCGGAGGGGCAAGGGTAGCGGTGCCACTTCGGGCCTTACAACTTGCCAACCAGTCCTCGGAGAACCGTGGGTCTTACCGGAGCCGTATACACCGTGTATCAAACATCCGTGACTTTTCGTTCGTCGCTCAACGATTTTTATCCTCTGGTTCGACGAGTATATAGTATCGATAATCTCGGGAGGTCGGTGAACCCACGCGCGTCACGTTTCGCACAGTGTACCGACATCAACCAACGATTCAGGATAAATACGCCTCTCGTGGTACTCTAGGATGAAATCTCCAGGATTATAAAGCTTATCGTACACCGTAAGGCGAACGTAAAAATATAAATATCTAGGAGAAATCTTAGCTCGCGGAAGGTAAACGCGGCAAGTCTTGCAGCGTCCTTTATTATGCGAGGTCCCAGAAGAAAGGCGAAACACCAGGAGTGACATGGGTGATGTGAGGTAGAAATCGGTGGATCCGTGACTTAAATGGATCGCGGCCGGTTTCGCGACAGATAGAGGAGGTCGCCGTGGGGACACTCTCTGTGAGCTCTCTCGCTTTTTCTCTCGAGAGAGATTTGATGGAAGATTAAGAGAACGGGCGGAAAGATGCGGGGCAGTCCTGCGTTCTTCGCCATATTACTGGGCACGATATTCGGTGTCCTCGGCGCGTCTCTCAGCAAAGCGCTCCGGTACAAAGCGCCGGATGAGTGCAAGTGGGTCGCGACCGGTGACACCGAGGATGACGTCTCGTTGGTCTGTCGCCTGAGAACGATCAACAGCGAGCTGGAGAACACCAACTTCAGCGTGATACAACCACAACATACGGTCCGTCTGCGGCTGGAATGCAGCGACGCGTTGTTCTACCAGAGCTCGCTGAGCGCCGGCAGCTTCAGGCCGTTGGTCGAGCTGCGCGAGCTGGTAATCGAGTATTGCAAGATCGGTAACCTGTCGGACGACGCGTTCAAAGGGTTGAAGGAGTTGCGTAATTTGACCGTGAGGACGCACAACACCGACTGGTCGGCGATGGCACTGGACGTGTCGGCCGGAGCGTTCACGGACGAGTTGAGGCAATTGGAGAAATTGGATCTCGGCGAGAATAACATGTGGAGTATACCGGAGGGTGCGCTGTGTCCCCTGGTCAATTTGGAAATTTTAAACTTGACGAGAAATCGATTGCGCGAGGTGACGAGTTTTCGGTTCAACGGAGCATCCAGATGTTTGTCGAACTTGAAGGAATTGGATTTAAGTAACAACAGCATCGAATCACTGCCGACCGCCGCGTTCTCCGGTTTAACGCGGCTGCACAGTCTCGACCTCCGATGCAACGCCATCAGTTTCATGGCGGACCGCGCGTTCGAAGGCTTCTCCTCGTTAGCCATCTTGAGGCTCGCGGACAATCGGCTCGCTAGCTTGCCACCCGAACTCTTCAGCGACGCGAGGAACATCCAGGAGATTCACTTGAGGAACAACACGTTGAACGTGTTACCGCCCGGTTTGTTCAGTGAACTGACGCAGTTGTTGGTGCTCGATCTTTCTCATAACGAGTTGACCGCAGAGTGGGTGAACGCAGCTACTTTCAGTGGTTTAGTACGTTTAGTGGTGCTCGATCTATCTAACAATCGTATCGCTCGACTAGATCCGACCGTGTTTCGCGACCTGTACAGCTTACAGATTCTCCGGTTACAGGAGAATCTCCTGGAAACTCTACCGGAGAACACGTTCTCCGCGCTCTATAATCTTCACACCCTGTTGCTCAGCTATAATTTGCTAACTGTTATCGACGCGACCACGCTCAGTGGTCTTTACGTGCTGAATCTGCTTTCCTTGGACAACAACAGGCTGCACACGATCCACCCCAGCTCCCTGAGAAACGCCTCGTCCCTGCAAGAGTTTCACCTGAACCGTAACCAGCTTAAGTCCGTTCCGGACGCGTTGAAAGCCACTCCCCTTCTGCGAACCCTCGACCTCGGCGAGAATCTCATTTCGGAGATACCGACCGGCACGTTCGACCACGTGGCCCAGCTTTACGGGCTTCGATTAACCGAAAATCATATTGGGAATCTTACCAAAGGTGTTTTCGATCGTATCAAGGAGCTCAAGATATTAAATCTCGCGATGAATCGTATACAGTACATCGAACCCGGCACTTTCGACGAGAATCTCAACCTCCAAGCGATCCGTTTGGACGGTAATCAACTGACGGACATCGCCGGCCTTTTCACTAATCTGCCGAATCTCGTTTGGCTCAACGTCAGCGACAATAAACTCAGATGGTTCGACTACGCGATGATACCAACCGGATTGCAATGGCTCGACATCCACTCGAACGAGATACGAGAGCTGGGCAACTACTTCGAGATCGAGAGCCAGTTACAGCTGAGCATCTTCGACGCGAGCGAGAACAAGCTCACCGAGATCACCGGAAACGCGATACCAATGAGCGTGGAGAGGCTCTACCTCAACGACAACCAGATCTCCAAGGTGCAGAGTTATTCGTTTTTCAAGAAGCCCAACCTGACGACGGTCGAGTTAAAAGGAAACCAGATACGTAACTTGGAGCCGTACGCGTTGCGTATCAGCGCCGTGCCACCGGAAAAACCGCTACCAGAATTTTACATCGGCGACAACCAGTACCTGTGCGACTGTACCATGGAGTGGTTGCAACGCGTCAACAGACAGAACCAGACTCGAGTGCAACCGCGAGTCATGGATCTGGAGAGTATTTACTGCAAACTTCTGTACGATCGAGAGCACGCGTTCGTACCTTTGGTCGAGGCATCTCACTCGCAGTTTCTCTGCAAATACGACACCCATTGCTTCGCCCTGTGCCACTGTTGCGACTTCGACGCCTGCGACTGCGAGATGACGTGCCCTTTGAACTGCACGTGTTACCACGATCAATCGTGGTCTGCGAACGTAGTGGACTGTTCGAATGGCGGGCACGTGAGCAAGTTGCCCGAACAGATACCGATGGACGCAACGCGGCTCTATTTGGACGGGAACGACCTGCGCGGGGTGTCCAGTCACGCTTTTATCGGTCGTAAAAAGCTCAAAGTGCTGTTTCTCAATTCCTCCAACATCGAGATTGTGCAAAATCGATCGTTCAACGGTCTCAGAGACTTGGAGGACCTTCACCTGCAAGACAACAAGATTCGAGAGCTGAAGGGACACGAGTTCGAAGGACTGGACGATCTGAAACTTCTCTACTTGCATCGCAATCGAATCGTATCGATAGGCAACGACACCTTCTCTTCTCTTCGATCGTTACGCATTCTTCGATTGGAGAGCAATCGGCTGACGACTCTAGCCGTGTGGACGTTACCTGGTTCTATCGAAATCAGTTTGTCTGGAAATCCATGGTCCTGTGAGTGTGACTATCTTCAAAGTTACCGCGAGTGGATCCGCGAGCCGAACGTTCGCGTGACGGACGCGTCCGCGTTGCGCTGCGTGTACAACGTGACGGAGTTCGAGGCGTTCGGTAACGAGGTGTTCGCGGACAACGAGTTCGGGTTCTCCGTGGCGAACAACGATCGCGAGAGAAGCAACGATAGCGTGTGTACGGGGGCTAGTAGCATCGACAACGACGTGCACCGCAACTATACCAAGACCATCATCGAGAAACAAGTGCTACAGGACTATCTTCCACTTTTGGTTGCTACGTTAGTTGGCTCTCTATTGGTAGTCCTCCTCTGTATGTTGGGATTCGTGTTCCGTCAAGAACTTCGTGTATGGTTCCACTCGAGATTCGGTGTGAGGATATTCTATCGAAACCACGAAGTGGATCGGGACGATCGGGACAAACTGTTCGACGCTTTCGTCAGTTACAGTTCTAAAGACGAGGCGTTTGTTGCCGAGGAATTGGCGCCTGTCTTAGAGATGGGGAATCCTTCCTATAAATTGTGTCTGCACTACCGGGACTTTCCTGTCGGAAGCTTCATAGCAGACACCATAGTCCAAGCGGTGGAATCCTCGAGAAGAACCATAATGGTCCTATCCGAAAACTTCATCAAGTCCGAGTGGTGTCGGTTCGATTTCAAATCGGCGCACCATCAGGTGTTGCGTGATCGAAGACGCCGACTGATCCTGGTGCTAGTGGGCGATGTTCATCAGCGAGATCTCGACCCAGACATTAGGCTATACCTGAAGACGAACACGTACTTGCAGTGGGGCGACAAGCTATTCTGGGAGAAACTTCGGTTCGCGTTGCCGGACGTACCGAACAATCAGAGGACCACGCAGAGGACGAGGCAGCCGCCGCCGGTCCGACGGCAGCACAACAACAGGACATCGAACGGATCGCGTACCGTCTCCGTGCACATATGAGCTCTCTGTGGTTTCGTTCTCTAGTGTTCGTGCGTTCGTGTGAATGTGTATATGCGTGGATAGCCGCGTTCGTATGCGTTATTCTTCCGGTGGACTGTGGGAGTGGGCGTCGCCACGAATTCAAACGGGACGCGAGCGAAGAAAAGGGAGAAGGAAGTTGAGATATATCGGTGCGCGACTTCGCCACAGTGCGTTTACCTACGGTGCAATACAGTGGCATATAGGATGTGCGTATAGAGTGTAAATACTTCGTGAATGTCTATCTGTATAAATGTTTAAAAAAAAGAATGAGAAACGTAATTATAAAGGAAGAAAAGGAACGAAGTGCGTCGATGAGGGGTCGGAGAGTGTGTGCTGTTGTAAATAGAGAGAAAAGAAAATGGTGAAGAAACGGAGAATAAGAAAAAAGAAAAGGAGGAAGAGGAAGAGGGAAAGAGAGAGAGTGTGTGATTATAATATTTAAGGTGCTTCCCTCGTGATTACGGGGATATACGAGACTTAGCGTCCCAGTGTCTGTACATTGCAGCGAAGTCAGTGAGTTTGCTAGATAGCCTAAAGTCGTTGTAAATACGTTCCCGTCTTCTGCGTCTACCAAGACTGTTCCCCGATTGATCAAGCTCACGGTTAATTTAGGGTTAACAGTGCGTGAAAGATCTCGTCGGACGAGAGATACTCTCGCGTACCGTCAGCGTGTGTACTCTCCGGGATACACACCGCGGCACATGGAGCTATGCTCACGGCGTGCCATGTGGATTTACCTTTGCTAAGAGCCTGCGCGCGTCATATCGTACGAAGGATAATCGAAATGCGAGAATCTGTGGAATATATCTCGGTCGTTGTCGAACGATACGCTTCAACTTCGATTCGTGGGATCGAATGGATGATTCGAACGATCGCGAGAAAAAGAAATAAATCATCGACGTGTAATCATTTCGTGCCCGTAAATTGTCGATCGTGAACGATTCGAAAACGATTTCAAGTCGAAAATCCTCGAATAAAATCTCGCGCAAGCGATCGTAAATCGGCGATCGACGAGTTTCGAGTCGCTCTGTGTCGTTCGAGTTTCCAACCAGGGCACGTTCACCTCGCCGAGCTGACACAGTGATACCACTTCCTCCTCTAATCGTAGCGTTAATCCAATGTGTATTTAATTGTACTTAGACCGGCAAACTTCATTCCCAGCTACGAGACAGCTTTGCGCGTTACGGCGATAAACGCTGACGCGTGGGCGATTTCTTTTTTGTATCTTCTATCTTTTGTAAAGTATTAATGCGTGCAAACTCTATACATATCTTATTTATTTCGTCCGGAAACGTTGAACGGGAGGCGTCGCGTGGTTTCTTGCGTACGTCGTTCGAATCGAAGAAAATCGCGTGCCACGCGAGGTCTCTGTTTGAATTCGACGGTCCGCCTTTGTTTTATTTTTTTTTCTTTTATTCCTTTATAGATGTTATCCGTACTCGAACGTCATTCGAGTAGGCTCAAGAACGAGGTATATTAAATTCCGTAGAAGAAAGGTCGATGTTTTTCACTGAAAGCCTGCGACGGTCGGATTCAAAAAGGTGCGCGTCACGCAAGAAAACTAAAGCAAAATCCGCTATAAATAATTCAAACACAATGTACAAACGTGAAACAATCTCCTTCGGCTTTCCTCGCAAGCGACTCCTCTGTGTTTTATTCTTCTTTTCTGTCCACTTGCAAACTACTCTCGACGACGTGAAAGATAACATTAGAATAAAAACCTGTGACTGAAAACAATAAAATGCTCTATTTTTATGTTTTTAACACCTTCTTATTTTCTGTGTTATTCTTGCAGTCCCGTTTCCCTGCGATCGACGGCGTTTCGTTCAACGAATTCATATTTTAAACGCACCTCTTAAATGACAATCATTGAATATTTGCTCTCGCCGCGGTCGAACAAAGCCGTAAACGTACGCAAACTTCCGGTTTTCGAGAAGAAAGAGAAAATTTCACTACGAAACAATACCTTATGCTAATCGAGTCACGTCTGTTTACACTGTCATCACGTTTCGTTACCGTTACATCAACGGAATAAGTAATGGCCGCCTCATTGTAATAGAAATCAGATAGTTTGGTGAAAGACCGTACGGACGGCGTTCCTCGTTCCGGAGTCTTTGATCGTTCTCATTACAAAGGCGAATGGGAAATGAATAGAAGTAAGAGAGACACCGCTTCTCAATGACATAATTGATTTCTCACCGTAATACCCGAGTTCAATGATACGAACAATAATAGGCAATTGAAAGAGACATTCTGAACATTTTCACGGTAAATTTATCTTCGTTAATATGTAAAGTTCCTCTGACCTTATACTACTTCGTATTTTGGGATCTTAGTATCCACGACCATCGCCGTTCGATTCGGTCGAAGAAATAGCACTGACCGGAAAATTTAGTTCGCGTACGCCACCCTGAACATTTACATAAAGCAGGAACTTGTGTGTTCTCGATCCATCCTCGTAATTAAATTAAACGGACTCCTAGGAAGTTTTCTTTTCGAGTTAGCCACGGTTTAGTATCGATGAATTGGCAATGATATATCAACATTGAATTAACGTAGATAGAGTTAACCTTCGTGCAGGCAATCGGGTTAAGTTCCAATGATTAATTGCGGATATAAATTTCCTTAGCAATTTTTTATGCTGAATACTTTTACATCTTCCACGTTCAAGACTGCGTTGATTCGCGTCTTCAAAATACAAATTTCAGTACAAGATTTTTAGTATCGAACCTTCAAATATGTTTGTACATTTGTTGGACGACTGAAATACAGTTTTAGGCAGTTGTGACAGTTTCTCCACTCGTTCTTACTGCTTTTTTAAGAAATGAAATTTCGATTGCCTCAACACCAGGAAAGAAGACATCTTTATAACATATTTATAATCGAGAACAGCGTGCATGAATAAATATTTTGAAATAAAATTATTAAAAACTGTACTTGGTTATAAGAAGAGTAACTAACAATTTCAGGAATATGTAAAATAAATCTATTTAATAGAACGCACGAGGTACCCAGTTGCCTATCAACCGTGGACATTTTGGTTGCCTGTACAAGCGTCAAAATAAATTTTCTATATTACAGCGGACAAAAGCAACGTGTAACAAGCGTAACAGTATGTAGGTGGATTGTTTCGAAATTTTTACCCGCAGCTATCAGCTGAAAGATCAGGAGAACAATTTAATAGAACGAACATGGAAGGAATCGATAGATCGGCCGAAATGCCAGGGACTCGATGTCGGTCGGCGAGATTTCAGCCGCGCGGAATGCAATTCGCATTGATATGTAACCGTGTCGGGTAGTAGAGCTATCGCTGTCTATGATTGCGCGTAATCTGCGTGTAATCAAGGCGCGAGAATCGGCCGGCAATTCCACCGATGCGCAACAGATATGACGCAAAGCTGCCACGATGTTATGAGTAACGCGAATATGTGTCACGGCGCGGCAAACGCGATTACGCGAATTATGGAAGACGCGAAACGATCTCGCACACCCTTGCGTTGCGGTTTTACTTAATGCCCTCCGGAATTCTCATTACGCGTTAATAATTGCCACGCTCGGACCAAGAAAACAGTGTCTGGGTAATCCAGCAGTGTGCACGCGAGATTGGCTGAGAAAGTTTCAGTATTTGCTTGGATATTTGTCTTGTGAGAATTTAATCGCCTAGAATAAAGTACAAAACGATTTAAATGTGGTAACATGGAGATTCAATGCTTGAAACAAATTATCAGCCTTCTATAACAGGATTCTTCTTCGTGCATGGGAAAAAGATCACGATAGAATCTTGATTATCAGAACACCGATTAATGGAAAATTCATGGATGCTTTCTTGTAGGAAAAAGTCCAGACGCAAGAACAGAAATTGAAGAAAATAATCTTCTCTCGTATTAAGAGGTGTGTCATGCTATGTAGAGCATGAATAATCGAGATTCTGCTGTTCCACTGGTTACAATTTTTCTCTTGGTTTTATGGAAGATTTAAGAATCACTGTTACGATTAAACTGCTTGACCATAAAGCGGCAATACAAAGATGAAACGAAATAATTTCTGAAAAATGCGTAACTTTCAAGTAACATGGCGTTGTTGTACGTAGAGGGTTAAAGGAATTCAACCTAATCTTTAATGCCGTGCATTCCTTTACTTTAATAGAAGTAAGCCTAAAAAATTTTTGCCAGACTCGAGAAACAGGTTTCCGATTAAATTCATTCGTCGAAACACCTCAGTCCAACTACAAAGCAAGAGAGACCTCCACGCGAAAGTAACGTCAGAGACACTTAGCATACGCGTGCGACACGGAGACACAACTACTAAAATATGAATTGCAAATGCCGCGTATAAATTTGACCTGGAGTGATCGAGTCGTGTATCTTTAGTCGGATGCTTAGAAACGTATTTACTCGGTTCAATTACTTCCCTTATCGGAGTATTAAGTATTTGCGGCTGACGTTGGGTTACTCTGGATGGAAAATAGCTCTTTCTCTTTATCAGAACACCTAACACGGTTGAATCCCCACCGCCATTACCTCGCTACTACCCGTCCGCTGATCCTGTTCGGCCACTTTTGTAATTAACAAGCCCTTAACAACATATCACGAAGCAGTGCTGCGCATCGTTTCAGCTTCCAACGTTGAAAGGATCGCTAGGCCGGGACTCACCGAGCTATAATTTCACGGGGCGTGGAAAAATCGGCGATATCGCGCAACCTGTTGCGACTACCGTGCGCGAAAAAAAGAATCACGGAGAATTATGAGAGCGAATTGAAACCACTGGGCTGGTCGGTTTAGACACATCGATCGTGCGTTGTTGGTAGATCGTGTAGCAGATCGATCGAAGTAGAGGCCGATACGAGCTGTAAAAAACCAATGCAACGAGGAACATGATTAAGAACATGCGCTAGAACTGGAGGGTGGAGCCGAAGCCAAAGGGCGCGATGGACATTTCGTTGAATATTCAAGCTGCCGGCGAGCAGAAAAAACGTGACCAGTGATTTTTCGACTCTCGGCGGTGTATACCGGTTACCGCTGCTCTTTGCAAAGCCAAATGCCGCCTTTGATCGAGGTATAAACTGAACGAGCATCAAGACTGAATCCCTCCGATATGTGGAATTTGATTGGTTAGGTACTTTCGTCGCTGCTATCCATTTCGAATATTAGGTTTGGAGAGAACAAGTTTACGAGTTGCGGAAATATCCGCGGGTTACAGTTCTCCTACGTACTGTCATTCAGTCGGTCGATTCTTTCGCGGAACCGGTCTTGTTTTTAGAGAAAAGTTCCGCACCACCGATATTCAGCCTGCGGAACGCTATTTAGAATATTAAACTCTCTACGAAAGAGTCTGAGGTATACGGGAGACTAAAAATCCGAGATAGGTCAAATATTTCGATCAAACGTTCCAATTCCAAATAACAATCCGTTAGCGTTCACGCGGAACAACGGATAGACGGACATACAGTTTCAAATACGCATATATCTGACAAAGGAAACCGATTAGACGATAAAAATACGAAGAGAAGAAGAACGTGAAAAAGGGAGAGACGAGAGAGGAGACGCGATAGTCGTAAAGCTCGTGCACAGGCCGTGCGTTAGAAGTCCGCCGTTCGGAAAAAACTAACAAACACGACGCGAACGAGGGGATGCGAAAGGAGAAAACGAGCGAGCGCGTAAGGATATCCGCGGTCCGTCGTGCCGAGGAAGCGAACTCGCCGCGGAGAATAAACCATAATGGCGAAGCATAAAGCTAAAAGATCGTGGCGTAGGAAACAATGAATTAGGGACGATAAAGTACTGGTAGAAGAGAGAAAGTAGAAGGGAAGGGAAGAAGGGATGAGGGAAGAAGGTAGCCGCTTATTCTTCGAACATTTCTTTCGTCGGTTCGCTCGTTCGTTTAGCAGCTCGCTAACTCGCTCGCTAGCAGCGGGTTAAGCAGCCGGGAGAATGCAGCTCGCATGCCTGCCAACCTTCTTCCCTCCCCCGTGCCAAGGCTAGAGTGGTCCGATGCTTTATGCAGTATAACGGAATTTCTGTTTGCACTATCTGCCGGCAACGGCACACGCGAGAGAAGACTGGTGCTCCACCGTCGTGGCCGAGGCCATGTTAGGAAGAGGAGGTCGATTGTGATTCGTGGCTCAGATTAAGACCAATGAGCGGAAGGCATCGTTAGTCGAAATCGTCCCCCCACAGTTGCATCGATGCATCCGAGAGATAGCCGTTGCCCCTTTTTGCCGTAGCAAATGGAGGATTCGTGCGGTCTTTTGTAAAACGGAGTAGACCGATTAGAGGGCCCGGGACACACGCTCCGTGTGTTTCGCCAAGGGGATCACGGTTTAACGCGTGCGACATGCGAGACTCGGTTTCCTTCCACTTTTCTACTTTCTTCTCTGTTCCTCTTCTCTCCTTTTCCTTTTACAATTTTGCCTCGGCTTTGTTGGAGAAGCTCGGAAAGAACTTGGAGGGATAATTCTTCGGAGGAAAAAAGATACTAAACGATTTCGTGGGATTTTTGAAAGACAGCTACGAGGCCACGGAGACGAAGGAGGACGTTTAATCGAAAGCGGAATTCGAGCGGAGCAGTCCCTCTCGAAGAATCGTATCTTCAATTACAAGCGACATCGGCACGTGAACTTTATATTCGCGTGTACGATTGCGTGTACGCGACTGTTGCCGCGTAGTTTAGTTATCGCGATTGAGAATTTAGTGTCCGGCTCGCATTGTCTCGCGAAGCGAATGCATATTTCACACGTGCGCTATCCGCCGCGCGCTGCCCGCCGTCGCGTAGCCGTCGAGGCTTGCTGATTATGCGACCAAGGTACAGTCGGTTACACCGCCATATCCCTCTTGCATATACATCGCCGCGATGGAACCGGGGAACCGGTGCTGGCGCGCCAGCTACGGGTAACATCATAATAACTCGTAGAAATGATTTTGCAGCCTTTGTAAAGGAACTTTCGAATAGCCGACCGAGTAGAAACGCCGACGTTAATCCGGCTACGTCGCAACGATCGTCGAGGCGGTATTAATTACGACCCTTACGACCGACCGGCTCGCTGACTACGAAGGAAAGTCCGAGGCAACAGCCGGAGGAACGGAAACCAGATGTAACGGCGGAATTTTTCTCTCGAGTAACGAGAGATGGAAAAAACGAACAAGTAGAAAAAGACAGACAACCCCGGTATATTTGAACAGCATTAACCGAGGCACGAAAGGTAGAAAGTTGCACAAAGTTCATTGGGAACAAAGAAGGTTATTCCAAGAAAACGTTCCGCTGCGAGCGATTCCGCTAGAACAGCAAGGGAGATCTCTCTTCTCTGCGAAAGGATAGATCATCGGATGGATCCAGGAACGGCAGAAGGATCACAGTTGGTATCAACGTTCGGTCGTTTCTTATATAAGTATGTATGAGACGACTCGATTGTGACGGGCACCACTGCGACTAAATCGACTTTTAACGAACCGAGATAAATGTTCGATAATTCGATTTATTAAGGGAGCATCGTCCCAGCTATGGGCAAATATTATTATACACGAGATCGAAAAAGGTGGATCCCTGACTGTCCGTCCGCGCGCCGTCCACTGACACACAACCGGAAGAAAACGTACACCATAGGACTCGAGCGTCTCTCGATCGATTACAAAGCAGTTTCGCGGAACATTGAATCGGATCCAGCCTCTACAGGGTTCGAGAGGTCGAAAATACAAGTTGCAGAGGACCGGTGACTTTAATCAACTCTTTGCAAGCGCAGCTTCTACTCGGGAACGAGTCGCGGGGCGTGTCGACTTTCTGATCCTTCTTTATCCTCGTTTTTCTACCGTTTCTCCGTCTCTGTTCCACGCTGGGGGCTACGAACTGGCCCCGAAGACTTCGCTCATAATAATACCATGGGACCCCGTTGACACGCCTCGTCTCTGGTTAAAGCCGGCCAACGGAGCAACGGGGTTGAACATTTTTTTTCAACCGCATCTCATCCCGATCGTTAAGCAAGCTTATCAGCGGATGAGCCGATAATGAGCCCGTTCCCGGACCGTCCGCATTTTAAATTAATCAGACGAAATTACTCGCCGCGGCTCGCCTCGCGAAACTTTATTATTGCTCCGCCAATTATTTATGCGTAATTAACCGGTAACGAGAGCGAGCTTTTATTGCCGCTGCTATCTTATTGCCGGACGATCGGCCCACTCGTGGCTTTCCCTTTGTGTAAAATGACAAGTCAATCTTGAAAGCATAAGATTGACGTTTGAGATGCTCGGAAGTTACATTCATTAACCATGTAACTTGAAAAGTAGAGAAAAGCTATGATGGTTGTGAACATTGTTCTTTAACTATTATCTTGGAGATTGTTAAGTTTGCGCACCGCAAAATGGTGCTTTTTGGGGTTTACTTATTCCGCTCAGATACCTTTTGAATGATCGAAATAAATCATTTCACTGGTTAAAATGAAATTGTTCTTTTGGATGCGGTATCAAACGTACTAAACTAGTTAGCAGCTAAGAAGGCGCTGTATTGAAAAAGAAGGGTAAAAGGTAGAGAAATAAAATGTAAATCTAAGACGAAAGATTCAGTGAGTTTGCTGTTAAGAAGTTAAAGAACGTTTCGAATATGAGACCGCCTCCAAAACCGAATTAATTGCTTCAATTAGAATAAATCAGCGATCCTAATGAAATAAGCGATACTTCACGTTTTTTGATAGGGCTGTTTAGAACGTTCGAGCCTCGTAAAAAGCCATAAAACTGCCCGCTTTTTCGGTCCGCCAAGGAGTGGTCCCGAATTTATGATCGGCAATATATCTGTCCCAAACTTCCATAAATTGGCCCGCGCGGGAAACCGAGGAACTAAATTGACCCACGAAGGGTTAGAATGCGCTTTGCGTTCCAACGAGCTTCGTATCGAGCGGGAAAACTCTGTTCGGAACCGGTCACCCTGTACGTCTAAAGACCAAAGGGTAGCAGAGCACCCAACGCTCGTAAGAAATAGTAGGCGAAACAAGGGGGAGGAAAGTGTGACATAAAAACACATAGACACGCGACTGCGGTGATCGAGGGACAGCGAAGAAACATCTGCCGACGAAGAAAGTGCGCGCAGCTGCGAGTGATCGAAATTCCCGAAGCATTCCTCTACCGTGGCATCGCACAATGGCTGACCAAAAAATTATGGAAATCCTCCATGGCGGTAGTCGTCTTTTATCTGCAACGAAATTTATAGAAAGTCATCGTTGATTCCGGGCATGTATAACTCCTCGTAACTTCCCTTGCGAGAACCGAGAATTAAGTTATACAATGATCGAGATAAGTAGAACTCTGGCCAATGATTAATACCCGCGTTTACGCGGCCTGAATTTATCGGTCGGCGTCGTTCTCTGCCATTCCACGGCTGTAATTTCTCCTCTCCGTGAGTTCACGGTTCGTAAGGACGCGGGCAGGCGCCCGTGAGCGCACGCGCGCGAGAGCAGCGAGCGTTTGGCTTCTCGTGGAGAACGGTCACGGCCGATGTAGCGGACTATTTTTTCTGACCAACGTACATACCTATGTACATCCACTTTGTAAATAAAAAAAGAAACTCGAAAACTGGAGGTCGAGATAGGACTGGACCCTAAGAGGGAAGCTTTCATTGAAAACGAAGGAAAACGAAAAGGGTACGGTGGTTCGCGATAACCAGAAACATTAACAGTAAATCCAAGCGCGCGCGATTAAACTGTTACAATTACTACAGATAACGTATTCAGCCGGCTTAACGGCGGTCGCATACTCTTTCTGCGTTATACAGAAAGAATCGTGGACTCGCGCTCACAAGCTCTGGTCGTTTCGCAAAAATTACAACTCATTACCGCTACTTATGCGCCGTATATTTTAGACGACCGTCCACCGCGTATCTCCGCGCCACCAAGAATTTTCAATTAGCAATTAAGCGTTCGAGCCTCGAACTATCGCCGCTGCATTCCCGACGGTCCACCGAAAACGCTCGACGATTCCACTCGACAGCGTTTTCGAACCGATCCTTTATCTATTAACTTATCGTTCCTCCGATCTTTCTTTCTCCTCTCTCTGTTTCTCCTTTTTCCTTTCTGTTACACACTGCGTACTCTCTCTCTCTTCTTTCCTTCTCTGACTTTACGCCATATATGTCATCGAGCTAGAACGTCGAATACCGATCGAGCCGATCCCGCGGAGCCCGGTAGCATCCACGGCCGAGCGGTTCGACAGAGGAACACTCTTCTTCACGAGTAGGTAGGTATTCGTCTGGTTGCATGCTCGCATGCCTCGGTTGCTCGGTTGCCCGGTTGCTCCTCCGGGCACCAAAGCAGGCGTGGTGGGGACGGTTAGCGCCCTTCCACCATCCTTCCAACGGGCTATGACAAGAAACGTGCTCTCTGTCTTCTGTGCCCTCGAGTTTTCGTCCTGCTCGGGAACGTTGTCCTCTTGGTGCCGCGGAAAGCCAAGCGAGAGAGTCGAGTCGAGGAGTCGGCTTGCGAGTCGAATCGAGTCCGGCTATCGTCCTTTAGGGCCGGTTTACAGGCGCATAAGCCGCGATAGTAATTAAACGAGCCCACTTAAGGCTAATGCACGGGGACGCGCGACTCCATCCTTTCCACGATTCCACCAGTTTTTTTAATTAACAGCCGCTGCTAACTTCAGCGAATGGACACGTTCAAGTGAGACGTAATTAATTTAACGCGAATACCGATCGAAAGATTCGGTTTGCACGTGTGCTATAAAACGTGGCAGCCTGTTCGAAACGCGAAACATCGAGAAAAGTTGTAGAGAGATGGAAACGTAAAATCGAACGGCGAATATGTGAACGATATAAAGAATCGTACTCGAGGGCAATTGAATAATACAGCGGAATAGCGGTGCATATTTCAAAGGCACGGAGAAACTTCTTAATAACACGAAGAAACGAATCAATCCAACCCAGCGACGATACGTGCATAATGCAATTCCCTGACTTGCATTTCTTTCGCCGGTAAGCGACGCCGAGAGTAGACGCGGAGTAGCTCGGGCGAACGTCGATATCGAAAGACGTAAAGGAATAATTCAGCGCCTTCTCAGCTGCTGCTTCTCCGCGTTCCTTGTGTATCCGTCGTTCAACTTTTCTTTCCTGAAGCGTCCTGTCTCCGGGCTAATACCATTTATCCGGTAATATCGTGAAAAAGTATTTCAGCCGGAGCACGCTCTCGCGGGCCGCTCCTTGTGCTCCTCCAGACGGGGACACGGCTTCCTCTGTCAAGCGCACCGACCAGGAAAAACTCCATCTCGTCGAGTTCCGTTCGCGGAAGAAACCGGCGAACAGTCGACTGATGGAAGAAGAACAAGCTCGAAAGAAACGGACGAGGGAACGCGATGCGGCAGGCGGTTGTAAAAGAAATGGAAACGCAAGATCGCCCGCAGTGAAGACGTCGTATCGAGCGAGCCTCGCTTCTCCAGTTCCTCGAATTGGTAAAAGATCGCGCAGCAACGAATTCGATGAAGATTCTTTAAGTGAAAGAACACATCCATGAGAGGAAGATCAGGAACGAGAGAGTCGAGAATATGTTCGTGGGATGCAGATGAGAAAGAGAAAGAGCAGCTACGGTTACACGAAGGAAAAGAGGAGGCCGGTGTATCCGGTATTTGAGCCGAAGGTGTTGCGTGCAACTTAACAAGCTAACGACGCCGTGCGAGTGCGATTTTCTTTCCTATCAACCTCAATCTACTTCTTGCCGTTTCGCTCGCTCTTTAGTTGCTTCCCACCCTCGCACCGTGCTGCCCTCTTCTTTCTCCCCTTCATTCTTTTTTTTCATCCGTCTCCCTTCCCTTTCTCTCTCCCTATTATCCTCCGCACAACCGGCGATCGTTTCATCTCCCTTCGTGACCGTGCTTCTCACCCTTCCTCTCGTTCTTTACGTAATTCTCGCCGCGTGTCCTTCTTCCTCTTTCGCCCCTTCCTCTGCCACGAACGGGCACACAGACCGCCTGCAGCTCTCCGTTGTTTTACGTAGCCTTTTCAGGGTGAAAAAGTCCGCGAAGTGCATACCATCGCGACTCCCGTGTTACGGAACGCCGGTGTTGTCAGCGCAACTATGCTAGATTAACTCGAACCCGCTAATAAGTCGCATTCTCTCCAAGCCCCTCTCACGTGGTTCGAGTTTCTCACAAATGAACACTGAATTATTCACAATCGCGTGCTACTTGCTGCTCCTGATGAAGATAATCGATGCCTGACTGTGTGTGGATGAATATGCGGTTGGATACCGCGAACCAGCGAACGGGATTCGCCACGATTTCGCGAAAATTTACCATTTCGATGATTACACGCTGTCGAGGATGTTATTAACAGATGGTTACGGAGCCCGATTTCGATTAATTATTATCCGACCGGTCGACGTATATGCCTTTAACGTACACGAGCACGGACAGCGACCGGTTGTAAATTATTCTTCTGCCGCGGTTACGATGCGTCTTTCGTCGTCTCATCGGCGCACAAGCCCCGGGAAAACTGCTTCCGCTTGTCGTTGCCATTTTTACACGCGAGCCAACGCGAACGTTGCCGTACACGTACACGTGTACGTAATTGCAATTCTATCGTGAGTCCCCGTTGAAAGGCTAGACGAATAGACCGGCAGAGAATTCTGAATTATTTACCAACCCGATCCTGAGATTCTTTATACGATCCACCGGTTTGACCAAACTGGTGATAAGAAGATACGAAAAACGAGACACGGACGGATAAGGGAACGGGCAAACGGGAATCCCAGTGTCGCGCAACATTTTTACGGTCAAGAACGTACGGCCAGCCTGTGTAACGAACGCCAAAAACCAACTCGGTCCCCCTCGATGCCTCTGCCTCAAGAAGCTCACGCGATACGTATCTCGTTTATGAGTAATCGTAGAGTGGCGAGTGGTCGGATTATGAATGAGTTTCCGTTCACCGGCCCGTGTAACTATACATCAACGCGTTAATTACGCAAACGAAATGTGTATTATGCGAGTGTCAACGATTCACGCGGCGTGTATATGCGCATATCGACCTGTCCTTCCTCGAACCCGAGAATCAAGGTCTTCCTCGCGACTCTCGCGTTACGTGTGTCGAGCAGTGATTCGCAATACCTCGGGTGAAACCTTAAGGGCAGGGCACGCTCGTAAACCAAGACACAGCTCCCAAGAACTTGAAGGGGAGCTCGAATGCGAAAAGACGATGAGAACAGAGGCGGATTTTCGAGGTCTACGATTAGAGAGAAGCGTATCTAATAGGAAACTTCGTTGGAACCGTTTAAATCAATCGAGAGCGCGTTATCCAGCTATACACTTAGCGTGCGAATAAAAATGCAGCGCGGTAATTCAACGCGATAACGAAGCGTGGAACGTGGAGAGGCCGACCTCTGCGAACGGCACGGGCCTAACAACGCAACGTGCAAACAAATCCAGCAACCTGTCTTCCTGGATTTCGCCGAGATAACGTAGCAGCTTGATGCGAAAGTCGAGGCGAACAGCTGCTTCCAGCTGGTTCCACCGACATGATTACGCGTTACCATTTGAACGAAGAAAAGAGAACATTTTGAGAAGTTTAAAGACTCTCGTAACGTGTACTTTTGTACAGGCTACTTTTTATAATCGGAAACGTGCTGTCGACTGATTCATTGCCTCGTAGAAGTCTGGTATTCGATAAGATATAAATTACGCTACTAAAGATCTCTAGACGAGTTTCTCAGAAGACAAAATTTGTGCTAGCCACTTTGTGCAAATTTTGCAATTCCATTATCTGGATACGTGATTGAACTTCTCGAAGAAATTATTTTTACTTCCATGAGTTTACTTATCGCAAGAAAATTACATAAGCAGATTCCAAGGAAATTACTTAAAAAATTGTAACATTCAACAGACTTTTCTTTTCTATTTATGTAATTAATCGACTGGTGCTTCTAACAAGCTTGGCTACGTAAAAATTTAATAAGTACACCACGGATATTTATGCAATTTAATATTCTTAGAATGAAACCTAAACGGCAATTTGTTTCACCTATTAGAACAAGTACCTTACATACATTTATGCATCTCATAGTTCCCCATAAATGCATAAAGATTGCTAGTAATAGCGCTGTGATCTATTCGTGAGAAACATATCGTGAATATCAGGTAGAATCTCGGAATCTGGGTATTCGGGGTAATAACATAGGATCCCGGATAAAACGAAAAGACGAGGCAAAAGTGAGCACCACTGGACGCGAACTTGGGGAGAATATGGGCGCCCGATGGTGGGAATACACGTGCACAACGATGCTGCACGAAAATTCATATCCAGCGTGGCAGGCGTGCAGCGTATAAAGGCGAGCCACGACCGTCGAAATATATTTGCGCATACATTTTTCCCTTCGCGGTTATACAATCCGGGAGAGGAAAAAAATGGACATACACCGTCACCACCCCCTAACCCCCACGCCATCCCGCCTCGACCAATTCGAAAGAAAGGGATCGTCTGGGACTTGAAATAAACGTACGAGCTTTCAAATACATTATCGAGTGAATTCTTGTTTATGGCATTGCAAAAGGTGGGACACCGAGCGGATATCATTTACTCGCTCGCGGGTCGGATACGTTCCTCTCCCGCTACGTCGACGATATAAACACGCGCGCCGGAGGAGCCACAGAGAAATTTGTTCGCCGGCCACGAGAAGCAGGAGGAATCGGGGGGAACACGCGTCGTGAATAATAAGCACGATATTATTACGAGCAACAAATAAACATTTGCCGACGCGACTTCGATATTTCACGCTGAGGTGCAAAGAATTAAAGAGGGTGAAAGAGGAGAAGCGGAATATGCTCGGTTAAGAAATCGAGTACAAAACGTTAAGCCGCTGCGTAACTTTAACACGATGGAGGATCGAACGACTCGTGACTAGATCCGCATCTTTAGAGCTCTTAATACGCGTGACGGGCCCAGCCGTTTTTACTCCGCGCTCCACAATGCCACTGTCCACCATGATACCGTTATAAGTTGCTGGAAACGATCTGGTTTGACGCGAGAATACTCACGAGAGAGCTCATGGGAAAGCGATGGGAAACGAGCGCAGCGCAATCTACTTCCGTTTAGATTTAGAAGTATCCCGACCAACAGTTTCTTCTCTCTTTTCTTCTCGTTCCATCTTGCGTCGGCTGTCTGGCCCCTTTAGCGATACACCGTATTCGTCGGGACGATAATTAATACGTCGAGCCCACGCGGTAACCATCTATTTATATTCCAGCAGGCATTAACGTCGCGCTGATGGACGGACGCGTGCGCCGCCATTGACTATTGGCATCGTAATTGTGAGTTACTGTTAATCCTTTAACCTTTCTCTACTTTCCCCAGCGAGGAAGAATAACCTGTCGTCGATTTGAGATTCATGAGCGATGACGCTTAGCCGTGGCTGTCGGGCCGACGTATTGTTGAAGAAGAAACATTGTAGAGCTCCGGAGACTAACAGTACGAGCGAGCTTGCGCAAATGGAATAACTTAGCGGGAAAATCGCTTTCGAATGCGAAAGAATCGTTTTGAACTCGTTGGTCGAACGATTGAAATGTTTATCGAAAAAGCGTAATTGTGTAAAGTAATGGATACCATGCTAGTTTCCTGAAATTAGACAGGATGTTGGAATCTCGTACGAGGTCGCAGGTGAAGGACGCGGGGATCGAGGCGGACGATGTTTCTCGCGTTTGCTTTCACCGACGACGGACGCACGCTGTATCATTTCGTTCGAAAATTACACGGGGAGCGAACACGGCGTGAAGCTGCCGCACGAAATTCGCACATGTGTAACGGCTTGTTAGAAATTCTATCGCGTTCTCCGTTTTCTCGCGCCATCACAGTAGACAAACCTACCCCTGTCTGTTATTTTACGCCCGATATAAATCGTCTACAAAATGTCGTCCGGCGCAAATTGTACCGTAATCAGGATCCGTCCGTTTGAAATTCCAAACGGTTACAAGAACGAGAAGAGGAAAGACGAGAGAGAAAGAGGAAGAGCGAAGGAAGGGTCGGCGAAGGTGGTGGAGGGAGAAGAATGTCCCACGCGCGTCTTATTCACTTCATATCGGTGTTCATCCGGCGTTTCAACGGCGTGACACCGTGCCCGGCATGACGTCGAGAACGCGGCGCGTTTAAAAGGGGACGAGAGAGTTGGTCTCTCGCTCGCTAGGCTGAAAGGTGCGCGCTGAAAACACGCGAAAACGAAGCCACCGACAGACGACTCGAAGATCGACGGCCTTTCAGAACCACCGAGACTCGCTCGCTCGTTCGTTCCTCCGATAATAATCGTTATTAGGCGACCACGCAAGCTTTCCAACCAGAGACGACTTGCCCCTTGCGCGCTCTGTCGTCCCACTTTTCTCTTTCCCTCTGGTGGCCATGTCGTACGTGCCACCTTTCAACGGTTTGAATTTCATTTGCCGTACATTCGCATCGAACAACGTCGTCGTTCCAGGGAAAATGTCAGTTACAGCTACGCGCGTTCCCGGTGCAGCCGTGTTACAGACGATAGCGAAGTGTCGAAGCTCCACACGACGCACGATCCACGATGCACAAGCTCGGCCATCGAGCAACTCGACTCACACAACGATCCACGACGATTACGTCGAGAGGGGATGGCGGTCGAGGTTTGAGGAGGAAGCAAAGGACGCGAGGGGCCTTCATAACTTATCGGCCATGTCGGTGGGGAGTTTGCTATGCACGCTTTCTTGAGATAACCTTTCAGGCCGACAATTATTGGTAATATCGATACCGCACGCCCGTCGGCCGAACTCACCTTTCCGTGCCTCGAACTCACGATCCGCTCGAGAGGCTCGGGCTCTCCTTGTAAATTACCCTCCTGCCCCTCTCGTTCTGCCTCTTCGCCCCCACTAAACCTTAACTCTCTATCTCATCCACCGTTCTTCCTTTCTCTCTTACTCGCCTTCTGCCTTTTTTTCCTGCCTCCGATGCCCCGCTCCTCTCGCGGTCGCGTTGTTTACAATGCACCGAGCGAGCCTAATGAATTTCCATTCGAATAAAAGCGTACACGATGATAATTATGATTTACGGCGAGACCAGCCGCTCTTGCTCGCTTGCCTGCCGCGGGTTGGCGCGCGCGCGCGAGAGGATTCCGATAATGTCGAGCCGGTGAAACGAGAGCTGGAGCAGCCAGTTCGTTCGGCGATTAACGGGGGATATTGGATTTATAAGCAACTGTTGCGCACCTCGGTTATGTCTGTTCAGCGATGCAGGAACATTTTCGTTCGGCTGCTTTTATCCAGCTATCCGTCCGTTGAATCCGCGGCTTTGCAGAGTGCTACGTATCTACACGTTGCTGATTTCGTTGAAATTTCATTAAAAAGGCGAAACGGGAAGGAACGACGATTTCTCGCGACCAAATCGCCAAAAATTACGAATCTTACGACCCGTTGATACCTTCGAATTCCAACGAAGGATATTTATACAGTCGATGCTGTAAAAAATAATTTAGAAAAAAAAGAAAACTTCCAAGCTTGTCGATAGAAGATGCTCCATCGAGATAATTACACGCTTGCGGTCGAATCTCGACGAGTTGTTTCCGACGTTTTTAAGCACGGCCGCTCGCGCCCGCTGACACCTGTCGGAAAGCAACGACTAGAAAATAAAAAGACTATCGCGCTAGCATCACCATCGTCCGGAGGACGTGGTATAAAAAAAAAGAAGAAAAAACGGGAACAGAATGAAAGAAATTCTGAACATTTAAAGAAACGTCCCTTGTATCGCGTACGTCCGTTCAACCGTAAAATTATTATCATAATGACCGAGAGATTCATTCGTCGATCGACTAGCAATAAGGAAACGCAGATCGGAATGTCTCGAACGAACCTCCTTTCTTCTCCTTCTTCTCCCCTTTTCCGCCCACTTCGTTCCTCCATTACATCGCTCACGTGCAAATAGAGGACTGCGCTTGATCGAGTCTATACTTATTTGTAGCTATCCACGGCGATATCGATATCCGTGCTTATAGCAGAAATCCCGGACGACCGTGTAACAGGCAGGCCGTGTTTGCATGGCGGAAAATTGAAAAATCAATTAACTCGGCGAAAGGGAAGAAAGAGACTAATGTAGGATGTGATCGTAGCAAATTGTCGCGGACAGAACCGTGCCAGTTTTTTGCCCGCGATAAGAATCGCTATGAAAAGACAAGATAGCCGATCGTTAAATAGATATCTTTTTAAAACGATATAGAACGTCGTTTAGTACGCTGCTGTTATTATCGATGCTAGAGATATAACGAGTGAATGGGGGATGGAGAAAGATGTGCGCTCTAAAAAAAAAAAAGAAAAGCAAAATAATTTTGCGTGTTTATGAACGAAAATTGTTGCCACGATGGCAGACGGAGATCGAACAAAATCTAGCACTTTTGTGTCGAACTCGTCACGATCGAGGAAAGAGAGGACGTCTTGTAACCCACCGGCGCGCGGGACTTGAAAAGAGGTCCAATTATCTCGCACGCAACGCGTGTAGTCGAGAGCACAATTTTCCAGCGGCTACGAATGAAGAAAAGGAGCAGAAAGAGAGAGAAGGGAAAAGAATAAAAATACGGAGGAGACGGGGGGAGAGAGAGAGAGAAAGAGGGAGAGAGAAAGAAGGGCAACGGTCCTGGAACCGAACGAATCGAAATTCAGAGAGGATAACGGCTGTCGTAACCGACTCGAACGACCAAGTTGATTACAGGATAATTGGAGGAGCGTTCGACCCTTGACTTCTCTAATATCATTTCGGAAACCAATATTAACCCCGTCGAATGTTCGATCAACTTGAAACTTACTTGTTCCTCTCCACTATTCGTGGGAATACTTTTTACTAAAAGAAACCGAAGCATATCACGTGTAAAAATGTTAATAGTACCATTACTATTCATCCACGTGAAACTTTCGTATGTACATGTCTGATTATACATAATGGCATCTGCTTAAATTAAAAGAAACCACGCACGAAGTAGATTGTTTCCTATCAATTGCCATTATTGCTTCGATACATTCTGTATTCTATATTATAATACTTTGTCAATTTTTGTAGTCATTTTATACTACAATTTCCTCGCTCCGTTTTACGATCCTTTGAAAAACCAAATAGCATTTGCAGTTAGTTCTCGACGATCGAGCCATAACACGTTCCACGATCGTTAACAGATCGTTTCCAAACTGGTCAATGTTTAAACTAGACATGCAATAACGTTGAAGAGATCACGCGGCGAAAAACACATATTGAAAACTAAATACTCGGAAATACTGGCTCGCATACACTGTCTAAATATCTACAAAGATAAAACCTCCGGATATCGTAGAATCTGCAAATTCCACGATTTTTCTCGCAATATACGCTCCGTGTATCAACCTTTATATACTACATACATACGTTAATATACGCATAACACAAACACGAAGCTCGTAGTAGTTAGATCGCAATGAAAGGGATGACTCTATGATCGTCGGGGATGGTGATGAGCGAACACGACGAAAACCACCACGTTGATTCTGTTCGTGGGCCAGCATCGATTCGCCCTCCCACTTAATCCGTACTCTTGAAACCTCTCGGTGCATACTTGTATAGGAAATGCTTATGAATTATCTATTATGTAGTACATCGTGTCCACGGTCGGCGATCCGTACTTTTCAGCCATGGAATCGGTTAAACCCGAGCGAGGAGGTCCACGAAACGATCGACACACAGTCACAAAATTGTAGTCACGAGCGATCCGATGCCCTGGGCTAGATCACGAAAATCACAGGTCATGAGCCGTGCTTGGCTCATTCACGCAGGCTTCTCTCTACCACGGCCTCGGCGCGTTCGTTTTATCGGCTCGACGCCGATCTCGATAACTGGGCGTGGCGAAACGCAGGCTATTTGCTTTTCGATGTAGCCTCGAATCTGGACATCGGACAGAGGATCTCGAAACAATGGTAACACGATTAGTAATTAGTCGCAGCGCATAAGACGATTTGCCGTTTCGATGCGATTCGATGTTACTCGAGCTCCTATTGTTCTTGGTTGCCGATCATCATTAATAATTTGATCCTATTCAAGTACTATGCTTCGAACATTACCGTGCTGTCGATAAACTAGAATCTCTTATTCATAAACATACTATTTGCTACTACTGCTCCGCTGCTTCGTGACACATTAAACCAGTACCGAAGGCTCCAGATAAATTATATTAATCGATCATTACCACCGTTCAATCAATATCCACGCTCGTGCATTTGCCAACCGGTTAATTGGATAATCGAGTAGCCGATAAGACCGATCGAGCCAATACCACCGACGACGGTGCTTCGTGTTCCTTCACTTTTCAGTTAATTACACGACAGCTTTATGGGAGAGAGCGTACCAACGAGGACGCTTTTGAATTTTCCATTCTCCGGAACAACAGCAGCAGCAGCAGCAGCAGCAGCAACGTTCCAAATTCTTCGACAACAAAATGGACGAAATATCACGGTGCTCGGCTGCAGGACGAACATTTCACAGTCACAAAATTGTAGTCACGAGCACCGTGCCAAAGGGTAGATTACGAAAATGACCGGTCTTGCGTCAATCCGCTCGTTTACACGCCGCAAGTTATACGTGTTAAACCGTACGGTCCACGCGGTGGAGCGCCGGTCGCTACAATTCCTTGTTCTTGTAATAAATCAATCCCGGGCGAACGAGCAAATATTTATTTCCTTAATTCAATTACCAGATACTTATCCGACGCCTTTATACGGGTTATCCGTTGATTTATAACTCTTTCTAACGCATTACCATATCGATGTGCCGTGATAAGTATATCGAGAAGGAGCATGGGACACTGAGCGATCGCTTTTTTCGCGATCAACCATCGCTCGACATCGTAAATTTCGTTCATGAATCAAGCAACTGCAAGCTGTTGATTAGAAAATAGTGTACGGTAGTGTAATATTGTTAACCAGAGTACACGTAAAAGAGCGGAAAATTTTGTCGCAGTATTTTCCTAAAAGATTGTAGTCTAACAGATAAGATTATGGGTAAATTGTAAAATACAAAACTAGAACACAACATAATTCGGTCCTAATCTCAAGTATTTGATCTCTGCATGCAGTTTTAGCAGCTCAAAATTTAGTCACTCGCGATAGATAAAATTGCCGTTTCCATAAAAGGATCAGAAAGATTTTCTATCATGCATATCCAGCCCGTTTCCAAAACAATAGCGTTTCAAAAGCGCTATCAAAAGCGTTTGTCAAAATCTAAAAGATTCTCGACTTTGCATCGACCAAGCTCCATGTCCTGCAAACATCAAATCAAAACTGTGAACGTTTCCATCGACAAGATCATTCATTGCTTTCGCAAAAACTACAATAGCGGACGCTATATTCAAGTCAGTAACAACGGTACGGCGGAAATCGAAACAATATGGCGTTGCTTTTTTTCGTATTTTCAATTCGCTTTGCTTTCCACCCGAACGGTAGTTTAGAAAGGAACGAACGGTCCACCGTTTAGCCAACTCCAGAACACGTATTGTCCACGGTCAAAAACGTTTCAAAGGATTCTGTTACGCCATGCGGCTTGCCATAGATCATATTCTTAACCGTCGGTCGCGGCACTACAATGTCGCGGGCGGATCGTCGCGGCTGCCCGACAAACAAACATTGTAGTGGCAAGCGCATAGTTTATTAAGCAGGGCGACCTCCAGAAACTTCGATTCGTGGCCGTTATTTTATCCGGCGTAAAAGAATGTGGCGTGATCCGAACGTAGTGGGGGTCGCCTTCCAGAAAAAACGGAAAAAATCGAAAGGCGAGCAGAACGTTTCGAGAAGCCAAACAGTCAATACATATCTTATATCGCGCATTACGTAGTTACATTTCTTTTGTTGTTCCATTTATATCCTTCTAATTAATAAGTTGTTGAAATAAACGTTAATTTATTAGTGTTAACACAGTGCTATATTCATTAAACCACCTCTGTTATCCTAAACGAAACAGGGGAACGACTATTTCGCGGCGTCGATTAACATAATCGTAGCGAGAATTTACAACTCTCGTTGACGTGCTATCTCGCGATCACGTCTCTCCGCGAACGGTCGTAACATTTTGGTCCTTCGAGCCGGATCACGTGCCAGTGAAGAGTGCACTTACCAGTGACCACACAGTGCCACGTGACTTTATCAAAACCAGCAGCGGGAGCAGGAGCATCCACTACAGCGAAACCAGTGACGTCAGGCGCGTCATCTTCGAAGAAACACATCCCATTGGCAAGGGAACGCAACCACGCAGCCTTCCGTCGCAGCTGGACAATCATCAACGCAACGAATTTCACAACTTAACAATACAATCGAACGAGTGGCCGTCGGAAAGGAACAAGGCGTTCCTCACCAAACATACACGCGACATCACGCCGCACGACAGTAAGGTAAGCTCGTTCCTTATTTCGACCATCTCCTATCCTCGGCAACGATGACGAGCGAAGACCAACTCATCTCCCTGCGTCGGAGACGAGGCTATTGTAGCGGCCGATTCACATACTTATCGAACCGACTGGACGAGTACGAGCAATCCGAGAGTCAGCAAAACTCCTTATTAACGAATTACGAGAAACAACTGACCGAAGTTGCGAGTCAATTCGAAGCGATCCAACTCGAATTAGAAGTATTGGACGAGGAGGAACAAGTGCGCGGCTTCGAAATAAGGGATCAGTACGTCGCGGTAGATACAAGGCTACAAAATCTTCTGAGGAACGCGCAAACAGCTTCGCCGTCGACATCCATAAACCCTCCAACCTGTGCATCATGCGCAAGTTTAAATCCGATATCCATTAAATTACCAGATCTTCGGCTCCCTACTTTTGACGGAAGCTTAGAAAAATGGAACACTTTTTATGACACCTTTTCCTCCACAATCGATAAAAATCCTAGTCTCACTGACATACAGAAATTCCATTACCTGCAGTCCGCCCTGCAAGGAGAAGCAGCCGATTGTTTAAACGCGTTACCCCTTAGCAATGTAAATTACAGTCAGGCTATAGCCGTTCTCAAGGAGAGTTTCGAATGTCCACGATACACAGCTTTCAGTCACTGCATGGCAATAATTGATTATCCAAAGATAACCAAGGAATCTCCAACGGAATTAAGGCGCTTAGTCCACACATTCAAACAACACATATATGCATTGAACAAATTAGGAGACTCCTACCCCGATACCAGTGCTGTGCTCACCAGCCTCATCCTCTCTAAAATACCACTGAGTATCCAAAAGCAATGGGAAATGACGCTGCCCAATAACGAGGTGCCTCCGTACATTCACTTACTAAACTTCCTAGAGAGATTAGCACGAAGCTCCAGACCGATCACCACGGTCAGACAAACAAGAGAATCACCGGAACAAACTACTCCGGTCCGTCAACGCGCATCACGAGGGCATGCACTTACGGCGACACAGGTTAATCCAACATGCCCCACCTGTCAAGGACCACACCCCATTTGGAAATGTGACACCTTCAAAACCAAATCCCTTCGCGAACGTATTCGGGAGGTCAAAAGAGCATCACTATGCGTCAACTGCCTCGGGAAAGGGCACACAACGCGGCATTGTTTCGCAGGATCATGTCGCGTATGCGGAGAACGACATCATACAATGCTGCACAGGACAAAACGCCATTCAGGGTCTCGTTCCAGCACGTCCAGCCCGAAATCTTCCCCATCAAATAGCCGATCCACAACACCTTCTTTGCCACCCTACGTATCACCCACTCGTTGCAAAAGGCACACAACAGACCACAGATCGGAAACACCACGAACAGCCGCGTCTCCAAGTCCACCGCCCATTGACAAACGAACACACAACCAATGACGCCGACGATCGACGACTCCGTTGATGACCGAACATATCAGACCAATAGCATCCGAATTACGGTTCAATGATCTAGTCCTCACAGCGCAGATTAACATTTTGAATGATAAACATCAACCAATCCGTTGTCGAGCGTTGCTCGACACCGGATCCAGTATGAATTTCATTACCGAGGAATTAGCAAAATCGCTAAAGATAAGGCAAAACAAATGTTCGGTCCCAATCGGAGCTCTAGATACCTTGACAACGACTTCTAAGCGACACATCACGGCCACGATCACTTCCACTGACGGTACATACACGCGGACATTAACGTTCCTTATCATTCCAACCATATCAACCTCAATTCCCAGCGAACCCATCGATCGTTCGACACTTGAGATACCAAAAAATCTCAAATTGGCCGATCCACGATTTCATTTACCAGCTCCGATAGATGTACTACTAAGCTCAGGTTCAACACTCGCGTCGATGTGTGTGGGACAAGTCAACCTCACGCAGCCAGACGAGCCTGGACTGCGTCTGCAAAAGACGCGATTCGGATGGGTAATCGGGGGGAGCCCAACTTCCCAAACCGCGACAAACATATTTCACACATCCACGACGACTTTACAAGCAGATCTCGCGCGGTTTTGGGAAATCGATGAAGGACCCTCAATTAAACATATCTCAGAGGCAGATCGACGATGCGAAGAACACTTCCAAATCCACACCCGACGCACCAGCGAAGGACGATACATCGTCGCTCTACCTTTCAACGATCAGCTTCAGTCACTCGGATCCTCTAAAACGCTGGCGAGTAAACGACTCGCCTCACTCAATCGCCGATTCCAGCACGACAAACGCTTCGAATCAGAATATCGAACGGTAATACAGGAATACCTGGCATTGGGACACATGACGAAGGTCAATGACAACCACTCCGACGATAACGGATACTATTTACCCCATCATGGCGTGACCAAAGCATCGAGTCAAACCACCAAACTCCGTGTAGTTTTCGACGGATCGGCACCAAGCACTACCGGAACCTCCTTAAACGATACACTTCACACAGGACCCAAGTTACAGGAAGATCTATTTTGTATATTAATTAGATTCCGCGCTCATCAATACGTACTCACTGGCGACATCGAGAAGATGTATCGGCAATTCCTCGTACGACCAGAGGATCGGAAATATCAAAGGATATTATGGCGCAGCGCGAGTGGAGAAACAGAAACATATGAGCTTAACACTGTAACGTTCGGTTTATCCGCAGCCCCGTATCTAGCTATTCGGTGCCTCAAGCAACTGGCAGAGGACGAAGGACATCGATTTCCACGTGCAGCACAGGTACTGCAGCGGGATTTCTACGTCGACGACGCTCTCACCGGAGCTGAAACGAAGGACGAAGCCCTCACGCTCAGAACAGAACTCACCAAGTTACTTCAGCTGGCCGGCTTAAACATACGAAAATGGGCGTCAAACGATAATGACTTGTTACACGGACTTTCCTTAGAAGAAACAAATCACCAACATTTTTTGGGCGACTCGCAAACCTTGAAGACGCTGGGGGTGTTTTGGAATTCATTCGACGATTCTATTCTTTACTCGGTCGAAGTCAAACCCACGCCCTCGCGAGTCACGAAACGAATCATCAGCTCGGAGATTGCAAAAATTTACGATCCGCTCGGTCTGCTCGCACCGGTGATTGTTCGGGCCAAGATGCTACTTCAACGAATATGGTCGTCGAAAATCGATTGGGATGAATCACTTCCGATCGAGTTACATACAGAGTGGGAAAGGTACTATGCCCAATTACCCTTATTAAACAACGTCAGGTTCCCACGCAAAGCAATAATCGAGTCCGCTATGGAAATTGAACTGCATGGTTTCTGCGATGCCAGCGAAAAGGCTTACGGAGCCTGTGTTTATCTCCGAACCCTTACCATCAACGGCCGTGCTTGGACCCAACTTTTAACCGCAAAATCGAAAGTCGCCCCACTCAAGTGCCAGACCATTCCTCGGCTCGAGCTGAGCGGAGCACTCCTTCTTACGTCCCTGATGTCAACAGTACAACAAGCCCTATCACAAAAAATTACTCGAACTATCTATTGGACCGATTCCACTATCGTCCTCCATTGGCTCAATACATCACCTCACATCCTTAAAACATTCGTCGCTAACAGAGTCTCCGAAATTCAAACAAAAACCAGCATCCGCGATTGGCGCCACGTTCCTACCGACGACAATCCCGCGGACTTAATATCACGCGGCCAAACACCCGAAGAGTTCCTGCGCCCAACCATCTGGCAGCACGGTCCTGCATGGCTCTACCAGTCGGAAGGCTATTGGCCGACATGGGCTCTAACACCGCAAATTGAAGTACCGGAGCAGAAAGGGGCGATTTGTCTGTCCGCAAACCCCGCCGATTACAGTTTGTTGGAAAGGTATTCATCCTGGCCCAAGTTGATACGAATCATAGCTCGTTGCCTCCGTTGGAGACAGGAAAGGAACCGAGCGGCACCCCTAACCGTTACCGAGTTACGCATAACGCACAATAAACTGATAAAATTGTTGCAAAACATCCATTTCTCCGAGGAAATTCGTACACTCCAAAAAGATCGGAACGCGGCGATAAAGGGTAAGCTCACGCGACTCAATCCGTTCATAGACAAGGAAGGAATATTGCGAGTCGGGGGTCGACTCAGTCATTCGTCGATGACCTTCGCCCAGAAACATCCCATAGTATTACCCAAGTCATCCGTTACAACACGCATCATAGAACACGAGCACAAGATCCACATGCATTCCGGAACGCAGGCTACGTTATACGCAGTAAGACAAAGATACTGGCCCGTCGACGGTCGAAGTCAAGTATGGCGGGCGATCAAAGGCTGCGTCCGCTGCTGCCGCGCTCAACCACCGCCGGTAGAATACGTGATGGGTAATCTGCCGGAGGCGCGAGTAACGGAATCTCGCCCATTCACAAACGTCGGCGTCGATTACTGCGGGCCGTTCCACATCAAGGAAAAACGAGATCGTAACCGTCGTCAGATAAAGGTATACGTAGCCATTTTCGTATGCCTAGCAATTAAAGCGGTACACATCGAGCTCGTTGACGATCTCACTAGCGAAGCCTTCATCGCCGCTCTTCGCAGATTTATCGCTCGACGAGGGTATTGCTCCACCATCCATTCTGATAACGGCACCAACTTCAGAGGAGCAAGCAACGAATTACGAGAGCTTCACGATCTATTACAATCGGACGATCACAAGGAAAAAGTAACCGCATTTTTAGCCGACAAACAAATCGAATGGCGCTTCATTCCCCCTCATTCACCGCATTTCGGTGGGCTATGGGAAGCAGCGGTGAAGTCATTCAAACGCCACCTCAGGCGTGTAGCCGGCAACGAGTTACTCACCTCTGAACAATTGAACACTCTCATCATAGGAATAGAAGCAGTCCTCAATTCCCGCCCGCTAACTCCTATCTCCACCGATCCAAATGATCTCCTAGTCCTCACTCCCGGACATTTTCTCATTGGCGATTCACTAATGTGCTTACGTGATCGAGATTTCAGAGACATTCCATCGAACCGACTCTCCAGATGGCAGCATATCCAACAGCTTAAACAGCATTTTTGGAATCGCTGGCATAAGGAGTATTTGAACGAGTTAACCAACCGAAATAAGTGGAGCAAGGGTGGACACGGCATCCAAAAGGGCACAATCGTCATCCTCAGAGAGGACAACGTACCCTCCATGCATTGGCCTCTGGGCCGAGTTATCAAGGTTCATCCAGGCGCCGATGGTGTCATCCGGACAGCTACAGTTCAGACGGCAAAGAGCGTTTTGGATCGGGCCGTCAAAAGGCTTGTCCCACTGCCAATTCAACCCGATCTCGAGAAACCCGAACAACTAGCCACCGAGACGAACTAAGATAGGAACTTCAACCACATCTCGCTAATTTGATCGGTACCCTCTCAACGGGGGGAGAATGTTACGCCATGCGGCTTGCCATAGATCATATTCTTAACCGTCGGTCGCGGCACTACAATGTCGCGGGCGGATCGTCGCGGCTGCCCGACAAACAAACATTGTAGTGGCAAGCGCATAGTTTATTAAGCAGGGCGACCTCCAGAAACTTCGATTCGTGGCCGTTATTTTATCCGGCGTAAAAGAATGTGGCGTGATCCGAACGTAGTGGGGGTCGCCTTCCAGAAAAAACGGAAAAAATCGAAAGGCGAGCAGAACGTTTCGAGAAGCCAAACAGTCAATACATATCTTATATCGCGCATTACGTAGTTACATTTCTTTTGTTGTTCCATTTATATCCTTCTAATTAATAAGTTGTTGAAATAAACGTTAATTTATTAGTGTTAACACAGTGCTATATTCATTAAACCACCTCTGTTATCCTAAACGAAACAGGGGAACGACTATTTCGCGGCGTCGATTAACATAATCGTAGCGAGAATTTACAACTCTCGTTGACGTGCTATCTCGCGATCACGTCTCTCCGCGAACGGTCGTAACAGATTCCATACAGTGAAACATGGTTGACAATAAAAAAAATTATTACTGAAGCCTGCTATGGTCGCTGGCTACCGATAGATTACGAAAATCAGCTCGTCTGTGCAGAGAGATCGTACTCGACTCGATATGTAAAGGCACGGTGGAACCGATGTCGAACAATTTGTTGTCACTGCGATAAATCAGGCTGACCGCGCGAATAAATATTTGCGCTTCGACGGTTATAGTTGTTGCGTTCAATTTGAAGATCCTTATCTGCGACCGGGTAGGTGGTATATTTCGAGCCCTTACTCTCTCTCTCTCTCTCTCTCTCTCTCTCTGCCCCTTTCTCTCCTTCTTCGACACCTCTAATCGATTCGTAACCAATTCGAAATGCAGCAGCGTTCGTAATAACCACTGTGTCAGAGGAATGGGGGCTAGATGATAAATAAACGGCGAATCGCCATTAAAAAATACGAGTACCTTTGTTAGGTTAGATCTCGGACAAGAGAAGTAAGACAGTGTTGGTGGTCGTGGTGCTACAACATGTTAAGAGGCCAGGTTTCGCAAACGCGAGTAATTAAATCAAAGCCTTGACTTGGTCCGTGCAACGGGATCCCCTTTTGTAAGGTGACGTGTCGCGCCAAAACGTTCATCATGTGGGTGTACGAAATATCCCATTGTCCGTGGTCCTCGATCAATCATGCGCCAGCTAGGGACCAGAGGGTTCACGAATTCGAATTCATAATATTTCAATGGAGAATAAACAGGCATGACTGTTATTTCCTTACAAGACAACTGTGCTCTGACTAGGTGCACACAGGGTGTACAATACACCAGACGTCGTCTCAATTACTCGAGAAAAAGAGAGAGAGAGAGAGAGAGCGAGAGAATTCCTAACCCTTGTATACGTTTGATGTCTCTGCAAGGAGAGATCCCGCCCATCGTTCGTCGACAGTACAACGTTGCACATCGAAATGCCAGATCGGAGAGAGACGGATCCGGTATCTTACCGCGTGTGTGTCTCACGTCTGCCGGCATCGGCACGATATTTTCTCTCGTATACTCACCAGCCAGGTTATAAACAAAGTTAACTCCGCGCCGCTTGTCTACAAAAGACAATCCTCGCGACCTAAGTCTCGTTCTAATGCCCCGAGCGATGTCTCGAGACTCCGAGACCTCTGAATACATTAACTAGACGTACTCGAACTTACCGTCACAAGGGAGATGGAGGGAGGAAACAAGAGAATGAGGTAAGAAGATTGTAGAGAACACATTGGTGGAGCGAGATAGGATAGCCATGGTATTAAAGAGAGAACGAGAAAGAGAAGAGACAAAGCGAGCACATATGGCCTGGATGGAGACACGGTCTCTCCTAGGTGTACAACTAGCTCTAGCCGGGGCATACCGTACCATAGTCGATTCCTTTGCTCGGTAATCCGCGAGGTAACTGGAAATTATATGGTAATGAAGTGCTCCTGAGCGCGTCGTAACGGCGGCGAGTCGACTGGAAAGACAATACGATTTTACTCGGAGAATTTAATAGAGCGATGCAGGCGACGACGACGTTGGTGTTGGCATGTGTGCGCACACCGGGCAGAAATCACGACTGCAAGAGTCTCCACTCCGCTGAGTGCAGTTCGTGGTATTTGATATCGACATAATCGGTGAGCCAGGCGACGGATAAATCCGGCTCGATTCGGCCCGGCTTTTCCTTTCACACGGAGAACACATTCCGTGTGGCAGCCCGCGAATCACGTGGCAAACCGTGGCGCTTCGTCGGTTTCCCGGCGAGTATACGTTACCTACACCACGGTATACTTTCCTCGTTCGCGCTCGATCGGTCCTCTCTCGTCTTCGTTCCCTTCGTCTCGTCTCTTCTCGTTTCACGGTCGTCGAGAGGAACAGGACTGCGCGACGCGCCGGTTCGCCGCGCGTGTTTCTCAATTCCGCGAGAGCCTCGCCTTCGGCTCGTACACGCGCCATCCATTTCGATACGAGCTCACCGCAAAGATTTTTCGACTCGACGGGAACGTATTGCGAACGAAGGACGGGAGATTTGTACGCGGATCGCCGGTGTCGCAGTAAATTCTCCGAGATCGACGGGGAAATTCGTTCCCCGTGGCTTCGACCGCGGTCACTCGATCCAGAACCATCGCGGATGGACGCGAGACTTCGAGTTCAACTTCGAGTCCGCCGTATTCGAATCGAATGCGCACGGAATTGCAACATTATGGTAGAGATTCGGATATTTTTTCGAACAGTATCGCGAACTTGCATTCGCTCGATTAACAAACGCCAGGAAATATGGGGAGGAGAGGACGAAAGAGAGAAAACGCGGGGAGACCTGGTGCCGTACGCGGGCCGAAGTATAAATTACCGGACGCTGTGAAAAATCGCCAGTAATCTCGTACGGCGCGCATTTTATTCGGAAGGCATTAGCATCTAGGTAATTTTCAGTGTATACGTATACATGTATACGTACGCGTGGCTGATAAATGCTACGACGATACACACGCATAAATCTCGCGGCGTTCACAGGACCGGTAGATAGGCGAGGCTAAAAATATCGTCGTACTTGACGGGGCCCCTTCGATTGGTTAGAGAGGCTGCTGTCGTGTTTCACCCAAAAGTGGCCTCCGCAGGTAGGCACGAAATATACGCGGGCCAAACGAATTTATAGTGCGCCGGTTAATATGCGTGGTCCCCTTGACCCGCATGTTCTTCTTACCCCATAAATCGTCCGTGGAACGACCACGGAATACTAAAACACTTCGATGCCCATCGCCTTTGAACGAAGCCAAACGGAACGAAACGAAGGAACAGAATGTACGGAACAGTCAACGAAAAACCGAAAGAACGAGCGTAAGAACGAAACGAACGAACGCGCGAGATCCCACTCTCCGGAAGAACATAACCGTTCCGCGAGCCATCCCCATCGACTCGGAGATATCCCTCGACACACCTACGCTCTCGTTCCTTCGCAACAATGGCCGGCTTCGGGAAACGAGGATCAACGCGAGTGGATATCGCTGTAAGCCCCGGCCCTCTCGCCAGCCTCTCGGTCCCGCGCTCTAAATCGGAACCGACCCGAGGCTTCAAGGGAGGTATATTCGGTTTGACTGCTAAAAGGGTTGACTGTTAAAGCGAAAACGACCGATACGGCTCGACGCGTAATCTTCTTATCCTCGCTGAGACCTCTCTGACCCTTTTCCGGCCGCGTCGCTTTCCGCAATTTTTCTTTCTCTCCCCTACCACTCCTTTCTACCTTCCTGCACTATCACGCGAAATAACCTTCCATCCAGCCGACAACTCGCGAACGCAGGATTCCACGCGAAACATCGCGCAGGGATTTGTTCAGTCGGCAACTTTATGGTTCTAGAAACTTGGTGATTAAAATAAACCAACCAGTTGGCGATCGACGCTTGACGATGGTATTTAATTGTTCTTGGTTATCTCAGAATATTCTACGATTTTGTAATCCCGACCATTGCAGAAAAAAGGAAGTTTTTACAGAAGGTATGTATGGTAGTGATACAGAAAAAATAGAAAGAATAGTTACACTTTGCAAGTTTCGTGGATCGAAATAAACAATTCGAGACACGCCATTTCGAAATATAGTTCTTTCTTTGCGGAATATCTAAAAAATTGTCAATGAAATTTTAAAGCGTTTCGCATAACGTTCATAGTATATTCGTGAAAGGTGTTTAAAAATGACCGAATATTTTCGCGAATCTGCGTAGGTATCGTGATACGGAACGCACGTAATTCTATTGTCAATAGGTGGCATTGACAAAATCCGCAATTACTTGGTTGCCAACCCAATATACAGTTGATGAAGCAGTTGCTAATTATACTTAACGCCTTATTTTCGCGATATCCCTATATCGTCTCCAGTTACGGCACTTCCGATTTGCAATGCGCGAGAATATCCTGGCCACGACTGGGAATCTCGTAAAACACAATACGCGAGGACGTAATATATTCGCGAGTAAAAATCCTGCGCATGTATAACAATTACGTTAGAGGCGGTCGCGCGCGCACGACCAAGCTGAGTCAAGGGGGGACGAGGTGAACGCGTCGAGTGGCGAGGTAAGTGAAATTTATTACAAGACGCGTCGTAATAAATTCCGCCTATCTTGCGGACTCTGCCGCGAACACTTCTTTAATTAAAAGCAGGAAGCTGTACTATAACGGGGTGCTAATTAATCGAAAGATTGTTTTATCTTATCGAGGCCGGTATAGGAGGCGGTTTCCCTGGCCGATGCCGAATTCTAATAAAAACACCGCGAGAGCTCGCCGAGTTCGGCTCCACGCGCTCTCCGCATCGCGACGCTCGTATCCCGACAGTTTGCGAAACAAGGACGGGTTGGCGAACGTGAAAGAAGGAAAGGTGGGCAATCCATTACCCGAACTGGTCGACTCTCGGCGGACAGGGCCACGTCGATTTGGCCTTCGAATCCGTAAAATCCACCAGCGACGCGAATAAATTCGCGGACGAGCCGCCTCGCGCGACAAATTCGTCCCATTCCGACAGAGAGAATCGATCCCCTATCTCGAAAACCAGCCCCTTCCATAACGATATCTCCTCGAGCGTTTCTCTTATCGTCCGTCCATCGATTATCCTCTCTTTGAAACCGCGCATATTTCCCGCCATTCGATTCGAACGCGAACAAAGCGCGCGCGGACCAAAACCCAGTCGGAGTAGAAACGGCCGCGCGCTACCAAAGGATGAATGAGAGTACGGCTGAATAAGAGGACAGAGAAAAAGTTGGGCAATCCATTAGCCGGCCTTACCGACTCGTTAGACGTCGGCCCTGAAAACCGCGACTGCACCCACCAAACTCCCGTCAAAGCACGATACGGTTCAAGACGCGCGATCTCTCATTTTTTCTTCCTCTTTTTCGCGATCTATCCTTTGCGAAGGATGATGGAAACCGGATACACCATCGTGGTCATGGGGGAGGGGTCTATGAAACATCGACCGCCACGCACGAAAAGGGAAACCGTAGAATTTGGTAGGCCATTAATGGAACAGGCTAATTCAAGCTGGATTTTTGGCAGACCGTTTTATCAATTTTTCTTCGAAGCTACGTCAAGCGTTTGCAGCGTCTATGTTGATGTGTTAAAGAGTGTACAACACAAATTTTGTACGGTACGTTTCTTTCGAAAGATTAGTGTAGTGTCCAGGAGCTTTTGTCCGTAAATAAATTAATAAATATGTAAAATATATGGGCGTCCAGTGATTATCAATGGAGTTAAGGTTCCAATAGTACAATATTTCTGATCGGTATTAAGAAAGTTGAAAAAAATGTTGATAACTTAAAAATCGGCGTTATAGAGGCTGTTCCCGGGCGGCGAAAGATGCATGCGAATCACCAGCGAACGAATCGCACGTCGCGGCGATAAAACGCGTCGTTGAGGGCCCGCGAACAAGCGCGCGCGCGCAAATAATAGGCCGGCCCCGATAAAAACTCGGCCCATAAAGATAGCTCATTACCGCGTTACGCGGCGGAGGACGATCGCGAGGACTCTATCTGCGTGGCTACTTTACGGGGCGGATATTCCAGAAATCTAAATGAACGCGTAAATTCACCAGGCACTCGTGGTAATTGATCGAGTCGCTAAAGACGTTCTCGTAGAGAGATAATCGCAGGAGCCAGACAAGAATTTTATACGTCACCAATCACGTTTTACGCAAACGTTAAGTTCTACCGGAACGAGGTTACAATCGGGCCGCGACAAACTGTCCACGCGAATCCTATAAATTTCATTTACTCTACCTAAACGTTTTCCTTCAAGGATTCTGAACAAACGCGACAATGTATGCGGTTAACGATTCGACGTACGTGGTACGTCGTTTCACGATCTCGAATCTCTCTAAAGGATACACGGTGCGAATCGAATCGATTGGAAGCAATTACGAGGGACGAAAAAAAGAACGGTTTACGAGATTCATCGAGGAGGCTCGGTACTACATAACCGTGTAAATCTCCGTGCACCGGTGTGAAAATAATAGATGGAACCACGGCGAGAAAATCACCGCCCATAAACAGAGCTCATAATCGCGGTGTATCGGTATAAACGGCCCGCTAGCCTCTAGAACTCCGATCGCTTTATCCATCGGGATTCTTCGCCAAGTCCGATGGCCAGGTCCACGTACAAGCTCGTACGTACGATGTTTACTCGAACCCATTCGGTGTAGCGTACTCGCGAGACGCGTTCTTACAACGTGTGTATGTGCCGTACATATACGTAGAATCAACGCGAAAGAGAGGCGAAGACAGGAACAGAGGGAGGCAGAGAGTCGCACCGGTCTGATGAAGTGGTTCAATAAAACGTATCAATAAAAACGATTCATAGTCGTGGACGGAGGGCACGCACGTGAGTACCAACGCAAGGGAGGGGCCTTCAGGTTCGGAAGAAGAAACGTAAACCGTAAGAAGAGGAAAGTTGGGCAATCCATTACGCGGGGATGACGGAGGAAGAGAGAGAGAGAGAGAGAGAGAGAGGGACAGTCTGGCTGGACGGGAGAACCGCGGCCAGCATCGAATCCGTGAGTCCACTCTGGAAGTTGCGTCAAGGCTAAATCCGCAAGGGCGGCCCCTTTGTGCCGATGTCCGCGCTTCTGCATACATTCTCGCCCGATAAATATACCCTTTAGCAGTATAATCCAGCTCCACGCGGATTCCTCCAGCACCGGTAGCTTCTGAGAATCTGCCCGGAGCTTTGAGCGAAGAGTAAAGGAAGGAGGAAAACGGACGAGCTACGCAAGACGAAGAGAGAAAAAGAGATGCGAGTACAGCCAGCGCACGCTGCTTCTCTCCTGTTCCACGATACATACACCGAGGTGGTTCCTCCCTCGGCGTTTTACCCTACCTCCAACCTTTCCCCATATACACTACCTCCTTTCCCTTCTGATCCTTTTTCGCCTCCTCTTCTTCCCATCTCGAGGCGAGCCGTGTGTTACGCGAGTCCGCGCACGCACCAACACGCGAGCCAGCAAATTTTTTCTATCCTCTTTCTCCGTCTGTCGCTTTCAATGCTTCCTCCTCCCCTTGTTCCGCGTTCAATCCGGCCCCCGCAGCACCGCTTACAGATTGCGTACAAATAATCCGCGGAATGGCACACAAGCCTACCTGTCCGCCCCCGATTCGTACCCATCGGACACGTAGCGATTTTCTCGATTGCTGGTGCCGATTCGGGCAAAGTACCCGAAATCACCGGTACCGTACCATACAGGTTCTCCTGATCGAGAACCAATCGGTTTTGGTCGTACACCCAAATCCTCGAATACTGCTCCTTCGAGGGTGCAGGTGATTTTCGGTTTCCAACGATATCGCATTGGAAATCTCAAACATCTCGATCCTATAAGATAAAATGGTCTACAAAGGTCCAAGACTGCGCGTGTTTACGTAGTTTTTGGCAGAGGAATTTTCTGGATACCAAGCCGATCTTGAGAGCAGAAGGGAAAAAAGATCGACACGGCCGAAACCGAAATTTCTCAGGTAACCGAGAACACATAGGCCTTCTGGTCGCGGCTTTCCCTGCCTTTTGAAGGAATTTCTTATCGGTTCCGCGAGATCGTGAAAGGGGAGCGGATGCATCGGTAGCACGGTCGAGTAATTCGTTTAGTCAAGGAGCAACGTGGTATTCAATGAATCCCAGGGCTTTTTGCCACCCTGTAGTCCCCTCGGTTGCACGCTCTCGTCGCGCGCGTCTAGTCACGGTAAATTTTCACCGCGACGGCGGTGTGGCTCGGTTCACGGTTTCGTTATTAAATAGTTCCAGCAGCTTTTTACCGTGGAATTGCTCTCCCGGGCGAACGCTTTTTATCTCCGTATTCGGCTAATCGAATATCCATTTCCGTTATTAATGGCATTCCGGTTAACTGGTACGGCCGCGCGAAGGTCAATAAAGATATACAATAGAGGACCGAAACAACAATTTATAGAGCCATAAAGTTTGTCTCTACATGCGTTCCCTCCGTTATACCATAGCAACTTAAGGACCTAGCATTTGCTTTAACGGTCATTCGGGCTTGGAGCCACGGATATTGGAAAAAAGTTGCCAATCCCCTGCTAGAATTCCGCTAAGTTTTTGCACGGTGGACCAAGCAGCCCCGAGGTGGACAATGTACGAAAGAAGCATCTTGCAAGATTAATGGCGACGCGTCTACACCTACGAACCACGTACTTTGTACTTGCGTCGTCGAAAAGAAACTCGCTGTACGGATTTGCCGCTATCTATCTGCGGTTCGTCGAGGATTAAGTCGAAATTGGGACAGCCGAGCTCGTCCGAACGATTAACGGCTACCGTGTTAAATTATCCAGAGCTAATCGATTCACCGGATGCTAGAATACTTGGAGTTTAATTTCGAAAAAAGATTCCCTACATCCGCATCTACAGATCGCTGCATACCTGTACACAAATTACCTATTCCAAATATTTGAAATTTCGTTGTTCCGATCGAGCGAGCAGATACGGCATAATCCTACAGACTTCGTATAAATTGGCATGTTATTTATACGGTTCCGTGATAAAGATTGATTTTAAGGCAATCGTCAGAAAATAAAGAACGTATATAATCAATAAGAGGGTATAAAAATCAAAATGACAGGAAAACGATCCTCCAACTGTTCAAACCGATATACTCGTACTCAGAAGGGCGAGCGTAATCTTTGAAATAGATGACGTTCCAATTATTCAAAAAACTACGATGCTCCGAAACGAGGAGGTCGTAAAGAAGCCATGGAATGAAAGATCGCGCAACGTCGTAAAAGGAGAGGCTGGTGGGCTTGAGGCGGATCGGTGTGTCCCATTATGCGATATATACGATCGTTCAATATTATCCCGAATGTAATCAGAGTTTAACGCGAGGATACGCGAATTTCGGCGCGGCACAGAGGGAGAAAAAGAAGTAGACGGCGGATATCGTTGTACGCTACGATGAGTAACGACGGACCATGATGGTGGTGTTCGCTGAAACACATCGTGGCGCGAAAGACTCGCATATGCAGCGATGCGGTTGCATCGAGAGAGGAGAGAAAGAACGCAACACAAGGTCCGCGAGAGCCCGCGCGATCCTCCGGCGAGTCTCTCGTTAAATCCAAACAGGCAAAATTCGACGTACCGTGCAATATAATATAGTATTGTAAAGCAATATCTCGTGAAAGGAAGCGATGGTGGTGGTGATGGTGGCGGCAGAGCAAACAGGTTTTTCGAGCGGAGCCCCGAACGACGACGACGTATGCTTTGCTGCGCGGGGTGCAATAAAAATTTTTAAATAAAAAGCCTCACCTGCACCGCGGCCGATTTGTTAGCTTCTTTGTGGGACCCTTTCGCGTCGGTGGGAGCGAGAGGATGTAAGGGCCGAAGGGAAGAGAAGATACATCGGGAAGAATGAAAGGGAGAAAGGCAGTGCGAGGAAGGGAAAAGACGAGAAGCGAGAAGTAGAGAAGAGATCGGCTCGGGGAAGAATGAAAGCGCGTAAGAGGGAGAAAGAGAACGGCGCCATTATGACGTGCGATTGGACTTTGCTGGTTGTTTGGTAGGAACGTATCACGTGTCAATACTTTTCCTTTTCGTTCTGTATGTAAATTCGAGCCCCATGGGGGCGCAAGGGCAGCATCAATCAATGGCAGACGGCAGCTGATTAAAAATTGCGCAACACCATGAATTATTAATGCGACAATAAACGTGCAAATTCCAGTACACCACCCGTGCGTACATGTCGCGCTCGTTTCCTGTAATTCGCGAGCCTTCTTCGGCAAGAAGAAACAAGGAACCTCGCGTATAAGAAAGCATGTACGTATATCCAATTTACCAAACCGAAGAATCGATCGACAAACGACTACGAAGATACCAAGTCTACCAAGAGTTGCCTTGCTACTTAACAATTTCTTCGAATCGAGGAAACAGGAAAGGATATTACATATAAACGCTAACTAGACATCAAGAATCGCGTTTTCACGCCTCGTCATGCGTTCCGTCGAACGATCATGTGTGCACGATGCGTGCATTTTGACGCGGCGAGTCGAGAACATTACCAACCAGGACGACCCACGCGGATAAAGACAGGAAATTTACCGTAAAGCTAAATAAAAGAAGAGAAAATCGACGAAAAAAAGGTAACCTGGAGAAATACGCGTTACACGGCTCTGAACGCTGATCGGTACATCAACGATGTTTCATATAAATCGGGAAAGGACACTGATGGTATATTTCCTCGCGGCGTTCTACCATTTTACGCTCACCGGGTGTACGCGCTTCCTGGAGGGGCTCGTTGACACCGACGAAAAAAATCGAAATATTTCGTAAAACGAAGAGCAAGCAACGCGGTCGCGTCGTCGTATTTTACACGAGGTCTGGTGCGCGGAACCTCCCACACAGGTAGTTATCTCGGTGACTTAATACCAGGTAATGTGCTCTCCAGTTACATCTCAGCCGATCTGGCCTGGCTCGTCTCTCCTTCTTTCTCTTACCCTTCCACTCTCCCCTATGCCTGCTTTCTTCTCTGTTCAACGTCATCGTCATCGTCGTGTGTCCTCTTCGCTGAGACCTGGACCGAACGGATCGGTGGTCCGTACCGCAAGAAGCAGTCAGAGAAAGACGCAGGGTGCATACGCTCGTGGAAGAACAAGGGAAGAAAATTGAAGAACAAGAAGGGGCAAAAAAAAGATGGAGAGGTGTTGAAGTTACTCGATCCCCGTTCCCGTAAACCTACGCGACGCGACAAAGCGATCACGGTACTCCTCGTGCCGCCCCTACGATAGTTTATTATCGACAGACTGGCCAGACTATTTGCTGTGCGCACACATTTTCATCGTGAGAACGACGCGACGGGATCGCAGGTAATAAGAATCCGATCGTACGAGCCAGACGTCGACGTGACTCCGTATTAAACGGGCACGACACGCGGAATCGTTGAACGACGTCGTAAGAACGATCTCAAGAAGGGCCAAGAATTTCCCTTTCGCTTCGATGCTTCGTGGATAAAACACTTCGCCCGTGTAACAAAGGAATCACGATGATTTAAACTGTTTTAAACGATTTAACGCGCTAATGCTATACGAGAAAACTCGTTGGATAGCTTCCACGAGGCACTCGTTAAAGTCTCGTTTGTCTATCTTGCGCAGATTAAGAGCGGCAGAGAAACAGTGGTGGCGTGTTTATGGAGTAGTTTAAAAGAAACTTGTCTCTAGAATGGTTAGACCGGATATGTAAATTCCACTTTTAAAAACTTTGAGAGGGTGATCTTTGAATTCAGACAAAAATCCTTGGAAAATTGTATTGCAAACTGCAGATGTACTTTCGAGGATTATTTTTCTCGAAGACGTGTCGATATTTCTCACTATACGCGAAGCGTTGATTGATCCTTTTCAAAAACCTTTCGAGAATCGATCTCTCGGAGGATCGCCGAACACAGTTTTAGACGAGAGTCTTTCGGGAGAAGGTGGCTGAGAACGGAAGAAAATTGAAGAAGGAAAAAAGAAAGGATGCCTACAGCAGCAGAAGGAGGCGTTGAAGTTACTCGATCTCCATTCCCGTAAACCTAGACGACGTGACAAAGCGATCGGGACTCGTTCCCCAAGGACAGTTTATCAACGACGCGACGGTCTAAAACTGCTCGGCTGGTTCGCGATTTCGCCTTCGCAAGAGAGACTGCTAGCCGGAGGTCGTTTCCAGCTCGTAAGAAACGAGTCGTGCGAGCGAATAAACGATACCTGCATCGTGAACGTAATCTCGACTAACGGCGCAATTAATCGCACGATTTTCTACCTGTAAATTGTGCCATCAAAACGAAAATAAAAGAACCTGAGCAGATCGTATATGCCACGCGGGTAACAAGTACGCGTTTACAAAAGCGTCAAATGCCTAATTTTCTTTTTTATTCGGCAGTTACAATCAGTTTCTCTTTCTCGGAAGAGAATTTCGTAGCTGAACCTGACAGGAAGTTACGAAACTTTACGTCTCTTGGAGAAGGTCTCTCCAAGCATTTCCCTAACTTTTGTTTAATCTTGTGCTTAATCATCGGCGTGATTATCGGAAGCTCGGAAGTAGAAACGTTGGTTGAAACATAAGTGACGTTAGAGATTGCTTATCTCGACGAAAGTCTAGACGAGCAGAACGTGAAGCGCATAGAGTACGTCCTATTTAACCTGGTCTATTTAACTGGAGACAATTCGCAGTATTGTTCGTAAGTGGATGCTTGCGTGTTTGATCGTGAGAGCGAATCCGCGAGGATCGCACCTAATAAGAATGGCATCGTACGAGACCGGAAACAACGCGATAGGTGCGCTTCGACCGCGCGAAAACGTTTTGTTGGGAATCGTACGATCGCCGGTTAACCTATCAACAGATAGAGTTTCACGTGGAACAAGCTGCCTCGTGGAACTCGGTTGACATTAACCATGGATATTTATCGGTATACGTCGAACGGTACTCCGCGAACGAGACGTCGCAAGAGAACCTAACGTGCGTGGAATCTACGTGGAAGAGATGTTTCCAGGTTTCGCGGTTGTTTTCGAGAAACTGTTAAATAAAACATGAACGCACAAGGTGGATCGAATTCTCTCTGCTTAGCATTTCCAAGTAAATACAAATAGCCCGCGGAGCAGCAGCGTGCCGATAGACGGTGAAAACTGTTGCGTTCTCCTCACTCGAATCCACTACCGAAAGGATACACCGGAGGAAAAGATTAATGAACGTTGCAATTTCCTCGTAATAAATTTCGATGTTGTTCCCAGCGAATTTATCGTTTAAGAAAGCAATTCCCCCGGCAAATTTGGACGCCATTAACGATATTAAGAGTGCGCCCTCTGCCGTTGGCTTCCGGTTTAATAGCCCTTTCAAGGCCTTTGGTACTTCGAATTCATCATCGAGATAAACATCGGTTTTTCAGCGGATAATGTTTCACGTTCACGAGGATACACTCGGTCGATCGTTAATTATCGCCAACGATGCACGTCCCAAACTTTTCTATCGCCGCTTTAATGACCGTCGTTAGAGCGGCCAGCTAAGTTTTACGAGCAGCATAGGGTGGCAGATTGAAAGCGGCTGGTCACCAGGTGCTACCTCTGGGACGACAGCAATCCGTGCCATCTGGTAAATCAGTCTCTCTTTTCCTCGAGGTTGCTCTAAATTTTAACTGAAAATTATTTCCTTTGACCTTCGCGTACGCTCTCCGTTGGCTTTAAACGACTCTGTGAAAACCCTTTGCTATAATTATACGTTCAGAAAAAGAGTCTTCGGAATTACAGCTACGTGTATCCATGTGAGATGATCGAGTACCCTATACGGTTTCGACGCCAACGACATCATCGTAGACGACGGAAAAAATATTGATAAATACGTACTTTTAAGAAGACGTATTTAAACAGATAGAAAGCATCAATGGTACACCGAGGCACTGAGTCGAAGGCGTGCGCGAAAACAGACATCATCGCGGCCGTTAAGTGAAAAGATAAATACCCCGCGAAAACTCTCCGCGGCCGAGCAGATACTAGTTTTTAGCCGGCGCAAATGCACCGCGAAGGATGCTGAAAGGCCGCGTAATCGTTGTATGGCGTGTGGCCAGACATTAACATGGTCACCGTCATTCTTCTCTCCGTCACGTAGCCAGGCCCCGTTTAATCATTCTCGGTCACCCCGTCACGTAATCCCCTTTTGAAACGATTGTCAGCCAAGATTACCGGGCATTAATTTGAAAAATGTAGCGACGTCGTTGTCATGGTCTTCGTCGTCGCGGTAGTGAAGAGTGAGGCGTAAGCTTATTAACATGTTCCATGCCGCGTGTACCACCGGTGATACATGCCAAAACCTTTCACTAAGAAGTCCCTTTAGATTCTTCGGAAATGAAAATTTTATATTTTTCGTGTTTTCTTCGAAATGTGACATTTGTAATATTACAGTACATAATATGCATACAGATAAGTGCAATGTTTTTCCAGTAAAATATGATAGGGAAACTGAGGAACAAATTTTTAATAACTTACAATTAGTTCTTCGTACGTTAGCATCATGAGAATTGCCATTTCGAAAGTCGCATAAAGATAACGCCAAGCAGAACGTGTTAATCAGAGACATCGAGTACGCTCATCGTTCGCCGATTACGTCAGCGGTTAAGGCGAACTTTGTGCACGAAATTTACACCAGCTAGTTACGTAGCACGGCTACGAAACCTGGAAGCCGACTCGGAGGGTATACGATATCGTACAACTGCCAATTCAACTTACCCGCTTCCCAATTTTGGTCGCGAGCACCGCCTCCCACGGAAGCCTGACGTTCGAATTATTCGAATAACTTAAGCCCGCCGTTACGCCCCTCATCGAGACGCGAGTTTCGCTGGTCAATAAGCGTAAGTAAGGCAGCCACCGTCTCTTTGTCCCAACCTTCTAATTAAGATCGTCGAAACGAATCTAATTAAAACGGAGGAAACGAATGAAAGGATCCGGAAAGGTCGCTTCGAAGAGTATCTGTCGTTCATTTACGAGGAAAGAATATTCTACATCCACCCCGTAGGGTTAAAACGAAAACATGTCTCGTTTCTCACTCTGTGGTACCACCCTGTATCTCCAAATTGGGACTGCTGGATTCGTCGAAGCGGTAGGTCGGTCCGTGAAACGCGCGACAGTACACGGAACACATTCCATCGGAAATTGTTCAGTGCAACGGAACGTGTTCTAACTGACAGCCTCTCAAGATCAGCTGACACTCTTTCGGTTCTTTAGGTGAACGTAACAAGATTTCCTGTAGTTGGTTGTTGCATTCATCAACATTCTCGAAGAAACAAGGTCTTACGAAAGGGTTCGCGTCCACAGCTGCCAGCGATAATCTCGCCTACACGGTGATCAGGCGCGATGGATGATCGATGAGCCGGGCCTCGGCTAATTGAGAACGAAATTTGGCACGAAACAACCGACGAACTGCGATACCGTAGTATCTGGTACATGTTTGTCGTATGTGAGATTCCATTAAATTCCACGGGACAGTCGTAGTTACGAGCGTGTACCAGCGAGCATAACCGACGACAGATCGGCAACGTACAGGTTACACAAAGTGCACGGGGAAATAATTCGTCGGCTCGACAACTTCATGACCTCTAAGCTACTCGCGGAGTGCGTTGCCAGTACATCTATCGGTGACTTAACACCTCGCGTCAAGGAAATCCACTCTCGACCGCGCGTGTAGAAAATTTAAACGCGTCATTTCGCGCGCGCGTACTCGCGCATAGTTTTGTTATCGCCGCGAATGAATCCTCCTCGGCTTCCACGCGTAAATCAGTCCCGTTGACACGACTCGGAAGTCGATTAACACACGTGCCGCGAAAACCAAGATATTTAATCGCAGCACGTCACTTAACACCTTCCAACTTCGAAGGTGGATCGTTCGAGCCGGGCGTTTTCGAGACGAATAAAGTCGCGCCGATAAATAAAGCGGATCAGAGGTAATTGTAGCGGCATCGAGGTCGAGGGTACACGACTTTCTCGTTACCAAAGCGTCCGTGGAACGATTCAATTACAGGTCGAGCCATTTTCCACTGCGACGTTATTAATCAACGATTTCGGGCAGCTTGGACACGCTGGTCGATATCGGTCAATCTTCGGAACCTCTGGGGATCAGGGGTCTATCTCTTGTTCGGGTATATCATACCCTACAGGCGACCTAATTACGCTTCGACCGCAAGCCGACACATTTCATGTTGACACGGAATGCTCCGGTTGAGTCGAGTTATTATTCTACGAGACTACCGTACGATCTCTAATCGCGGGGATTAGTTCGATCGAATCGATCTTTGAATATGGTAATCAGTCAGCAGGATACGAGGGATAGAAACGAAACCAAAAAAACGAGCATCAGGCTCGAGCAAAGAATCTACTCCAATGATAAAATAAAAAGTAAGTTTCGAAAGAAGAGCGTGGCAGCGGATAAAAAAGACACAGAGACAGAAAGCGTGGAGAGGTATCGACGTTGCCGGGATAGAAGGACTTAATCCGGGACGCGTGTCGGCCAAACATTTGTTCATGGGGGCAAAGGAACAAGCCGGCGCTAAGAAATCGCCTCGTTGACACTTCACGGGCGATAGGTGACGTTAAGAAGAGAAATCACGCGGATCACGGAGCAGAGCCAGCGGAGCACAGACCCAGATAGACTATATCGACAAGGTACCCTACCGCGTCGTCGACACGAGGAGCACTGTAAATGGTAAAGGCACAAACATCAAGAGCCCGGAGAGGCAGCCGTACCTGACGTACGTGTGTACAGACCGGGTGTGCACAGATAGGCCGAAAGTGGTCATGGGAAAGGTATCGGTGCGTTAAGGCCAAGACTGGATTCCGCGGGGCGAGGCCGACTCGTTGGCGGGTAGGAGTGTACAAGGTCTTCGATACCTCGTAAATTACCACTCGAGGCCCCCTCTGCTATCCAGCTCTCGGCTCAACTAATGTTAAGCTGCCTACGTTTTCGTCCTGTCGGGGAAACACCACGGCGCGTCTCTCCTCTGCTGGTTGGCTGGTCCCTCTTCTGGGTCCAACTCTTAACCGAAAACACTGGACGACGCATTTCGACACCCATTCTATTTTACACTTTTTTCGACGGAGCTTGTTTCGGCAAATGAGCCCGGGATCGCCACGGTTCCCGTCCCGTTTATTTCCAACGGTCTCGGTAACATCTTCGACTTCGAAATCGATCGGAGATCGAAAGCGAAAGCTCATTAAGCCGCGCGCCATTCCGATTCTCCCCTATATTCCCTTGGTATTCCTTTGGTTCGTAAATTTCTCCAAAGAACCGACCGGAACATTATTATGGGAAATACGAAACGCGCTCGAAGACCTGGTCGCAGGTCGTCGTAACGAACGCCGATCCTTAACTCCATCTCTCTGATTTCGATCTCTGAGACCGAGGGAATAACTCCAGCCTAGATACTCCGGATTCTTCCCCCGCCCGTAAATATCCTAGGTAAGTTGACGTTAAAACGACGAGCTGCAGAAACGCGTTCGGAACTTTTACCCGCGGAATCGCTACGTATTCCACTTCGGTATTTATCGATCGACGATTTATCTTCCGACAGAAGGCTTTGATCGGTCAATGCGCTTTAAAAGTCACCCGATGAGGACTTGTTAAACTTTCTCAATTAATACCGCAGAGGCGTGCATTTTCGTGCTGACGTAGCTGCTTCTAAGTCTGGCAAACACATACGGAGAAAAGTGGAAAAGGGACGCGAAGAAGGAGAAAGTTCTTTCACAAAAGCAACGACGAATATCGATGGAGGCGTTTCATGAATGAACGAATGGAACCGTGTTCCTGTAACTCTCCCATAAGACTGTCAAACGTTACGAGAAGCAAAAGATCGGCGAGGTGCGCGTGAAGTCGACTTTACGACAATATAATTTTGGTAGCGACACGCGGATGGTGTGGAATGCGACGATCGGAGTCAACGAACGGTATAGAAGACTTCGATACGTCGTAAATGGCCCATCCCTGGCTCCTTCACGAGCCCGTATCCACCTTTCCATCTCGTACACGCTACATGTACCTATATACACGCATAATATCGAGCTGCCTACGTTTTCGTCCTACCAATCGAAAGACTGACAACGTACGATCGAAAATACCAACGACGAGACCAGTCCACGCTCGCAAACAAAGCTCGATAACTCTTTATTATACGACCGATCGCAGAGGAACAGAGAATCGTCGCGATGCTGATGACCACCATGACGGCTGTACACTGTACATTTCTGAATTTTACTATCAAATCGTTTCCCCGACAAAATCGCATTCACACGAAAATATTGTACCGGGAGGAATGCATTCTGGTTGTGTTCTCATAAAAAAGACACAGAATCTCCACGCATCATCGCGAGTCAGTGGTACCTTGGTATTTCTCGCTAGCACAGGACAGCAGTAGATCTGTGTAATAATAGATTTGCATAATTCGTCGAGTTTAATGAGACGTGACATCGATCTAAAAGTTAACGGAGGAATAGGAACTATGGTCGACGATATTCAAAGCGAAAAAAGTATCTCAAAGAATATTTCGGCCTAAACGCTTTTCGCGGTCAGTGGCTATTAACCCTACAGCCGGGATTCGTTTGGAAAGAAACCAAGAAGGAACCGATGGTGCGTAAACCGAAGTTGGAGGACCGCGAGGAGTTCGAGGCTCGGTGGAGAAACGATTACATCGAGGATCCGCCGTTCGGCCCCAACTTTCGACCAAGGATTCACCAGAGAACCTATTGTGGTGCTTAATTTAGCGTTAAATTGTTTACATCTCATTAATCGCCGGGAAGAACCTGAGGGGCCGTCATGATAACCGATGCACGTCAGTCATGGACTGTGGGCATCGCTTTAATTTCGAATTGACCACCATAGCCGCGTACCGTGGCCCCGTAAGAACGGGGGCGCACAGCATCCTCCTCGCGCGTCTCTTGTTTCAGCCTGTGTTCAAGGAGCGCATTCACTTCGCTCGCTCGAGTTCGCTCTCTCGCACGATGCACTCGACTGCGTGGTCGCTCGAACGACAGCGGAGCAATATTGGAATTCGAGCCTGACTCGACCGGTTCGTTCGCTCACTGTCAGTCGAGTGTGCTTCGCGGTAGCGACACGCGCGACCACGTTACTACGCTGGGTTACGGTCCACTGATACGCAACATCCACCAACGTCCACCTCGGGTATCTATTAAAGCTGCGTTTACCGTTCGTTTACTAGGGACGATATTTCGTGCGAGATCCACGACTGACCATTCACGCCGCTGATTCTCCTAGTTGAAACGATAGAAGCTTCCGGGTGTGAATCGTGTAGTAGGAATTACAAGTAACGTCATTAAGGTTCTCGAAAGGCTCTGAGATCACGTTCGCGTCGAGGCTGTCTTTTCGATTGTCATGAGTCCGATACGCGATATGAGTGCAACAGAGAATGGTAACGCAAAGGCACGTCACGAAGTTACGCCCAGAAGCTTTTAACAGTTTTTATTGCAATGCCTCGGTACAATCATTTGAACCGCACTGGAATGCCAATTATTTCCGGAGAGGCTCAGTTGTTTAATGTAAATACTTGAGATAATGATTAAGGAAATAGTAAGGTAGACCGTTAACTTAGACTTCAGAGTTAGGAACAGAGAGAACACTCGAACAGTGTAAAATACGAAACCGCTTGATTATCTATAGTCATATTTCTCGCTGTTTTCGTTTTTGTTAACGCATTAGTAGGCTCTAGCACAGCGAACACGCTATGATCATAGTATAATTTCACATAATGAGAACTCTGGTAACCGATCGGTTAAGGGATATAGCGTACTATCTACACGGAATCTCATGCTATCGACTTTCAATAAGGTTGATAAAGTCAACTGTACGGACACCGAGTACGAGAGACTATCCGATGCCTGTAAAGGAGATGCAGCCCGCGAATAATTCACCCGTTATCTATACCATCTACTGGCTGGTTAAGCAATTTCTCGAGAACGTCGATATAATGCCGTATACGCGTTACGCCGTGCGGGGTTACCCGACGAATCACGCACGCTCCATGAAATTAGAATGTTTTCGCGTGTTTAACGTATCGCAATGTACAACTATAATAATTACGCTCAATTTAGCTGGCGATTTAAGTAAACTCTAATCGCTCGCCCAGTGAAAGTCAGCAACAGATAATTTAATAAAGCAAAACGCTAGTTTATGTAACATTGTTAAAAGACTTACCTGTTAGATGACTGCCGGTGAATTCGAAGTCGTCGTCTTGGTCCCAGTGTTTCAGGCTCAGATTCGATAGCGACGTTGCGTTGGCGAACTCTAAATTCGCAAAGTGCCAATCCAATATCTGACGGTCCTTCGAAGAAAGGTATACGTCACTGTGAACAGGAAACAAAAATTTCGCATACCAAGAAGTATTTAATTTGCAAAATATTGTGTAACAAATAACGAAGGAAACTTACCTAGGGGGAGAGGCTTCTAATTCTTGTAACTTCGCTTCAATTTCTTTCTGTTGTTCAGAAAGTTGATCCCACTCCTGATATAGCAAATCAAGTATATAATTCCTGTGCAGGACTGTATAAATAAAGATATTAAAAACCAAATAAAAAAGACCATACCTTGCATGCGTTATGAAGATCACGCAATTTAGAACGTAATACAAATTCTTGTGTTATATCACGTGTTTGTAATTTACTCTCAGTCATTTCTTTATACTGTTTATTCAATTCGACCAAACGATCCATGATAGCTATCATCTATAATAGCAGAACTCTTAGTATTTCCTAAAAATTCAAAGCATAAATAATTCGAATACTTACCCTATGTTGATTGGTGATAAGTCGACCTTGAAGCGACAGTACGGAACGCAAATGAGCAACTTGACGCTGTTTGACACCTTGCTCTTGCAGACGTATCACCCACTCCAATGCCTGACCCAAGGAAACCGGTCGTGTATTACCACTTTGCCCTGATCCAGCACTACCCACGTAATTAAAATCTAATTGGTGTGAAAGATACGACGTAGCTTCCAGTAACCGGTTAAACTCTCTCTCTACCATTTCGTCTTTATCTTTCGGAACCTATCCGCGGAAAAAATATTAAAACTTCATAAATGATTGTTTTAAACATTTAATTATTACAACATTTAAATGTACTATATTTATATTAACCGTTTGACCATCGCTTTCGTACAAAGGACACTTTTGTCGTATTTTGTGAAGTTCCATATTGATTTGTTTACTAAGTGTTGTCACTGGATTTCCACCTAGCCCTGTAACTACCATAGCACCGAGATCGGCGATGTATGAAGATTTACGAAATGTTGCAATTCGACCACCAACACGATCCTATAAAATCAGAAACTTATGTGAAAAACATATGTCTTACACATTTCTTAAGTACAAAATAAAATTTTAAATAACAATTACCCGTGCTTCGAGTACAATTACTTCTAAGCCAAATTGTTGCATTTGTTGAGCAGCAGCTAAACCAGCAATACCTGCTCCAATTACGATTACTTTACCTAATTTCTTCGTAGGTAATGGCTAAAATAAGAAGACAATAATTTGTTATAAATAGTATTCAAGTAGAAAATGTATTATAAAAACATATATCACCTTAAGCCGTTTAAATACTCCAAAGTTAATAAAACCATGTCTTTCTAAAAATGCGTGAATTCGACGCGCCAATACAGTATCGCTATTATAAGGTGGTTCTATCGCTGGCAGAGCATTTTCAACTATCAATTGTTGCTTTGGATTCTCAAGCCATAGTTGCAACTGAAATAAAAACATTTATACATGAAACTTCCGCAATTTTCTTTTTAACTTAAGTTTCTTACGAGTCTATTTCTAATGTGAAGGAAAACTTTTTGGGTCTGCGGTGGTCCACCGGAAACATCTGGGAAACAAGCAGCTTCTGTGGAGGTTAGTTTATCAAACGGAAGACGACTTTGAAATGCTGCCCCCTCCAAACCATTAAGTAATTCCTTTACTACAATTAAATATAGAAATTAAAATTTAATCAATTACAGAAAAAATATATTTCATTAACAGATAGATTTACCATGAGGATCTTCATGATCGCTATCTTGATCATCTTCATCTTTTACTTCAATTTTTGGAGCAGAAGAGGTAGATACAGATTGTGATATACTTGTATCAGTATCTTTTTTTATTTCAGGCACAGCTTTTTTTTCTGGAGTAACAAGACCAGGTTTAGATTTTTCCGATGTATCTGAAGCATTTTCATCTTCCATTTGGTTATACTTCTCTTCCATTTCTCTGTACTCCACCTATATATAAATATGAATCTGATAAAATCACAAATAAAAGAAGCAATATTCAATGGTAAATCAATTCATAACCAAAACTTTATTAAGAATACAGAGATCTACTTTAACATATAGGTTAAAAGTTTCTACAGACGTTGATGAATTAAAAGTTGCATAAAAAACATTTATTTTAATTTACACACAATATACTCGCTTTTAATTAGAGAAAGATAAATTTACGATTATTGACAAAGTAAGATAAGTAACAAATAATGAGTCTAACCAAAACATAACCTAGTCTGGTTATTTACAGCACAGTGTTATTCAAGGTACACGCGTACGAATTATCTTCCACACAAGAATTTCTATCGTCTAGTACTATTTCATGAAGAAATATGGGAAAACCAACACTTGATTCATATTATAGTCAAACTTTGTAACAATCAGTGTACTAAATAACACATCATATAATAACCCTTATAAGAATATATTTAGTAATGGATAATATTAAATGTGGGATAGAAGATTAACAATACAAACCTTCGCTCTTTTCCTTCGACTCATATCGTTGCTATTTAGTAGCTTTTCTGCCAAACGTAATCACTGTCGTACGTAATCACACAGGTTTGTTTTGACTCTTCAAACCGGCGGCACATACAATTATAAGATCCAGAGACTACGAGTAACGTAGAATAGTATAACCCACTGAAATGCAATTTGTCGCTGACATCTGTATTAAACAATGTATACTGTATAGTGATTGGTACAAATTCTTTTAATAGCTGGGAATCATATATATGATTTGGAATTCTTTTCATTTGTTTATGATTCAATATTCCCCATAGTGATACTGTTTCTTTGTGCTCGAGAAACTACTGTGGTATTTCGAATAAAATTTTGTATTACCCACTGGGAAATTTGTTTTCGCCCTCTATCGGAATATCCTGATTTTATTACTTAAATGTTTGCACTTTACATAAATTCTTAACTTGTATTGTAAATAGTAATGCGCACTAACTTTCAAAATATTATCTGATTAGATGCCATAGTTCTTTGGTCTATTATAGGATTATGAGTATATACACGATCTTCTATGCGCAATTTGGTTCTTACATTGTGGTTAAGTAACTTGTGCTTTCGGTACCTTAAGATTTGAGTAATATTATAATTATTTAATGATATTACTGTTAAAACAATAGAAGAACAATGACAGTCTATGTAAGACTATAACAAATTTACTTCATTTTGCCATTAATAGGATTATTATCATATACTTTTTATTTCAGATATTAAGCAAATTAACATCTTTAATTCAAAATACAAGAAATCAAAGTAGGCCTTTCTTTTACTGGCTTACTGTTGTATTTAATAGGTATTACAATAAAGCATTATTGTTTGATTCATTGAACAAAATATATAAGAAACATTTTTTTAAAGAGTTGATGCTGATCGTATAAAGGAAATTGGTCCGGATCGTGCTTGTGCAGAATGGCTTTTAAAAAATGGGGCATCTGTCAGATGGAAAGATTTTTCTGAACCATTAACTGATTATAATGCTTTACCATCTAGTGGAAACTATTACATTGAATCTATTGAAGCAAATGATGCTGGAATATGTGATGTAGGATTTCCATATCTTGGTTAGTATTGTAGTTAATTTAATCACATGAAATAGTTTCTATATGATGACAATTATTCATTGGGTTACCACATTAGGAGGATGCAAACACATAAAAAATATAAAATTGGAAAGCTGCAGATACGTTGATAATAGAGCTATACCCTATCTATCGCTTATTCAAGATTCTTTAACTAATTTAGAAATTATAAAATGTAAAAGCATTGATGATGATGGACTACGTGAATTAAAAGTATTGAAGTATGTAATATATATAAAAATGAATAAGATATATCTAACAAAATGTAATGTTGCTTATATTTTGGTATTTCAGAAATCTAAAACAATTGAAAATTAAAGGATTATCAAGTATCACGGATAATACTGTTCAGAAAGAACTTACCAAAGCTTTGCCCAATTGCAAAATAGACTTTGAATAAATGACTTATGTTTGATTATTAGTTAAATTATTTTTGATAAATGTGTTAAGAATTGTGTGTAAATATAATAGTATAACATAATGAGTGAAATATAAATATAAATAAAATAAATATAAATGAATATAAATGAATATAAATACTGGTTCCTTTAAACAGAGATGAAACATAATCTATTGCAATTCATCATAAGAATTCGCTATTAGGAGTAACTATCTTTATAAGCTATATAAGCTATAATTATTGCTATGCTTTGAATAACAAGAAATATTTTAAGAAAATTATTACGTTAAGATGTAACCGAAGTGGTATTGCTGCTTTTCACTTCTTTTTGCGCGTTTATAACGAAATATTCAAATGAAAATTGTAAAATTTAGAACGCATAAATCGAATCAAATCTACCGGAAGTATTCACTCTATCGGAAGTACCGAAAATTGAACAACTTACAGGCACGGCTTAATTTCCCGCCAAAATGTGATACCGCCATAATGGTCATGCTGCATTTTCAAGCATCAAAGACATTCGAAGTTTGAAATAATTTGAAAAGTGTTATTCTTTGAAACATAATAGATTTAACCGTAGAAAGCGTTCTTTGCAATCGTATTTCTATAAATTATCATCATGTCACAGGAAATGAACATTTTACGCTGTTACTCGTGTAAAACATATCAAGTAACTGTCAAATGCGCAGTAATTTATTGTCAATTGGTATTATAACGTTCGATTTCTAATAATTTATGAATTATAGGTTCACATAGTCAAGAAAGCAAAGAAATGGCAATGCAAAATATGTAATTTTAAACAGACATTCAAACAGGTTAGTTAATTTCATTTATAACAGAAAAATTTTAATTTCGATGTTCATCATAATATATCACAAAATAAATGTCATACGTGCAAGATAGCAGATAATTGCAATTTTTAGGCTTATTTTAAAGGCTCAGGTAGGGATTGTCGTGTTATGGTTCAAAAATTAAATCTTATGAAAACACATGAGATTCAGGAGAACATATCCTTTAGTGGATGTAACAGTACGAATGATGACTATATGAATTATCATTATGAGAAACCAAAGCCAAATATAAAAGTTGAAAGCAAGTGGGCAAAATATCTAGATACACCAGAAGAGACTAGATCTAATACTTTTGAAGCTGCAGGTAGTCAGAGTAGTAATTATAAGAAATCTGATGATATAGAACATCTTCATAATAATATGATGTACGAGTGCTCACAAAATGAGCACACAGATATAGGTAGTGATCTTTCTTATGAAAATGATTCTAAACAAGATTTTATCTATGATAATGAAGAAGAATATGATAATTTTATACCAGAAGAAATAGATAATGCACCATGTAACAATGATAATAGCAAAAGTACTAATTTGTATAGGAAAAATACCACTGAAATTGAAAGTGCAAAAAACATTTTTGATGACAATGAAGATTTCGATCTTACTATTGATTTTTAAGTTCTGCATATCTATTAATTAAGAATTATGTTTGAAGTCAGAAATGTTTTCTTCATGCATATTATTTTTCTATTGAAGTTCCTGTTAATTTATGTAAAAGACATTAGAAGATACAAAGAAATATGTTTATATTTTTTCAATTTCTTTTTATCTTTTTTTCTTTCTTTATTATCGAAAAATTTGTTCATTTTTTTACTTAAGTGAATGGAGTATCAATCGCAATTCGGACAGTATTTATTTATTTATTTCACATGATTTAAATACATTGCTTTAACTTCAAAATCTTGAAGATATTCTCAGGGCACTAACTGAGAATCTAGTACATAACACAGACATATACTTGTAAAAAAATAAAATGCTAATGGAAACAAGCATCTAGCTATTGTATAGTGACGTATAGATATGTAATATTTCAACTACAACAATAGAAATTGTAAAAGGACAAATATTGTCTAAGACTCTTATAATTGTTCAAGCAAACGTTTTAAGTAAGCACAGTTTACTTTTTGCTTGTATACCTATAGCAGCATATGCATCCATTAGCATTCAATTTTTTTTTCTTTTTTTTTATAACAGAGATTGTTAGATGTAGCAATCACAAAAGTTTTCATACTGTTTCTAGAAAGACAGGAAATTACGCAGAATAAATGATGTTAAAAGTTGCTTTTTTAATTGATTTCATTGAAACTCGTACAGTCTTAGCATTGTGGCTTAAATTACCTTCCTTTTTCCTGTCTCTACTCAAACATCCTAGTAACGATTGGCTAGAACGATTGTTAGACACAAAAGTGACAATTTATTCTGCAACATGATTGCTTGAAGGCAATAGGAAAGAATTAAACGAATGGCAGTTTTGATAGAATAAACGTTTCATAAACGTACTGGTGTATAGAAATTTTCGTAAGGAAAGGTAAAAGGCTTTTGGCAGGACGATTTTTATATTGTGTTTTGTTCTTTCGTTGTGCGTTTCAGTTCGTAGTCACGTAGAATTCGAGTTTGAAGTAGCTCTTTAACGCGATAGACGAACCCTCATATCCTTCTCTCCTCTTAGACACTCTATTGTCTATAAAGCTACTGATATCGGTTATTCACCTCGTAAAGAAGTATCGTGTTGCTAGTTCTGGATAATCGAAGATTTTTTTAAATTTCTCTAAATCTCGTTAGGCAAATATAGTTTTATTCGAGATAATTCGCTTCTTGTATAAAGAGACTTAAAGGGACGTAGTAGTAAATAAATTATTATAAAAAATATCGGCTATTAAGTAAAAAAAGGATTGTTTAGATCGTTTTCGATTGTTAAATACGCGTGATTATAGTACACGCGATACGCGTCCGATCAGTCGCAATAATTTTGCCATAAGAAGTATAATGTTAAAAATATACACGGTGCACTCGTATCGAGCAACGCGAGTCTAATTAATAGAATCCGAACATTCTCAATTAAATATCACGTATCCTTTCTCAATTAAATATCACTAAATAAATTACGTTATTAAATGCATCGCGAAATTAATATACATCTAAGGCAATGCTGTCACGCATCCTTCGACGACTTGTCCAAAGAGAAATAAACGAACCATGATTATCAGTACTGATGTCTGTGTCGACGATAATTCACCGCGTCTTGATGATGCCTCCAACTACTTTGCCAGCTTCTGCTTCGTCTGTTCCAAACGCTCCTTAATAAAAAGTAATAATTCAGTATATCATACATAATATAAAGTCAAGTTTTCGATAAAAAAAACATTTACGTTTGCAACTTTTTTCGTCTCTTATTCGGCGGGCTACTGAGTTCGCTTTCTCGAATAATTTGTAACGTTGATGGTATGAACATATCTTCTATAAAAAGAAATAGCAACAAATTAATAGATAAATTTCTAAAATTTCTATTTTATATATTATCAATCAAACATACCAAAGGAATTTGCGTATTTTCTCTTTGAAATGAATCTCTGATGTTGCTGCAGTTGTGGCAACGCTTCCCTCGCGCTTCCAACCGTACAATCCCTTGTTCCTTTGCAGCCCTTCAAATGTTCCAATTGATCGTGAAGATAGGAACGTTCTGAAGATGTTAAAGATGAAAGCCTGTTCCACTGTTCGAATGGATCTAAACGAAAAAGAAACAAAAGCTAATAATTGAAACCAATTTTCCTTAGAAAACTGAGTTTACACGTACAAATGCTGTACTCACCGATCCTCAGGTTATAATAAGTGACCAAGCCAGTAGTAAACTCGCAATAAAGGAAGTTGTGTGTCGCGTTAATGGTACGAATGCACGAATACGTATTATTATTAGCATTCATACAAAAACAGAATGGTCCCGCGCTCCATAACGGAGCTGTGCGCCAATGGTCGTTATCGTGTTCGAAGCAGTTCATCTTTTCCGTTAAACATTCCTTCTCGAGTTTGGCCTTCTTTCTCAATTTCCTTTCCTTCTTCTTCAAACGTTCTTCCTTCAACCTTCTTCTTTCCTCTCGAGCAATTTCTTTCTCATCTTTTTTCGAGTAAGAATCAGGCTCGCAGTAGCACTTATGACGAGCTTCTAAAGGACTGTTCAACATCGGTGGTAGTCGACGATTACTATTTGCTATATCTATTATATCTAGTATAAAAAGAATAAGTTCAATCAAATCTGTGTTCAAATACTTTCGTGAGTCACTGTATGCACAATTACTAACCTTGCCTGTTCCTTCTATCAGGAGATTCCAAAATAGTAACATCGATTCTAGAGGGTCCAAGATTGGTCGTTCTATTCTTCTGCACCTTTGGAAACCTTCTAGTCGAAGACGCCGTAACTGGCGTGGTCATGGGCGTCGTAGTCACAGTCGTAGACGGGAACGTTCTCGAACGAGCTTCGGTACTTGTCCTGGAAAACACCGGAGTCGTTCTTTGTGGCTCTGTCGATTCACCGAGAGTAGACCCTGTCTCTGATCCTGTTGATAGCACCGTTTGGGCGTTTGTTCCTATCGTAGTTTCTTTGGTAAAGTCATTCGTGGTTCCTATACTGCTAGAAGTCTCTTTTCGAATCGTGGTTTCTTTCATCGTCGTGGTAGGAACGGTTGCATACTTGGTTTGATGATACTTCTGATGCCTCTGATTCGGTATCGTGCTTTGCGTAGTTACAGTCGTCTCCATTGTTTCACTAACATTCACTATTGGAGTCTCATCATGCACGCTGTTTGTGAATAGAGTATTATTCTTTCGATGATGGTGAAACTTCCTGCGCCTTTGTGGTTTATCATCCTCCACTTCCGTCCTATTACCGACCACTTCCTTCATCTTTTGACGACGAGGCGCCTTTTTTTGTTTGGAAGTCGTTGATAACGTGGTGGACGTTGGTTCAGTCGTGGTGGTCGTATCGATATCGGTACTTTCTGTGACTGTAACGTTAAATCTAGACTTCTCTGTAGTATCTGTAAATGCAGTTCTGTCCTCCGCCACTTGGTTATGCTTCACGATGGGACGAGTGGTTGATGCAGTAGGATTAAGCGTAGTAGTGTGATCGTGTTTCTTGTGATGGCGATTCACGTGGTTCTTCGAAGGGTGATGGTGCGATTTGTGTGCTTCGTCTGTGTTCTTTGACCCATCCTCTGGGTCTCGCATAACTTGAGGTCGCTTGGTCATCAAGTGACGACGAATATCCTGGAATGAATACCACGTCATGCATACTTTGTGCGAAATAAAACACGTATCTTCGATGCTCACCTTTAAAGTTTCCAACTGCAACCTCATTTCTCTGATCTGTTGTTCAATTTCTCGCCTCGAAATTCGCCATTCGTTGGGATCTTGGTACACGGTTTCTGAGCAGTTCACGCCTCCTTGTGGAAGAACCGAACATTTCGGTGGAAACGTTCTTTTTGATTCTGATTGCCGTGCTTGGGTCGCCTAAATATGAGAATGAAGATGATACGTTCGTCCATAAATTTGTTATATTACAAGTATATACCTTTAAATCATCAAGTTCTTCTTCGATACTCTCCATGATCTTCGTCACATGTTCAACAGTGTCTTTCTTCGCGACACTCCTCCGTATCCTCCTGTGCCTCTTTACCACGTCTTCGATGTTCAGCCGTCCTTTGACTACTTTATCCAAACTAGGATCGAAGTCATTGATCGAGTATTCAGATTCATTTAAATTATCGAACTCGAGAGACTCGTCTTTCGACGTTCGGTTATCAAACCTGTCCCTAGGAGCACATTCATTACGATGAAACGTTCGTGTCTTATCCAACGAATCATCAACGACTTTCTAAACTTTCGTACCTGAAGATCAAGTTTACGTATTCCCTCTTAACATCGTTCGCGAGGCTGTTCAGTTCCTGGAAGAAGTCCTCGTCGTCCTCCTCGTCGATGGCTCGTCGGTCCCGGTCACCATCATTATAGTCATCATCGTTCCCGTCGATATCTCGGCTAACATCTTCGCTGTCCATATCTGACACGTCTCGTTTGCCTGAGAAAAATCGTGAACGATGATCTCCTTCCTTACTAAGAATTATTAATCTCTGCATCCTATCCCCTTATTGATCTTTTAATCAACTAAAATGATTTTTTATGGCACGGGACAAAAAACCAATTGATTTTTATTTTTATTGGAAAAGCATAAGAATGTCGGAAATACTTTTTAATTTCTCAATACTTAAACACGCATCTGCTCTACTAACATTAAGAAATTTTTAGAAAATTATGTGCATCAATTTCTTTCCTGAGTGATTCGCAAATCCCATATCGTCGTAAATGTGATATTTCATGATATTAAAACACTCAACATTATTAAAATATTTTTAATCTCGAAAACGTTACTAAATAAATTGAATGAAATGGCTAGGTCTCGTGAGGTACCTCGTCTAGCAAAATATCTGGCCACGTCCGTATACACATCTGTGGGTCTTCTGTCTCTGCCAAAGCCATATCGATGCCCATCGATGTAATCATTCGACTCCAATCTGGTATAAACGACTCCATTTGGCGTGAAACAGGCGCATTTCTTCGACATCCTTGGCGAAGGGGCGGCATATTTGCACTTGTGTCTCCTCCATCGGTGACCTTCCCTCTCGCAGCGCCACTTTTGACCTGGAATACAATTCGTCTGGACTTCCGGTCGCGAGCACTCGATGGCCAACCGTTCGTGCTTCGACGAGAAGGATGAGTGAACAGGATGAACCCTATTATCCAGGTGTGGATCAGAGTCTGAAAGGCGGAGATCATCATTTTACGGTTATTCGCCGCTATTTTCTTGCAATCGTGTTCCTTGAGAATATTCACTTCTCGGGGTCCGTCCTTCGTAGTTACAACTGGAAATCCCATTCCATAGCGAAGGAAAGCGACGAGAGGAGATTTTATGAAAGAACCGGGTGCGCGGACCAATAAAATGGGATTAAACTTTGATCATTGCGTAAATCCCGACTAGCGAAACTTCGACAAGACTTACGTCCGACCTCAGAGGGATTCGAGCCCCTTTTCAACGTGATTATCCAAACCGGTTGAATAAGAATTCGTTCGACTTAACCGCGAGTTTCAATTACGTCGAATTCCTGGACGTAGCCGAAGAAGAAGTTTCTTCGATGTTTTTTCCGTGTCGCAAGATACAGCGACTGTCGAAACTAATTAAAACTTTACGCTTCTAAGAAAATCTGAATCCGATACAAGCTTAAAGAATATCGATCTTAATCGCTTAAGTAATTGCTTCTGTCGATGACTTAATTAGGCCGATCAAAAAGCGCGCAGAATACAAATAAGCAAGATAACAGTTTTTCTTCGACTTTGCGGATCTTCTATCTTTGTTCGAATTTTTCGATTTGATCTAACCGAAACGACTACGCTTTGCTTAATTCCGTCGTCGGCTCTGTGTAAATCTCCGGCTTCGAGTAATTTATTCATTGAAAGATCGGATCATAATGCGAGATTGCAGCTCTCCAAAGCGGAGAGCAATTTTATTGCCGCGAAAAGGTCAGCGTGAAGTGTTACGCCTTCCTGCAGGGGAAACCGCGTCCCAAATAGGGAAAGGCTACATAAAGAGCAGGAATTACGATTTGATAATCCGCAATAAAACGAGGCAAATATCTTACTCGATTCGTCGATGATCGAGTCCTCGAAATCGTCATCCTCGGAAATGTCTTGATCACTGCCTGTATCATTCTCCAAGAATCGATGCTCCGACTCGTGTTCGGCGTCTGGATCGGCAACGTTGTCTTCTTCCTCTTCCGGCGTGGCGTTCGCGTGCTGTTTCGCCAACGTTTGGTTCTGCCTCCTGGCTTCCCGTGCTTTCGATTCTGCGATCGATTCCGGAGTTTCACGACGTCCGGAAGATTCGATCAGAAACGTATCCGGCCACTTAAACTTCGATCTTCTTCCATGTTTACTGCAACATGCGATTCTTCTTGAAAAATCAAGTTTTTACGATCCGAAGATCTCGATTCTCTTGCTTGGCAATTTTGTCTCATTTTATCTTTCTTCGTCTTATTCAACCCACGAGTAGGTAATTGTCTTTCAACATGGAATTTAGTTCACGATATATATGTGTATGGCGAAAAAATTGGTGATGTACTCACTTCTGAAAGAGTTTCTTAAAAGAACGACCGTCCATCTGCGGGGGCGTCTCGACGCCGGCTATGTCCAAGAACGTCGGCGCCAAATCGATGTTCAAAACTATGTCGTCTACTCTGCAACGTCATATAGATGCTTTATAGTAATCCAATATTGCAGCTCAACCCTTGGGGTAAATACCGGTTCGGTAAAGTCGCTGCGAATATTCTGATATTTCGTCCTTCGAATCCCATTCCTTTCATCTCGTTTTATCGCGTTATAGATCTTTGATTTTTCGGTATTGTTCAATTTCGAACGTTTGTAGGGCTTAGGGAAACATCTAGCAAAGTTTATAATAGCAGTTCACCTTCTTACTCCTACTATTGTATTTTAAATCTTAAATTTTTAATCTAAATGTATTTCCATTCCAACAAGATTATTCAGAAATTGTCGTAGATTACTAGATACCAGCGGAGGTCAGTCGTAATGATGCATGAGCAGGCAGTTGATAAAAACTGCAACAATAGCCCCGAGAAGCGCGATCTATCAGTCATAATATTTGCTCTATCGAGCTAAACAATTTCACCCCTGACATTTGAGTATCGCAAGGACGAAGCCAATATCAACCCTATGGCGGCGTAATAAAGTGACGAAGAATTTCGAACAAAGAATATAAACAATAATTATTTACACTTGTGGCATTAAATACAAAGATATGTACGTGTTTTTAACTTTTGTAGCCAACGTTTGCAGTTAAGATGACAAATTATAATAATTATATTTGACGATTTGCCCGAGTTTCTCGCGTGTTGCAACGTGAAAGGATTGAACGTTTTCATCGCTTCGCGCAAACTTTCATTCGAAAGAAAACAATATTCTTTTCCGCAACACATCGCGTTTTTCAAACGAACCGTGGTATTGCTCCGCCTCGTGGCAGAAACCAGGCGCCGTTTATTAAATCTAGAAGGGATTGCACGCGGAAGCAAACTTGCCCCACGCCGCGCCGTGGTATTAACCTAACGACGATGTTTATAACAGACACGGTTCTGCTTCAATTTATACGCGAATGGCCGAGGGTTCGCGTTCACACGGTAGTCTGGCAACTCGAAAACAGTGAGCTGTCTCGTCTGTTAGCTGACTGTCTTTTACTCCCTGTGCCGAGTTTGCCCCGATAATTTATCGTTTCCGAAGTTGCTGCGCGCAGCCGTAATTCCAGAAGACGATCAGACAACGATCACTTATACGCGTACTAATACGCTCTATTTATCGCGAGCGTAATCTCGTCATGACGCGTGGATTTAAGGGCACGAACGCGATCGTACGTTCGACGCGTAAATGCACCGTTTTGCCAGGAATATAACAACACGAATGCAACATACGGCAATGGCCAGGCACGTCGACCGAAATTATCGCGTGTGCTTTTGTGCTTTAGCCCATTCGCACATCAATTTACCATCCTGACGGTAACTACCGATTCACCACGTGCAACATTGTTGCAAGACAATGACCGATTATGGAAGAGAGATACCCAGTAGCGCAAGATAGAATGGAATGGCGAAAGTAAAGTTCAGAATGCCTAAACGATTGTACGGCCGGTTACAACTGTAAATCTTTCTCTACTGGCGAATCAATTTATCCAAATACAGCCACTAGTCTTCATCTAACTTGCGTGATTTACAACTTCACGCCTCCTCTTCGCGCGCTCAACCGACTCATGATGACTCGTTTATTTGTCCTACTTATAACTACCTACGAAGATACACTTCCCGGCACGACGAGTCCGAGAAGTGGACACGCAGCTCGGCCTACGTGGAATCAAAATAATCGTACAACGTGCGATGCTTACATGGTGCCAGGTTCGATTCCAGGTCCTCTGATTAAGAACGGTACCCTGACGTCGAACTCGAACGGGAAGCTCTTTCCTTTGATCAGGCCAAACTGTCCCAAATGGTAACCGTGGTCGGACGTGTAGATGATGTACGTGTTGTCCAGCTCCCCCAGGTCTTTCAGTTCTTGGTAAATCTGTTAACAAGCGGACGCACAAAAATAAACGAGCGTTCCGGCGAAACGAGTGGTTCTCCTGACGCGACCGTGGCAAGAGCTTCAATTAATACGTGTCTGCAGAAACGTTTCTAAACGAATGAATCACCGTACCCTGTCCACCGCATCATCCACGCTCTGCAACGTTTGTAGCCTTTTGGTCATCAAAAGATCCGTAAACTGTTTGTGAATCGGCTGCATTTTCTGCGTCACCTGCAGGATCCATTGCTTGTCAGGATTCGGCGCGTAATCGTAAGCCGGCGTGCTGAAACGAAAAAGATCATATTGGGTATAGTGAAACAGGACTCGTCAAAGGACTTTCGCCGCTTAAGCTACTCGTTTGGCTTCGATCAGAGCTCTCGACGAATACCCTGGTTAGCCGATTAAGTGGCTCGAGGCTTCTGTAACTAGGATTCGAGCACGTTAGCATGCAGAATCCGAACTGGCCAGGGGAAATTGAATTAATCTCGAGTATCGAACGAGAGTTCGATGCAACGAGTAGGTGAAACGCGATGGATCCTCGAGACGCCGTATCCTCTCCTCCTTTCTCTTCCTCTTTCCATCTAGCTCTCCACCAATTACGCGAGACACAAAATTATGGGTAATTGGCCCTTCACCTTCCTCCACGTCCTTCAGAAATGCTCGGCTCGAACGTGCTGGATCTCTTTGTCTTACCCGATGGACCATCGTACGAGACGCAAGAACAGGTTTACAGGCCAGTTGTTCGGAATTTCATAGAGAGCTATGATAGCTCAGAAGGGTAGCAAGAGTATTCGACGCGTTGTAACTTTTCTATCTAGCTGCACGTACTTATTATAGATTGTTAAACGCCCATTCTCGAGATATTAAAAGGCAGAACGTTTAATCGAATTCCACGACTACTCTCCCTAGTTCCAAATTAATTCCCGTGAAATGAAATTGAGACCTTGTCCGGGGAAGAGAGACGGCGATGCGTGTCGACGGTGCATGAAAACGAGCGTTTCGCGTGCGCAATAGCTGTCCGCTACCTATGACGCGGATCCCGTGGAATCTCGTTTCGCTTCAAGCGAGACCGTGCTGGATTTTCGCGAAAAACGAGCGAGAGGAACACCACCTAACGCGATAGCAATGCAACCTCTGTTCTCGTTCAATCAACGTTCCAACGAGAATCCAACGACTGCAGCGATAAATCCGAATAGAAACGCCCCCTTTTCAACGAAATCTAAGAAAATGAACGGCAAACCGGAGGAGATTTCTCCAAACAACGAATCTACGATTTCTGAAGGGAAAGAGTGTACTCGAAGCTCGAAGCGAGGTAGATGAATCTAAGACTGGCTGGAGTTTGAAGAAAGAAGAACGTGGTTTGCGTTAATTTCCTCGGATTGCCTTTTCGTTTGCACAAACGTTGCTGCGGTGCAGAGAAGTAAAAGGAAGGCCGAGTCTTTATGCAAATTTAAAATAAAGCTCGCAATCTGACGGTGGCTCCCGAACGAAGAATATCGTCGTCCGTCCTGGTACAGAACATTCCCCTCCCTTCCAATCCCCTCTACAGTCTACCGTCCATGTATATTTCGTCTGGGCTCCTTAATTGCAGCCTATTCTGCGTGCACCGGCTCGCCACGGCCACTTAACTTCCCCGCGAGACACTCGACGATTATATTTGCACCCAGACACGTGCCCCCGCACCACCTTCCCGCTCTCGTCTCGCTCGCGCACACGGTATCCCTGAAATCCGCGCGCGTGTTTTGTCTCTATGCGTGCATCCCTCACGCGCGCACCACTTGAAAAGCGAACCGTCGCTGCACGCGCTGGAACGCTAATCGACTGCCTTCCCTGGGTAATTATAGAGCGTCTAACCGAGGACAATCGATTTCTTCGCGCGATCTCGGCACCGCGCGGTTCCTTCTCGCGTGCTTTTACTCCCTTTGCGATCCAGTCGGTTAGCCGATTTGGTGGTGCTGCAACTGGTGTCGCGTGGAACGGTTGTTAAATTCTTGAATTTTTGAAATTTCCAATCTTTGAATTTCTAAAATCTTGAATTCCCGAGATCTGGAACTTTCGAATTCTCGAGATTTCGAATTTTCAAGTTTGCGATTTCTTGAATTTTTGAATTACATTCTCCAGCGCCTTTGATGGAACAATTTAAATATACATTCGTTTCGTGCTTGCGCCGACCTGGTTCTCCATGCACTTGATCAACGCTTCGTTAGGTTCGAAGTTGCAACGTCCACGCTTGAGAAAGCTGGGTTTCTTTGAAGAGGAGCGAATAATGGGGAAAGTTGATATCGTACAGACGCCAAATAGTATCCGATGTTTCGCGGATCATCACTTTCACTGTCTGAACCGTTGAATAGGCGCAACGTCTCGTTGTTTGCATATGCCACAATGGAGTTTAAGTCGCGCCGTTCCGTTACTAAACGTGCTCGATTCATTGCGCGTTTCACTTCCAGAATCAATATCGATACTTCTTTTCATCGTTCTTCCAGACACATAACTCTTCAGGAATACTAAGTAGACTTTTTATTCATCTTTTATTGTTCGGCATTCCAATCACGGAATTATAAACGTTCAATATTTCAGATATTACCAAGGCTTGTGCTAACAATTTACGAGGGCTTAAATGTATACCGCTTTAATACTTCGTAAAGTATTTCTTCTCTTATAATGGACGATATCGAGGGGCAAGGTTACAAAGACATTCGCGTTCAAAGTGGACGTTGGCAAGGATATCGGGCGTATCGAAGGTAATCGATATTTGAGGCACTCGAAATGGCTGTCAAGCAACTTGGAGTGTCGTAAGGAGTAGCAAAAGGAGGCCACGTACACGGAAGAAAAATAAGTGTTCGTTGGTAATAGTCTCCATTGAAGAGCTCGCTTTCTCTTTTATTCTTTTCGACCGGTGACTGGTGGAAAGAACTCTGGACGAGTAACGAAGCACGCGCCCGATCACAAGGGATCGATTGTCGAGACGTTGCGAATGCACACGTCTCGAATTGACTCGTACAAATAACCGAGCTGTGCTCGTTCGACCAGCAAACGTTTCGATCGACATATTTCACGTTGGTGCACTATTAACGATCTAAGACGCCATCGAATCGAACCTATCTATCTCTGTCCATTCAATTCTTCGGTTTTCTTGTTTATTTCTCGAGCAAAGAAACTCGACGCAGTCAAGCAACCTCTTCTTTCGTGTCTCTCCGCTTGCGATCAAGCCGATACGCGTACGCTGTGTCGCCACATATTTACCCACGCCTCGTTGATCAATTCCAACGCCATTGGGTCTCGTGGTCGCGCGATCTACGCAAATCTGAAAGTCGGTGGAAATCGTGACCGCGATGCGCCAACAGTCGATCGATCGTGACCGCGATTTTTCAGAGAAAAAGGATGACGACTAAATGGAGAAAAAATGTACAGTAGTTCTATACTAACGATTTGTCTTGTTAATTGATCATCGCTGTTTCCACCAGTTACCGACTTGTGGATTGAATTGTTGAACTCCTTTCCAAATGAAACTTCAACTGCACATATCCAAGTTCGTATATTTAATTATCATGATTGATAATTGACTAAATGACAAAATCTAATGATATTAGTTCTTCGAATTCAAACATTTCATATACATCAACCTAATAATTATACGAAATAAATTTTCCAGATTTGTATGTCTCCCCAGATAAATCTTTAACCCATGACTAGTTAATATCGCACTACCCTAATCAGAAAAATGTACGTTGCGAAACGAATTCGAATCCGATTTTACGGCGATTAATTTCTCCTCCCTAAAAACAGGCGGAGATCTGTATTCCCTAACGGTAATGGTGGCATAAATTCCTTCCGCTAATTACTCGGACGATAAATTTCGATTATCTGATCAGTGGTGATATTAACAGGGCTGGGCGCGTTTCGCTGGAATTAAAACGGACCCTGCGGCGAACCACGTCGCTGCCCCGCGACACGGCCGCACTTAATACAAGCTAAATCTCTGATAAACTCCGTTCCCGCGCCCACGGATTAGTTACGGTGAAAGGGTGCTGTCAAAATATAAACGTGTCTCGTAAACGCGCGATAACGCTGCTTTACCCGTGTCCGCGCGTCTACCACTGTCCCTAAAATGGCACGGGGCCATTAACACGAATGCTGCGACCAGATTACAGTAGATCGGTCGTATTAATTGACGGTGAACGTCATGGAGCACGTGGAAACGAAGACGAAACCACCAGTTGATCTGTTCGCGTGTCCCCTTCGAATCGATGAAGCTCGTCGCTGTATTCAAGATCGTAGAAATTGTCGAATGTAGGATTACTTGAGCCCTAGCTTCAACATCTTAAAATTGAATCTCCAACTTTGCATAGAACAATTAAATTTGTATATTAAGACATATCATTAACCTGTAATGTAGCAACGAAAGAACGAGAAAATATCGTATTTAGATCAAAGTAAATTGGTTAACTTAACCGAAATATCCAGTCCTTTTTTTTGGTCCTCGATTGGTCTCCGATCGGTCATCGACGTGACTCAGTCGAGTGTCAGACTAGTTAAGCCTCTTTCTACTGAAATCTCGAAATTAACGTGTCTTTCCTTTTCATAGAACGTTTCAACGTCGACTAAGGTGCTTTGCTCTTGTTAGCTCTGGATTTAGATTACATTAGTTAGGCTAGGCCCCTCGAAAAGTGCACACGTCACGCGGCGTGTTTCGTTTATCTTGACCTCGTTGGCACGAGGAGAACTTTGGAAGATTGATTCGCTCCGAATGTATAGATGTTCTGATTAAAGCAGTTCTCTCCCTTCGGTCATTGACGTTGTCTTTGTTAATGGACTAAGTTGTTCTTATAGTATTTATTCAAAGTAAGCGTTTAAGTACGACGATAAAAACACTCGATATGTTTTTTTAGTTTCTAAATCTCAATGGCACTCTAGTAGCGTTCATTAAGTTTCAATTTCTCGACTCTCTTCCTTAATTTAATCAAATCCTCGAGAGATCCTGCTAAGATTTCCTTTCGATTCTGTTTGATGGTGTGCGATAAGAGACGCTCGTTTTCTCGTCAAGTAAATTACGTTTCACCTTTTTCCCTAGTTTCCGATGAAAAGTCGCACTGCTCTCGATTTCAATCGAGTCTCGATCGATACGGTCTCCTGGTGTCGCAGTAAGACGACCGCTTATCAGATATTGCATAAAACAGATAAGAATGCCGTGGAGTTCGTAAAAGTAAATTGCGGCCGATCAGTTCGCGAAACGCACCACGACTCTCCCATTCCACCTGCCACGATCGAGTCACGAGTCGTTCGTATCAGCTCCGCGATCAGTATTGTTAACGCGTCGCTACTCTTAAGAAAAATTCCGATTATTCGACGTAAGAAAAAGTAATTGAAGACGTAAATAAGCCAGTACAACATGTAGATCAGATGTAGTACAGATGCAGAAACAAATCGAGAACGTTGTAAATAATAATAAATCTACATGTTATAGAAAACATATCAGTTACTACATGCGATAGTGAGAGAGAAACTGATTTGTATATTTTACCAACAACTATTCAAATCCCATAAAATACGCTGCTGTAAAAAACTTATACAAGTTATGAGTCATTTTGAATATCTTAGATATTCTCTTAATTCGTAACGATTAAAAAGAGATTCAATAAAAAAGATTACAATCACGTTGTATTAATATTCGGAGTATAATAGCTAATGGGCAGAAAGAAGCGTCGATCTACCATGTGCCATAAAATCGAAGTAAAAAATGGCAAGATTAAATGATACAATTTGATCCATGAATCATCGCTTTGGATCGCTCGAGGCATAGAAAAGAAAGAAATTCGATCGGGATATTACCGGAGTCGTAAAGCCGATTTCGTGCTGCTTGTCGCTCGAATCGTTCTCGATCGAGCGGCGGGGGTAAAAAAGGGGGAAAAAATATTAATTCGTCGAGTGAAACGACTCGGCCAACGGCTGCTTAAGGGCAAGGCAGCGAGTTAAAAGCGTCGTGAAAGCACGTAATTGCGCGTGCTACAGCACACGCATTAATTTCACTCCCTCTCACTCTCACGTTCTCACTCGATTGGCTTTTGAACGACGCGACAAGAGAATGGCGTGATGTACGAGAGCGGAATTAAAATCCCGGTTATGGAATTAAACGACCAGCTTCGCCCCCGTAACTTCTCTAAACGGCTACGATGCAGGCCACTATGGATCGCGTTTAATTATAGTTTACAGCGTTACGTTTCGATTCGCCGATTCTCCAAGGTATAGAAAAGAAAATAACCAGCTAAATATCCCATTCCAATTTCCTGTGGAATGAAACAAGCGTATTGGTCGAACAGTACCATTGCAGGAATAGAATTCTCCCGTGGTACGCGACTTTATGAGGCTTCATTTCAATTCGTGGCAATTGTTCGTGTGAACGGGTACGTACGTTTACACACGTTTCAACGAACCAACCAGCAGTATTCGAACGTTTGTTCTTTTTGGCTCTTCAATTGCTCGAACACCGTACAACCAGACGACGATCCGCTCGTTTCGAGTCGAAACTGTGCGTAGTTCTAGCCTGAAGTAGTATTGGCTGTTGTGGGCCGGCACGCATTCAGCCTGAAAATCCGGCAGTGAATCGCACCTTGTCGTTGCTCCTTTTCCCTAGAGGGCGCCCAAGGAAACGAGGTATCCAGGTACACGAAATGATCGTATCGCGCTAAGTAAATCGCTGCGTGTAAGAAGACAAAAAAATGGATAGGGAACGCAACGACTACCACGCTTTTCCAGTATTTTCTTCGTAATAGCGTCAATCTAATCCCCGAAAGAATTCTATCTTCGAGACAAAGTTGCAGACGGGGGGCGATCCATGGAAAAGAAAAGATCGACAAATGGAAACGGTATCCACCCACGAGGTTTACCGACGCGAGGAGTATCCCATGGTGGAGTCGAATGAAATAGGAGGAAGATCTCTTTTTAGAATCGATCCCGACGGGAAATGCGATCCGGCAAAAATACTTCGTACAATGAGGCAATCTGTAGTCCCCCGTTCACAAAAGACCCTTCGCGAAAACGTCACGCGTTTCTCTCCTCCTTGTCGCCGTCTGAATCGCGTGTACAAGTCGTTCAGGTACGAGGCTCGTGTCCGGCCAACGAGAAGAGAAACCAAACGAAAGGACGAGAATGAAAAGGAGATGGAGAAACTGCCAGAGGACAGAGACAAAAGATACGTTTTTTTCCATCGTGGAACAGAGAGGTGAATATAATACCTGCATCGTGGAGGTACAATAACGGGGCGTTGTCCAGAGGGGCGAGACGAGACTACCAAGAGGGGTGCACGTTTTTAGTGCTTTTCATCGCACACACTGCACCACCCCGTCTAGGGTACTCCATCACGCGACGATGACACCGTGGCTGCAGTTATCTATCCGGTTGTCTAGTCTAGAGTGCCTCTGTGTCTCTCGTTTTTTCGCCTTCGGTTTCTATCTCTTTCTCTTTCCTCTCTCCTTTACACGCTGTCAAATCATCCACCGACTTCACCGACGTTCGTTTGCGAATTCAGCCCCCGTTGTTCCTTGTTTTCGTTCGCGATTCTTCTTCTCGTTGTCGCGCCAGACCGTTACGAATATCGCCCCGTCCCGTGTATATCCTCGTTAGAACGACGCCTGAATGTCCAACAGCTTGAGAAAACTTTGACACCGGACGTTGGATGGCTGGCGCCCGCGTGCACGCGCACGGGTTCTTCGTAGAAACGGCTCTCGTTGTCAGGAAGCGCGTGTATGGTGGCGTCGACGTCTATGGTACGCTCGCATGTTACCGTTCGTCATGGTGAATGAAAATGAAACGCATCACGTCGGGGGGATTGGAAGTGTAATCATCGAGGTAGAACAGCTTGGACTGGTTTTTTCACGCCATTAGATATTGCTCTACCGTATAGAGTATAGGTATTGTACATTGTGTTTTGTTGTATGTATAATCCTGTATTTGGGAAAATATTGTATGTGATGTATTTTGGTGATTTTTTTAAGAGAATGTAAAATTAAGTATACAAGTCTAAGGGTATAAAATAAATTCAAAAGTTCTCTCAAGCCAGTACGTTTCTCCACTAGACGCTCGTCTGTGAAGACGACATTACAAGGAATGACCGTTCTGTGTATCGTGGGTGATTCCTTTGTAAGAAAATGGGAAGCTTCAAGTACTTGGACAAGGCCATTTGATTTTCTAACCGAGGAAAAGAAAGTGTCAAACATTTGAGGATGGTATAAATCAAGCCCTTTTTTATACTGCTTCATGAGCCAAGAGAATCAACTATAGCATGGTATAGTGTAAAGTGACACAGATCATTTTCTGTAAAGAAAGATACACCAATTTTATAAGACTAGTCTAATAATATTTCTAAGACTAGTTTTATAGACTAGATTTATAGATAGACCAATTTTATAAGACTAGTCTAATAATATTTCTAAGACTAGTTTTATAGACTAGATTAGTCTTGTCTTAAATAGTTTTCCAGTGTTATAATCTTACGTTGCTGATGATCTATATATATCCTATAAATCGTCAGGATATCAAATATCATAAAACCACCGATTCTCCATAAGAGTATACAGCAGTCAGGTTAATAGTCCAACTTATCCTATAATCCGATGTTGAGATCTCTATGCAGAAAATAGCAAATCGCCTCCTACACGTTTCTCCACGCGATTTAATGCGTCAAAAGGATTATCGTTATCGTATATCTCTGCAGCTTAACGTAATAGTCTTGGGGCGATGCTCGAGAAAAGAAGGTAAATTGCGATCTCTGAGGATCTCCGTGGAAAACAAGTTCAAATCCTTTCGTGAACCGTCAAGCGTACATGAAACGTTAATTGAAAGCGTATGCTCGAAATGACAGAATCTTTGGTAATTGGCAAATAAATTTCTGATCCGGGGCTAACGAACTGACCCAGATATATCTCGCCCGACACGATAACGAAGGCAAACAGAAATGACAAAGTTACTCGGTACTTACTGGTGTGTAGTGACGTTGAAGAAGAGGTGCGAGAACTGCGGCGCTGAATCCTCGGGACCGTGAGGCGCCGGGAAACTCGCGACCAACATCACCGGCTTCCGGGCGAAATTGTGTTTACTCTGGCGTAGAAAAGCCACGCTGTCGTTCGCTATCAGGTCCGGGTAATAGTCTTTGCTGTACTCGAAGCCGTGCTTTATCTTCTTCCCGTTCATGTTCACGCTGTAGTTGTAGTACCGTGAATTCATTATGAGACCGCCCCATTCTCGCCAGCCTGGCGGTATGTACGAACCGTTGTACTTGTTCAGATACTTGCCAAAGTAACCTGAAACGTGTGTTTGCGATAACGTGAATTAAATTAAACCTCCGAATAGTTAGAGGAAACTCGTTTCTATAAATTGATTGTAGGTTTGAATTAATCTGTCCTGTTTTCCTGTGATTCGTGATTAGTAGTTGCAACTGCGAATTCGTGTGTGCGTATGTGTACGTAGGACGAGTGACCTGAGCGCTAGGGTTATGGGTGAGTGGGTGAGTATTTGACAGAATGCACACGGATACACGTCATGGTTGAGCTGTGTGTAGCAAGAACGTGTGTTGTTAACTAGTTCTACCTATGTGGTTAAAGTGACTGTATAATTCATAATTCTCACTGTCGTACGAATTCTAGATTAGTTAATTGTTGTTCTTTATATACTGGCGACACGTAAACTGGAAGATCGAGTGCGTTTGGGAAAAAGTATGGATCAGAATGTTGCTATCGAGTGAATAATGACACCAAGGAGTGGCGAGCTCGTTTCAGGCGGACTTAATGAAAGAAAGATCTCTAACACTGGCTATCGCAATAGTAATTAATGTGCTATGGACACGCTCGGTTCGTCGCAGGAACTGACTCATGTAACAGATCGATTACCCTCCCTAATGTTTTGCTTTTATTTCACCCGGCAGTCGAACCGAAAAACGCGGCTTACTCCACGGAACCACCACTCGATCGATCGATTAAGAGAATGTAACTTTCTCGCACTTCTAACTTTCTATTTACCGTCTTCTATCCTTCGTTCGAAAGAACCTAAAGAGAAACAACAGGAAGGAAAGAATAGTTGTGTGTCGAATAATCAGCCATTCGATGTCTGTAAGCTGTCCTAACGATAAATTTTAATCCTTACTTCCACGATTGTCTCTTTATTGATCACCAAATATTAACATCCAATAACAAAAAGTGGATCTGATCAGTTTAATTTCTAAGATACTCAATTAAAATCTATTCGAAATACTTTAAACAACGAAACACCTTGAATGATAAAATTTTCAATTTCTCACGGATTCGATTCTGATCTAGGAGAATTCCGGGGAGAAATTTCCAAGATTTTCGTTTCGTCCGCGATAAATCAAAAGGCAATCCCATTTTCCACTACCCGTGGAGCCTTTGGTATACAGACACGTCGAAAGATTCATCTCGGGGTAGGGGGCGGGGGGTAGCGTTGAATTATTCATACGGGGCACCATCAAATAATTAATTCAAAAGTACCACGCCGTCCCTTTCGTGGTAGCCGCGTTTACATACCTGTAGCCGCGTTTCACTATCGGATAGCCTCTAAGCGGGGGCTTATTTATAACAGTTTGCACGAAGAGGAGCTTCTGAAGGGAGACGGGGCAACTTTTTGCCGGGCCAGGACCACCAAGCTGGTCCAATCGCATTACTCTCGTTTTGTGTTAAACGATGACATCTCAATAAAGGACCGCCTTGTCGAATAGATATAAAGAACAGTAAATCTTCCTGGAATGAACGAGTCTTGGAGCGAAAATTCCACGAGCGATCCTCTTACGTTATCGCCTGAACGATTCCAGCCGTGTACAGTCGCTAGTCTACAATCACTGGTCACTGACATCGTAATAGAATCTTTGATCTGTCTGGGTTTTATCGTAACCTGTCATTAGCACCAGTGCAATGTACTTAGTCACCTTCGAATGGCTGTAATCTTGCAATATTCTTGCTTTCTATCTTCGAAACAGTTGAGTCATCGTTCTTATCTTGTTCTCTAACCACTTAACGCACACGTTTGTATCGATGTATACGGGTGTAGATTCTTTTTAGTTTAACTGATTATTTGAGAGATCTTTATACTATTCAGGTTACGATTTGACTTCACACCGAACTTCACTTCTGGGAAATTTAATTCACGCAGTAAAGAAGCAAGTGAGAGAAAGCTTCGATAATCCTAGTGTTGAAAGAGGAAGGGAGAATATTTCAATTTCAGATGTCAGGGATGGTTTTCAAGCTGAGCCGAGTACGGATCGCGCGAACTGACGTTTCCCGCGGTGCGCCGGGGGAAAAAAGGATGTCGAGCGGATGTTCGACCTGGTTTCTTCTTCGACACGAGACTAGCGGGTAAGGTGGAGAGGAGAGAAAAAAGTAGTCGCGGATTAATTGCCAACGTCGTTTGAAAAACTTTGACCGATCGTCGTTAAGAGATATTGTCGGGCCACTTTTTTGATATCCAGACGCGTTTCGCACGAAACAGGTTTAAAGGATCGTGTTAATCTGTTTGAAAAGAAAATTTGCATAAACGTCCGTCGCTTCGACTTAGCGTTAATCGACCGCGTCCACGATTGAACTTTAATTATTATCGATAAATTCAACTCATTGGACATCGTGCTGTGAATACGGTAAAGGCCGATGGCTTGTCTCTTCCGTAATCGAATTAGTTTTTCGACCAACACGAATGGTGTGAAATTTCTTGAGTTACAGGAAAGATAACAGCCTAACTTATCAGCGATATCTTTTAATAACCAATTGACAGCTGAATTATACACAGTGTATTTATGAATATTAATTCCTTCCTATCGAGTAATCTGGTTTTCTTGTCGTGCATAATACCTATATCCTTGCGAGGTCGTTGCCACGATCTCCTTTAAGTGCACTTTACGTGACAGTGACTTAGCGCCAGCCTAAAAATATCTGGATGCACCAAGCAGCCGTAAATGTCAATTAGATTGCTATCGCACGATGCAGCACATGCGATGAACGCTAAGCGTTGATCACAATAATGATTAGCTAGACGGTCGACGACGAGTCTAATTGCTATCCCGTCATCCCAATTTATCACTGTCGCCCTGCTCTACCATTTCTTACGTCATTCTTTGAAAATGTGCATTCTTTAAAAACCTACAGTATATACTTTGCTTATGAAAGCGGTATGTTCAAGTATATCGAGTACTAGACACGGACAATTGTACCTAACTAACTGCACTTTCACTTACGGACACGCATCTATCGTATTGAATGTAAGTACCCATTATATAATCAGATATCCCAACACTTTGGAAAATTTTCCTACACTGGCGTCCATTATAGCTGTTACCCCTTTTGTATTAAGAACAGAAATGGGCTGACTTTTCTTTTGGATCTAAGTCACCATGTCGACGATTTGACGTTAATCGGAGAAGAGGTTCTATTCTATCTGAAACCAAATATTACAACGTCGTCCGCGATTCGACGCGGTTTGCTGGCTCGATGTGCCCTTTTCGTAAATTCGTTTGATTGGCTTGCCCATATTCCCGCCTACACGAGCGTGTATATCCGCTGCATCGACCGCAGCAACCGTTCCACGATTCCCCCCTGCCGGATATTCGTTTTGTTTGTCCGAAGAGAGGAGAACTCGGAGCCGCGACTGGCGCCAGGATATCACGGTTCCTCCGGCTCGTCCTTTTGTCCCGCTTTGTCGGACAGACCGATCGACCAACCCGGCCGGCTATGTCCCGGCTTTTTACGATCAAACGACGTCCAGGCTCGTCTGGCTATTATTTTTGCATTTTTACCAAAGCACTTTGCGCGTTTTCGCTTTAACAACGCCACTGGCTGCAGCACCGCAGCCTGCGTTTCAGAAGCAACAGGTAACGCCGCGTCATCCCTCGTACTTCAATTGCCCTACTTTCTTTTCTTCCATTCTGCGATGCCATTCTCAGATAGGTTGCCATTTCCTGCGGATAGATTCTCGTCTCGTGAGTTTATAATATCGTTATACGTGTACAGGTATATAACACAGTAGTTAGGTCCCGTTTCCGAAAAAATGCCGTTTAGCGCAAAACGTTGCGAATTAACGCAAAAATGGCGGTTAGATTTCAACAGTTTATTGATATGTTTATTAAAACAATCAATAATTAATATGAAGTATTACTAAAAATGGATTAAAAGTTGCAATATTCAGAAATCCCACACACAAATTTGGACATCATATCACGCTTACTTAACTGAGAAACATCAAATGACGATGCGCTAAGAAACCCTTCGTTTTTACATGAATTTCTCAAATTTCTCCCATTCTCGGTGATACGGCGAAATCGTGTTGTAAGAACACGGTTGTAATGCGAAGGAGGCCTACGTAGTTAGAATGGTATCGCACATGTAGTTCAAACATTTCATAACTCAAAACGATTCAGTTTCGTGTTAAAAATTGAAAAACTTGTTTGTGTCGTTTTTCGGAAACATATAGTATCGAGGTCGTTGCATCGGAGGTCAAGGTCGCTTGAAAGTTACGAGGAGTCGTAAAGAGCACGTTGTTACCAGGCCATTTGAAGAGCACATTGTTACCATGGGGTTCTGTAGAGATTGCGTTATTGGTAGTAAAGGTCGTTTGAAAATCTTAGACGGATCATCGAGTTTGTTAACATAGATTTTGAAACTTATTAAGGGTTATCGAACTTCTAATGTCTAGAAATTAGTTTCAAACGTTTCAGGTTTAACGTAGATTCTCTAACCTAACATAGATCCTGAAGATTACTCGAAAATCATTTTCCTATAAAATAATCGTTTTACGTTATTTGAAATAATTATTGTGATACTATAAACAAATAAGATGATACCTTATACACCTGACAAATAACAAACCATTCACAAACGCAATTATTCTTATAATGTAATTTAGAACGCTTTAAAAGTTGTAAAAAGTTGCTCGGTGATCGGATATTTTAAAAGCAAACGTTCCGCGATAAACGTGTAGCGCGCTCCAACAGTGCAGTGGTACTTCAGCAATGACAAAAGAATTTCAATGAACAAGAGCCGCGAGCCCCATCCCCAAGTGCATGGTACAAAAGCCTGCGTCCGCTGGTGCTCCAGTTAAATCTGATTAGCTGCAAGCAATGCAGTTCATAAATCCGATAGCAGCATGTTAAAGCTGCTCTATAACGGCGCGCCGGTGAGATATATCGGAAGAAATTTGGAGGTTGGTTGCGAAGATTGTCATCATCGTTTCGGACTCCTGTCACGAAAATGGACCAACGTGTTCGGGACAGCCGAATTAACGAACAGCACAGGAATTAGCAAGGTTAAGTTACACGTGGCTATATTCGGCGCATCGCGATGAACCAAATCGCTAATGGGTCTCCTTCCAATTATTTTGGCCGGTTGTTTCGTGCGCCAAGGGTATTAACCCCCTTTGAAGCTGGCCGGATCGTTCGCGTGTCGGCCCGTTTCTAGGATTTTCAAACGTCCCGCGGACGATTTAAAGGTGCATCGCATGTATCCAACGCGAGCCAAGTTTAACGAGGCCCGTAAAAACGTATCACATAAGAAATAGCAGCTTTATATTATACACAAATCACCAGTTATTACGAGGAAATTTCGTGATCCCGAGCCAGTGGTTCGAGACCAATAAAAATATATCCTTTTACGAGTAATAAGGAGATGACGTACACGCGAGAAGTTCATTCGACGAACGAGCATCTTTGAAAGTATCGTTGATTCTAGGAACCATGAAACCAGTCAGGATGTTCCTTTCTCAGACTCTGTTTGCTTTTCTGACTCGTGTATAGGTCTCGACAAATATAGCCGAACCTTGGTAACTCGAATTCTAAGGGAAGAGCTGCAATCTTCCAGTTTTGTGCAGGTTTTTCCTTATCTAATTTTTCGGTCAAAATAAATTTTAACAACCTTGTAAAAATTTTTACGGTAGAACGAAAGCGAATGAGCAAAAATTTGGTCTTGTAGGAGTTCGAGTTATTGAGGTTCGACTGTATCGTGAACGTCGTTGGTGCATCGTCGAACTGTTATTTGCAATTTCTCGGAAGACTTTAAAACATCGTTTCGCCGTGAAGTAAACTCATGGTAATTCGAAGGCACCGCAATTACGCGAATTGTCGCATTTAATAAGCGCCACACTTACCAAACATTAATCAGAGAAAATGCTTCTGAATAACATTTGTGCCTTCGTCTCGCGTTGATACCGTCATTACGCAGTTATTGTGATTATGTATATAATGGGGGCCGATTTGTCTTATTATCGGAGCAAACGATTTCGCCCCGTGTTCCTCGTTTATTCTCAATTGTTCATTTCTTAACGAGACTACTGGAAGACCGTTGGTAGTTCGAACACAAGAGAAGTCTGTATTCGGAAATCCATTCGCGAACAAACGTTAACAAGTTGTACCATCGGGGGTAGAAACACCTTTCGGGCGCAGCTGCACCTGCATCGCAAACGCGATTATCAGCTACACGACAACTCCTACGTATTTCCAGGCCTGACATTTCCTGGAATTTGAGTGGGTGCTCTCCATAGAATAGCGCTCCACCTCTATAAACTGAAGATCAATCGTCTCAAGCTGTATAAACTGGAATCCGGAACTCTTATGTAAATAACTGAAATGCCAGCAAGTGTATAAGGAAGTTACGATATTTTAGATATCCGAAGAATGGGAAAGGTACTTTAGATACAAACAAAAGTAGTATGAAACACGATAAAACCAATCAATCATGATCATATGATCACGTAACATTTTCTAGAAAATAAAGAACTTATTTAAAGGCAGTACAATTTGGATGTCTAGTTACCTACACTAGGGTTGTAGCATAGTGCAACGTGTTGCCAGAGCTTGCGAAATTTCCCCGTCTCGTATCCTTTTTTCGCGATTCGAATAAATCCCAGAAGAGGAAAACGCGAAGAAAATCACGTCTCTTGTTCGAAAAGACTGCAGTGGTTCCGGCGGCTTAAGGTTTAAGGTGTCATTCGTTTTCACCCAATCACAGGCAGCTTCGCACGCCTTTTGACGACGGCGTAGAGAGGGTCGCAAAAGCCCAATGAATGCACCGATCCGCAGAGCTGCACCTGCATCGTGGGGGCCCTTTTGTGCTCGCGATGTGTGCGACCCTCGTGTATCTTGCGGCGAGCTTGTGGGTGCCCCGTGTTAGCCAGGCTCGTCTTCGACTACCTCTCCTCTCTCCACTCTCTTATCCTCTTTCTATCTCTGTCTGGCCTCCGGTCCTCGTTTCCCCCTTCAGCATCGGTGTTCTCTTTCCTTCGTGTCCCACGCGAGCACTCGAAAAACTGGCGGCGCGTCCTCTCGAGCCGCAACACAGCCATGAACAATGCACCTCCGCGCTGGTCTGCCGCGCGGCGCGATTTAAATTTAGATAATCTCACCTGCACGAACCCGAGTTAGAGGCTACCTGAGCCACACATCGTGTGTGCACACGCTCAATCGTGCCCCTTCCGCACTACAACCACCACCGCTATGGGGTTGGTCATCCCTTTTCCATCGTACCTTGTGTGAAAACTCCGAGTTTCTCTACGATGGTTACCTCGAAATTTCCTCCCGATTGTAAATTTCTCTCTTTATTGATACTGCCCTTTTATTACGCAGCTATTTTCCAGCGGCGAGACTAGAGGTACGGCGAACGAACGTCTCGTTGCGATTACCAAAGTTAAAACGCGTGAGTCACGGTTAGAACTTCACGGTTAACCGGGAACTTCGCGTATTATTAACGTGGATGGTTCGAAGGCCATTTACGGTTCAACTTCCTTAACGAACTCCCAGCGAAATATTCCAGCAATATTACAAGTTAACTACCAGCTGCCTTTGTATCTCTTAATATCCGACATATTTGCCTGTCTACGAAGTACCTCATCGGTATCTCTCATCGTTTTCAACGTTGCATCGCGTACATATCCATGTAGATGAGATTCGATGAATTCCATGAGATTCTCCGGCGAACAGGGAGAATAACGACTACGTCAACGATGAACAGTCGAGCAAGAACACCGACCTGGCTATCCCGATAACGCCTAGGCTCCTCGCTTCAGGACCTCTCACGAACCATCCAGAGTTTCGTGCGGTACCGGCGCATCTCCGCTTGTATCTATGTTCGGTTCCTTCCTTCGTGATCGTCTTCATGGTACATCACCGAATAGCGCCGGGGATATCTTTTGAACGGAGGCTGTTTCGCTTGCCTTTCAAAATATTCTATGGAGTCGTGATTACTTTAAAATGGGATTATAGTAAGATGGAGTTACTCGAATCGGTAGAATACGTAAGGCGAGGCCGTATGACGAAGCTAAGCAATTTGCCAAATTGTTGTTTTTCATATTTCTTCTTGCTCGAGTTAAAGTATACCAGATATATTTTCTCATCGTTACGTTTAATACGTGCGTACATTTTAAATGTTCAAGCGTACCTTAGTCTACTTTTGATTCGAATTGAAATATACTCCTCATAATTTCTTTTCCGCATCGAAGATGTCTGCATCGGATATTTTATAGGATGTTAGGAGAAACGCGATGTTTACGAGACGTCCAAGTTTGTAGAATTATTTGAACACGCTTAGAGAACCGCGAGCATGTACAATGCACGCGAATTATGAGACAGCGAACGAGAAACGCGAGTCGAACAACGCGATATATCGTTTACCAACATCTTTCCAACTCATCGCGGTTTCGTGCTTTCTCCTCTGCCTCTCATGCCCTCCGTTTTGCAAGCCTTGTATCCAAGATTCACGGAATAACCTACTCGATTGCCATATACGACATGCCGGAACCGTGCGAACTCACAACGTACAAGGGGATTTGTTTTATTGCCGTTTAGGTCTGGCGTGTGAGGGTAGAAGTTTCTTCGTTGCGTCGATGTGAAAATACGATCTCGAACGCTCGAACGAATCGAACGCGAATTCCACGAAACAAAGTATCGTTCCATCGATTAAGAATTTTCTCCTCGCTATTGGAAATTGTATCTGCATGAAAAGTTATCTTAGAAGTGATTTTTTTTCTATTCTTTTTAGTTATGAATCGAACAAGTCCTCGTGAAGTTAATAAACCGTAGTTTAATACTTTAACTGTAATTGTACTGTTAATGATTCTAGTCTTGCGAATATTACAAGACCTTATCGCATTCTCTGCCTACTCCCCTTCAATTTCGCAAAAACCATTGTTGGATTTGGCCGTGGTTTCGTAATAACCATTCTCAAACCGCATCGTGGGGGATCTCTATCGAACAGAAAGGAACGGGTGTTCTTCACATGGCCATTTTCTCGCGCCTTGAACACCCGTGCGAAAATCTGATACCGATAAATTGGGTTTTAAGAACACCTATGCTAGCCTACGTAAATTATACGGTAGAGAACGACTCTCAGATAAGGGAACATCCGCTCTGGTATTCACCCCGCGCGACGCCCTTGCTCAACCATTGATAAGAATTGTTAAAGAGTCACGAAAATATTTCTATCGATGGTCAAAAATGATTAAAACTCGGGTTAATGTTTGAGAAATACCGTGCATCGCACACGTACGAGAGTCAAGGTACGAAATAGTAAAATTACCGAATGATCACGATTTGACTACCTTCTGAATGTTTTACCGATGAATCTTCAAGGATTATTTGCAACGTAATAAAATATAAAGTCCGCAAAAAGTTTGACAAGGGAACAAATAATATCTTAAAAGTAAATTGCATAAATTACAAGTTATTCAGTGTCAGGACTGTGAAATTATAAAGGTCTGTAGCCTATACTTTGTAATTTGCCAGTTCGCTACTATTATTGGTTGGTAAATTATTATGCAAAATAATTCTGCTAATTATCAGGAATGTTTTCACGACAACGATTATAAAATACACCCTTTTGACCAGGAGAAATTCGTCGAAGCCGTAAAATGCGGTATAATAATTCGTTGCCAGCTACAAGCAATCAAAGAAACGAGGGAAAACTTAATAACCATGCCAAGAGTACTTCTCCTCTTGTGACGGTTGATGAAACTCTTTTTAAATAGCTCGTTTCCCGAACGTATACTTACATACGATTCATAGTTTTTCGCGTTGGAAAGCGTTTCATTGCACGGCAAACGAGAATCGAGCTAGAGCGCACGGTACGGTCGCATGATATCTTTTCCGAGAATCCGTGAACGAGATCCAGGTGCCACGAATGGCTAATAAGTATAACACGGCGGTTGTAGCTTCGTGTTCGATTTGCATAAAGTAGATCTCTGCTCGGTGAAATCTACCGGACGTCGATCACCGTGAGCCAAGTATCTGCACGATCCATTAAGATCTATCTGATATCCTATTAAGATACATACTCTAGCTTATGCGACGCATTTAGTTTATTTCACTGGAAACAACATAATCGAGCCATTGAATAAAAGATCGTTCGTATGTTCGTACGCGAAAAATTCTTAAACACGCGATACTTCGATACCATAAAATTCAATTTTTTAAAAATCGTTCATAGTCGAATTTCACGAATCACAAGGCAAATTGCTCAGTCTGGCGCAAATATCATTCTGGCCGATACATATTAAGAAACATAATATGTACCATGCATCCAGGTCAACTGGTTGAAATGCAACTTATTCGATGACTGTTGGATTTTGTGGTGAGAATATGTCAGTGAACAGGTTCGTGTAAGGTGCGCCACCGAATGTTTCTCGCGCTCGTTCTCACTTTCAACACTTCGATTCGAGTGCTTTGGTTTATCCAACAGTGAATCTGTTCTATACCTGGCGTGGTTTTGGGCACGTGTGTGGCCTTATCGTTACGTACTCGACAGCCAGCAAAGGGAAACGTAAAGCGAAAAAACACTGTGTAAAGATGCTGTCGAAACCTTTTTCCATGTTTGCTCTTCACCAGAAACAATTCCTTTAAATAAGCTTAACTGATTTTACTGCCCTGTAAAACGTTCGAAGCGCCATTCCTCTTTGACGTTTAATTTACTCGTCTGTGGATGGTTTCGATATATTTTAAACGTAATTCGTATAAAACCTGCTGGGGCTTGGATCGTCCTCGAATTCGGAGAAGAATGTCGCGCAGTGGACAAGATTGCTCTGTACGCGTAGGCATTAAGGCGATCTCAGGGTCAGCTTCATTTCTTCGAATGGAATGCAGCGGTTTTTTAACGTACAGGGTGAAAGCCACTTTTAAGAGAACTTCACCGCTGCGTGCCGCAAGGACATCCAAGGCCATGTAGGATCTCAAAATCTACGTCCAACTAATCTCATTAACGAGATATACTATTTCCGCTTTGGGATCCAGTTCATCTATAAGCCACGATTGTGCAAAAAATCAAATTACGACGTACGATCAGCTAAGACCTTAAACTCTTAAACACCCACCTACGCAACAGTAATTGAGAAACTTTCTGGAGAAAGACTTATAGACATAGTATCTTTGAAGGTAGTTTCTACTGAAATACGTAAGTCATACTAAAAAGCCAGAACTCTCGAACTTCCAATAGAATTTGCTTGATATACCAATTTCTCTTGCGTACTCTTTTTTAAAGAAAAAAAAGAAACTCCTCGATCGCATTCATCCTCGGAAACAAACCACGCAACGAGGAGCGACCTGTACTGTACTGTGCGCCACGCTTATCGTTCAATCAGCGAGATCAATACGCAAGCACATAGTTAGCGGCATATTGTTTTTACTTGCCAACGCGAAGCACCCAAGTCGAACAATCGAAGCAATACCGTTGCCTTGGCTACGCTTCGCATTTGTACTTCCTGTCGCCGCATAAAGCCGCGAACAGGACGACTTTAATAAAAACGCGGAATCGATTGTAGGAGGAGCGAAGGTCGTGCTTCTCGTATGATCCCGAGGCTTTCGTTGCAATTCGACCTTCGAGATCGTTGAGACTCGAGACGAAGAAGGGAATCGGGTAACACGACGGAACGGAACATACGACCGATACTCCCAGTTTCACGGTTTTATATGCCCTTAACTTCTCGCTATGTATTTCAGTATTATCGCAGCGCAAGATGCACGCCGCGCTCGTGAGCAACGCGAGGAACGATCACGGACTAGTTTCTCGGACCTAATTAGCATCGGCAAATTCAAGTCTAGTTTCACGCCCGTTAGACAACGTGGGGTCGCAAACGCGGCCTAAAGGTGAGGCCTGGGTAATGTATGCGCGCGTGACAAGATCCTCTTGCGAAGATAGCGAAGAAAATTTGTCGCCTAGTCTGTGTGCCAGCCCTGGTATTCTGGTCAGGGACACTCCGCATGCATACAACAGACGACGATAACGAAACCAGTTCTCTTTCGCTTTGTGACTGTTCGGTGCCGGCGATCGGTCGTCGCGGTTCACGGCTCGTAATTATTCCTAGGATCGTTGGCGATCCCACCCTGGAAGAATCTCCTCGAGAGCGTATATCTTAAGAAAATAGACCTCCTCTATAGGTGAATTCGTCTTCTTCTTCTTCTTCTTCTTTCGTATTTCTTTTCCCCCTCATCACGACACGTCGCAGGAGGAAACAACACACGATTCGAAGACATAACCGTGAAAATAACAGGTTCTTAATTTTCGAGACAAGAGAAAAAGGTAACCAGAAGCCGGCAGTCACGAGCAAACCGGATCGCGGCCAGATTGTTTAATGCCTGTGTAATTTGAACTCATTTCACCGAAGATGGATAGCTGTCTGGCTAAAAGAGAATCATGCCGTCCCGACAAATTGATTAATTATCACGCTTTTTCTCGATACAGAACATGTTAGAATCTTTTTACTCTCCGAACAACCATCTATTCGTTATATACATCCTTCGGATAAAAGTTTATCAACAGAAGTTGTCCAACGAGCGTATGATATTTAGAATTTTTCCATGTATTTCCGAAATATCCAAAGAACAACGATCAAAGTAGCTCCGTGATATGTCCACTAGAAAAAATAAAAAAAGTTACGAAGGAAACATAGGAACGATACGCAGTTGCCTAGAGCGAAGTTAATGCACCAGAGTTACAGCGCGACGATAATTAACGGACGTTGCCGTCCCAAGATGATCTTACTCGAATTTACTCGAACAGAGAAGATATCACAGTTTACGGAAGTGGGCATCGTGGACAGCGTCACGTGTGGTGAAATTTTTGGAAGGACGCCAATCCGGTGCCGGATGTGGACGGAGCTTAAAGGCTGAGAAACCTGGCCGCTTTCAGGGAGCAACGTCCTACCTCGTCGAATATAGTCGTACGTAGAGAGAAGCTGGTGTAGAGAAGGTACGGACGACGAAACAACAGGGAGACACGGATGGACGTCGGAGAGAGAGATGTCGTTTCATCGTGGTTAAAGGGAAGACGAGAGAGCAAACCTTGGAGGGCTCTTCCAACAGGAGCCTGTCTACCCATCGAAGGGTCGAACTGTCACGATCGTGAGAAGATTTTTGTCTCCACTCGCGTTCCTTTACCGGTCGTGATCTCTTTTCTTGTGTACTCCCTCGGTGATCGACGACGACCAAGACTATGTTTGCGAAGGGGATTCGAATGCACGTTGGGGCTACTTTCGCGAATAATCTTCCAACCAGATAGCCTCTCACGGGATCTATGCACACTCCAGCTGAGATACGATGAAAGCTTGGTCTAATTTATAAGATCCTGTTCGGTGAACGCGATACGCCTTTAAAGGACGCTTGGAGTAGCCGATAGTGGCTTTCCGTGGATTTACGTAATGGTGAATTTTTCTTCTGTTTGTATTGTTACCAGTATACAACGGATACAATGTATCGCGGCAGAAGATAAGCCCTCGAATTTTTACAAGTTTTATAAATCTTTCTTTTTACAAGTCCACGTCTTAAGCTCCCGTCAGTTTAAACTAGAGAAAAGTTTCAGGGAAGATTTTTAAGAAAATTAGCGCACAACAGATACTATCAGAAAAGATGCTGCTGCTATTAATCATTGGCAAAAGCTAGTGTCTCTCAAAGTCTAAAAAATACTGGGCCCTGAAGGGGTTAATAAAGAATCACGTCAGAAAAAAGATTGTTTCCATAACGGTATTTCATCTTCTTTCGAATATATCGCGGAATAATTTAAGGGGAACGTATTTTTAGAGGATTGGTAGCGCGAAAAAAGATATATATATATGTATATGTATATTCCACTCGTAGAGAGACTCAAGGAGAAATATTTCTTTGAGGTAATTTGCATGTTTCCCAAAATAGGCTCGACAAGCAGGACGGAATTGCGGCGACCGGACCGTTTGGAAACACGAACGAAAGGAATAAACATGGAACACGTGAAACAGGTAGGAGACGGTGATTGCCTTCAGCGTTGCTTATCGCTGGAAGTAAAGCTTTTCGCTCGGTACGTAGATCGGTTATTAAATCGAGTATTAAGAACGTAAAACGAGTAACTGTCCGCTGTAATTTCTTATAATGAATCCGCGAAAGGTAAAGAGCGTAAAGTAATTCCGGGCGTAATTGGAAGTCTCCGGGAGATTTGGAGATAAGTATACGGCCAAGTAGGCTAGAAAGATAAAACTTTAATCAGTTACCGTCGAGAGGTCAAACGTCCTCTTCCTTCGTATTACAAGTGTTCTTCAGTGTTTTAAACTCTTCCTCTCTGCCTCTCTGGAAACTAGAAATGCTTATCTCAGAACGGTTACATCTCGTTACTTTCATCTCTTCGGTCTGACTATCTCTGGACACTCGTTTTCACGCGAACGATTACTAACCGGAGCAATTTTATTGTTCCAAGATTTAGAATTCCTTGGAATTCTGCCGATAAATCAACGAGAATTTCACGGTAGACGCGGATGGCTGAGAAGCTCGCATTCCCTCGATTAGCCGATCGGCCATCAGCCGGTCGAAATCTCGTTGTTGCCCCGAAATCGATTCATCTCGAGACGCTAAAGCACACCGGGATCGCTTTCAGGCTTGCAAAAAGGTGTCTGTAAACAGCTGCAGCTGATGAGAAGCCTCTTCTGTTCGTGAAACCTTACCAGACGATTCGAACCAGATAACTCCCGACCGTGCCTTCGGTGAAATTCTCCAAAAAAGACCAACGACATTAGGTGTCGGCGGTGTATTCTTCGGCCTCTCAATTTCTGCCTCGAATAGAACTCAAGATCATGCTTGGTTAGAAGCGCGAGATGTATGGTGGAGAGTTCGATTCATCGTTTAATCGATCGTTCCCGATCATCGGGCGTCCTTTCAAAAAAATCCCGACCAGACTTTAGTCCGCCTACCCTGGACCCTCGATACCGATTGGTAATTGTATCGAGCCTCCTCCTCGTCCATCGAGGACGCATCATCGCGACGCCGTCGATGAGGACCACGCACAAGCCCGGACGCTGTAACTAGCGAACAATGCAAACAATCGATGCACCGTCGCGATTCATCTGCATTCAATCCGCCGTCGGTTCCTGAATTATTGTTCTCCGATGATCGATCGACCGCTCTCGATGCAATCCAACGCTCTATGAACATGTTGCAACCGTTTTTGGCCCCGTAGAGAGTTTCCCTCCCTAGGCTTCGGCCCTTTCTCTCTTTCTCTCTTTCTCTCTCAGCAACCGGCCAAGATACGCCTGGATAGCGAACCAGGAGGGGAGGAGCACACACAATTGCGGACTCGACGAACGCGGACCAACAACTCGCCCGGCGAGATCGAACCTCGAGAAATTCTACGGGAATTCGTTGCCATATTCGTTACGTCTACCTTGCAACGGGCTGCGAGTGTCTCGCTCGGTACATAATTACCCTCGCGGAACCAGAATCACCACCAGTCGAGAAGATAAAACGTGTAACCATGCTGCGGATTTGCCGTGGCATTCTTATTTTCATTCGTGTTTTTATAACCGCGATTATACGCGCAGAAGTGGATGGCATTTTATACGTGTGCAGTAGAAGCTTTCCGATCTTCTGTCTCAATTGAAAAAGTCCCAGTAGCGAGTAGACTTGCCCCGTTGCGATAATTGCTTATGCAACGAGGATTTATCGTGTCGAACGTACTTGACTCCAATTACGAGCGAACAAGACGAACTAAGTATAAGCATTTCAATTGAAGGTGGCCAGATTCTCTGATTTCGCGGTGTCAGGGATCAATCAACTCGCCGCTGCGTGGTACCACTTGCAGCTTCGCTAGTCGGCCTCGCTAAACGTCTCCGTTTAAACTTCGATGTAGTATCTGGACGTCATTAGGAAGTCGCGTCACGTAACGAAGGATACTGGTCGATAAATAATTCCCCTGCGATATCTCTAGACGACTAAACGTCCGCGGACAGCTACCAATCGTCTGAATTATCTACGAGCTGATAGCACGAGATCGTATCGTCGATTCCCTGGCTAAGAAACGCGTCCAACGGCTGAACCCGATCGCGTGACTCTTTTTCTGACCAGTGCAGCGTGTCTGAGATGGTAGAGCCACATGCACGGTTAGGTTCTGTCATCGAGAAGGGTGAAAAGCGGTTAAGGTGGTTCATCGTGACGAGTACTCACCTGTACGATATCCTGCGTTGCTCAGGTAAGCGGCGAAGGAGTGAGGCTCGTGATCTCGTTGCCACTGCGGGCTGCTGCAGTTGTCGTTGTTCGTGAAGACCTCGTGATTGTGAACGTAACGGCCGGTCAGCAAGGAGCTCCTGCTTGGACAACACATAGGAGTGGTCACGTATGCGTGTCTCAGCTCGGCTCCCTCGTCCCTTATTCGCCTTAGGGTCCGTGGCATGAAGTTCAGCGAACCTGAGGGATTGGACCAACCGCAACACACGATCAGAAGGAGCCTCGAAAAAGAACTCTTCGGGCAAGGATCGAAAGATAGATAGGGGGATCTTTCTTTTTCCATGAGGAGCAGGTTACGTTTTCGGAGAAATACCGGTCGGATCGTGATTGAATTTCATTTTTTTCTTTCTTTAATACGATCCTTTCGGGCGGACTGTTAAAGTTATTGTTGGGCACGCGTAATCTTGTAAATGTTTTTGAAGGTTTACACATACCATGCAGAGTAGAAAAGAAGGCTGAGCTGAATATTTCTGTTGGATAGATCTAATGCGATCATAAAAATATAGATACGATTATTCATCGAAAGTTTCATATCTACGAATAAGTACTTCCTTCTTACACGGTTTTTTGTACAGTACGGGTTGTTAAGAAGGTGAAAATAAAAATAATATCTATCTGTCAGGAAAAGATGTGTGTATGAATGTATGTGTGAATGTATTGTAATCAGAATATGACTACGAATGATTGAAAAATATGGATAAGAATATGTCTATGTAGTTAGGTGCGAGGAAATCGTTATTGGCTAATTGGCTATACTGAACAAATAAAGATTGTGAAGGTGACAGAAGGCGAAACGAAGTAACGATAAAGGTGGTAATAAAACAAAGCTAACCAAGTTCCACATCCTGGTCGTCCGTCAGAATCAGCACTATGTTCGGCTTCCTTTCTCTGGGTTGCTGGTACGGCAGATAGGGTGAGTTGGACTGAGAATTGTAATTGTTGTTCCCGTTGTTGTAATTAGTCTTGTGGAGGGAGCCACCACGACGCTGGCCGCCGTAAACGTCATCGACAGGGGCGTTCGCGTCCGTTCGCCTGGCATTGACACCCAACAATAGCACCACCAAAAACTGTAGTAACTTCCTCATGGTGGCTGGTCGTCGGTTGCACGCTCTTCCTCTCAATCGAGTGTCATATCATGGCGGTCTGTTGCTGTAACAAGCGGGGCGTGTCTTACGTTAATGAACAGTTTTGCCTGTGACGTTGATTGGATAGCAAGTCGATAGGTCTTTTGTGTAGTCTAGTGACCGTACTCTAAGCTTCAACGATGTTGCTATATACCCTGATAAACCTTTTCATTCTTTGCTTGTCAATTAATTTCTTTTCATTAAGTAACATCGACTATGACGATCGCTTAGTCAGTGGTTTAGAATTTCCACCAAAATTACCGATATCTATATGAGTGTCATAGTTCGTTCGAGATTAATCGCCGATTCGGAAACACTTTCCCTATGCTGAACACGGTGAGGAGCATTATTAAACGACATAGCGAGAAGTGGTTCCTCCATAGCCTGAAGCGATCGATTTCGATCGGACTTTGAGTCCCATCTAGCCATGAGTCTCGCTCTAGTAATCATGCTCGATCCTCTGAAAGAAGGGATAGGTTTTAGCGAAAAACACGGCCCATGAAACGGGACAATTAAGTCCGCTGGTAGCCGTGCCACACAGGAAGATCGCATGATGGTAGCTGAATCGCTCAGGGCTGAAATTCTTGCGCGACCGAAACGGATTGCGTAACAGCTCAATGCCTCGGGATCGAGTAGCAAGCTACGCGTCCGCTAATTATTGCCAATAACTTGACGAACCGGATCGTGCAACGCCGTGCGAAACAATTAACCAACAGTGCCGCTATTAGCCGTGGCTTCAGTCATAATGGAACGTAGCTCTATCGAATATTCGAAGCGAATGCGAAGCGGGACGTGATCCCCGTAACTAAAGACTAGAAGGCGAACGGTAGAGAGCCAGGGCGAGCAAGGTCTTGCAAAGCCTCGAGAACGAAAGATGAAAGATGTAAAAAAGAATGGACGCGACCGAACCAGGCTACAAGCCGCGCGCACAGCGCAACCATAATCGGATAGTTGGGGTTTTATGGCAACCCTCCGTCGCATTCCACCCGGCAGACATTTCGCGAACGATCGACCGCCTCGTAAATAGTCGTTAGCACCTGAATTATCCGTGTTTCATGCGGTGAATTGTGGCAGACGCTTAAATCAACGCTGCTTCTTTCGCGCGCTATACATACACACTTTTCAGGATGGTGGGACAGTTACCGGCTCAAGGTATATCTAACATGATGGATGTTATCGCGCGAACGTGGGCGAACTTGGATATTGAATTATCTTGAGGAAACATTGAACACTTGTGCTTGATCATTTTCTATTAGGCAGGTCGATCGTCTTCCCTTCATATTTCATATAGCATGGTTATTTAAGTCATATAAACTTGGACGTATTAAAATCCAATCTTCGGCAAGGAAAAATATCAAAAATGAGAAAACGATTGAAATAATTGTATGGTAAGAGTATTCGAATCAGCGAAGCGATTTTATATATATACAAGAACTAACAAAATACACAACACAATGAATCGTAGAAACGAAGCAATAAATGCACACGCAAATGAATTATGATAATTACAAGCGAGAGTTGTTACTAGTTGAATAAATTTTCCTTTTGATGAGTGGAAATTATATTCGCATAAACAATTACGACCGTCAATCCACACAATATACGTATTTCGTTGTTCATCACGCCACCAATAATTTGTTTGCAAACGTAAAGGATTTGAAAATTGCTCACACCCAAGCTCGAATTACAAAGCAAACTACGTACGTTGACTGAAATAGTCCTACACTTACCCCATCAAGACCATCGTCTTTATTCGAAACCACCTCACGTAGCCAAGAAACTTTTGAAATATCAAGCGTTTTCATTCGTTTTTCGAGTATAATCCATAAGTTACGAGTAGTAGAAGATATTTCAGGATCGCTTTTAAGAGTGACCGCGATTCCGATCGATCAGCGTGGAAGAATGGAAAGCCGACGTTTTAGGGCAGGAAGTGGAATATGGATGCGGATAACTGAGCAGCGAGTAAATTTACGATCCGGTTCGAACGGGTTCCCACGGATCTCGTGGAAACGGGAAGACTTTTTCGCGACGATCGTGGTATTCGCGTCGCGATCTTTTCCCCCTTCCTCGACCTATTTCCGGGGAAATACGACCTTTTATTAAATTTCTCGATACGTGCCACTCTGTCCTCGATGTATCCACAACGCGACTCGAATAAGGAACGATACCCTCTGTTGCTGTCCCTTCTGACCAAAAAACTTTTCCAATTGTCCTAGCGAATGTCGAATTTATCTTTGACCCACCACGAAGAATTCAACGAAGAAGAAGATATTAACGCAGTATTTCAAGCTAATATTCTTAGAATTGTTACCGCACCTTTCCTGTATAACTCAGAATAAGTTCACGTAAAGTTCACGTAAGATCACGCGAAGTCTACATAGATCAGAGAAAGCGAGATTTCATCTTTACGTAGCCATCTGGTGAACAGTATCTCACGGTGAGCAACAGTTCCGTGCACGAGAAGAACGATAAAGCAAGAGATTCCTCGAAATACCAGCTATCCGCTTCAATAAAACTTCCCGTCTTTCATTTGTTTTCCTGTTACATTTAAAAAGAAATTTCTCCAAAAAGATCAACGAACAAACGATAGCATTATGTATCATTAATTAGCGAGAACAGCTCCTCTGAAGTTAGATCCGCGTGTCTGAAGGCGGCTGAGAGGATATCAGAAAGCCATGTCACGGCCGATTCGGTGTCTTGAATCCCGCATTAATTACCGCTAATTGATAATCACCTTTGCCGACTGAATCAGGTAGGCAAATAAGAACAGAATATATGGAGTGGGTCTGTCGAACGTTCAAGAAACAATATTCCTCTTTCTTCAACTCTCTCAAGAACACCTTTCATCCGATTCGCCAAGAGAAACCTGTCGCGATACATTATGTAATTTATCATCCTGGTAATTGGTCATGTGGACGTCGATTAATTTACGAAAGTTCAAGGAATGAAAAGTCCCTCGATGAAGATGGAGAGGCAAAGGAAGGAGGATACTGACGTCAGAACTTTTGATAAAGAGGTACCCTCTCAGTTAGCTGGTTGTATGTCGAATTAGGTCCGGGTCCTGGTCTGAAACTTTCATAGAAGGAGCAGATACAGGAGGGGGAGTTTTAACGAGAAACTCATCTGCATCCAGAGAGCTTCACATTACCCTATGAATCTGGTCATCTGTGTACGTAGAACATTTATCCTTCTTCTTATAAAAAAGAGACCCAGATTCACTGGTCCAAATTACGACGGTATTTTCGGTCGCTGGTACGTAGATCCAACAATGATATTGCAGTGGTCTCCAGTGGCAAAACGTTAGCTACCAATGCACTGAACTCCATATATTTTCAGTTGTCGCAGGGCTCGTGCGACCAGAGCACGACGAGGTGACTAAGAATAGTAAAACAATAATCTCTCCGTTTGTTTCGCAAGCACAGCAATTGAGTAACTACATGGCCGTGCAGGGAGTCGTACACGGCGACGTGTAGTCGCAGAAACAGGAAACGAGTCCCGATTCCCCGAGGAATCTATTTTATTGCAGCTTATGCTTGAAAGTAACACGCGTCTCGTACAACTTCTGAACAAGAGTGTACCTATTATTTATACAATAGTTACATATCTGGAAATTATGGTAATTTTGCCATTATCTGTGCAATAACACTATCTAATCACTGTGACATTGTTCACTACGAAAAAGATCGCTCGTCTGCATCTATCTTTAACATCATGTCATTCCTCGATGATTCGTCATCCAACGCAGACCTAATCCAGACTCGATCGTAAGTAACGCACGTATTTGCTCTCCGAGCGATTCTGACGAGTCGAGCACTCTAAATGCATGCTCGTTTACATTCGTTTCGCGTAGTGTACACGTATACGTACAGAGTCGTCTTCGTTCCTATTCCCTGCGTATAGAGTCACGTCCGATCTTCCTGTTCGCGAATGAAAGATGCTTCCATCAGGAACGTAATTTACGTACGCGCTAGCACGCTGAAAGGTGGCGTGGGTGGGCTCTCGCAGAGGCCATCGACAGATGTACACTATATACGGGCGGAGTAGGTCGCAGGTAAAACGGATGTTACGTATTCGTTGCCCGCGTGTAAACCTGCGACGCGACACGTTCCACGACGCCGCTTAGTGTAGGTCGATTCTCTGTCTGTAGGTCGGGACTCTTCCGAGGACCTGGCTGAATATTCATTCGAGGTGGTGTGTTTGTGGCGCGCGCGTAGGAAGCGCTGCGAAATTTACGGGCAACTAAACGATCGTGCCGTTGATCACGATAACGATCACACGCGACCCACAGAGATACACACACGTACACCGGCTTGGCCGGGATGCGAGCGAAAATCACGTATCTGGCCGTGTACGTGGCGGCCTGCATGGGGAGAAGCACGCTGAAACGCGACCTCCTGCACTCACCCAGGGAATCCATCCACGGCATATGCGTATGCAAACGTTGAATGAATGAAACGACGGTAGTTGCAGAATCGGAAATTGCGTCTTGTTCGCAAATCGTGTTATAAGAATTCTTCCCTTTGGTATAATAAACTGCTGGTAATATAATCCAGTCAGAGAGTTCAAAAGGAGTATGAATGAGAAGCTGTACGATTGAAATAATAAACCGTTCCAGGTAATTTAATCAGCGAGCTCAACGAGAGTAAAAGTTTAATGGTCTCGTTCCAATTTTTGAAAAGTTATGGAGCAGATTTAATCATAGTCAAATATACATTACCTATCTGTAGTATCAATGCCATCAGCGATGCTGATGAAACTTGACGCTGTATGAAAACTTGTTCTGGGATTTGTATTGTTCCTCGCTTGGCTGATCGAATTAGAAGATATATATCGTTGATGTCGTACATTTTTATTTAACGTTGGAAATGAAGTATGGAACTTTATCAACGAAATCAAGTATCTAACTCTATGATGCCTGTAAGACTTGATACAATCAATTCTTTAATAACGATAGACAAAAGTCCTGCTCCGTAAAGTCATAGAATCGCAAGGGAACAAAGAGCTATGCAGTTTCAATCATCGAGACGCAAATGAGAATCTAGAGGATTCGAATCGACAATCTAGAGATGGTCTTCGATATATGCACGTGTTTCATACGCGTGATAATCGCGAACGTTCACCGACTTGTTATTTGCTCGACGAGCCGCGGCCAATTGCAAACCGCAAATGGTCTAATCCTCGTCTCGACGTTACGAGAGTCGACGATCCTTCCAGCCTATCATCAGACCCTGTCGATTGAGATTCTCCAACGATGGGAATGTCTTGCCTGCCTTGGATGTGCTAACAGCAGGGAATCGTAATAACGCCGATCGAAACAATTTCTAACGCGGAACATCGAAAGGAAAACGATTCGTTCCGCAGTCTCGATACCTGATCGATTCTGCTCGTACTTTCTTGCTTGTAAAGGTTTCTTATTAGCCTATACATCTCTGAATTATATCACCCGTCAATACAATGACCATATATCTACATACCCTCGTCTTTCTTTCTTGTTAAACCAATTACGATCAAGGCGAGTGATTGATCGCCTTTCCAAAAGTATAATGTGGTCGAATAATCTCGTGTCGCGATGCGTTTATACTCTTCGTGATATATTTTATGATCACAGAACAATAAGCGATCAAAAACTGGCTATACGTATAGTTTGTTATACAATCTGTTTTACGGCCTACAGAAGACATTTAAAAAGAATCAGTTTGATTTCCGAGAGGCTCATTTTTCTTAGCATATAAATTTAACATTTTATTCGACCACCTAATATATATTTACATATTTTCCTCGATAAAGATTATCTTGGGGAAAAATAGAGATAGGCAAAGCAGCGAGTAAATTCTGATCGAGCCTCGCTCCCGATATGCGATCTCTGACGTCATTTCCTGGACAGAGAACAGTAGGAACGAACGCGGACTGAATTCAGCGCAATCAGATAATGTGGCTGCGGCGTGCAGTCGCGCGTTTCGACTTTACGCAACACGACGTGTGCGTCGATGTCCATCGACCCTGCAATCGAACTTCGGTGCATCTGTTCTCCGCACGAAGCTGCACCCAGTACGGTCCAATCGTTAACACCCGGCATGGAGGATCGAGGAGCGACGATGACCCGTCGAAGTCACCGATCGACCGCGCAGAAATTGCCTCGCGGCTGGTTACCCCGTTAACGGTACTTAACTCACTGCAAAAAAAAATCGCGGTTCTTCATTGCCAAGGATATTCGAGCCACAAAAGAATATGGAAATCGAAGATTATCCTGCGTGTATTCCTGTTGCCTCACGTCGAACGTCTTGTTCGAGGTATTAGACGGTTTGTCCGGCCCCTGGTATATTGAATCGTGCCACTCGTTCCAGCAAGCTCGTTTGAATATTCCTGTCCGATCTTATTGCACGCCCAGTACGATGCAGAAATACTGGTTTCTGCGAATACTGCACCGCGAATGTATCAAAGTCGCACGTAACTGACTTGTACGAGGTATTCTTCGGTTTCTCGTTGAATGGAGAACTCAAGGAGATGGAAGCTGTAAAGACGAACTTAAAATCGACGGAGAGAAATTGTGAACGGAGAAAATTGTAAATGTGGTACCTTCGAGGAGAGCGTAGAATCGCAAAGGATATATCAACCAGGATAGAATTGATATATGTAGTAGAGTCTTTCCTTTGCGTTTAAAATGATAGTGTAGCTCGTAAAGCATTTTTATTTTCGATGAAGACGTTAAGAGGACATCGTAAGCTCGGCTTCGGCTTTCACATAGAACCCAAGGTACATTCCTCTAGAGAAACCAAGGGTCTCGTTTTTCTAACGAGACAACGACCTATGATACCGGCGATAGTCCCCGTCTTTTCCAGATATTCGAATGTGTGTCAAACACTTCGCAGACATTTGTACTTCCGTGGATCTGGTCGCCATATGTGCGATGAACAGACCCAAATTTTCAAGTGTCATAGCGAGCGTGAAAGACGAAAGACGAACTGGCATCGGCAAGAAACTGACAGTTCAGAAATTAGAACAGATTATTTCCATAATCTTCTATGGTTCATCGAGGAGCAACATCTTGATACTTAGTCGAACGAAATTACTATCATCTTACGTTCACTGTCTTGAAATTACTATGATCTTCCTCATCGATAACATTCATAATTCACAACTTAGGAGTAATAGTATACACATAACAGAACTATATCCTCTAAATTATCCTGTCTAACGTTACAACGAAACTTTACGACAACTGCATAACCATAATCATCGAAATAACACTCTCGAGAGAAAGTGGGCTCTTCGAATAATCTATCCTGGAACGACCACGTCATAAATATCCCGCAACGCGATGCGTCACGTAAAGATTACATCCGCGAGAATTCTAACGATACCAGCGTCGTGTTCGACGAATTCGAACAGAAGGGAAACTTCCTGTCCCACATCGCACATTTACGCGCGCCGCGACACGCACTCGCGGCCTCGGTGTGTGATGGCCGCTTCCTGTATCCGCTTGGAAATCGCACGGGTTCCTTCGTTAACCCTCTTCTAACTTTTTATCGTCCGCTCTTGCTTTCGTTACGATCGAGAAAGGGAACGTTTTAAAAATATCTTTAGTATAGAATTATATCACACACAATAACGGTTGCTCCATATTTTTCTGAAATTCAATTTAATTTAGAAAATTTCTTAGCAGGCAAATCCGTAAGAGGAAACTTTTTCGATACACAAATTTTCTAATAAAAAGTTTCCCAGAACAAAAGTTCTCTAATAAGGAAGTTTCTAATAAAAGAAATTTGTTAATCAGGAATTTCTCAATGAAAAATTTTCTAAGAAAGTAGGAATTCCTTTCTAATAGAAAAATACGATTCTCTAAAAAATGGCCCAAAAAAGCACCCGGGTTAATTATATGAATTCTCAAAAGAAGCACAATGCTCTCCGCGACGATTCGACATGCTGATTCAATAGGAAGAGATGTTAAAACAATTAACGTAACAGCAACGTTCGTTTTGATCCTTTGGAAACCACATTTAGATTCGTGCCGCGCATTCCCGCATGCACTCTCGGTGATTGTTTATTGCGCTGTCGCGCGATTTAATTCGCAACGTGCAAGCGAGGCAACAATTATTCATCATTTGCCTCGCTACTTTCAGACCTTCGGCCGTTTGCATTTATTAATGTAATGACGGTACTGGAAACGAGGCGACTCGAAAAAAAAAAAGAAATTTAATCGTGACCCGATGATCGCAATTTTATTAATTCCGAGAATTCGTTCAGTTTGTCTGGTTCACTGGTCTTAAGTTACTCGCTGCAGGGAGAATTACGCGATATTAAGGAGCTGCACGCCGCACGGTTTTCCCTACGAGTTTCCATTCAGACGCCGCTCTCGCGCTATAAATAACTTCAAAATTGAAACGTATCGTAATTTCTGTTTATATAAATTTACATTTATTTATATGCACTGCGTTTATTTACATTTCTGGTTTGCTCGCATATCAACCGGTCTGAATGCACACTTCGTTTCTTGTACTTGAATGAATTTTATACAGCATTGGTGTCGATCGAACATTTACAAGAATTATATGTTTTTGATCCCTGAGGTCTCGTACACGATTCAACTAATATTATTAGTACAATTTTACAAATCATAAGTTACAAGCTATTGGTGTTAATAAATGTCCTGATAAATATGCCACAGGAGTAACGAGTTTGATAATAAAACGAATGAAATTTCGCAGATAAATTTCAGAAATTGCAACTCTCCTCGGATATGAATGTGCCTTAAACTTCGAAAGAGGTACAGCGGAGTGTAGACGCGGGGTCGTCGAAAAAATAAATGGAGGGTGAACCAATAGGAGGACACGAGGTGTTCGGGGAGCGTGAAAATGAGAAACAACGAAGGCTCTCACGAAGCAACCTCCGCGCGGGCAGTTATTGTTCTCGGGACGAAGAGGCCAGAGATTTCGAGGGAAAGATTCTCCGGTGGGGGCACACGGTTTTCTCGAGCACGACGAGATCGAGATCGTATCGCACGGACGCGTACGCTTCTCCGCGGAAGCACGAAGGACGATCCGAGTTTGAATGAAAGCTGCGCTCGGTTCTCGCGAGGGGTTCGAGATAAAAACCGGCGGCTTTCTCCCGGTTAAACGTCGTGGCGAGATAAATCAGAAATTTTTTTGGAGGGAGGAGAGAACGAAACCGGAGAGGCGAGGATCCGTCAACTTTATTGCCAACTGTAATCTCCACAAGTGCTCGTCCCTCTTCTCTGTTCACCATCTCGCGGGTGTACCACACTTTTAGCGAAAGGAAGCTCAAGAAATAGTTATTTAATTTTTTTTACTTCAACGTCCTCCGATTTCCCTTTACGTAACTCGATTAATAACAACATTAGTCACGTGTACGGAGGAGGACTTACTTTCTAAAGAAGTCATCTACCGTCGCTCTCCTCAATTACTTCGCGCCGAAGCAACATTCGAGATCGTAATCACCGGAGAACGTAAAGAGAGAGAGAGAGAGAGAGAAAGAGAGAGAGAAAGACAGCAAGGTAAGAGACAGGCGAGAACTGAAAAGGTCGCGGTTCGATGCAGTGGATAACGCACAATTAGCGACACGTAATTAACGAGGAGAAAAGGGTGGCAGTCGACGTGGCTGTTTACTCGCGTGCGTGCACGTTCCAGAGCGAAGGGTGAACCTTGCCGGGGGAGAAACAGTGAAAGACAAAGTTGACAGACGGCCGAGCCAAGGCAGACGAGTCGAAGGGTGAAAGGAGAGAACGATCCTCGGCAAGACGAGGACCGAGAGGCAACCGTGTAGAATGCTAGACTGCTTGGCGGCTGCTTTATCAACCCACGCATTCGAGTTCCTGCGTTTTAACTTGTAATGCGCGAATATCGCGGGCGTTGCGTTTCCTCCGACATCTTCTGCCTTTGCGGAGAATATACTTTGAAAAGGACGTCAATTTTTCACTCGTTATTCACTTTCAAAGTGCAATTAGATTTGAATATTAAAATGTATGGAAAAATGTTTAAAAGACTAGAAATGTAAGGAAAAATTGTAAGAGGCCGATGAAACGGTAAAAGCGACAACTTCGGAATCATAGGTGAATACGGCGAAGAAAAATTTTACTGTACAAATGTCTCGGAAAGTCAAGGAAATAAGACAATTAGTCATAGAGAAGATTAATATACCCCATTTAAATCCCACGCCTTATACACTTTCCATCGTTATCAGGGACTTTGTCTGAAAAAATCGTAATTCGAAGGTCTTACGTAAATTTCACGAACGAGGAGAGAGCACCTGTTTTAATAATGCCATAAATTTAAAAAATTTTTGTTGCCTCCTACCGGCATACTGACGCGTATTATCGTGGCTGGTTTTTTACTTTCGCTCGATTAATATGCTTGGTATACATTCGTGATAACGCGCAGCACGTGGCTGCCATAAGATTATATTACTCCCTGGCAAGTCCCGTTTCTCTCCCTTGCTTCGCCTCGCCTTCGTTCCGTTAATTAACATGCCACGGAACAATCATTTTTATTAACATTTTTCCAGCCGGTCAATTCGCCTCGTTTAATTGCTACACCTGTATGTATCATAAAGGTCCGTAGTATTTTTCGCGTTCACCAAACACCGAGCACGCTGAAAAAGAAAGGGTTGCACCCTCGGTGCAACGCGTAAGCTCGCAGAAACGACGCGGAATAATTTAATAATTCGATCATTAATTGGGAATCGCTGCTTTTTTTCGAAGTTACCGCTTCGTTTGCTGACACGTTGCTCTGTGAACTCATCCAGTTCGACCAATATCCTAATATTGAGTTCACACTGCACTGTCGGCAGTTTCGCAAACAGAGAGAGAGAGAGAGAGAGAGATAGAGAGAGCAATACGTAGCAAACTCATGGTAATGTTTTATCATCTCTAACACCTGAAACACCAGCAATAAACGTAAACTTTGGAATGACAGAGCTGACGTATCGCCTGGAAGCTCAATAGACATATTATTTTAATGTTCTAATAACGTTGAATTACTCTGGTCAGTGTAAACCTGGCACAACACGCCAGTACATTGGCAAATTCCATTCTCTCTTTGGTAACATCGACAGAGACCTCCATTGCCTCTATCTACTATTATTAATGGTGCAATGCATCAGACGCCACATACATCAAGGAGAAAAAGCCAGGACCTAGGGATCGACGTTCATAGAGGCAGCCACATAGCTTATTTATTTTAGTCGCGCTTGTCCCGTTTCTTTCCCTTTCTTCGAACGACAGGAGCAAAGGCTCTGCCAACGAGGCAGCAGATTACACAACCAGAGCCTCGTTGGTTCTTTCGACGAGCCGAAAAGAAAAGTGCGTCTGCACCAAACGGATGCAATCGACGTTGCACAATCGCCAGCACCCGGGCTGCGTGCTCTCTGCGGCCTGTTGCAACCGCCTCATCCTTGAACCAAGCCGCAAGGTGGATTAATAGCTCGATCGCATTCTCTGAGAGAGCCAAGACCATGCCAATCGATGGTGTCGCCGTCGGCGTCGCTTAAGAAGAAAAAAAAGGAGAAGGCTGCCAGTTGACCAGGAAAAAGCTGTGCATCGGGTTGATGCGATACATCGACGCCGTCTCCACCGTCTTCGGAGGTGCACTTTAGTTAATGCAGCGGTCTGCGGTTGCGATTTCTCACGGGCGCGGGCGCCACGAGGACACGTAAAACCGGGAATATGGGGCTCCATGTCGGAAAGACGACGTTTAGCGTCTGTTCGTGATACAGCTGAGAAATAGACGGCTATAAGTTCCGTGGACTCGACCTATACTGATGGAAAATATTTGAACACGTACCATAGAAAACTTTTATTTATATATTCTACATGTGACATGAAATATTTTGGTTAATGGTGTAATAAAATACGACTGCTATGATTATATTGGTAAAATTTGAAGGCGATCTGAAAATGTACGTGCAAGTTACGAGTTATTTGATACGAACATATATTTTGTAGAAAGATTAGTGTGCAATATAAGGAACCTTCTTAAACGTTGCACAGGTATTTGAATGCTTTTCTGAGTGACTGTACCTGTAAGAGAAATATTCTCCAGACTGTTGGAGACTTTTTTTTCTTAACAATTATGTAACTGTTGCTTTGAAGAACGAGGTTGAGATATCAGTGATTATTTGGATCTAATTTGGGATTATACGGTGGTAATTGAGACACTTGGAAATTCCATATATAGCGTGGAAAAATGTCTAGATATCTTGAAGTAAATTGCCTTCAAGTTTATGAATCGACAAGTTGTCGCCACCGTTCAAGTATCCGGTGTTCCGAAATCCGCGGAATCGATAAGTGGAAAACATTTCCGACCTCGTAATAGTTTTTAATGATTTATTCCGAAGCGAGGGAGTCGTCAGAGCGTACGTGCTATTTAAAAAAAGAAAAAATGTATAATAGCAGGTTACACGGTTAATCACAATATTGAGCCGGTTTTCAGCTATCTAGTCGGCCAATTAAATTCATTAATGTGAAATTACATACTTCAAATACAGAGTACCGCGAAAAAATCGTTTCTGCGTCATTGCGAGAAATTTTTTCCACCGACACTGTCCACCAACTAATTACGATACATTAGTGTTTCGATACATTAGTTTCTTATTGTCGTTCCAACATAAGATTTCCCAGTTTATCCTAAAGTCATCAACGATCTCGTTTATATTTCCTATTTTTCCGTATTTTTTGTCTTTACCTAGTTGTAATGACAGACGAGACATTCATCCGCTTTAGATCTCATCTCGTGTAATTATGGTAAGGCCGGGTGTTTATGCAAATTCATATCTTTGCGAACGTAATTGAAAAAACGATAGATTCGTAGATCTTTACACAATTTTTATATTGTGTACATTTGTCTTGATCATCTTTTTTTTATCAAATCTTTTAACATTTTATTTCCTTTCTCCAAGAAACTCCTCGAGTTATCAATAACAAGATATAGGCACATACGTGGAAAAAATAAAACGAAGTATAAAACTTTGTTCGTCAATAATTTTATCGGACCTCGAATTGAGCTACTCGATGTCACGAGGCTTCCAAATATACACGTATATTACGCAAACGTTTAAAAATACTTTCTGCATAATCAGGACGAAGATTTCTTCGATCGAGACGCTGGCCAGAGCTCTCTGTACCTGTGTTTCGGGCAAGCGATTAACGCGTACCATTCCGAATGAATAATTGGCCGCTTTAATAAAGCCAAAACTCATCAATATTAACGAGCGGCTGCTTTTTTCTCTCTTTTCCACGAATCTGATGCTTGAATTTTAAGAACGTTACGTCTCAATGGGCCTCGAGCACCCTCTTCCGATTGATCCAACCATAAACATTTCAGACAACAGAACTGCAGGCTGATTTCCCTTTTTCTTTTTCAATTTTTTCGTCAATCGTATCCACGTATCAATTCGATTCATCGGTTAGATGTTCATCGGTTGTTTGCACAGAACTTTCTACAGATTAAGCCATGCAAAGGAAACGTTCGAGAAAGGGAGAAAAGAATCGGAAAGGCAGGGAAGAAAGCGTCTAACAGGTGCTCATGCTCCCAGACTGAGTTTGACGTCACCTCGAAATGCTCAGACGCTGGAAACGATAGGATGCGAATAAGTACACGTCAAAAGCCGTATTCTCAGAGAAATTTCAATAAGCAGGCTGTATATACTACAGACGATTTCAGCTTGGAACAGGGGCGGAGGAAATACCCGCTGTTAAGCTTCGTCGAAAAATAAGAACTGTCCATACCTTTTTCATGCGAAAAGAACGAAAAAGGAAAGAGAAAACCGAGGCGTCAATCTTCGAAGATGGCGCTATTATTTTCCGTGTATCGCCTCGCGATAGGCACAGCTAATGCGTGCCTCTAAATCTTTCTGCCGTGAAATTACTTTGCGGTGGCTCGTCATTATCCCTTCGGGACCCTTAGTGGCTTAACACACGGCGAAACTGTTCGAGCATAGCAACGACTTTCCCAGTGCAACATTAATCGATACTCATACTTGTTAAACGGTAATAACGTCCACCGGTGGACGTTGCAAAATCGAACGACAGAGTAATTGCGCGTAATTATTCTGCCGGCCGCCTCGACTTCTCCCCAAGAGTTATCGATGAAATCGCGTGTCCGCGTGATTAATTGGAAATTGGTCCTACATGAAACGAACCTCTATCTCTAGCTCCTGCGTGATTCCTGCTGCTCCTTGCGTAATAAGAGGCTGGCTATATTCTTGGTATATGTTACGCTCAAAGAGCAGACACGAAGCTTCTTGCTAGGTGGTCTAGAATCTAAACTCACAGAAGAGCATTCAAGACGTCTGGCTTAGGATCTTCTGTAGAGCCTAAAGGCGACCTAACTAACTTCTCTAAGAAGATCTATTCGTGCGAGTCCTCCGAGAATTACGTACATCCTAAACGAGAACGTGGGTGAAGAATATCGAATTACAGGACATGATGCTTTAAGGGAGAAAAATCTCCTCGTATCGCCTTTCTTCGACAAACACACATTCCCTGACGGCGTCAAATATTTGCAGGCACTCGATTGTTTTCTATACTTTGCACCGATGTCGCGTAAAGCAAATTCCAGCCTTGACCAGCCCGAAAGAAAAGATCGTGACTGGAGAGCTTGCAGAAGGCTCACGATGCTAAGTTTTGCTTTCTCAAGGAAACGAGTCAAGTTACAGAGCGAAGACAACCACCAGGGGCAATTTGTCCGACGCGTCACCGACGGCTCGAAGCCAACTTTCAACGTTTTCTCAGCGCTTTTGTTTCGTCTACGATGATCTCGTTCTTTCTCCCAACTTGTGAATTACGCGGCGGCGAGCGGCTGTAACCGTGACCCGAATCCCGTTAGTCGCGCCGTGTTCGCGCTTGAACTTTTTCGTCGCTCGACGAATGCCCGACGAAAACCGTGTCCATGTTACCAAAAGTTGGTCTCTAATTTTTTTTTTTTTTTATTGAAGCGAAACTATTCAATTGCAGCATGTAAAGTACGATACGGCATACGAAAATTCAATTCGAGTATTATCTCAGACACGCGATATATGCTAATAACGGTATTTCCTTCTGTATCTTACCATTTATTTCACTCACTTCGAGCAACATTCCAAGCGCGTTCACTCGCGTCTACCAAAAACCTGCGTGTTCGCGCACTTGCCTTTCACACCCTAATCTCGAACACCCGGTTCTTCCACATATCTCACGTCTATTCGCAACAAACAATCGTTCGAAATTCCAGCTGTCACGTATTTGCATTAGAAACGCTGCTAACGCATGGCAAAACTCTCGTTTAATACGACCCTAGCTAGACAGCGTCTCTAATCGAAGAACGTGCTGTTTAGCAGGTTAATGCCTTTTTCCTTCGTTATTTCTAACGATGGTTGACGAGTCGCGCATTTCTCGCGTAAGAAGACTCACGACGCAACGCAGGCCTTAAGTCGCTTAAACAGACAGAATAAGCTACTTACGGAGGCTACGAACCGGTCAGCCATGAAGATAGAACAAGCCGACTATGTACGAGTTCGGCGGGCCTGCATTCCGCGGGCTTGTCTGTTATCTCGAATACCTGCAGCGCGTTTATAGGCAGCGATTGTTCACGAGGGCGCATTTACGGAAGCCGAAGAGACGATCGTCTAACCAAAGCGTGCCATCGTCCGGCCGACCGGTCTATGAAGACGTACCGACGCACACCTTCTCGGATCGTAGCCGACGTTCTCTCACCTACTACGAGAGAACGAGCTGCAAGGTGAATGGAACAGATCGAACAGAGATGGAGAATCGCTGTGAATGCTTGCCTTAATGGTATTCACCGCGAACATACCAAGGCCGCGGATGAATGGATCCTAAGAGGCCATTGCTAACACCTCGCGACACTGAGAGGATTGCTTGTGAGACATGGGATACGCGATGGTTTGTAGAGGAGCTGCGAATCCATGATCGGATGAACTGTGCGTTAGTGACAGCCTTTCTTGCTGATCCCCCGTGTCGGAACGGATTAGGATGAGAGGAAATGAAGTTTCGCGAGTATCTACTACGTTTCTTTTGGTCGTTTCGAAAATCCTGTGACGTATCAAATATATATAAGTATGGCCGACGGAATGATATTCGAAAATTGAGAGAGCAAAGGCTGGCGATTAATGTACGAATCTGACTTGTAGATGCACATTTTGATTTTAACCTTGCTACGAGTCTAATCAGTTATTCAGTGGGTTGCCCTTTCGCCAACATGTTCGCAACGATTCGTCGAGAACTCCGAAGACTTTGTCATCTTTTTGTGACAAATCTACTTATGGAAGTGTCTTCTGTTTTTAGAAGGTTCGACGTGAATCATGTACCTGGGTAATGAAATTGTGAGTGAAGTCGATCGGTTCTTGAAAGGCGCGTACATGTACGTATGCAGCAAGTGTCGATGGTGAATTTTATTCGGAGAATAAGGAAAAGCAGTGCAACGACTAGCGTAAGCGATGAACCCGTTGGAGGCAACGGCACAGGAATGGACTTAACAGGGGAATTTAGGCGAAGCCAAGTAATCGCTCCTCTGTCAGAACACGATAAAGCTGCCCAGTACACTGGAAAGTAGCCAACATCAACCAGAAGCCAAAAATCGAAAATCTTCTTCAGGGAAGCCCGTTAAACGGTACTTGGGGGGAAATTCAGCTATTCCCAGCGTGTCATTCCAGTCTATCGCATTTTCAAGCTACACCACGCGTACAGAATAGAGCGATAAACTATGGAACACCAGTTGAGCTCATCAATCATCGTGGATGTCCGCGGCGAAACGTAGATCGAGCGAAAGACACCTAACCGTGTTTCGCGCTCTCTATCATCCACCGGCGACGAATCGATAACAGGTCCACGAGGCCCGGAGAGGAAACAACGCGCTATTCGAAGTCCGGACGTGTTAGTATTTTCAATTAGTCGCATGCGAAAGCTGCGTGTCAATTAAGACCGGTTTCGCGTCCAGCGTGCTGCAATACGTGAAATTGAACGCGTTGGAATCAATTACGCGATATAATTCAGTAACTCCCTTCAGGTGTATTATATGCATCAACGGTAGCGTCGGTGTGTGGTATTCATTTGTCTCGCAGCGCGGTCAAATTAATCGGAAATCGGTGACAGGCGAAGAGAAACACGAGTTCCTTTCGATGACAACTGATCGCGTGTTAATCATCGTTCACGAGGAAACATCACTGAGCTCGAGTTACTTGCAATAGTATTGCTCCGATCGATTACGTTTATATATGAATTTGTAATTGTAACGTTCCAATTGTCGGATTTTTGAAATTTGTAATTAATTCGAAATTACGTAAATATCTTTCAGATTCGTTGAGTAACGTGCATCCGAAACCTTAGTAGCCATGTACTCTTTTAGCACTTAAAAGTCAGTGGCTCATAAAAAAAACCACAGTAATCTGATAATCCCGTACCGACAGTAGCTTTCAAATTATTTTTTACATCATACTTAATAATAAATCCTGTAACATAACTGAAGTATCCGTATCCGCGATATTATATCTGTACGTTCAGCTTAAGCATGAGTTAACCAAGAAGCAATTTGTATCGACATTCCGGTTTCCAATCGTAAGTGAAATCATGGAAAAATTCACCAGGTATAGAGAGTCGTACGAGTATTATATCCAGAAATTGCGGTGTAATTCAAACTGATATCTCTGGCCATTTAGTTATTTAGAAATTGTGCAAGAAGCACGTTACATCGGATCTCATTAGCCGATTCGATAATGAAAAGCCAGTAACGAAGAAGCTGGTTTGCGAGCCTAACGGTTCAAACCTAGCCTATCTAGATGTAAATACGAGTCAGCAGTGCGTTTCTTGCGCCTGGACTTTCAGAGGCTGGCCTAATCGAAAAGCTTTTACCTTTGAAGCGACGTCCGCGCCGCTTTTATCCGTGCACCAGGCGAACATACCCGCTGATACGCGCGAATTGGAAACGTTTCACAGTGCAATGACCCTATGGCTATGTCGGTATGGCCACGCATTACGAGCAATTCGACGCTTCTCGCCTGTTAGGAGTAACACTGTTGCGATCCGCACCAACTGGAATGCTATGACGAACGAGACGCGTGGATTGAATTAGGTAATGCGTTCAGATGCAGCACATGAGTTTGTCACACGCTAGCTCCAACCATAAGTCCCTCTACAATTCAACCACTTGGCCGATGAATTAAAAACACGCGCAAAAGTATCGTTTTCCTCGTTCAAACGATATATCAGCCCGCTCGAACGCAACAGTTGTTCGCTTCTTGTAAATTTCTCAATTTCGTTACGCAGGTAATGTGATTAATGCCCAATACCCAAGAAATAGATAGAAACGTTGAAAAGTTTGCGTCAGAGGTTGTAGAAGCTACTCGATGGTATAATACTTTAAAGAATTTTTCAGCAATAGTCAAAGCATTTACTATAACACTACAGAAATATTTCTATGGATCGTAATGGAGCGACTCAGTGGTCGTAGATTTGACAGAGACGTAAAGATTCGGTAAAAGCATAAATGTGCGAGGGACACTGAAGTATAAGTTCGATAGGAGATGTTATATGGTCGACAAGTGCGATAGATCAACAGCCAGGCCACGCCAGTCAAATACATCAGATAAGAAGTACTTCGAAAAATTTCGAAGTCTTATCATGTATAATGGGTTGTCTGACGTTACAGAAGATTAACGCCTTAATCTACTTCACCGTTGACCAGGTAGAACTAGCGCGGCGCCAAACTTCCGGGACTATACATATTTGGTTACAGTAGACAGGTTGTAACATTTCTAAATTTTATAGTCTCTCGGGAATACGAAAGTTTCATCGAAGCTAAAGCAGCTCTATTTATTGGCATGAAATAATGCCTTGTCCTATGATTTATTTTATTGCTACACTTATCAAACTTAACTATCTGCTCTTAAATTGCTATGAGTAATATGAAAATCATTAAGATACAAGAAGGTATAACTTGTCGAATATAATTCTTATTTGTAGAATGTAACGAGGGTGACTATTATAAGGCAAGAGATTAAATGATGTCTCGCGGATCAAATCCATTTATGACAATATAAACTTCCATTATATGACCAAAAGCTGATAGCTCGTGAGAAGTAAAGTTCAGTTATATAGATTCATAGTAATGCAGTTCTATCGTAGCATGCGTTTCCTACAGTCTCTGTTTCCAATTACCTTCAAATGCACAAGTTCTGGTTTCAATTTCGAAACTTCTGGCACCAATAATCTTACAACTCTTACCGTATAACGCTTATTATCTCTGAACCATACTTTCGAGAAAATGAAGAGAGACATTAAATACCGGGAACAGAACGTGGGAAAATTGAACGTTCACGAAGAAACAGGGATGCAATGACGGTCTGGATAGCACGGTGGAATGCACCTGCTCGCGGTGCTCTGCGATTTCTTGCTCGTGCGAGGAAACTTTCGTGACACGGTGAATTCCGCGGATCGAGGCACGAGACATCGCGTAACGTGCGTGTCGAGGCGTCGTGGGAACGTTTCCATCTAAGAACGAGAGAAAATCGAATTATCCCTGATCCCCTTGAGAGTCAGAAAACAGTCATAAACAATAGCGAACTCTGGCGACCAACCAACTACCACGGGAGCAAGAGACAGTTATGTCATCCTAACATAAAGGCATCGTGTTTTACACGTAACGCAGTGTTCTTCGCTTGGCAGACACATGTTTGTATGTGCTACGTGTCTGTAATAAAGGCAAGTAGCGTATTGGAAATTGCTAGTTTTATCTCTCTTTGCTTCAATGGTTTCTCAACTCTTAAAAGCCATCAAGGACGAAAATTCTCCGCAACGCTACTTTTTTTAAATAAAAAATTAGGCAAGAAATATAGTATCTCGAGCGGAATTATGTCTGTACGATAGAAAAACGCCGGAAACCACCGTATTCCATGAATGCGAGTCAACCTCGTAAAACATCGGATCACGTTCAATCGAACGCCGACGTAAGAAAAAAAGCGCGAAATGTGGAAATCCAATTAAGATTCCTTGGCACCACCCAATGTGACTGACAGTGTGCGGCATTAATCAGCGAAATCGTTTAACATTTGTCTAATGACCGCGTGCCTACGTCGCTCGCTCGATTCTAATGCATAAATAAACTTCAGAACGTTTACGACATCGTGCGGAACACGTTCCCTCTAATATGCACGCATCATACCTCGAGAATCGACTTCTCAGTGTATATAGTGCACTCGTTTGCACGACGTTCTTTGACCTCTGCCATACGAGAGAAGGAACGAAAAAAGAGGACGAAAAAGTCGGAGAACGATGGAGAACTCCATCGTTTCTAGTTGATCCAGAGGAGTCGTCTGTTAGCTTGTCCATAAACTGCGATAACGGCTAGCCAGAAGAATTCACCCCAATTATAACTATCTCGCCTATTAGTCCGCGACGTTTGCCACGGCAAATAATTACCCTTTATCTTTGTGTGCCTTGCTGGCACCGATGGCTGTCCGTAAATCATCCTGGCGTCGAATGGTTTGCCAGGGCAATTACAGATTATATCACTCGCTATGTCGTGTTTTGGGACATATAGTCGAGCCTTTGTACGTGGGAAAAGCTGTGTATTCAGTCGCTCAGAACATATCTCCTTCCATTGAAACAATTTCTTTCTTTCATTCATTCTGAACATCTAGAAAATAATAAAATAAACAACAGAAACTTGTAGAGATAAATTATATTATCATCAATTAAGTAAGCTTTCTATCTTTCGAGGATTAAAAATTATATTCTTAAGGTGTATTTTTAAATCAAGAAATTGATGAAATGTAAAGTAGATCGTTTTAGCTTCCGAAGATCATCTTCATGGTCGAATGTTTGCGTTTATAGACACAGTCACGTTAGAGTGTCACGGAATGGGGCGGGGTTTCGATTTGTCAAATGCCACAGGTGATATTTGATTCTGACAACGAAAACCAAAGTGTAGAAACTTGGCTGAATTATGCGGTAAAGTACCGTAGGTACACGTCGAATCCATTCTTGAGTAACATCGCGTGTATCCGATGAATATTGCAACTTGGCAACCCGACGAAAGGGAGGATCCTGGCGTGTCACCGTCGAAACCCAGAGTTGACGTTGATTTACAACCACGCCGGCCGTCAGTCAACGTGATTTCTCGCGATAGCCGTAAGAAAACGCTGCAGCAGACCGTGAACAACGGAAAAGCGGTCGGCTCCTTTGCTATTTCTTTAATACCGAGCAAAGTTTTGCCTACTACTATTACATGATGATTAACTTGTCTTCCTGAATTTGCACCGTGTGAAATATTTCTCGAACGAACGCGTCTGGCATTCGAGAGAATCCAATCATCGTCTAACTTGCAACTCGCGAAACTGCGTTCCTTTCCTTTATCTTTGAATATACTTTAACTTACTTATTACTTGTTACTTTAATATACTTTCGATTGATCAATCGAATCTGAATATATAAATAAGATAATTTAAATCTGTATTATACCAATCGATCCAGTTTGATGATATTTTTAACCCGCTTTGATACTTTATGAAAAAATTACGATCGATATTAATATTCTCGAAATAGAAATTTATTGCAAACATATACTTCACAAAAGTCGCAAAGTTATTTAAACAGGCAATTATCCGTTATATTAACAAGTCACGATTGTTAATAGGACCACCAATTTGAGGCAATTATTCAGAGTATGTATATATTTGCAATAAACGGCTTGTAACTTGTCTATACATTTCCATATTGATTTCCAATTTTACTACCACAATCATGGTCGTGTCTCGTTACAGTGCTAATGAAATTTCAACAAGTTTCGTGTAACGCACACAACATATACTTAAAAATACTCTACTAGAAGTGTTCGATTACTTTCATGTGCCACTGTATATCTTCAAGCTTGATACCTTAATACGAACCGTACGTGACAAAATCAAATACATAACAAGTTTCTCAGGCTGCGACGACTGGGCGGCGATTTAACTGGTATTCTCAGCGGTATATTTCGTTTCCTGTTCCCCCGTACAGGCACCGCAGAGCGGAATAAGCCAATTAGAACTACCGCGGCGGGACAATAAAACGCGCGGCGAAAGAGTAATAACGAGCGATAAGCGGGCAAGGAAAGTTAAGTGCGATTTAATGTACTTCGCACGGGCACGGGGACAGCGCCATTGTTCTTAACGCGCGGATTTGCCTTACGCGGATTATCGCGCCCTTTGTCTGCCACCCACGCGACCCACCTGCAACACCCCTTTGGTCCTACTATCCCGTTGGCTACCGGCTAATTGCCAGCTCGATCTCACCGGCTGTTTCCCGTCCGAGGAACGCGACTCGTTGCACTCAAACGATTCCAGAGATATAGTCGTTCCGCGTAGTCTGCAGCGTAAATCAAACGGAGCCTTTTATGGGCCATAAAGAAGAGGGACGCGAATAACTGCCGCTGCGAAACCTTCGAAGGAATTCATTTTTACGGATTCCTTTACGACCACCCTGGCCTGATATTGATTTTATTTTCCCTCGATGTGTAATCGATTATGCGATTGGATGCTGTTGATTAAGTAGTATGAAAGCTATCGAATCAATTTAAGGGAAGAAAGTGCAGGTAATATACTACGTGTGATTGAGAAGGTGGCGCAATGACACGATACATACAGTGTTATATTTCTACATCGTTTTGCATTTTAACATGCGTATAACAAGCTCTTCGACGAATCGCAATTAGCAAGTTCGCGAAGACTCGCAATTGTATTTAAATGGTCGCTTTGGCGCGTGACCTTTACGAACAATGGCGCGACACGACCGTGCTACGCAAACGCACTTGAGTATTGTTACCGATATTACGATATCAGGCGACGTGACAAACAAGCTGGTTTTTCTGCAAGGAAAAGCAGATCTCGTTTGTTCGATTGCTGACAGGTTACCAGCAAGCAACGAGCTCGGTCCATTCCTTTGGACCCGCCCTAAGCGCGATCGTTGCGGGTGTTTCTCTCCCTCTCGCCCATCGCCACACCTACTTTCCTCTTTCCAGTTACCATTCCATTCCTTTCTTATTCATTCCTCTCCTGTTATGTTCCGTGTGTAAGTCACGTGGAAGCGATTGCACAGGAAGAAACTCGCCCATTCGTTGGTCAGGGTTACTGCATTGTAACACCTTTCCACGTTATTTACCAGTCGAGGTGTAATCGGAACTATTTGCATTGGAATTAACGTTTGACGGATCGAAACGTTTCTTTGGTCATCGCTCATTTACCGATTTAAAAACGAAACTGCTTTACACAAGCAAATAACAAACGAACGACGACTACGATATCTCTGTGCTCTACGATACGATTGCACGAAGGCAGGTATGTGTCTAATTAGCAAGACACGCGAAGCAGACCGAGAGAGGAGAAGAAACGCGTCACGGAGCGCTCCTTCTTGATTCCGTATTTGCATCGAGATGGGTTCGATTAAAGGGAACGTATAACTCGTGGGATCGTACGCGTGGGTGGCAGCATCAGCTGACGGGCCATTAAGAAACAAGACGGCGCGTGGAATCCAAAGTGAAATTACAGCCAATGAAACGACTGGCAATTAGTCGCATATATTATGCACCGGCCCAGCAGGTACATAGTACCCTGCTGAGACTCGGGGATGATCGATCGACCAGTTGAAAACGATTTCGTCGCCCTTTATCGAGATTCCAACCCTTTTTCATACATGCCGTGTTTCAACAGGATTAACTGGTTTCAAGAAACCATTTTTCCGGCGCGTTGCCACGGAGGAAAGCCACCGGATTTTTATCAAACCGATCTAGATTGCCAACGACGAGAGAAACGATATGTCGTGGTCTCGCAACCGCCTAGGAATCGCTTCGTTTCTACACAGAAATGGCTTCTCTTTCAAATCTATGAAAGAACTGTTACATATCTAGATTTCCCTTTGTCTTCTTGCGAGATACGCTTCGTCACGAACACGCGTCCGTCTTTTAATTAATTACTAAGGCAGAATCTTCTTGCATTCAAAGCCTCTGCATATAAAACCGTTTCAACGCTAATGCGAAATCGATTCAGATTCGCCACTGTGGCTAGAAGAAATGACACGATCCAGGTATCGTTTTACCTCGTTCCACGAGGTATAGTCTCGGTCTATTCGTCGACAAAATAACCATCTTCTAATCAACTAACGAAATTCCCTACTTACTTTCGATCTTCAAAACTCGCTACGAGATCTACTTCAAGCAGTAACGTGAGATCGTGACAGACTAATGGGATTTTCCTCGTCTTTTTTCTCAATTTCCAAGTTCTGCTTTTTGAACCTAGTACCCTGAACGCTAATGGGATCTTCATCAAACTTGGATGCTAGGTACAAGGAACACGTATAAGGAGACCATAAATTCATGTTCGTCCCGATGAACTTGCGTGATCGAGTACAAGCAGCTGTAGTCAGACTGCGAGTTATTTTAGTGGATCGAAGACTGAAAATAGTGCTACGTGGGCTTTGTAATAATTCATCGCCGGACTATTTAGAGTCCGCTTTCCCTTAATTAGGTGTTGACATACGACTGTAAACAACTGATTTGTTCAACTATGTTCCCACTTATTTGCATAACTCCAAATAAGCACCTCTTTGTCTTCTCTAATTAACATTTCTTACTCATAGTGTTCTAAAGAGAAATATATAGAAGAAAAATATTGAAAATTTTCCAAGGTTAAATTACAATTTCTTAGGTGGATTTATGGAAATGTAAATTCTCATAAACATTCGCAGTCTATACGCAACGATACAACGTTTCTTTCTTACTCTCGCTGCATCTATTCTCTACAAATTTATCGATATATTTAAGTGACACTGACAATGATTAATAGAAAATGGTGAAGCCCGATCATTTGAATTTAGACGAAACAATTTCGTTGAAATCTTCTCCTGAAATTGGGGGATTACTATTTGCTGTACATCGAATTATCGATCCCCCGGCAGAATTATCGACGTGTCCGCCGCCCGTCCCACTCTTTTTCTTCCTTCAAACACAGCCACGTCTCTCGTCAGCAACGGATTCGCCACGTCGTTGACGTTTGTCAGCCCCGCTGTCGTGTCATCGATAAAACAACCCCGTACAGCCATCCACCCCACTCGAAGGAATATTTTTCGTCGGCATCGACGAGCGTCTGTCGTTCATTCCCGACGAAACACGTCTACCAAAAGAATCAATCGATCCAGCTTGGCTTCCGAGGAATATTTATCCGGTTGTTTGTTCGCGGCGATTTACGAGCCGCGTACGGCCACCTTGACGTCCGTGGCCATCAATTTGTCGACCCCTCAAGGTTCGCCTCGGTTGTGTATTCGGGCTTGCTCGCGACAGACGTAGGATTAAAGCTCGCGAGGAAAAAGGTGCTCGTGTAAAAAAGAACGCTGATTCACTATGTTGCGGGCTTTAGGGAGAGAAAAAAGGGAAAAAGAAAAGAAAGAAAGAGAGAGAGAGAAGGACGCTCTGATCGACGCTGGCAGTCTGCTCGTAGCTGTGAGTCAGGTAAACTGATGTGGACTGATGCAAACTGGTGTAAGCGACGTCGGGGCCAGGTGAGGTCACGCAACGTCTTGGAGCACACGTCCAAGTAGCCCGGTTGACGTGAGAATGGCGTGTAATTTTCAAATGAGCCATTGAAAATACATCTAAGCACGTTATTCGTTGCGGCGTCGCGATCTTTGCACCGTGAACGCTTTTTTTCACGCCACCACGGCCACGTGATTGATTTCCACTTGAGAGAGGTCCCGTTCTTTCTCGACTCGCTTAGAATGTAAGGATTCGATCGAAGCGGATTTAACACATAGAAGTGGTTTTTAATACGTTCTCCTGGCGTGTTATCAATGATGTACATTAAATTAGACATCTGAGTATTTATCACACTTTAACTTACTTTTCTCAGATCTTAAATTCGCTACGATCTGTCTATATTCCATTCCATTATATCATTGACTTCATTATTAGAAGAAAAATTCTTCCCATCTTGAAAGAGTCCAAGTGAATAGAAGCTGAAACTAGACTAAAAATTGATTCCATTAGTCCCTAAAATTTCTTGCAACCCCAATAGAATGCCGAAGTTCGTTCGGGGAGAGTCACTGGCCGGCTCGACAAGAAAGAAAGGAACCATCGGTCACAGGCACAGAGAGATCCGGCTTTATCGGTCTCGATCGCGACAGATACCCATCCCTCAGAAACAGGAGAGCCGCTCCCCTTTCACCATTCCCTGAATCATTTCATTTCCCTTGGTCTCCGGACCGAGAGAAGGATCGAGAGCCGATAACCGGCGATTGATAAATGGACAATCGATGCCCCCCAACGGACTAGGGACGTTTCGAATCGGCGTCATAAACAGCTGACCACGTTTTGGTAACATATGGCCGTACAATATTCCCAGCATCCTTACCGGACGCTGGACATCGAGTCTCTATGATTTTCCCGGTAGACCCCGACCAGTTCGTTCCGAACACAATGACACGATACCGGAGGGGAAAATTAGCTACGGAGCTCTATTGCTGGAAGGAAAACGGCCTCCCTGTCCAGCTTTTAAACTCCGGTCTTCGGCTCTCTTTTGTTGTCAGCAATTATGTTAATTTCTGGCAAACAGCCTGTCTACAATTTTGATGTTTATCGCGCATGGCTTGACTGTCGTATTCGCATGGATATTTATTGGACAGACAGGTTTTAGGACGCATCGACGGTACGATGATTTTATGAGGAATTTTTGTTTGGACATGGGAATTCAACTTTGGTATTATAGTAGGGGTAGTTTAACGTGTAATAAAGGGTTTATTGACTCTTCAAATAGACGTTTCATTGAAGTGATTTTGGTAGAAGAACCAGAATCTACTGGTTATTTTTCTTTTGATGTTTGAAGAGGAGGAAGAAGCTCGGATACATATAGTATAGCGCTTAAAGAATAATTACACGAACTAGCAATTCCCTCGAAATCTCCTTTTAATCCGCTGGTCATAAAAGACAGCGCCGAAATTTACCGAGGAAACTCATTTTTTTTATCCAGCGAAAAACGATACTTCTCTGTGTCAGCTCGTTGAACTGGTCGAGCTTAGACGAACATATCAACTTTCGCTGTAAAATTATACAGGCCATGCAGGTTCTCGTTACATATTCCGCAGTTTAGGAATTCGCGCCCTTGTGCGATCACCAGGATAAACCTTTCCCGAATTTCTTCGAATTTCTACTCTTTTATTCGTTTTAATCGCTCGTTAACCTTTCCTATGTAATTTCTTCTCGTTTAATTTACATGATTGAATCCTATTAAAGTCATAGAATAATTACAAGGAGGGATTCCAGGAATTTGTTCAACGTATTCTCTTGTGCATTATCTCTTCTTTCGTCTAAACTCTCCAACTTTACAAGATTTGAAGAAATTGAGGCATCTAACAACAATATGATAATTTCTTCTTTCAAATCGTACAACTTTGGAATTTCTCTTTGCATCTTTCATGCGTAACGGACTTCTGTAGTATTTCCATCGTATTTTAATATTTTTCGTACGTTGAGAAAACAATAACGCCTTTTACGTATGATTCCGCTGCTCGATCCTGAAAGGGTTAACCTCTGTTTATCCACGAGCGACACAAGCTTCATCGTCCAATACATTCTTTCAAGTTCAATTACCAGCGAACGACGTGGCTCTTTTTTTTTATCCCTGTTGGAGGTACAATTAGCCCATTGATCGAAGTTCCAACTTTATCGCCGCTGCTTTCGTACCCGACAATGGCTCTTAATTGCGTCTGTTTACAAAGCGGAGCATTCTCCAATTAATCAGCGGTTACTACTCGACTTATCGCACGCATGCGCTACCTTTATCGTAGCTATTTATTCGTGGTATCGCGGCGCAGATACCAACGTACGTCGCTTAATCCGTCGCGGCACACGTCGTGCAAGAGACTCGCGCGAAATTACCTTATCGTCGCGCTCCCTCTCGCCGTTTATCGTGTTCCTCCAGCGAAACGCCACGCTTCCGCGATTCCCGCTGCAAGTTTACAAGCTGATCACACCGCGATACGACACTTTCCAGATTCACCGGGAAAAGTCTGCGGATATTTATATTCGTTTCGACCGCAACACGCTGTACGCACTATTTTCGACGCGAGATTCGACGCTAACATCCGCGACTACTGGTCCACAATGTGCTCCTTACCAAGAAGTCTCTTGTGTTTCGTTGCAGAACGGATGTCACATGTTATTTTATGGGTTTTTATAATTGGAAAGGGGAACAGGTATTCCTGCTCGAAAGTCTTAGCAACGTTAAGACCTAACGTGTTTTTAGCGTTTTATCGTAATGCATCTTAATGGATCTTCAGAAGTTTGTTTAAAATCCGCAACCTATGTCAAGCATTGGTGTTTTACTAGAAAAATAGACGATAGAATTCTAAGACTTTCGGACAGAAGTGTAGGTGAATTAATATCAAATCACTCTCGTGGTATAGATTAGAGAACAAAATTCAACTTCGTTTATATCAAAGCTCGATTTTATCTCTGACTTTCAGTTTACGTTATGTAGATTACTGAGTATAGACTACGTATAATATTTCAAACACAGTGTTAAGTGTGTATACAGTGTATACTATATACATAAAAAATATCACAAGACAAGGGGTTAGATTCCAAAGCAATTTTTACTCTTTTAAATGCAAGAATTATTTGATTATTATTAGATAACAATGCTTAACTAAACATAGCCGAGAGAGATGCGTGACTCAAGGTTGTTCAAGGCTTCCCTTAAAAACGATAAGACTCTGTTTGCACGTTTATTCGAAAGGTCGGGACTTCCATAAGAATGTCAGAGTTGAAATCGAAAAATACCATCGGAAATCAACGTAGCCCTGTTGAGGAGCTGCTACATGCCTCGGTGAATTACCAATCTCGTTGATTAAGTTGTCCCGATGCGGGTCGATCTGATTTGTAGATTGGTCTTGTCGCGAGTCGTTGCGTGTCCGATCCCATGAATAATGAATTCGTGCGATTCACGATTCGTTCGCGATAACGCGACCGGAAAATTCATAAAACGAGCTGGTACGCGCTTCGAACGACTTCGAGCTAAACTACAAATGGGAATTTACAATTTATGGAGCTGGAGGAACGAGCGATAACACGACTCATCTATCTAGTCTCGAAATCGGGCGAGGGATAGTCAATTTGTCTCACGATGACAACGATGATATCGTCGAAGGAACGTCGATGTTCTCTCGGGCGGAGCAGAAGTTAATGACCGAACAGTTAGACACCGCTGAAACGTTTATAGTATAGCGACCATTAGCCTTAACACTTTTAAGCTTCACGGTCGCCGTGTGGCGGCTGTAGTGTTGGATGGCACGAGAATTGGACGATTGCCCGGCGACAGTGTTCCCGTATCACCCCTGCCCGCGGTATTAACATTCAACGCGGACTTAAATGAGTTAAGCGTATATTTATCTTTAGCTAATGCACTTCCGCGAAAAAGCTCGCCTCGAACGAGCATCGAAACGGCATCGATCGTAAAACGTTTTATATCTGCCGCATACCTTGGCGTTTTCTGCGTCGCCGTGCCTTCGCCATCGAACTCCAATAGAGAATTCTCTTCGTTGCCTCTTCTAACTCGTTTATACAACGAGCCATTGCCTATAATACGGTGTATATAAGGCGTTACGAAAGTGAGTTCGAGCCAATTTTTTTCAAAGTAATTTTATTTTATTCGATTTTTATATCAATGAATCAGCTGACGAACCTTTCGAGTGTGCGATGAAAAATGATCTGCGAGTGAGATTGAAAGGTTCGTCAGCTGATGCATCGATAGTGGTATATTTCCAATGTTCTTTCTATCTTTAGAAATCTTTATATCTTTATATCTTGAGAAGCAAAACCTCGAACCACATTTTTGCGCACCAGCTCTATTCATTGTTTCGATGTCGCAAGCCGACCTTAGAAATATCCGCCACACATTTTGTGACACCGTGTATACTCCAGAACATGATACGTTACTACATTGGAAAAAAATCACTTTGCATAATCGCGTCCTCGGTTATGAGACAAGCTGAATCGATTGCATAATCGAACAGGAAGTTATCTCGATCCTGTGTAAAAGGTAGGAGCGAAAAACACGTGGAACATAAACGTGGCGAGATTCGCTGGTGTTCACGGAATGATTTCGATCGGGGTCTGTTCTTGTGTGGCACGCGTTTCGTGCTAAGCAACCAAGCGAACGCGACACACCTGGCCGATACGGTGCACGCAATTACCGTTTAAATAATGAGATTCCCACTGGTAACCTTTTTAACACCGCGAATACCGATCAGCCAGCCGAGTGTACCACGTCGAAACATGGATTGTAAACGACGTTTCTACGCGAGGTTAAGCTCGTCAAGAGTGCCGAGATAAGACTGCGACACGCGAGGATGATAATCGTGTCGCATCGGCAGTTGAAACACGCTCCAATGAAAGCGTTAATAAATTGCGGGAATATTAATTACTACGATAAGTCGCGGCACTGGTATTCTAATGGACCTACGTCCATCAAAGAGAACGACTGTGTTGTCCATATCAATCTTCCATTCAATTTTTTCTAACCCTGCCGCATTCTTTAGGTCACTCGCAACGCAACATCGTATGTTTTCCTACTATTAAAAAATTGAAAGGTTACAGGCGAAGAACGTGATAAATGAAGTTTCGCTATCTCCTTCAGGGAAATAATTTTTGCATTTTTCTTCGTAACGTTCTACATCGATTCCATATTACAAAAATTGTAGATATATTTGAGAGCAGTACGAAACAACTATCGTCGATATATATCGTTTCTCACTCCAAGTAAAGCTTTGGTTAGTTACAGTAAGAATTTTTTTAAGATATTAAAAACCCTTCTGCTTGTTGAAACAATAGCAAAAATTGGTGTTGCAATTTGAAATATGCGAAACCGTGAAACGATCAGATTCGAAAAGGACAAAGCTCCCCATTACATTTCGTCATAATAACGACTTGGAACATGATACAGAGGAACTGCGCCTCAAGAAGCTCTCGAAGTGTAACAACCTCTTTTATTTTTCATCGCCCCCGTTCATTTGCCAGATCTTAATTATCTCGGGTTGGACGATCGTCACCAGGCCTCGGAGGATGGTTCTTCTTTCAAGCTTCTTTATCTGCTCTGGCCCGAATGGCGGTATTAGGGGAAGATTACCCCGGTCACAGGAGACGCGACCAGAAGAGATATCATTAAAGATATTATCGTGACAGAAACGTAAAGCGATTCCGATCTAGCCAAGGGTAGACTGCACAAAAGCCCCGTGACTCACACTTTAACTTATCTAGCAAAGGCTGACCCTTACTTGAACAAGAAATATGCGACCAAGAGCATCGAACAGATGCAATTCGACGCGTTAGGGCCCATTACGCCCGATTAACTTATAAATCTTCTCGAAACGAACCCGGCCCACGCGACTCTATGTGCTCGAGCACACACGCTTTGGCTTTTCTATTTAATCTCCGCTGCGATTCGTCACAATTCTACGCTCTGACGAAGGAAATTGAAAAAAAGGAACCCGTGGGAGGACGTGAAAGTTTAGTTAAAAGTAGAGTACTACTACATCGCGTTGGACGCGTTTGGAAGTGTTTGACGAAACCATTTAGCGGGAAACTCGGCCCACGTTTAAGTAGCGTCATTTTCGTAGCCTCTAAATGGAACGTTAATTTTGTTGATACAGTATGGCGACATGGGCTAACTGGATTCACATGATGAAACATATGGTGTCTTCATAGCGTATACACGCTCTATTGTGGATCTGATTTCCATTACACTAGAAGATGTCTGATTGTTTCGTTTCAGTAGAGTAAACACGTCACGGGATGAACAATAATTAGAGTTTATGTAGTGAGAGTTCAACAATTTTTCTCATTACGTATCATCTTTTTTCGGTAATAGTTTACGTTCGGATGAGTAGATTTAGTCAGTGAGGGCTCGTTTAATCGGACATTGGTTATGACAATCTCGTTGCAATAAACGGAGTGTTATGTAAAACTTTACATACGTGTTTCATGTAAATTATCGTGAAATATCTTGTCGCAATTTTATATGCTCTTTTTGCATCTTAGAAGTACATGCTGCGTCGTATGAACGTGTTAATTATATACGAATAGACAGTTCATCAAGAGTACGTCTCTTATCGATATTACGGGTTCTCGAGTCATGTCTCGTTAAATATACAAGCAATCAGTGGTAATAAGAATACAAAGTTCTCTCCATATTTATGGTCCGTACACGTAACAGTCGCTACACGTGGCGAAACCATAAAAGTGGGAGTGATTCATAGACGAAGGGAGTGGCCTTGATATGAGATCTTCTAATCTGCCTATAGACGCGAGTTTATTAACCGAACGTTATGTATCCACTCAGGCCATATTCATCCGACGATTCTTCAACACAGAGTTAATGAAATATCTAATTGCGGTTCGCCTTTACACGTTGAAGAACGAGGCGTAAAATAGCGAACGGGTCGAAGCGGTCAGAGAAAAATGAATTACGAGGGTGGATGGAAATTAGTCACAGCGTGCGGCGAGGCTCGATTCGTTCGCCGCCGGTCCTATTATTATTATTCCATGTTCAGGGCTCGTGTATCCATTACTGTCCACGTGTAATACCCGTGACAAATAAACAAGTGTCAACACGAGACAACCAAAGATCTGCGAAAGGCAGAAAGAAAAGCGGCTGAACAGGGAAAAGGATTTGTTACGAGCCGTGCCGACAAACAATGGACAATAACTCTCAGACATGGCCGTGCAAATGCGCAAACGAAGCTTCGGGCGAGCACAATTCTGCTTCGTTATTGAAGTTTAAAGCTGTTCAGACAATAAACAATTCGTTAAGTTACGATTTAATTGCGAGCAACGATGCAACCTATTTTAGAATGCTTTTTCAAGATTGATTTTTCTCACGATACTTGTTATATCTGATTTTTTGTGCCCACGTTTCATAACACGAAAGGTATGCTACCTGAATAAAAGGGAACACACCAGTTGGTAGATAGACGCGACCTTTGACAAGCTTAGGAATAAATCTGCCTTTTGTTCGCAGCCAGGTCTATCGAATTCCTCGATGAACATTCCACCAGAAATTACGTTTACCTGGAAAATGCCTGGCAGCTCGGTTGATTTTACATGATCCTTTTCTTCGAGGAACCTCTCCCACATTCCTCGATCCGTAAATCACGAAACCACATACAGCGAAACTAGAACTGGAGCGAGAAACACGTGCTTCCTGATAGTCTACCAATTGGCGTGAGTTCGTAAGAAGTATGGGTCGAGTCGAGGAGCAGGTGCGAAAACGAGACCAGTGGACGTGTCGAGGAAGGGGCAGGAGTCGACAATAGCTGGAAGAAAAATAAAATCCATCGCAAGGGAGAGCCAATTCGTTCTCTCGCTACCTACTTCGCTCTCTACCATCCCTTCACACTAATATGTATTGTATATAGCACTTATGATATACCATACTTGATGCGACCAGCGAGCCAGATAACAAAATGTCATCGTGTTCGCTATGGAAAACCGGAGCAGATGCACGATATTAGGCAGACATTAAATACGGAGCAGGGTGTTGGCGTTCCCAGACGAAAAGCAGCCCCCTTGGCAGCCCGGTGAAAGCCATTTAGAATCTCGCCAGGGCGAGATGGTCGCGCTGCCACTTGAAAACCTTCGTTGCGGGCACAAAAAGCTAAGGGGGTGCAACGTGCAGGATTCTGGGTGCCAAAATGAAGCGACGTCTCGCTCGAGTGGCTGTGGGCCCCGACTCTGCAGGTACTTAAGATTCTTACTCCGAAATGGCTGCGGCACGAGACGATGTGTCGCACGACCTAACGACCGCCGCTGCCGCACTTCGTCCCTTTCTTGCCTACGAAATGAATTTTTCGGTTTCAAAAACCGGGCGAACTCCTCGCGCGTCGAGGGTCAACGATCGTCGCCGTCGCCGTAGTTGGTTGCTGTGCGGACTCGAACGAAATTACGCGCGTAATTACGAAGGGAGAAGCTCGAACGAAGAGGAGAACGCGACCTTGGTCGACGGTCGAAGACGCGAGGTAATTCGTGCGAGGAATGCGCGCACGGAAAGCCGGCAACCAGGAAGATGAATCGCGGCTACGCGGCGGGAATACGTTACGCGGCTGACTCGTGTGATTAATCGCTGTGAACTTGGCGACACGCGTTCCTGCCGATTTGATAACCGTGAATTATCGAACGTGCTTCTCCGCCGGTGATCGATGAGTTCGTCGGCCAGATCGATGCTCAACATTCTAATTGCCGACCATTTAAAATCCTCTAGGCTTTCAATTTCTATCGAACGATCGTCTGACGTCTTGTTTTACGATCCCTTTGATATTCTTCCTCGCCAGTGATTTATCTTATCGTCTCTTGGATGCGTTTTCTTCGTTCTCTCCCAACAAAGAAGGCTCTAAATCTTTGTTGACGGGACACAGAGATTCCTGAAACGATTCACGAAATCGGACGGTGGTAACCGACTGGCAAAAGCTGATAATTTCATTTACGCGAAACGCGGCGTGCAACGACCAGCGAAAAGAAGCGCGAGCGAGGAGACGAGCCGAATGGATATTGGCCTGACGGCGGCCACAATGGCTCACCATGGGCGGTCCACGGCTGAGTTACGAGCATGGGAACCATCAAATGGAATCTAACACCTACGGTGCCGTAATACGGTTTTAACCAGCCGCTGGTCAGCCGCAAATCTGCATAAAATATCGAATTTCGAATTGAAGCGCGCTGAACGGATTAAGAAGGGGCATAGAGGTGTCCGTGGTTCTTGATGTTTTAATCTTCATCCGGTAAAGATTCGTGGATTTTTGAAGGAACAGAGTTTCTCGTACGGATGTACGCGAATCGTAATTTCTAAGAAAACCATCATAGATCTACTAGCTATATAGTATATTTGATCAACGCCTTGAAATTCAGTGGGAGAACTAGCAAAGATCGGATCGCATATACTACTTATATGCAATGCAAACAAGGGAAATAAACTTCCCATTTTCATGGCAGTTCTTGAGATAGTAATAACACCTTGGAACCTATCACTCATCTTTCGAAAAATTTATTTTCCCTGCGTCGTTGAAAACGCTTCTTACGTTAACTTCTATGAACAATAATTTCCTAGATCGCAAAACGAACTAGAAGAGAGCCACGAATATCCAAGTGGTTCTGATCCGGCTTTCCAATCGTCCAAGACGATAAAGACGTCCGCCATTGATGTGGTTCGTTACGACAATATAACGATCCCGGGGCGATACGATGCAATCAGCCTGAAGAACCCTCTTCGGTCCGCTAAAGCGCAGTGGCTGAAGATGAGCAAACACGGGGCTGACGATCGGTTTACCCGACGACTTGGCCAAAGATCAAGATACCTGGCCGCCTATAAATAGATCCATCGGCTCAATAATGAGCCGGGAGCGGTCGGTTTATCGATATCGATCGCGCAATATCGTGCCGCTCAAAATATCTGGCCGTGTAATAGAATCGATAAGAACGAACGTACGAAGAAATAACGTCGGAGGATTGAACCAGAGGCGACGCTCGATTCGCTCTCCCAACGAAAGATCCACCGACTCTCTCGAATCGATTAGCCTCCAGCTTAAAAATAATATTTTCTTTTTTATTCGCAGGAAATGACTGGAATTAAACGAGTTGCCGTCCGGGTTGCTTCTTGAGCCATTTCCTATCGACTAGTATCGAGAAGCATCGTTAACGATAAACGTGCTCCGCGATATTCATCGTTGAAAGAAAAACGTCGAGGTGACTTAGATAAGGAAATGAATGTTGCAAAACAAAGTGTAAAAGCACGATTAAACAATATGTAAAACGAGGTGTAGAAAGATAAAAGATAATGGAAAGCGGCCAAGTTTAATTTAATTTAGAAAATATAAAGGTGGTTGAAAGTGGATTGAAATGGCGCCACGCAGACTACGACGGAAGTTGTTCGATTGTTTGGAAGCAGATTTTTGGACGGTAATCTGGGTAATATATTTCATGATCCACAGACATTTTGCCGGGCACAATTGACAAGTTGCCAGAAAGAAAATGGCAAAACGTTGTTCCTCCGCGTCGTTGCGTTTAGATCCAAAGTCCATCCGCGGTACATGTGACGGGGCTTTCTTTCGTCGAGAGGGAAAAGTGTGGACTGCAACGTATGAAAAGTCGGAGCTGGAGAGTGCGTGCTTTAGCATGGCTGAGTGCGTGCGTTTGCACGTACGTACAAGTGCCTATTTTTACCGCCACTTAGTGTGTCGTGAGGGTGAAGTTTAGAGAAGGTTAAGAGAGACTATTTCGCGTTACAAAACTTTCTTTCTGTCACCAGAGAATTGCCTTCTACGATAAATCCGAGCGAAAACACAAAACCTCTTCGACGATGAATCTTCGAACGGAGAATGTTAAATAGCTATGAGTCGTTATTATTAGTAACGAATTTTTTCTATCTAGGAATCACAAACTGACTGTGAAAATATTTACCTAAGTCCTGTTCGAAGGTCCTGTTGTGATGATCCACCAGACAAGATCCACAAACTCAGTTTTTCATTCATTTCATTTGCATCTCGTTCTCTCCTTCTCTCAACCACGTCACTTTGCTAAGAATTTCTAAAATTTGCTCGAGGCATTTTTAGTATTTTTGTAATATTCAATTATTAGATTGTTATTTATGCAAATTGCAAAGAAATGGAACCTCTATACAGATCTGTCTTACCTTCTAAATACTACAACACGTGTATAACGAGTATAACGAGTGTAACAAGTATAACGAGTTTGCTTTGCATATTTTGTATATGTTTACATAATATATGCATTCTGCACATTTTTACACATCTAAATATCTGCAATTCATCAACTGTTAATAAATTGTTTATATTATATTTCATTAACTAGCTATGTAACAGCATCGAGATTTCAAGATTACCTGTTTCCCCTCGCGAGCACAAAAATTATGAGAATTTTCTACTCGACGAATATTAATAGCAAAAGTTCCTAACTACACAGAATTACCGGCCCCCATACGTACAACGCTGTGACATAAAAACCTCTATAAACTCATCTGTGATCGATCACGTACGCCACACACACGTACACTATACACGCAAGCTATTAACTTTTACGCATACTATTCAATACCTGCTCGATGCCTACTGACTATCGTCGTGGAAGTAGCGATCGTTCTATCTGAAATGAGGGTATAAACTTGCCTGTGCCTTGTCGTTAGTGTAGCCCGAGAAACTTATTCGCCGATAAACGCCGAACATGCGTACGATATCTGGATCCTTAACAATCGTTCCGTAAATAAATGGCGTTTAACCTCAGCGGCCTTTCGCCGCGTCACACCGCACCGTATTAATAGGAAGTTCACGTAAATCCAATTTAGAAACCATGAAACGTTTAAGTAATCTTTCACGGTGCATCTAGACGCGGGACTCGATTCTGCTTCTCGTTGGATTAAAGGTATCCGATTCACGGTGTACTTCGATTAAATTTACGATATTCAACGTATACACTAACTGCACGTTCGCAAAGAAACGTCGTTGATAATTTATCGCGACCAGTTTATAGGTTTCTGTAAAGATAATCTTGCTCGGTATTTTGTGAAAAATTATCGTTATAAGGATTAATGGATAACTGGTACGAATGTACATTATACGAGAACGTTCCATAACGTATACCGTGTTTCTTTTCTTTTCGAGTGGATATTGTTGTTCGGGTAACAATACCAAACGAATCTTAAAATATACGATTGTTACGATGATACGAAATTGCCAGGGAGTTATCATTTGAAGTACAATCGATCGCTTATTCTACTTTCTTGTTTGGTGGACTACTAGGCAAATGATGGAAAGTCATCCTGGGTAACTTAAGATGCTATTCGAAGAAAACAACTTGATATTTCTGGCATCGGAAACTGAAAACTCGAAGCAGAAGAAATCGCGAAACTTTTATCGCCAACCAGACAAGATCAATATTATCGAAGGCAGAAGCAACTCACTCTGGCCACGTCCACGAAATTCCACGATAAGTTTTTCACCACCCCATAACTTTTAGCTGGTATCAACTTCTGTTTGGTAATGTTACTCCTTTTTCGGAGATCCGTCGCAATCGCCTTCGATGAGTTTGCGAAAGCTGTTCGAGGAACGAGTATTCTCAAACGCGTACCTATTACACGAGGGAAAAATTATAAAATTCGGAGAAATTGTAAAATGTTTCAATTACTGAGCTTTCGAAAATTTAAATGTATAGTGCCATGTTTCCTAATATTTGCTTTTACTAGTTTTATGCGTAGTCATTTCACACGCGGTAAAAAATAATTGAAAATATATATAAGAAAGGCGAGTGGATTTTTAAAATTATTTTTCTATAAGTTTGCGGAACTTTGTGCCATAAATTTTCAATTTTGCATTATTACGCGATGAATTTTCTCGCGTGATTAATCGAACGATGCGGAATTAAACACATGCAAAATATTCCGCGTTACGATCGAATGCTTACGTAGCTGAAAAAAAAACAACAGGTAATGAACGAAGCAGCGAAGTGGCTGCTCTTTTTTTCGACCGGGTCGATTCCGCGTTGCGCGCTTATTTCAAATACACTTTTATTTTTATTTCACACATTCATCGCGAATCCAACATTTGATTAGGTAGAATTTCACCGCGCGCCGATCGTTTCCGATGATTGCTTTTTGTTTCATTTACTTTCGAAACCGTTCCTTTCGAGTTTCCTCGCCACCGTTCGATTATTAATTCGAGCCGATGATTCTTTTACGATATTCGCGCAATCTTCTTTCACAGAATCTTTAACGAACATTCCATCGATAAACTCGTTGGACGGTAAACAAAAGTTCTGGAAAAAGTAGCCACCCACGCACGTTCTCTTTTCAGCGACGCGTCAAAATAAACAATCTACAAGCCGATCGTTTACTGTCTTGCAACATAAAATGCGTCATATATGCAGAACAATTTATAATTATACGGTCTTCGAGCAAGCAAAATTGCATTTCGAAATAATACCTTTATAATAAATATGTCGGTTTAGCAGGTAAATAAGAACAAAATTCCTCCTAAAAGATGAGAAAATTTACATAAGTTTTAAACCCGTCTATTGTACCTTCCCTAGCATTTCTCGGTTCTCGATATATTATGTCGAGATATTCGAAATACCTCGAGGTTTTTACCTGTTAAAATTATTATATAAGCAATTACGAAATAACGACTACGTGTTTCAAGTCGAAAGATGGCACAAAGCGAATGATAAAATTTCAGTTTCCTTCAGTTTCGAAATGATAAATAGGATATTTTAACCAAGAAGGGTGGTATTATCCTCGGCACAGACACACCGCTAAACTTCTTCGTTTCTGAATTACATATTCCGAATCTTCTTTGAAAACGTTCCATCCTTACCAACACCGTCGCACGCAGCAATTAATCAATCGTATTCGAATAGAAACGCAACACTTAACTATTTTCATCACGAACCGCTAACCAGCAATTAATCAACTGGCATTTCGAATAGAAATACGACGCTTAATCATTTCCAGCAGCGTAACTCCGCTGAAACTAGCATCAACGGAGTTCGCAAACTATCTCAGCCAATAACCCAGAACGATATTCTACCATTTTATGTAGGTTCGCGAGGGAGAGACTGACTGGCTTCCTACCTGAATCCCCAGTTACCTGACGCCCTCGTTTCAACCACCGCCAACAAATCACATCGATAACGAACGTCCATCTTCGCCCACATCGTGCTGCCCTCGTTTCGCGTTAATGTCACTCCACGTTCGCACGAATCGAGCCAAGCTCTGGATGTATTCGCGATTCGTTCTGAGCGAGCGAGAACACGCTCGATTGCCTCGTTCGCCAGTGGATTTCGAATTTACTGGCATTTCGCGCGAAGAAACTTTATGCCGAACGCGACCGAACATTGAACGCCACGTTCGTTTCCACTTCAATTAGAACATCCTTCGTTTCTCCTTTAACGAGCCTTATATAGGGAAATCTTAAAAAGACGCACCACCTGATCACGGAAATTTATAGAATCAGAGAAATTTTTCGTCCATTGGCTATTTATCTCTTTCGAAGTTTTATCTCTTATAATTAGGCGCGAAAGTAATTTTGAAGCAACGAAGAAGTTTCGACGTCCGATAATATCCAAAGAATAGAGATCAGGAGGATAAATTTCTAAAAAAATACAAAATTGACAAAAATATATAGAAACGTCTACGCTGAGATTAAAGAAACGAAAAGGAATTTCGTAAAATTTTTAGTCGATGCACCATACGTCCGTTTCAAGGAATAGAAGAAGAATTTGGAGAAATTTCTATTCAATGGATGGATGGTTCGTTTTAATCTCTCAATGGGGAAACTTTCCTTCTTTTGCTATAAGAAGGTCCTTTCGAGGTCTACAAATTTCCGTGAAACTCCTTTGAGCCATGCTTCAAGGATGCCTCTTTGAGACCCGTTCTTAGAGTCAAGTCCGTTGTGCATAGAACACTAATTCGATGTACGAGTATGGTAATAGAGCACTAATTAGAGTGCTTAGAGAACTGCAATAATGAAAAGATCACTTTTAGGGAGTTCTAAGTGTATCCTACTTAGGAAAGCTTCTCTGATAGTCGGGTCTGAGTCACGTCACAGAGGATGCTGTCCCATATCGGGAACTAATTTAGCATAAAACACATGTCAGAGGTGAAACAATTACACCGTTGGATGGGTCGGGTTACTGCAACGCTCGCAAACTACGATGCCAGGGATAAAACGAAAGAAGAAAAGAGAAACGCGATCTAGATGGGCCGCTCCTTTTACGAGCGAACGTACAATGAGTCGTTAGTCATCTCATCGAACTTGCGAACTCTAGAACGCAGGTGTCTATGTTCGTGGATCGGTTCTACGCTACGCCAATTCCTACACGATCGACCTTTAGCGTTTGTCGCCGCTTTCGCCACACGCACCGTCGAGCGGTCATTCAATGAAAGTCGATGATCGACGAGGAATTGCTGATTATAGATCGATCGGTGTACGCGATAAAAATGTTTAATGTAAACTGACAGGTGCCGAGGAAAATTTCTTTACGGTTTCAGTGAATGTTATAAAGTCGTTGGCCGTCGGAGTAACTTGTCATAGTCAGAGAGAAATGCGTCAACCTTTTTGTTTGAGAAATAGCTGCTCAGGTGTTCGAAGTTTATTTCTCGGAGTTTTCATATTTAGATTGGATTATTCAAAGCATCGAGAGTGTTTTGGAATATATTTCCTACGCTACTAGTCTTTCAGCCCACGTTCATTTAACATCGCTGATTCAAAGCGATCGGATTTCCATGCAGTTACACGGTAACGTTGTTGTATCGTCTAACGAGCGGTATAGAGATTTTTAATGTACACACGACAAAGCTTTGATAGAGTAATTGCCTCTAACCATTGCCACTTTCGTCCGCGGAACATCCCATCCATTATGTTCTCGAATAATTTTATTATATCGTCGAACGTATAATGGCACGCTCTTCCATTGAATCACCAACTCGAAATACCAGGCGTAACGCGATTATCGTATCAAAATCGAATTCGGGTAGTTTCTACAATTTCGATTCCGTTTCGCTACAGCACATTCCAAACAGAAGTATTTCAACGCATTCAGGGTATTCGAACAAAGATTCTCCACGAAGAAACCAACGTTCCATCGAAAAATTATTCCGGAGCGCGTCGAATTCCTTTGGTCGGCGCGAAATAAAACGCGCCTGCCGTAAAATATTCGAAACTCGGTCCTCCAGAGACCTACAACTAACTTATATTCGCTCCAGACTGCATATCGACCCTCGGAACACGTGCATTTGACGTTCTTTTTTTGATTTTTGTTTTTTTATTTGCAATTCCACGAAGTGACCAAGAGATTGGAACTAAAACAGGCCTGTATCGCCCGATTCTACCGCAGGGGACCACTGTTTCCGGTGGGAGAGCCGCGAATTCGTCGGCCGGAAACTTCAGTAGCGGAACAATGCGCGCCATAGTTTCGAAACTGTTCGCGTGAACCGCGTAAACCGGAGGCGATTTACGTAATACCAAAGATTATTAAACAGAAGAATCGATGATAGTCGGTTTGTTTGAGTATCTGTTGGAAGGTATTTTTTTCTTTGGAACAGCGTCGATGACGCTTCAAGATAAAATACAAAGTCGTAATTTAAGCTAATTCTATCCGTGTCGAATAGAATGAATTGCAAATTACTGTGTGTATTTTTCTACTTGATTTAGAGGAAACGGTGTATAATATCGATATTTGATGAATTGAGCAATAAACTGCTTGGTAATGTATCATTGCACGATCAATCGATACAAATCAACGATACATCGAATAAATCAAAATATTAGAATTTTATAAAAATTATGTCAAATATGTAAATCAATAATACAAGTGCATCGAAATTTCTTATATCTATATGAAAACGTTTCTTCTTTAAGTTTCAACGATCTTAAGTTCAGCAATTTATCGATCTCAACAGATTTCAATAATCCTAGATTTCAAAATCTTTCAGTTTTGCAAAATTTCAACAACCTACACTCACAAAATTTCTACTAAAATTTTCAAAATCCAAAGTTTAAAAAGTCCAAAACAAATATTCACCAAATTCCAACAATCCTATAATAAATCCTGCAATTTCGCCAAATTGCAACAATCCTAAGTACGTGATTAACTTATCAATTTATCATCCTAACACATCCTACAAATTTACCTACTGATTTCAAATTTCAATCGTTCACAAAGGAAAGTAGAAAGGGAATCAAGTTTTGCTACTCACTGGCGTCTTAATGAAACAGAATCCTCTTCGGTTCCTCTTCGTTCGTAGAAGCGTTCCTGGATCCTGGGGCGACGTGCACGTCGCGTGGTTTGCCGCGGATGGAGAGTTTCGAACGGGAGCCGGTTTCGAGACGTATCGGCTGACGAGACAAGACTGAGACGAAGGAGAGAGAAAGAGAGAGAGAGAGGAAGAAGCGCACGTGGCGGGAAGGCAAAGAGCGCGACCGCAAAAACGGCAGGCTACGACACGACCTCGGCGACGGTCGCAACGAGACTGAACTTCCAGCCAGGCCGCCGCTCCAGTCTGGAAACAGCTGCTCCGCTAGCCAGCGCCAGAAAACTACTCCGTCGCCTGGCGGACCGGCAAGCCGCGCCAAGTGTATCTTCCACGAGTGCCGATCGGTCCGTGGAAGGGGCACGGCGTAGAAAAATCACGTTTCACCCTATTGGTACCGCCTGATCCGCCTGTTGTTCTCCTACTGTAGTTGATCGAGTTTGCAGGATCGAGAGAGGTCGTCTCCATAGTGGGGTGTTAAGTAGCAGTCAATTAGAACTCTGCTCTTGCAGCTTTCCAATGAATTTCTTCGAATTTTTATTCGAAGGTTTACTGTGGCTTTCTTTATAATTAAATATTGGTAAAGAGCTGCTTCTGGTTTCATTCGTAACTTGATGGATGAAGACAGAATGATAATTGGGTTGATGGTGTGTTTGTTGAATCTTGGATCGTCATTTATTGGTTCAGCTCCAAAATCGTCTGAATATTCTGTCTATACTTCCTATACCATCTATACTTTCTCTTTTATTAAGTATATTTCAATTTCCCTCACGTACCTCAGGTTTGGAATTATGGATGGTTAAAGGAATTGTTCAGCGTTCGTTCCGTCCCTCGATACATGTTACTGCACATAAAGCACGTACGTAGAAAATATGTTCCTATTTCTTTTGCTTATTTCAGAGCGTAGATTCATCTCCAGTGGTATCGACATGCATTTATGAACCACCTTATATATAGCTTGAATTAAATCGATTCTCCGATCCAATCATGTGTTCGATAACGCACAACTAATTAACCAATTCATTTCATTCAAACGCGCGTATAATCCCAACAGCTTGGACCGAAGATTCGTGGAAAAAGAGCGAGAAGAATATCTGCTGGTGGCAGGATAACGTATCGCGGGTGTAGCAGGCAAGGCGCCTCCATGGTATCGGGGCCATTACCTGAAAAAGCGAATACTCCCCTTCACTGACAGCTGCTCTCACGTGTAAATATTTACATTTCGTATGAGGCCCGGGGTCGTTCACACAAGGCCTGCAACTTGCAGCCCAACGTTGCGCAGTGCGCCTGAATGCAACGAATGGGAATGCAAATTTAGAACGAAGAACCACCTACTTCTCCCCCGAAGCGTTCCTCGATCACCTCGTAAAATATCTACGGTGTAAAAAAAAAAAAAAAAAAAATATACGACGGCTGTAAAACGCTACGTCAAAACTATGTCACTCTTCCGTGTCACCAATAAACGAATCGTCAGAATCGTAAAGATCCAACATACGAAACATGACTGGAAAAACGATCGAAAGCCAGACTCGCAAACGATTCGATAAATTTTCCACATATATGCGCGTTCGCGTTCGAGGGAGCGAACGATGTAACCGTACCAGCCTTTTATACCAGAATGCTAGTGTACCTTTACCGCGTTTACCCTGTCATTTACCTTACCAGTCGTTGCAAACCAGCACCTGTGCCGTAACGCGTTAGTCCCAGGTTATTACGAATAGCGTATCGTCGCCTAAATTCCACCTGTCACGACTATCACGTTTATTGGCCTAAATTCGAGAGGAAAGTTTCGTTCCAGATTGTCTAACGACCGAGGATGATGGCATAGTTGGAATCGAACGATTCCAAACCCTAGCTGATAACGGCAAATTCGGAGAATCCTGCATAGTGCGTGTCACCCTAAAGCTTATCAGTGCTTTTAACCAGGATTTAGACCCGTGTGTTCTAGACTCGCTTATGGCGTGCGCGCCGACAACAGACCATGGCAAATATTAACCTAGGCGCTATCTTCGATACGGGTACGCTTCCTGTCTTCCGTTAATGTCTTTCATCCCCTAGCTGAATATCTTCCTTCTTTTTTTTTAATCTCCTTCGATAGGATTTTATGGTCTAGAATAGTTTTTAGAATTACGTTACGCTCTTCGTTGCTATTAAAACAGGGATCGTTCTTTTCCAGAAAATGCATAATTTTCACGTTAGAAACATTGTAATTTCGTTGCTCGCAGATTGTCTCTTTAAAAATGCACGAAGACAAAATCCCCATCATTTGCGTCTGTCTAAGAGTCGAGCAATTAAGGCTAAACTGTCGTTTTAACGAATACGTCAGAGCTATCAAATATGCACACAGATTCTTATGAGTGTACTCGCACAGATAGTTAAATATTTCATTCAGAACAGTCACATGTATATCAGGATACTCATACTGTAACCACAACTTGGACCTTAAATAATTAAGACGACGCAACGTATGCGTCAGTAGCTGCAACGCGTTAACCTCGAGTAATTATAGCTCAACGTCGACTGTAATCAAAACTTAGGAAGTGCTTAAGCTCTTCCAGAGTCCGGCACCCTTAAACACTCGACGTTGCTGAAATCATTCTCCTCTTTTTGCCACTCGTCTTGGACCTTCCTTCAACAGTCTATCCGCGTGTCGTCTCGCGAGAAACAAATCATAGCTCTCGTCGGCCATCGAAAAGGCAGAGGCCACTTGTTCAGACCGGCCAGCCGTCGTTCTCAAGTATTCAGCCAGCCGAACACACTGAGCATCGTACTCGCTTTGACCGAGTCGCATGCATAACTAAGTCTTCGTCGATCGGCTATTTATTTAGACTCGAGGCTCGAAACTCGATGGCGCCAGAATATTTGCGATATTGCGGAGACTGGTTCGAGTGGGCGGTCCAGGTGAAATGTTTATGCGTTTTCGTAGAAGCTGCACGCTCAGGCCTCTTCCTCTTCAGGTGGGGAAACCGACGAAATATACCGTGAAAGGGCAAACTTATACGCGAGACCGAACGTTAACGTTTCTGCAATCGATTGCAATTTTGAGAACAGTTTTGCTGCTTGAAAATGGAAACCGTGATAAATTCGATTTATAAATGCTTCGATGTACAAACGCTGGGACGCAAAGTAAAGAGAAGTACCTAAACTTCGAGTTGCTGTGTACTCGATTGCAATCCAGAGTGTCACTTGAAAATAATCAAACCGAACATAGAAATTTCGGGAAATTGATGGACGTTCTGATGTACAAAGGATGCACGTTGAACTATAAATTTTGGCCTGAGTCTCCTATATTAAATTACACTTTAGCTTCGCTAGTTAGAATACACGATCGAAGCAGCACAGTTCCCCTCGCATTCACTGCGACAACCCATTATTATCGGACGAGTAAAAGTTTCCAAGGGGAACCTACAGAGATGGAAATATCTGAATAACGGATACCAAGAAGTTTCATTCTCATCGAAAAGGAATAATATTTATCGCTTTAGTATGTAATTCCATCACATTGTTATGATTGTATGCGCACGTTCCGTGCAGCGTGAGCGCAAACAGTCAGCGATCTTCTTCTGGTAAGTTCACGAGTTTGGTCAAAAACGAGCAACTAAGCGACTCGTTCCGACCTGCCACATAATTATTCTGTTCTATTGGAGTCACAACGACCTGACAGGCAGCTGCTCACGCGACTGCTTTCGTCTAACGCGTCTATTCCTTTTCGATTCCCCGGGGGCATAATTAAAGTCTCGTAGATCATGCGTAAACGTGTCCCTATGGTACGTAATAATGATGCTTAGGACACGTTTGTTATTGGATAATTACACGAACCGCTTGAAAACTACTTGATCGCTTTGATCCTGATGAACGTTTGAAAACATCGATGTGTTAACAGGATACTTCAATGGATTTATTAAGATTATAAATGCATCACAATTATGTCATCAACGCGTATTTTGATGGACGATATCCCGGTATATATGTAATGAGATCTGTCAAGAGCCTGAAGAGATCGATTCAAGATTCAAGAAAAATTGCCAATTGATGGGAATGTCAAGGTGGTTTCAAGATCAAACTAGTGTAATATTTCAATCACGATACACACTATAATATACACTATAATATACACTATAATGGCATCGTTCTCTATGATTCCAAGAGGAAGAATCTGTAGAATGTAAAGAATGTATCACTCCAAGTTGCTACGTGCAATGATTCTCATGAATAAAATTGTACATTCGCAGGATTCTCATTGTTAATTTTTCTATTCAGAACTCCATGAAACAGCACCTACATATTACAACGTGTATTTCATGGCCGAGTTCCCAGGAGTTTATTGGAAAAACCAATGTCCCGGTGTCGTTCGTCGAGACATTCTCACCCGGGGAAACTCTTGCTTTTATCATTAACCACGAGGATGCAAGAATGTTGGCTGATAGTACGTTAAAAGGTAGTACACGAGATAAGGACGGGGTAGGTTAGACAGGGGAATGTGTGTCGAGTAGTCTGCTACACTTTCGAATCCGTAACAGAGCTGCAGCTCGAGGAGCTTGCTGTGTGCGTCATACATAATGCAGGGACAAAGTAGAGATGAACGGCTGCCGAGTAACGTGCATGTTAAATCCGCAATGCAAATTTCACGTGAAAACTTCCGATCGGTCGTCCCATCGCATCGCGACGAATTCCTGTTTTTCATCAATAATTTACCCTCGCTTTCCTCTCTTTCTTCCCTACCTGACCAGAGAGCGTGCGAACTCCCATCGGGGGTATCAGGCATGTTCATCTCAACGTTCGTTTCGCTTTCTTTCCATAAGAATAGAATACATTTGCAAGAGACGAGAATGAACTATCGAGATCTGCAATGAATACGTTCAGTCAGAAACTCGCGATGCAGCGTCGAGTGGTTTGGGTTTTCGTTTTTAATCCTATCTGGCAGTCCCTTGTACGTTATTTGTTCTCTTCTTCTTTTTCCTTCGTTTCTTTATATTATATTTATATTAGTTATATTTTGTTATCCTGCTTTTTGTATAGTGTAAAGCCACTTTATAAAGTGACTCGTGTTGTATTGGTTAATCGAATCGAGTCATTCATCTTCACCCCAATCGAAACATCCCCTCCGTCCTGCTCGATCGAAGCTAAAAAGTACTAGGCTGCTCACGTGCTAATCCCACGTTAGACGAGTCCTGCTCGTCTCATTTACCGATAGATAGATCGAATTACTAGCGGACCACCGGCGGATAAACAGCAAGAGTTACTTTACACTGAATTAGGTCACCTGTTCCTTCGGTCTCCGCAGACAGGAAGTCGTTGAAGTTCGTCGATTACACGGTAGTATATCCCCTTTGGCTCATTAACGTGTACTATTCATTCGTTGTAACGCATTTTTTGATGGACTGGTCGTTTCAATCGAAAAGAAAACGAGGGAAAAAGAAACGTTGACGCTGCTGGCAATCTGTTCCAAGTACTCATCATCGTAGCCATCATCTGGCTATTTATACAAAGCTGACGCCCGCGTGAAATTAAACTGTGCGGCTTGATTAAAACGAAGCGTAACCGTCGCGCGAAAGTATAGGAAGAGGAGGAGAAGGAGGAGGCCTCTATCCGCCTTATTTCCTCCGTGGCCGGAGTCGTTAGCGGCCTGTCTCCTCAACGATTAGGTCATCTTCACCCTTGCGGCGTTTTCATCCGCGACGACAAAGCCACGGCATATCCCGGATGCGATGATTATCGTTAAGAATTACCGAGTCTTACCAGCCCCTTGCTCTTGCCAATCTGTTCGTTCCTCTCTTTTCTTCTTTCGATCGTTGGCTGGCCATTCCTCTCTTTCCTGTCTTCGAGACAGGACGACCACGTGCGCCCTGTCAGGGCCCACGCGACACCCATTACGAGCAATCGGCCCTTCAAATGCACTATAAATGACGCGGGCGATTCTTCAATCTCGCCGTGGAATGCGTTTTCAGCAAGTGGTCACGCTTATCGGAATTATAATATTATCTAGTTGGAGCGCAACCGGACAAGAAGAATCACCCGACTCGTTATGCAACAATGTGTATACCCGCGACGCGATCGTTGAAAATTCTTCTTACAAAATGAGATGGACGTAGATTATGGTCGTACGAAGTTGATCATGATCGTTTGATACATAGTTAGACGCATGTTATGATGCAAGCATTAATTTTATATTTCCTTCTACACCGTGGGATCGTTACTCGTGTATGAATTAAACACGTGAGTCGTCCAGACGAAACAAGGTTGTCTTTACAAAAAGTGTTTTACTCACTTAAACTCGTGTACAATACATTATTTCGTAGTATAAAATTACTTTCCTGTTTACATACTCACGAAATATTACAGTACAATATTACAGTACATTTACACCGTGTATGTATCACACGATACGACTACTAGTATATTACAAACGTTCAAGCGCTGTGGCTTAAAAAACATTCGAGAAACCTTATAAACACATTTTGATTCTATGGTAAAAAGTTTTGTGACAGAAAAATTTGTTAACTAATTACAAGTGCACATTGATTAATATCATTATTATACATCACGAAAATTTGATGATAAAGAGACATGTACAGCTGAAGGGAAATCGATTATATAGAAATATTAAGTAAATTTAGAGCAATATCATTTAAAATTGTCAATTTAGCCTAATATTTCACACAGGGAAAAAGGATATTGGTAATTTCCCCTAGCACCACCACCACACAAACAATCATTAGATAAAGAATTTTGAAACTATACGATAAATTGATCGCTTCGTTCTATCACGAATAAAGTAGTATGCTTTAAAAGCATTCAGTATTTGAACTGAATACTATTGAATACTATTATATACGATTAATAAATAAAATTCTGTATGGAACATTGTAAATAGATAAATATCTTAACAAAGTTAAAATAAATATCGATTGCATAGAAACGAACGATTCTTTTCTTCCATTTTAAATTAAGAATACTCGTTGATATTCTAAATTATAAAGAATTCAATTTGGACGGGGAATTTTTTGGCACGTAGTGGTCCATAGCATAATGGCACTTTCCAAAACCACTTTTTTAGAAGTGGAAAAATTAATCGTATTGATATTTTGTTTTCTAAAGTTGCTCCACTATATCGTGATCGTTTTTGTAGGAAGATTGTTTTATACTAGTTTTCTGAGAGTGCTTCGTCCTCTGTAATTCTTTAGCGAAATACATTATCGTCTTTTTAAGTCCTTCGGCTAAAGGAACCTTTGGTTCCCAATTCAAATACTTCTTAGCTCTAGTAATATCGGGTCTCCTTCGTTGTGGATCATCTTCGACCGCGGCAAGTTCGACTATCTTACTATTAGTACCAACCAGATCCTTTATTATAAGGGCAAATTCTGTAATCAATTACAATTTACTCGCTGTATATTTTCTATAAAATATTCGATCAATTTTTCTAAAAGTATTTGACAATACCATATTTACCTTCTATTGTATGCTCGACAGGATTTCCAATGTTTATTGGTTGAGTGTAATTAGACGCCATTAGGGCAACTAATCCATCGACTAAGTCGGATACATATTGAAAAGATCGCGTCTGTTTTCCGCTACCGTATATCGTAATCGAGTCATTCTGTAACGCTTGTAGAATAAAGTTCGAAACTACTCGACCATCATTCATGTGCATCCTTGGCCCAAATGTATTAAAAATTCGGGCAACACGCACGGAGATGCCTTCTTGTCTCATATATGCATAGCTTAATGTTTCTGCTACGCGTTTTCCTTCGTCGTAACAAGCTCTTGGACCTATGAAAATCATATATTTAATTTTTATTTTACTATCTTACATTTTATTAAACAAATACAGTTGCAATTATTTTCATATATACCTATAGGATTCACATGTCCCCAATAAGTTTCTGATTGAGGATGTTCATTAGGATCTCCATAAACTTCAGATGTGCTAGCAATTAAAACTCTTGCTCCTACTCTTTTTGCAAGACCTGATATGATTGGATAATTATGTTTACTGACTACTTAAGTGAGATTCTCAATGCTCTAAGTTGACACAGTGTTTACATACCTAAGATATTTATTGTACCTAATGTATTTGTTTTTATCGTTTTAACTGGATTAAGCATATAATGTGGTGGACTAGCTGGGCTAGCAAGATGATATATTTCATCAACTTCTAAATAGAGAGGTCTAACAATGTCATGGTGAACAAGCTCAAAATTTTCATGGCCAACCCAATGTTCAACATTACGTTTCCTGCCAGTAAAAAAATTATCTACAACTATTACTTCATGGCCAGCAAGCATTAAACGGTCGACCAAATGTGATCCTACAAAGCCAGCTCCACCTGTCACCAATATCCTCTTTCGATTCTTATAGTTAAGAAATTTGACTGTTGGAAAGTCCTTTGATACTTTGTTCTCAATTTTAGCTTCAAGATGTTGCAGTTTGCCCTCTAATTCACGAATTCGTATTTTTGCTTCTTCAATATCTTTGATATCAGTGTAACGTACATTTTCTTCAGACTCTTGAATTTTTTCATTGACATTTTCAATCTCATTTACATCTTCTAGACGAGATTTGCGATCTCTTGGATGAAGTCGGGCGAAAGATTGTTCATCTTCTGGATTAACTAATGTTCTGTAAAATCCTAACACTGCAAGAAGATAAGTATATGACATTGATTTTATCATTCAAGGGCAAATGCTCACAGCTGTAAAGAAACATTAAATGCTTGTTAGAAAGCAGCAACAACATTTACCTAATATTATACAAATCACGAAGAAGGCAACCTGTTTCATCTTTCGCGGAGTGACAACCATGCTTCAACATTGCACATGTCATGGAGATATTTACATTACTTCCCTGTCAACTTGTCACAGACTAAAGTCATGATAATATCTAGTAGATAAGATGTTCAATCGCCACAAATATGTCATTTTCAGGTTTCTATAATTAAAAGACATAACCTCTTACATCATCACCTTTTATCGCTAAATTTGCGATACTTGAAGCGCTATTTTATTTAATTATTGACGTAATGTTGGTGCTGCTCTCTGAACACCATAACGCAAACGTTTCACAAATTTTGTTTCTTATTGTCTGTTTGATCCATGTTTGATCTGATGTATCGTGGGCCGATAACTTAACCTCAACATTTTCTGTGAGTACTCACGCAGGCGCAGATGCTGTTTTTTGATTGATATATAAGGCTGTGGCAGTACAAAGGAAACATCTCAAGTAGTTTTTCTGGAGTTGCAGTGGCAGTGGCATTTGAAATATGGCAGAGGTCATTGATTGTAATTTTCCTGTTTGGGGTCTGTTACCTAAAAAAGAAACTGGTGTCACTCAATTTCTTGCAAAATATCCTGAATATGATGGAAGAGGAGTCATCATTGCAATTTTCGATTCAGGGATTGATCCTGGAGCTCCTGGTATGCAGGTAAGTGAAGCTTTTATATAGACACGCCTCGCGATTGTTCAAGTCTCTGCTTTTTCTTCCACTTTTCTTTCATTTTTAAATTTTGACCAAATATCATAATTTTATTTCTGACAGTAATATATATTGTCAAAAGTCTTGGCTTGCTGAATTCCTTTTGTTTCTTATAAATTTCTTTGTGTTTTCTTTGTATACAAAGTGGAAGTCTTTGAATAATTTTATGTGAAATTAATAATTTAAATTTATTCATCTTTTCCTTTATCTTTATTTTGTAATTACTTCAATCTCGAAGATTTTTGTTACATTGTAATATAATCATTGATTGCTATTTTGTGTCAATTTTGTTGTAAATTAACAATTAACGTGAACATTGTTTACCATGGGATTATAGGTGATTAAATACTAAAATGAAATACATTAGTCATTCCTCCTTGCTATTAAAATTTATAAATTTGAATCAGCCTTTCTTGTATGATATTTGTGAAATGATAATACAACAGAATTTTCTTGAACAAAGGAGTAAAATTAAATTTAAATAAAATGCTCTATTTTATAACAAATACATTTAATATAGGAAACTTCAGATGGGAAGCCAAAAATTATTGAAAGATATGACTGCAGTGGAGCTGGAGATGTGGATACCAGCAAAATTGTACAAGCACCTGATGGATATATAATAGGGATAACTGGTCGTAAATTAAAGGTACATTTCAAATAATGTCTGAAATTAATAGTGCTCACTAGATACACATAACAGTAAAAGAAAATTATTTTTCTCTCAGGTTCCATCCAACTGGAAAAATCCTTCTGGACAGTATCACATAGGAGTAAAAAATTTGTATTCACTATACCCAGGAAAATTAAGAGAAAGAGTATTATTAGAAAGAAAAAAGCGATCATGGGACACATGTCAAAAATCTGCACTTGCAGAAGCATCTAGGCAATTACAAGTAAATAAATTAATAATTGCATTTTGATTGCATATGATAGACACAGAAATAAGAAACTTTCATTTCAATTTTATTTATTTATTAAAATTTGATATCTTTAAATTGACTCTCAGATTAATTAAAAGCATCAAATATTTAAGAATAAAAATGTAAATAGGCTTTTAGACCATGTGATCCAAAGATAGGGTTGTTGTGGATATGTTGAACCATGCAATCAAATGAGGCCAGTTTCACAATGTGTCACAGTGATCTGTATCTAATGCTATATTTATAATTGGCAGTTCGATCTATTGTAAAGGCATTGATTCGTTGCATAATACCATGTAACGTTCTTTTATATTTTTTAATAGTGTGCTTCGCAACAAGAAAATGATTTTAATTAAGATATAAGCAAATATTTTATGGATATGTAATTTTCCAATAAATAAGAAACAACTTGATTTTTACGTTACTCAACTATTGTACATAGGAATTTGAAGCAAAGAATCCACAAGTAAACAGTTTAAAAGAAAGGCTAGAAAAAGAAGAACTTGAAGCTAGAGTTGAAATATTAAATAACCTGGAGAAAAAATACTCTGATGTAGGACCTACTTATGACTGTATTGTTTTTCATGATGGTGAAGTTTGGAGGTAAAGATATATGCAGGATATTTAAGATTTCAATTAAAACATTTCCTTTATAAACATTGCTATTTGACTTAATTGTTTATATTCTGTTATAGAGCATGCATTGACACTTCTGAAGAAGGTAACTTAGAAGCTGGTGTCTTTCTAGGCGAATACACTTTAACAAGGGAATATGCACCCCTTATACCAGAAGATCAATTGAATATTAGTATTAATGTTCACGACGATGGAAATACATTAGAAATCGCTGGTTTATGCTGTAGGTATTAATGAGATTCGATTCGTTATTTTATTTCGTTTTCGTAACTACAATTAATCTCGTTATATTGCAGCAAGTCACGGAACGCACGTAGCTTCAATTGCAGCAGCGTATTTTCCCGATAATCCTGAATCAAATGGTGTAGCTCCTGGTGCTCAAATTATTTCATTAGGTGTCGGAGATGGCCGCATCGGTACAATGGAAACAGGAACTGCAATAATACGTGCAATGATACATGTAATGAAACACAAAGAGAAAATACATGTAATTAATATGAGTTATGGAGAACATCCTCATTGGTCTAACACTGGGAGAATAGGAGAATTAATGAATGAAGTTATCGATAAATTTGGTGTAACATGGGTAGCATCTGCTGGTAATCGTGGACCAGCTTTGTGTACTATTGGTTAGTTGAAAGAACATTCGAATATATTAAATATATACTCGAACATTAACATCTAGTACATCCCATCCATTTTAAAATCATATAGGAACACCACCAGATATTAGTACTAACAGTGTGATTAGTGTTGGTGCCTATGTTTCTCCTGATATGATGGTAGCTGAATATTCTTTAAGAGAAAAAATGCCGGGCATGTCATACACGTGGTCATCTCGAGGTCCAATGATCGATGGTGGAGCCGGAATTACCGTATGTGCTCCAGGAGGTGCTATAACTAGTGTTCCCAATTTTACATTAAGAAAAAGTCAACTCATGAATGGCACAAGCATGGCTGCTCCTCATGTTACTGGAGCTATTGGTATATATCAACATTTCTAAAATATAAAGTTTATGTTACTATAATGAAAAGAAGTATATTTTAATATGGTACTTGTATTACAGCACTACTTATGTCAGGACTTCTTGCCAAAGGTTATCCTCTGTCTCCATATAGCATAAAAAGAGCACTTGAAAATACAGCTCTATATATACAAAATCTAGACCCTTTTGCACAAGGGTCAGGGCTATTACAAGTCGAGCGTGCATTCGATAATCTTCTTACTTACAATAACGTACCTGAAAGGGATATAAGATTTACCATTAACTGTGGTCCAAATAACGCCAAAGGAATCCACATGAGAAGCGGTGTTATTGATCGATCAAAAGATTATGCTATTAATGTTGAACCTGTATTCCTTAATAGCGAAAATACTGGTATGACTTTTACATATGTTATTGTAATACTATATGTCTTAGTTGGATGTGATTTATTATAATACTTGGATACTTTATAGATCCCGCAGTTAAAATTGCTTTCAATTTGAAATTAACTTTGGTATGCGATGCACCTTGGGTACATTTTCCAACACATCTTGATTTAATGAATATGGTTCGCGCATTTGCTATTAAAATTGATGGATTTAATTTACCCGAAGGTGTTCATACAACTAGGTAAATACGTTCGGACTAACATATTTTTTTTTATATTAATAATGTGTAATATCAGTACTAATTGTCATTTATAGTGTACGAGCGTATGATGTAACAGACGTTGCAAAAGGACCAGTGTTCCAAATACCAATAACTGTAGTGCAGCCACAAACACTGCCAAAAACTGCGGTCCTTCCAGACTTAGCATATACAAATGTCTTATTTAAACCGAATACAATTCGTCGACATTTTATTCTCGTTCCTGAAGATGCAACATGGGCGGGTATGCATTTTCAGCAATATTTATTTCATATGTACAATATTGAACACATAAAATGAATGTTTTAATATAATTCAATTCAGTGGTTAGATTGAAGAGCACAGAAAAAGATAAAACTGGAAGATTTGTGATTCATAGCGTTCAACTGAAACCACGTTTATCCTGTAAAACTCTTGAAGTTAATAAGTTGTTTACTGTTACTTCTCAATCAGAAATTGTTCATCCATTTGCTGTTCAGGTATTATTAATTCTCTTTATACATTTTAACAAAACGTTTAGTATTATCAAATAAGAATTTAGGTGTAAGTATTATGAAATAAGAAACATACTTTATTCATAGGGAGGATTGATCTTAGAAGTAGTCATCGCGAAATATTGGGCAAACATAGGTGACATGTTAGTGGATTACTTCATTGAATTTCATGGTGTTCATATCATAAATGGGAATCTTACAATGCAATCTGGAGATGGAATAAATCGTTTAGAAGTGCGAAGTTCTCTTAGAAACGAAGAAGTAGTGCCCAGTATTTGTCTTAAATCATCCGTACAAATATTGAAGTACGTAAACTAACAGTGTTGCACACGATGTATATCAATGAAAATGAATTAATGGAGTTCTACTTTCTATCCTAATATTACAGACCCACTGATGCAAAGATCGCTCCTTTACGAGACCGAGATATTATTCCTCCTTCACGACAAATTTATGAATTGCAATTAACATATACGTTCCACTGTGCAAAGGCGACTGAAGTAACTCCAAATGCCGCGCTGCTTAGCGATTTATTATATGAAAGTGAATATGATAGTCAGATGTGGATGATTTATGATACTAATAAACAACTTATTTGTTGTGGAGATGCGTACCCATCCAAAGTAAGAACGAGTATATTAATATGAAACAATGAGGAAATAATGCTATTTTTTATTACAGTATGCTAATCAAAAATTAGAGAAAGGCGATTATACTTTGAAAATACATGTACGTCATGAAAAGAAAGATTTACTTGATAGATTAACGGAAATGCCGTTCCTTTTAAGTCACACGCTAAGTAATCCAATTAGTCTAGATGTATATGCCAGTCAGTCACAAGCCATTATCGGTGGCAAGAAAATGATAGCAGCTTCAGTCCCACCTGGCCACATTCTTCCTTTGTATATTGCTCCTTTATCGAATGAAAACAAGTAAGTATTTTATTTGAAGCATAATATTTTTTTTTAATACTATATATGACAAGGATTATTATTTACTATGATGTTAAAGAAAATGTATAATTATTTTAAAGTTCATTCACGCATAGCTTATATTCCTTCCTAAGATTATTATTTTACATTCATTTTGCATGTAGCAGTACATATATTATTTCCTTATGCAAATAAAAATTGGTGCATAAATGTAAGATGTAGTATATATGCAAGATGTGTACGTTCAAAAAATGTTAGATCAGATAATTTGTGAAAAATTGTTTTATATTTCTTTTTATTAATCAACTGTTTCTAAAGTATTACTAAGAAAATTTTCTTTTTTTTTTCGTTCCGCACTGCAGCGCTGAAAACAAGTAAGTCTATAGCATTCTTTCTGTAAACATTTTTAAACATTTACATGCTTCTAATTAAAAATAACATTAATTAAAGCAGATTTTTCTTTAATAGATATACTTCTATTTTATGCATTACTTCATTGCATCAATATTTTTATTTAGTTTCGTGAATTTACATGCTTTATTATTTAAAAAACATTTTATTTATTGCTTACATTTTAGATCTGAATATTTAGATCAATATGTGTATCTGTGCATACTAGAAGATTTTTTAATAAATTTTACATAGTGGTTTTGCTTTGTATACACATAATATTTTAGGTATAATGCTTTATGTATGCTTTTTTAAACATAAAAATGCTATACACTTCCTTTTTATCTTAATTTGTTACCTTCACGTTTGATTTCGTTTATAACATTTTGTTGTAGCGAGATTCTTAGGCAATATTAATCTGTTTGAAAGAAAACGAAATTTCTATTTCATTTTAAAGAGTTTCCAGAGGTGCTGCCTTAGGAAATGTTAGTTACTTACAGGGTACACTGACCTTCTGCAAAGATGATAATGGAAGGAAGGTGGATTTCCATACGTTTAAATATATTTTATCTGAACCAAATAAAAAATCTAGTAGCAGCAGTAGTAGCAGTAGTCCCTATCATTCATCAAACAAAGAAAAAACTACTAAGTGGGATGAATACAATGAAGCACTCAGGGATTTCAAATGCAGTTGGCTTACAAAGCTGGGTAATCAGATTTTTCACTCATCTAATATTGATTATATATAATTACATATTGTATAAGGTTTAGCATCATATAAATATCTTGTTTTTCTTTCCGGTTTCAATTGAACAAATAGCGCCTTCTACGAGTAAGTTCATTAGAGTGCAATAAAACGTTACTCCAAAATTTGATTTGAAACCCCGTTCAGTTCCGTTTAGATGATTATCGAATTTTCTTATAGCTATTTGTTTTATTCCAATGCACGACTATGTAATATGCATAACAAATAATTTACTATAATTTGTCTTTTCTTTTGTGATGTTCAAAAGAAATTATTAGTAATAATATATATCACTTAACAACATAATTTCAACACAAACATAAACGTATATGTACATTAGAATAATTCATTTCAAACAAGTTTATACAAAACCTGTCCTATTGTTTTTAATGCAAGCATATGTCCACATTTTTATATTATTATTTGAAAATATAATTAATTTGGTATTATTACTAATAGAACCTGGAGAATATGCAAATCTACTCTATGGAGAATTAAAGAATCTCTTCTCTGACCATCTGCCCGTTCACACTGCCATGCTGATTTCTTTGGACTCACCTGAAGCTCGACGTCATGTACCACATGATGACATTTCAGAAGAATCTGTTTCTCTAGCAAATCAAATAATAACTGTCGCAGATGCCGTGATTACAAATATTGATCAAGATAAGCTCTTAGCCTATTATGGTTTAAAAAGCGATCAACGTGATGATGCAGCAAAAATTAGAACCACTATGGAGAAACAGAAACTTAGCTTGATAAAAGCATTAGTAAAGAAAGGATGTGCATTAGCGCGATTGTACGTACATAGTGCAAAAAAAGGAGAGGGAGATCGTCAGTCATATGAACATTTATTAGAGAGTGTAACACATCACTGGCAAGAAGTACAAAAATTCGCTGAACCAACTGACATTAAGGCAAGAAATTTTGAAATATGGTTACTGTTATTTAACAATTATTATTACTTATTTAAAGAAGCTATATGTAAAAACAAAATACTTCTTTACTTGCAGGTCATTACTCTCTCACTGTGGCATGCTCACATTAATAATCATTATGGTCGCTATTTGAAATTATTGTTGCGTTATTACGAAGACAACCCATTAAAAGAAGTTGATGAGAAATGTATAGAACTTGCAAATATCTTAGGATGGGAACATTTGTCACGTTACATTAAGACAAGTATACCGTCGCGCTATCCTCCTTCGTACAGATCGTTTTGATCAATGGTAATTGATACTCATTTAATTCTAAATTAGTTGTAAAGTATAATGAAGTGCACAGGTATCTTTTCTAGGTACAGAGGAATCAATTTGATATTCTGATAATGGAAACTAATCATGGCAAACAGTTTCCAATGCATCTCTATGCCAGAACTATTTCTGTTGAGTCATTCAAGTGTATTATACACTTATAAATATATACTTGTGTTCATACTTTTAAAAAAGTACGAAAAAATGATTTTAGAAAAATATATTAATTTTTAAACGTAAGAAATTAAACATAAGAAATTATATTACTAAAAGTACCGCTGTTTTAATAGTGCATTTTTATGGCGTTTATTGCATTAAAAGAGAAAGAAGCGCCAGAATATCATGGAAACTGTTATCAATTTAGAAATTAAAGTTTTTAAACAATAATATGTTGTTTGAGAACATTTATTTCAATTAACATAATGTATATCATTTAAAATTATTTAGGTTTTTCCATTTTTACAATATATTAAATGTAAATAAATATATATATTATATATATACATATGTATACATACAGGTATTTTCTTTATATCCACAGTATAGTAGTAGCGTTATCGTACTGGATTCTGTTATTTAAAACTGTATACATTTACTTATGTGACTGTGAGATTCATATATAATATATTCAGGTTTTGCTGTCATGGTGTTACATATAGCAAATGTTTCTTCACTTTATACAATAAGCGTTAAGTGCGCTGGTGTATATAATGAGAAAAACAAAAAATAATTAAAGCTCTATTTGAATTTTATAGTGAATATGAAATGTAAAAGGTAATTCATACTTTTCCGTTTTCTTGCTGTTTTAAATTCAATAATTGGAAAATAATTGCTTAATATTGATTACGCTAGAGCTGTACTATTAAAGGCCAAGATAAAAATAATAAATGCACTAATACTAGCCTTTTAAAAGAAAATAGAATGTCTTATTTTCAAGAAAAACTTACATTAAAGCTTCAATTCTGCTCCATTAGTACGAAGTTGCATACATATATTTCTATTCGATTTACGTAAATATAAAAACAAATTCACCGCTCAACCAGCTTCATGGCTCTTAACAGTTGGAACATTAAATTTTTTGTAAAAATATACTAAGTCAAGATAAGAAAAAATGCTTTCACACGTAAAAATTTACAAGTAATAAATGACACGTCAACCGAAATTTGTATAAAGAGTTATGTCCTTATCGCTGTCGCTCAACTCTTATTTGTCTTCGTATGCGAAAAACTATTTCGAAAATAACGTGAAAGTACTTTGGTACAATCAGGAATTTTCACAAAGTCGATTCCCACCAGGACAAACAAGTAAAAAAGATATCTTCTCTTTTATTTTATCTGCACCGTTCCGAGTACAATATATAATTTTTAACACAATTCTAGTTAGCGAAGCATGTACTCTTATTTGCCTCCTTGTTGCTCAACGAATATCTCAAACAGGATTAATAATATACGATGCGGAAAAATCTCCTAAACTTATTGCTATCATAGCTGAAGCTATGATAGAGGGTAATACTATTCATGCATGGATTGTTAAAAAAGGTTTAGTTTCTCATCCTTATCTCAGTACAGAAGAGGCACTGAGACTTGGGGGCAAAAGTTTAAGTCTATTGAGAGAATGGGTACAAATTAAATTTACATTTTATTATCTCTATTTTGCAATGATTTTGTAATTTATGTAGAATTTGTTTACTCGACAAGATAGGATATAAAACAATATTAATTATTATAGACATTTCAAGTATTTCATGAAAAAATTCAAAGAGGTTTATATCAACATATAAGTAATTTCTTACACAAATGGTACTTAGCACCAAAGTCTAAGAATTTATTTATGCTTCTTATTACTTGTGGACGAACAGTACTGTTTATATTTCAGGAAAAAACTTATATGGTAAGCAAATTAGCAAAATCTGTAAAAATGTTTCTACATAAAACTTTTATCTGTAGGTAACTTTTTTTGACTCTCATAGTCATAGTACAATTACAAATCCAAATCGGGGATTAGTTATTGCACAGGTAAGGATCTGTAACTATATATAGCAAAATCAATATTTGATAAATACTGCAATATTTTATATTTTTAAGTGATAGTAATGCATGTCATATTAACAGTAAAAAAAATAATGTAGACATATATAGAGAATTTGGAACATTTATGCAATTGGTACACGAAGGATATATTAAATAAATGTTACAATACAAAAGCAAACCAATATGAGCTAGCCTTTTTATATCCATCCAATTCACCATGCTGTGGCTGTGATCCTGTATGTAACTGTGGCAATCATTGCAAAAAACAATAACACATAATCCTTACTTTTCAAATGTCAATATGTAAACTTTTTAAAGTTATACATATACATACAAATATATTTAAAAAAAAGTAAAATTTATATATATAACTTCATTATGATGTGTGTATGTATTAAATGATCATGGAACTTTTTGTTTAATTAGACATATTATTTAGATTAAGACTGACGGATTTATTTACATTATGTACAATTTCTTCCTAAAACTATTACAATTTTTTAGTGTTTACGCAATGCATAAACTATTAAAAAAATAAAGTAGCTTAAGTCTGAAAATCGTATTTTCTTTAATATTATTTAAATAAAATGTAATATACATTTTTCGTGAATTTTTTCTGCATTGCGCAAACATATTTCTGACAATATTTTACTGGACTCTCCTTTTTATATTGAATGCATATGTTACGAACTGTTTTCATTTTACCTATTTTAACATTTTTATAAAATATAATCCAAAATTTCTGGACGATGTATTTTTTATATTGCTAATTCTCTACTTTGCACCTTTCAATGTCAATATATCTAAACTGATATAATGTTCTGGTTCCTTAACTGTTAACCATAAAGTTGCAGAGATATATATTTTTTTACACTATATTTCTTTAATCTCTTTGTATTATATATAAATTAAAATGATTAGTAGTAAATTGATGTACTTTACTAAACTACAAAAGCATTAATCACATATTGCATTGTGAAGTAGGGAGAAAATACAAAACTGAAAATGTTATTTATAACTTCAACATTTCGTAGTACAAGCAAAAAGTCTGTTATGAAGATTAAATCTGCTTTTATCAGTTGTTCATTATTTTTAATCATTTGATGTGTACTTGATTCAAACATGCCTTGGAATCAATAAATATTTATAATCACGATTTTTATGACATTATAAAAAAATATATTTTATCTGCACTAATTATAAATGAAACCCATAATTTAAACTTGTAAAAAATTCTTAATTTATTTTCCCTAACATCTATTATACCTCAGAATTACAATATAAATATTACTCTTCACTAATAAAACAAAAACAAATCTTTTTCTGTCACCATTTAAATCGGTGATTGTAAAAAAGATAAGTATACCAGTGCCGAAATAGCAATACATTTAAAATACAGATTTCTCTCTGTGTTTTCTTTTGTTTGTATGTATATTACAAGTGTTCTGTAGAGTGTCGTAAAATTTATTTAATAACAATTTTTAACAACGTAATTTCTAGAAATTACTATCTACAAAAAGGTATAAATGAATAATTTTTATGATTTTTCCTTTTCGAAGCCAAATTCGTGCAAAGGAACACAGTCAGCGATTTCTTCCGATGTTTGCAAATACCTTCGGTAATTGAGCAACATTTTTTTACTGTTATTGTTTTTTCGAACAAACTGATCACATCATATTACTTTGTACAGATAGGTATATAATAATGCAACTCTTATGTATAATTTTAATAGTTACATAATTTGAGATTAAACGATATAAAACCTGTAATTTTATATGAAATTAACTTATTGCTTATAAGCAATAGTTTCTTCTCTTATATAATTTTGTTTACATATTACAGAGTTATTATACACTAAATTGATCCTAGCAATTGTAATACTCCTTTGCTATATATTCTGTACAAAAAGTAAAATGATGCTCTATCAGAAAAATATGATCAAGTATCACTTGAAGAATATAAGATTTTATAATTGAATAAATAAAGCTTTTTTTTATATGAAGTTAAAGACGTAACAAAAAGATGTTAGAGGGACTGACGAATACGGGGTTGTGCCCATTCTACAAAATCATCTATCAGTACAGGCCAGGCTCCCTCTTCATCATAATTACTCATATCTGGGTTGATCATGAGTGCAAAGTCTAATAATAAATTCCATGTATCTTTTGGAATTGATCTCTTATGGTGTTCCTAAAAAATTGCGTTAAGTATTTTGTATCATAATTTAGCTAGACAATATGTAAGCTTCCTTCTTAGGCTTAACCAATATTTATATTATAGTTCATATGTACATATACATTAGATATCATACCTGTAAAAATTGACACCATAAAGGGAGGAACTTAAATTTATCATCTAATACAATGTTCCAATAAGCAATTGCCATATCAAGATCCAAACCTTTCTGTCCTGGGTTTTTTGCATAATTAAACGTAAACTGATAAAAGTCTTTAAATTTTTGAGGATCCCTTAATTCATTTTCTAAACTACTTAAGCAGGCTTTTAATTTATCTATACTGTCCACTCTAAACAATAAGTTTAATATACGTTAATAATAATATAAGTTTAATATAAACAGTATTAAAATACATAAAGGATTCAATTCTTTTAGAAAAAAGAACATTAAAAAATTTGCTTTACCCTAAATCTGTCATTCCATTCATAAATTCATCTTTAGTAAATTCACATTGTGTTTCTGCTCTGAATTTCCATGCAATGATTAATACTAATTTGCTTTCAGGGCTTAAATCCAAATCATCCAAAAATTTCATTATTCCATCTGCTGTAATCTTGTCAGGTTCATTTGGATCTATTTCAATTATCAAATTAAACATTACGCAAACGTTACAGGCATATTTTTAATCTTATGTGTACATAGCTATTATGTGTCAAGCATTATTCATAGAATTACCTTGATATCGACTAAATAATATTTCTAGTTTCTTTTTATCTACTGTATTTTTTGGTTCTTTACAATATGCCTCGGGATTTTGGAAATAATTATCACTTGCCAAGTCTAGCTTCCAATCATTTTGTGCTAAACAATATATTGCAGTTTGTTCTCCAGTGTGTGTAAAAGTTATGAATTTCTTCACTTTATCTCTTTGTGAGAACTTTAACTTATGCTGCAACAAAGATTAGAATTACATTATTATATATTCCAAAGATTAATATAAAAAAAATTATAAGTTCTCCTACTATACAACATTGAATATCACGTTAAATAAAAAATCTGCTCATGACCATGTATGTATGCATTATAATGTTTCACAATTTTTTAATTTATAACAATGAAATCAACATGGACGAGAACGTATAAACAAAGATTTTGTTGCATGTACAATAGCTATTGTTACTACTTTGAGTAGCACCTTGTTGATTTTAAGAAATGTGATAATACCTTCGTGACAATGTAATTTATTAGACTAAAAAGATCATGTATTATTTTGCAATGTCATTAATCAGAAGGTATGTCACGAAATTGATTTGTATTTAATGCAAAAGGGAACAGTAACGTTGACTCATGATAGGTTACTTTAACATTTTTAATACACTGTCTTGGACATATAAGGGAAACTGTAGCTTTTTTAGTAAAATTAAGTCACGAGGATCGTTGGATTAACATAATCCATAAATCTACTAAGTGCTCACCATTTTAGTTAATTTTAGGCCCCCGAAAGCCAAAATATTATTTCCTTTGAACTACACTTGACATGAACATGCGCATGTTCTGTGAAGGCCCTGAGAAATGCAAATACACCAACAAGATTATAAAGCAATGCCACCAGACGTTACCAGAGGAAAGTAACTTCGAGAACAATGTCGCGGGTTATTTAAAAGATTTGCATACATTCAATTTATTAAACATTGTATTTTTCGATACGATCAGATTAAAAAATTCATCGAAAACGTCACGTGATTCGGTTTTACGTCCGGTGGCATCGGTAAAAATCTTTCTTTTTTCTGCGTTTTGTAGAAATCACGACGGATGAAAGTCTTCGTGAAATAACAACAAAACGCTATCGTAAATATTGGCCCACGCAAATGAATGCCTATACTATACACTAAGTTACAAGGCCGTACGTCAAAAACCGAATGAATAAACATTAATGAAGAGACAGCAGTATTTTTATTGATACTGTTTTAGAATGAATTATTATTGGCTCATTGTGAACCTTTGATGGGAAATCTTGTGATTTTGTCAATTCTCTATGCGTATTTTATATGGTTGAACAATTTTTTAAATAAGTATGTACATAAAGTAAAATATATTCGTCAAATTAGTTTATAATAACATTAATGATTTGTTTTTTATGATAATTGGTTGTGTTTTCAAAAAATGTGAGCGGAAAATACTTTGTTGTTAGGTTATTAGTGAATAATGTCAATCAAAATTCCACAATTATCATGTTCTTGGTAAGTATATTCATGAGCATCATAATTTTGCTACTTATATCATCCTTGCTATAAAAAGATATATAATAATATATCGTTAATATTTTGTGTGAAATAAAGAAAATAATGTTGCTTATTATAACAATGTCTTCTCATTGTGTTGGCAGGAATTTGTCAAACAATCACAAAATAAGTTTATTGATTTGAAATTTAAATAAACATGAATGATAATCTATAACACGATGGGAGGAAGTATATTTGAAATACTTCCATTGTACCATCAAAATGGAAGTGGCAGAGAAATTTGTCATTGGATAACACATATCAAATTATCTAGAATTATAATGTTAACATCCGCTGTTTTATTCATTGTACCATTATTTACTCACTATTATTTATCAAAGGTACTGTTTTTTATTCTATATGTATATATATATTTAGATAAAAATGTTATATGTATGAGTGATAAATTTAAAATTAAAAATTTTTTATTTTTAGGTGGAATCTGACTCTCCAGATAAAGACATTTATCGTACATTTTCCACACTGGAAGCTTTTGAAGATTTTACTTCTATGAAAGCTTCTCAGTTGAAGATGAGAATAGAGGAGATGCTACGTATTAAAGTTTCTGTAAATAATGAGCTTAGGGATTTGAGTGCAAAGAGACAAAGACTTCAGATCGAAGTTAGTAGCTTAACTCAAAGAATTGATGAATTAAAACAGGAATTATTACACCAGCAAACAGATCTTGATAGATTAAAGATCAGTGTTGAACAAGCACAAGTAGCTCAAAGAGAAGCAGTGGAAAGAAATACACCAGAATTGGCTCCACCCAAACGTATTTTAATGAATTCTATTCCTGTAGTATTACCTAGCACAATTCCACATTTGTGTAGAATGTATAATTGTTTTGACCACAGTCGATGTGCATTGACTAGTGGTTTTCCAGTATACTTGTATGATCCTGATCAGTATTCTGTAGTAAATTCTGGATGGGATGTTGATGGATTTTTGAAAACTACCATAAAACAAACCTTAGGTATATATGGATAAATAATCTTTTATAATTATATATAAACACTTTTTTTATAAAAATTAATTAATACCTTTATTTTACAGGATACAATCCGCATCTTACTACAAATGCAGCCGAAGCTTGTATATACATAGTTCTTATAGGAGAAGCTCTCTCTACTCAACAAAATGTAGATAAAAAATTTCGTAAACCTATAGATGTAAGAAAATTACATGCACTCCCTTATTGGGGCGGAGATGGCAGAAATCATATTTTGTTAAACCTAGCACGTAGAGATCTGTCTGTAGAATCTGGAGATATTTTTAGTGGAGTAGATACAGGGAGAGCCATAATAGTCCAATCCACGTTCTTTAGAAATCAATTTCGCGAAGGTTTTGATTTAGTTGTTCCTCCAATTTTGGGACCTCCGGGTGGCGACGTGTGGCAAGAATGTGCACAAATGTTGCCAGCAAGAAGAAAATATTTATTATCCTTTCAAGGAGAGATGAGATCTCCAAGAACGGCTACCATGACACATCAAATTGATGATGCAGATGTAGATATGGAAAGGCTAACAGTCGATGAAAATAATTTAGATGCTTTTATTATTCAACATCTTAAAGATATGAGTATAGGATTAACATTGGATAAATTTTTCATTCAGTTTGAATGTATACCAGCCTCTGAGGAGAAAAATTTAATAGAAATACTTGATTGGTCTCTGTGTGGAACCGATTCCTCGAGGAAAGCTATACTGAAAGAATCAACATTTACTTTAATTTTAGCTCCTAGCAATGCCTCGTTTGTAACTACTTCATCTATGCAGGCTAGATTATATGAAGCATTGCGATCGGGATCTATTCCAGTTTTTTTAGGTGGCGATCAAATTTTATTAAGTTACAGTGAAGTTATTAGCTGGCGCCGAGCTGCTATCTTCTTGCCAAAGGTAAAAACTACAATGTCCTTATCTTGATATTATTTTTTATTATTGGACATGTTTTAAATTTCAGGCTAGGGTAACAGAAATGCATTTTCTATTACGTGCCGTTCTCGACACTGATCTTTTAAGTATGCGTAGACAAGGCAGATTAATATGGGAACGTTATTTAAGTACTGCTCAAGGTGCTGTAGATACTATTATAGCTGTAATTAGGGACCGACTCGGCATACCACCCCTGCCAGCACCTCAGACTGCCAGTCCAAGTGTCTTTAATGAAAGCTTTGTGGTAAACGTTATAACATACAGTTATGCAGCTTCTTTTGTGTTACACGTAATAATTTTATTTTTTCTTCAGCCTTTAAAATCTGATACTATTATTGCTGAGCCGGAAGCAGAAGAAAGTCTGGGTCCTTTAGAGCCACCTTATCCATCTCCTGCTTTTAAAAGGAATTATACCACAATGCTGCTGCAAGGGCATGAAATCTGGAACGATTGGGTGGATCCGTTTTATTTGTACCCACAATTACCTTTTGATACCGTTCTTCCTAGTGATGCAAAATTTCTTGGTAAATAAATTTATATTCTCCATCGAATAACAATGATTTCATTCTGTACATTATAAACTGTAGGTTCTGAAATGGGATTCAGACCAATTGGCAAAGGTGCTGGAGGTGCAGGTAAAGAATTTAGCGAAGCTTTAGGTGGAAATTATCCAAGAGAACAATTTACAATTGTTATGTTGACATATGAACGAGAGCAAGTGCTTATAAATTCTTTGGCTCGGTTGTATGGTTTGCCATATTTAAATAAAGTGCTAATAGTGTGGAATAGTCCAAAACCACCCATGGAAGACCTAAAATGGCCTGATATTGGAGTTCCAATTCATGTAAGCTTTTTTCTAAAAATTAAGTGAGTATATTCAGTTAGTGAATTATAAGCAAAAGTAGTGATTTCTTTTTATGTAGGTAATCAAGGCTCCACGGAATAGTTTGAACAATAGGTTTCTTCCATTTGATGCTATCGAAACTGAAGCTGTTCTTTCAGTAGACGATGACGCTCATTTACGACACGATGAAATTATGTTTGGATTCAGAGTGTGGAGAGAGCACCGAGATCGTGTGGTTGGATTTCCCGGTCGTTTCCATGCATGGGACCAGAATTATCACAATGCGTGGAACTATAATTCTAATTATTCCTGCGAATTATCAATGGTTTTAACTGGTGCCGCATTCATTCATAAACACTATACATATCTTTATACACACTGGTTACCGCAAGCAATACGCGACAAGGTTGATGAATATATGAACTGTGAAGATATTGCTATGAACTTTCTGATATCTCATCTCACAAGAAAACCACCTGTTAAGGTGAGTGCTAATACGCGTGAAATATTTAATACGCTTGTAATGCTTAACCAAATTTCTCTTTCTTTGTTCAGGTTACATCGCGTTGGACTTTTAGATGTCCTGGATGTCCAGTTTCTCTTTCTGAAGATGATACTCATTTTCAAGAAAGGCACAAATGCATCAATTTCTTCTCTCAGGTAAGTGTGTTTTACTATTTTTTATCAAGATTTTTATTGTTTTTTCCACATGTTATTTCCAAAAATGAAATGTAGTTGCAGTGGGTGTATTGTAAAAATCGAAATTCTAATAATTTCAGGTCTTTGGATACATGCCTCTCTTAAACACTCAATATCGAGCTGATTCGATATTATTTAAAACGAGAATTCCACATGATAAACAAAAATGTTTTAAATTTATATAAAAGAGAAAGAAGTAAAAATAATAGAATTATATATATATATATATGTATATATATAATTATATACATTTAGTAAATATCACTTGATAGAATTTACATGGTTTTGATAAAATTTTGACTGAATTTCCTATAAAGTATATAAATACATAGGACAAACATCGTAGGATTTTTTATTGTCGTCACTTTTTTATTGTACCTTTTTTTATCGATGTACACGTTGATTGAGTGAAATGCACGTTCGAAAAAATTTAATGATGAAACATTGTTGACTGCATACATATATTATAGTGAATATAGGACATAGTGCGTAATCTTTTTATGTCCTCGTACACATAACTTATATCACACCAATGATAACGATTTACGGCGGAGCGTAATAAATTTATTTACAAAACCGAGTTTAGTTTTACGATGCACGAAGCAGGACGAAAAATATAAAAAATGATATTGAAGATGTATACAATACACATATGTATATGTTAAAAGTTCTATACGACCGAATTGGAATACATCACTTTTAATTTATTTGAGAGTACAACTAATATGAATACGATCGTTACTCTTCAGTGATTATTGTTATGTACAATTTGCACAATAATCTCATTTGTACATAACGACAGTGTAAACTACGCTATCTAGGAATTATGCTTATCGAGATAATGTAAATAACTATAACTAAATGGAAATAATTAAATATTACTGTTATGGCAGTGTGCGCTAGTGAATGAATACGAAAACGTATTCCATACAAAATTGAGAAAAAGTGCTCCTTCTACTAGAAAATCGATAAAAAATATTTATATTAACGTATAATTATCTTTTCTTTCTAATTTCGCTTGCCATTTATTCTTACATTGCTCTTTGATAATACTTCAATTGTTATATGTTATTTTCCACCTAAATGTGCCAAATTTGTAAGAATTTAAATTAGCTTCTCTTGATCTATTAATTTCACATAATACTCTTAACAAATTATTTATAAGTACGTGTACCGCACATTATTCAATTTTATGTAACGCATTGCAATCATTATGAAACATGATATATGTAAAAATGATTTTGTCGAATCTTACACGATTGATTGTAAAATTTGACCTGAATTGAGTTCAGATGCACGTGCAAGAAAATAAAAATATATATTATTTATGATTGTACATTGGAACCTGATTTACGATCCGTATAATATTACTTTTTATTTGATTCTCGCGAAAGAAAGATACGATTCAGTATCTTTGGCTACCCTCCATACATCATTAATCATGCGTGTATTGCATACCATAAAAGCAGATCAGCAGAGTCTACTACTTTAGGTTGATGGCTGTTGGCAGCTGATTTTAATATTGCTCTTGATTGATCGACATTTAAGATGTGATCTGTCGAAACAAAATTTTTTTTCATTTGCATAAAATCTTTAGATATTTTTTTATCCCACTTTCTATCGAAATTTATGTTAAAATAAGGTAATGTAAGGCACCAGTGCTTAAGACAGTACATACTGTCATCGCTAGTCAGCCGCGCGCCAGTAGTATTAATACTGTCTATGTCAGACGTTCGTCGTCCAAGCGCAGCAACAAATTTCTCATTCTACTTATGATCTTATTCGTAAATTACGATTTTATTATTATCGATTAATTGGGAAATTCATCGCATTAGACTCTGAAACACACCTACATACAATGTACATTGCACAAGACCATCATTCAACAGCTTTCAAGATAATTATCGCCAATGATGTGCGATTTCGCGACATCAGTGTTCGACGAGAAAATTCATACTTTCCCGGCTTAGAGTGGTGGCGGTGACGCATTCGAATTCACCGCCAGAACAGTAAGAGTAACACCGTTGCGGCGGTGAACCCCATTGGCCTAGGGTGCGATCAATACCAGGTTTTCCATGACGTAAGTGCGACCTGTGATCCTTATTGGTTCGAATATACACCGCATCCCATTATTTATTAAGACCGCATGAATGGATCGTTTCTCAGCGATCAACTCGATGAAACCTAAACTCAAAGAATCGTCGTACGCCTACAAATAGGACCCGGAAGCTGGCGCACGTTCCTGTAAAATCAGGAGAGTGGAAGTGGCCGCGAGCGACAGACGTCCTTTCAGGACGCGTATCTGCCTCCCCACCTTGGGCCTGGCACATGCACGGGAAGAGAGCGGAATTCGTGCAGGTCGGGTGGTGGTCCCGAATGGACAAACACGTAGGAGAGGGGGTGTGTGAGTGGTTCGCGCAACTGCGGTCGTACACAAGTACGAGCCGTAGGAGGGTGTCCTCCGCGGTGAAAGGTCTCGGTGGTTTTCGACTCGGTTCTCCCGTTTCTTTTGTTTCTTCCATGAACGATAGCGAGTGGAGCCGAGGGCCGTTGGTTCGTCGTCGGTGGTTCGCGCGATTTCGATGCCAGAATTCTAACAGGAAGTCGATTCGCGGTCGGAAATTAGCCCCTTTCGCGGAGACCGGTTTTCTCGTTTCAGCTCGTTGCGGAGAGGGACGAGGGAAAGGGGCGAACGAGATAGAAGCAGATAGCGTGGGTAGAGGGAGAAAGATGTAGGCGATCGGTGGGAGAAGGGGTGAAAGGGAGACAGAGAGGGCGAAGGAGGAGGTGGAGAAAGAGAGAGAAGGAGAGACCGAGCCGTCAGCGAGAGTAGTACCAATCGCGGAGCGTTGGCGGACATAAGCGCGCTAGGGGTGTGGAATAAGCTCATTCGTGTGTTGTTCTAGCATCGAGCGTTAGCGAGAAAGGAAACGTTGAAACACAGAAATGAGAGAATATCGTTCGCTTCGCTGTTCGCCGTCAACGATTCGACTGGACGCCGTTACCATCGTCTACTCGCGTGTGTAATCAGTGCGAGCAACGGAAAACTCAGAGCCAAGCACGGAGTCACCCGCGATAACACCGTAAGTGGTCGTTTTACATCGACGAGGGAAGATAGTACAAGAATCCATATTTCCGTGGAAATAAATTATAACGCGGGGGTTCGTAAACGAGCGAACAGCTGACACCGCGAGCTGCTAATCGCACGAACGCGACTTGAAAACGTCGTGAACAGCCGGTCAGCTGAGAAAACGGCTCTCGTGGGTGTGGAACAATCCGGTCTAGGGCGATTGATTGTGTGGGTGTCGCGGTCGCTGCAGAGACGTCGAAGAGCGCCATCGTCGTCTCGGCCGCCACGTGAATCGCAAACACTGAGAAGAATACTTGTAGCGTTGAATATCGTCTGGAAGCGAGGCATACGTGGCACGGATTTCCTCGTATGATCGAGGCTACGCGTGTATTCTACCGCTCGAATTAACGCGTTTCTTGTGTCGATTCATTTTCCAAGGATTCGTCTGCTTTCAACTTGTGAAATTTTGTTGATCGCACCTCGATGTTTTTGAAGAATTTTACGATTAATTTTGCTGTGATACAACACGACGTTACGTTGTTTTATAGTTGAAGAAGACGAGAAAATACATACATGGAAGAGTGTTTTTCTGTGCACGATTCGAGGCTGAAGAAGAAAAATCCCGAGAGCCAGTAGATATTATACCCAGTGACCCGTTTCCGTTCGAAATCGATGAAATTCCGAAAACGTTTGACAGAGGTCAGAAACACGACCACGTAGCCATTATTATCGTATCGTATCCGATTGGTCGCGCGGCCGTCAACGCGACACTTGGCTAGTGCTGAAACGCGGACTGGTCTCGTTTAACCGGTGGCAGAAGCGCTCCACCTGCGCCCGCCGTGTATAGGATCGCGTATTCCCCTGCAAAGTTCAAGAACCTGGGCTTCGTGTGTACGGCAGAAACGAGTGCACCAACGGCACCCGTGACCCGTTTTCGTTTTCAATCGATGTACTCGTGAACTGGGCCGCTCGTTCGCTTGAAACCTCGATACCTCGCGAGGTGTTCGACCATCAAAACAGAGGGAACAGGGTAAACAAATCTGCGAACCGTGAATCATAGAGTACAAGATACGATAGTCGTATAGGGAGAGATACACGAGGAAGAAGAGTAGATTAAGATAAAGAAAAGAATCGGAGCACGTTAGAGAGAAGCAAAGAGAGCGGGGGAGAGCAGTGCGCACATTCTAACCTCGCAGCCGCCATATCGAGGACGCGAGGAGGAAGCTTGTCGAAGGTCGCTTTCGAGGAACACCTGGGGGACAGCCCTCGTATCGTTCCATGCTGGCTTCGAGCGGAGAACTAGGATCGGGGACGGAAGAGAGAATGCGAGAACCTCCACACAGCCTGTGAAACATGATTTGTCATACAGATGCGGTCGTTGGTAATCGTACGACGAGAGATAACGACGACGAGGACGCCGACGGAGACGAGGATCACGGATCTATCCAGCGTCGCGTCGATGCCTCGACGAGTCTCGATGACGCTCGCATGAGAGCCAGCCTCGAGGCGGACGATAAGACGCGTACGAACAAGACAGTCCGGTGTCGAGTGGCTTCCACTTGTCCAGTCGAACGTCGGGCGAACGTGCTGGTCGTCGTCGACGGGCTTCCAAGCTGCGTACCGATCGTCACCGATTGTCATCGTCTTGTATGCTGTGACAAACGGCATAAACAGCAGCGACAGAAACAGCAGCAGCGGGACAAGCAACAGCCAGTGGAAGATACGAAAGCGAGAGCACGGCATAATCTACGCTCGTCGAAGGCGTACCCGTGTTGTCGTGGCCAGCTGCGCCGATTACCAGGTGTCGGATGACTCCCCCCGTACGCTACAGCCTTCCCGTAGTCGTAGAAAGGACGCGATATCCCGTAGGAACGAGCGTTGTCGCGCGGCGAGCGATCCTCGTCGCGGTACCTCATCGGCGGCGTCGTCGGTGCTGCGCCGGCCCGCGCGTCGCGCTAAACTCCTCGCGATTAGACCTTCCCGTGCACGTTCCTATCTTACGTCCGTGATGGCGGCTGTACCTGATATGTCGCACCTCACCCCTGAGGAGAGGAGCACCATCGAGGAGGTTATAATAAGGCAGAAGCAGGAGGAGGAAAAGGAAAATGAGATTATGAGGTACGTCGGTTTTGCAACCTGTTTTTTTGACAACTACGATGCTGCGGCTGCTGACGATACTTCTGCCTCGTGCACTATGCTTCCTTTTTTTTATCCTCTTTGTGTTTAATTATTTTCTTTTATTAGCCTTTATGATTTTCGATTTTATTTATTGACGCAAGGAAAGAAAAAAAAGGAAGGAGACGATGATCGATTCCCCTGACTACCATGGATTACACGGACTGCAGTATTCGACACTTAACAATAAACAGCAGAATGCACTTAATTATTTAAAAGTAGAGGAGACTTTCTTTTAAGGTGCTTAGAGGAACGAAAAACGTAAAATGTTTTCTAAAGAACGTTTATTTTTATCAGCCATTCATAATACCATTATTTTTTCATTTGCATCCCTCTTATCGAAGAGATTAACGTCCGAGGAGATTTATGCGTTTATCCAAGAAAATCAGGCGCCTTTGCGCGTTTCCGCAAAGAAAGAAACGAGTTAGGAAAGAGGCATTGCGTCGAGCAAGTAGTAGAAGGTCTGAATGGCCAGACAGACTAGGCAGAGCTACAAAATGTGACCATGGACGGTCACGCGTCGTTGATCAGTATTACTGAACGAACGAAACGATACCCGATCGATCGAGTACGTGTATTTCTTGACCAGCAAATTGTCCCCGCTGACGTTTTCCGCCTATTTTCTCTGCTTACCTGCTCGTTAGTCCTTGACCGTTTTATACCTACCGTAGTATCTTCCCTATTTAGGTATCCGTCGCTACCTCGGATGATTATCCCGTCAATTCTACATTTAGCATCTACCAAATAAAAATCTATTCCCATAAACTTCTTTTCGTTTAACTAAATTAAATCACTCAAACTGTCTTTTGAATAAACGTAGTGAATTTCTATCTTCTTAAACTCTTCCCCTGGAAAGTGTGTTCGCGTAATTATAGGAAACACGTAGAACGAACGTTCCTTAAGATCGACGAAGCGATTGTCTGAAACTTTGCATCGTACATCGAAAGGAATCAACGAAAACTGATCCTTTCAACGGCAGGCTGGCACCTAGCCGTTGCAAGAGGCAGCGGGTGACGGATGCGCCAGCAGCCTCATTCGCATGTAATTACGGTGCCAGAGTCGCAGCGAGGCGACGCCGAGGAAAATGGACGGCGTTCTTCGAGGAAGGCGTTTTATTGATAGGTTGTCGCTGATGGAAAACGGGAACGTGAGAAAGCAGTCGAGCGGAGAACGGAGACAGGCAGCCAGCGAGTGTGAGAGAAAGAGACAAAGAACAGGGTGAAAGAGGGGTGAATCGACAGAGGAAGAGAAGTGGAGAGGGGATGGGCATCGAGAGAAAGGGAAGGAGCGAGAGAGTAATGAGGAAAGCGTGCTTCGCCATACCGATGCGAGATCATGTAATGTGGACGATAAGTACGTGTAGGGACGCATGTAAAATGCAAGGCAGCAAGCCTTGACGTGGCTCGGTAACGAGCTGCTGTAGTTGCATAGGGTATGCATAGGGTATGCAGTTGCAGGCCGTGGATAGAGTGTGAAAGAGGCTGGATTGGCATGGTAAATTCTTGGATCCTGAAATGTACAGGGTAGCCCGTTCGCGGAAGGATGACGCGGTTTTACACGTGGTTCCAGAGTCGGCAGTTACAGCGTGTGGGTTAGGTTTTGTATTTGCTACGTTGTCGAGTCACGTATAGCAACGAGAATCCTTTGATATCGCGATGATAATTTTAGTCGTGGTATGGATGGGAGGTCTGCCGTCGTGACGCATCACAAGGCGATTCGCGCAAAAATAGACGTAACCTTTTCCGTCCCTCGCTTTTTAGGCTGGTTCATGCGTGCGAACCGATGTAATTTTCTGATGTAATTGACGTCGAACTGTTTCCAACGCTAATTCCTCGTCTACCTTTCACCTTAACGAGTAATATTCTCCGATATTTTCTTTCCCTCTCTATGGATATTGTAAAGCTTGAGTATAATAGACGAGGTAAAGTTTGAGGCGTGAATAAAAAAAAAAAAAGAAAAAAGAGAAAAAAAAATGAAACGGAGGCTCGAATGGACGGAAGTTTCGACGCGTCGCGCGAAGATCGGGGGAGAGGGTAGGGACTCTTTGTTCGAGCGAGGCACGTAGCCGGGACGTCGTGTGAAAAGTCGCGTAGCGCGGATTTTGTGGGACGGAAAAGTCGCGCGTAAATCACGGGAGGTATTCGTTAAGTAACCTACATTTCTCTGCTCTGGCTTTGATCTGCTTCTCTCCCTTCCTTCCCCTCTCCTCTCCTTTTGTCACGAAAGAATATTTTTTTTCTCGCGTGACGGATAGATCGTGTCTCGGGGAAAACGCGGCCGTAACGCGACGAGCCGCGTTTCAGCTCGACCGATCGTCGTCGCGTGTTCGCGAGTCGCGCGCGATTATTGGTAAAGCAATTAGAGTAACGTAGGCGGACACACATACACGTCTCTCTCTCTCTGTCTGTCTGTCTATATACGGGTGTAGCGCGTTGTATATGTACTTTGTGACATGCAGCCACGACCTTTGACTCGATCGGCAAACTCAAGATTTAGGTTACCGCCGCTCGCGACTGTTCCATGCAAATTTCCGCTCGAAACTAGAATCGACTACCGCTGTATTTAATATAGGCGTCTCTTCCTCCTTTGTGCCAGCAGCTATAGCTAGCTAGAATGATAGCGATCAAAAGGAATTCGATGCGTTGTTCTCGGGTCTGTTTCGTTGGGATTCAAGTTCGAATCCGCCGTCCCAGTGCCAACAACCCTCGTGATTCCCAACTTTCATTCGTCCACGTACACGCGACCTAGAGACACCGAGGGCTTCCGATCTTGTAGATGGGCTAACCTCGTGCCAAGTATTCCCGCCTTCCTTACTCCCTCGTGCATTCGTGCTAACCTACTTGGCTTGCGAATCCTTCCTGCCTGGACCGGCTTGTCATCTTCATCCCTTGCGATTAGGATGGTTAACGTTGTTTACGAACCACCCTTCTAAAGAAACTCTCCTATGATCGTCGAATCGTGTACGCGCTCAAAGCGGGTGAACACAAATTGAAAATTCCCGTGTATACACCAAGAGAGGACAAAGTTGGAAGTGTATCAGAATTTCATCGTCTCGACGAAAGACACGGAAACGTTGCAAGTTAGCGACAGGCTGGAATAAATCGATGACATCGGTCACATTCCATTCCAGTTCAATTACCTCAGCGATAAATTGACTCTCCTCCGGTATCAAAGCTTGGCCATTCCCTCGACTGCAACCGCTCACAATCCTATCTCTCTGTCCACTAATCGAAGAGTGCCCGTTCGTTTCTTCCATTCCAAGACATTCGCGAATGATCCCGCCGTTCCTTCGATTGAAATCGAGCACCTTAACAAAGTCCCTTCCATCGAAGATCGTTTACCAGACGACCATTCACCAGAGTCTTACATACGACAACTTCAAATCTATAGAACTCGCTAGAAAGTTCTTTTTTCATCGATTATTCTATAGCCTGCAAAATACTTCGCATCGTTCACGACGCGATAGAAACCAAGTTTCCCTTCTACGTGTTATCTCCTTCGCTTCTACCGACAGTCAGGACTCTAGCGTCGTTCATACGGTGTATAAACTGCAGGACTATAGTCGTAGTCGACATCGAGTTTCTGAAGCTCGATAATAAGACGTTCGAGTGCGTTTGCATGGGGATTGGCGATTTCGCATCGTTGAACGTTACATGGAACTCTATCGCGCCTTCCACCCTCCTTGCTCTTCCTTTCGAGTTTCCAGTCGATGCTGATAGTTCTATAAGCAAACTCTGTTCGATAGCAGCAGAGAACGTTCGATAAAAGCCTCGCGTTCGCTGAATTCACCGAGGCTGAATTCTCTCGGACGTCTGATGGCTGTTCCGGTCTCTTGCATCTTGAAAACCGCGCTGAAAGCCAAACGAGCGGGGGTTAAAAACGTCGCGCTGCGAATTAGTTACGCGGCTGGAATTAAGTAGCTCTGCCTAAACGAAATCATAGCGGGTGCAGATAAAAGTGGAACGACGACGGTGCGATGCAATTTGCAGAAAAATCTCAGCTCGACGAAGAACGGTCGACGATAGACTGAATGTTAATAGCAAACCGTGAGAGATAGGAGAAGAAAGAGGAAAAGATCTGGTGGTCTGTTTCTTAGTTTTGTTTGACCGAAAATCTCGAAATGGAGGATTTACAATTACCAGGGAATAACGGCGACTTGAGTCGAGTCTTCTGAAGCATTCCCGCTCGAAGAAGCAGCACGCTTTTCTTTTCTGTTTTCCTCCTCGAAGTTCGCTGATGCGAGCATACCGCGGTAGGAGGACTTCGCTATCTGTTCTCGAAGTTACTTGCTACAACGACGAGAAACGAAGAAGAAGGGTTTGTTAGAACGCAGCTAAGCACGTACGTACACGTGCGTCTACATATTTATCGAAGCTGGTTTGCCGTCTTCTATCCGGGGGCTGTTCTTTTTCAACGTATCCCCCTCGCATGCAGCGTTCGTTTGATGGTTTAGCCTGTAATTTCCATACAACGTCGACTGCTTCTAAACGTGCTCCTTTCCTGTCCTATTTGCCTTCGTGATATCGCGTTAGTCTTCGAGAGACGTGATGAAATTGCGTTTCTTTTTGCATCTTTCTTTCAAATCGATCCAAAGTAGCGAGATATGTCGTAACCGATTTTGTCGTAATCAAAAGGAGAGGAAACATCTTGCGTTCTAACGTTACCGGAATTATCTTGAGTTCCATCTGACATTTTCAATGTTTATAAAATAGATTCCTTCTCCCCCTATTCGTTTTGCTCACGGGGGAATAATACGTTTCTTATATTATACTTTACAGACGGAAGCAGGACGAGGTGACGATCCTCGAGGAAAGGATACGGGCCTGTTCGGAGAAACACAAGAAGGCGGGAGTGGAGTTGCACGCCACGTGTCACATATGCCTGAAAACCAAGTTCGCCGACGGCGTCGGCCACATCTGCAACTACTGCAGCATCCGGTGCTGCGCACGCTGCGGCGGAAAGGTCACTCTACGGTCGAACAAGGTAGGGGCGAAATCGGAAAAGAAGCGGCAAGATATATTGTCCGAAGGAATCGAGTTCTCCTCGAGCTCTCGCGCGCTCTAATTCCCTCTGTTTTTCTTACTCGCTCGCGTTCTACGTTCGAACACGCCGGGGTGGGGTCCCGGCTGACTTATTAGCTACGTTAACTTTTCTCTGTTCGATCTACTGTCGTCGAACCTTATCCGAATGCAATGTCTGATTTACCGATTGTCTCCTATCGCTGGCTATTTTTTAGACTTTCGAATCTATTTCTTTCCACCGATAGCGAGTTTAGAGTCAATCGACCGATCGACTATCTTCATACTCTGTATTCCATCCACTGATTTCTCGAATCTTGTATCGATATAATTTTTCATTACGGTTATCTATTATCGGTATTAGCTGTGCTTTAGGCTTTTGAATTTATTTCACTTATTTCACTCCACTGGTTAGTGTAGTTTGGTAACGATAAATATCGATCAATTAGTTACTTTAACTTTTCTATTATTCGATCTACTGTCGTATCTTGCATATATACAATATCCGATGTTTTCTAGTTTATTTCATTTCACTGGTAGAGAGATTGGTCTCAACATTGATTGACGTTAACTTTTTGTATTTCATCCACTGCCCTTTGAAACTTATATAAATACAATGTCCGACAATGATTGTCTTCTATCACTAGCTGCACTTCAAGCTCTCGAAAATATTTCTTTTCACCGGTTGCGAGTTTGGTTTCAACATTGTGCAATCACGAAGAAATCGTCGCTCCTCGCTGTCTTTCATAGCTTCAAATATCTTTAGAAGCATCGAGAATAGTATTTTTGAATTGAAAGTTTCGTTGGTTACTCGTAGAGAGTTTTGGAATGATTTTGGCGAGAGAATGCGCGCTTTCGGTAGAGGGTGGCTAGATAATCCGCTATTTTTCTTTTAATTACAGAAGCCACTTAAATTTAGTGAACATCTATGCTTTGAGGGATCACGAGTCTTATTTGTCGCCAGACCGGTCAGGCTCGCGACCAAAAAAGATTCATTACCTAAATGAAGGGATCAAAGGAAATCCTCTGTGACGGTGCATTCGGTACGCGAGCACCGGAAACGCCTTGCCTCTCGTGACGTTCCAAGGCTCGTTCTTTTCACGCCACCCGAAGATTCAAATAAATTTACCCCCATGCGGAAATATTTGAATTTCTATCCTCTTAATTGCCGTAAATGAATCGTTCAACCTTATCGGAGAATACAGATCAAATTCTGTTGTACAGATCGTTAGAAGCGAATGAAAGATTTGTTTAAATTCGAGAAAAATATTGAACTTGAAGATGAAATGAAAAGCATCACAGATCGATAAGCAATGAGATCTGTCGCACGAATCGATAGGGTGGAAACTAGCCCGAAAGCCACAGTCACTCGCTCGGCCCTCGCTGATAACTCTGATCAATGGGATCTTGGGCGCGAATCTGTGCACTCGGGAGAACGGAAACGAGGCTACGATTGCCGACTCCTTCGAGGTATTATCTCTGGCCTGTCGCTGTACGTTTCGTTGCACTATATTCGCGCGTTGCACAATCTCGCTATCCTAAATAGAATGGCGACGAGAATCTCTGGTCGACTAGGAAAATTGAACCATAAATTCTGGTGGTACTTTTCTCTTTTCATTCCCAGCCTGGAAATTTTTGAACGCTCTATATAAAGGCTTATTCGGCGAGATCATTATTAACATTTATTATACGCTTAAAGTGTATGCTAATATACTGTATGCTAATGTCTCTTCTGTACACATTTTGGCATTTCAATGTGTTTTATGCAATATATTAATTTTCCATGACAAACGTTCAAACGTTTTCATGAGTCGTTGTATATGTAATTAGACGAACACACAGAGGCGTACAATTTTTATTTAATAAAAATTGAGACGAATCGTAGGAGGAGAGATAAGAACCGTTGAAAAATTAGATCGACGTCAAATGGAATGGTAGCGTGAGAGGCGGTTAATGGCGGAAGAAGGTCTCGTTCGCGCGTTATCGAAGATTCCAGCGATTTCACGCAGTTCCAGTTCCCGGCGTTCGCGGAAAATTGGATCCGCGCCGCTGTGATTTATCGCGTCTTCAAGGCAGTCCATTTATTTCCTAAGCGAAGAGATTTCGAAACACGAGCCTTGTCGTTGTCGTCGTCGTCGGGGCGGCCACGATTACCGCCACCGATGGTTTGGCTTTGGTGTTAAAAGTGCAGAAGCGATCAGCGCTAGAAATGTCACCTTCCTGGAAACAATTAAGAGCAGCCCTATCGCAAAAGACGATAACTGGCCGCGTATCGTCGCGCACGTTTGAAATACGTGGAAATAATTGACCTATAGCGGCACTGTTGCCCCCCTTACCGCCCACCCTTCTCCATGCTACACCAATTAACCGTTATTGTGGACGTGCGCGTGTGTAACGTATGTGGGCGTAATGCCATCGTTAAATAGCCAGCTAGCGAATATGTTTCCTATCTATGAACGCTGGTATTTCTCCGGTCAGATCGCACAATTTTGATAGGATTTTCATCAATGGGAATGAAATAGTGCCTACGGACTTGCCTGCAACCTAGCTTTTTATTTCTCGTCTCTCGCCTTTGAACACGACACGCCCTTCGTCATGCATCCCCATTTCGAGGCGATATTTAACAATCGAGTGATTATGGACAGATCGTATTATCATTATTGTCATTGAACATTTATCGTCGAAAGTTGGATTTTATAATCGATCGTTGCGATTTTATTTGCGATTGAAAGTTCCTTGGAACGTTACTTTTTCCATATTTAAATTTCTATATCTTTTTATATTTAATGCCGAGTAATGCCGATGATAAGTTTGTAATTTGGCAAATTTGATTTTTTATTTATTTGTCGCTTACCGGATCAAATATAGTCTTACCGCCAGCTGTTTGGTAAAGTAACGTCGGTGATTTAAAACGATTCGAAGAGAAATCCTCGAATAGATCGCGTAACTCGATTAACGACACGATAGTTTAGCGAGCGATTCTTCGAGGTTGCGGCAGTTATTCGCTTGTATTCAGGAGGCCCGCGGCATAAAGGGTAATTTAACTTCGTTTTTGAAAGCGGCGCATCCGGCAGCGGAGAAATAAGAGCGACAACCAGGGCTTTACGCACGTACAGAGAATACACGCGCGCGCATTTCACCCGGCGAGGTACAATAATAGAGGCAGACGCGCGGAACTTCGGCTTACAACTTCCTGTAAGTTTATTGGTTTTCATCGTACACTAACGCGGCTTAAGAAACGGAGGCTGGCTATGCAGTCGGTTAAAGTGAGCCTTGCGCGCCCGGTTCCCTCCCTGGCCACGTATTCCATCAAGAACGCAACAACAATTTACGATACTTTCGAAAATATTTAATCTTCGATTCAACGCCTTTGTCTTTGAAACTTTCGCAAAAGTATCATCATAGCTGCCAGTTAGTTTCTTAGTTGTGCACCTTGCTGCAGATTCGAAGAGATTCATTGATCGTTCTCTGAGAGACTCGTGTTCCTCTCCGAACATCCATCCCCGTTATAGCGAATCCTCGCTTAATACAGCCGAAAATATATGATAGACTGAGGAGGTGGCGTGTACGCGCGTGCCAATGGTTCGTCCAGCGAACACGTACTCCCACATGAGCACCAGGGCCACACGCAAGCACGATGATAAACGTCACGGCGCGCGTTACGACATCATCGATCCGCTAGAACGGAACGCTCGTACGTTTCTTCATTGCTGTAAAGAGAGAAAGAGAAAGAGCCAGAGCCACGGTACGCGAGGTTCGTTCAATTACACGAGCCCGGGCTTTTTCACCAAACGGGGTTCTTCGATTCGTCGGTTCTCAGGGTCCGAACGAATCCCTTTTCTTCTCTTTCCTTTTTCAGTGTTTTTTTTCCCCGAGCCTTTTCGTCTTTCTGCTACTACACCATTACGTGCGATCAAACCTAGCACGCATATACACACCTTCACCCCTTCCTCGTCTTTCTTTCTTTCTTTCTTTCTTCTTTTCTCTCCTCGCCGATCTCTGTACTCGTTGTGGTTTCGTCTCTCTGCGTGAGAGAGCCTATGAATGGGGCGCGTCCCTGTGTGACGTCACGTTCCAGGGGTAGAGGGCTGGGGTCAGGAATGAAGTGCGGGGTGGACGAAGGTGTGGGTGGATGGATGTCGGGCGGCGTGCAGGGGGGCGAAACGTGACGCAACATATTGATCTAAGTTTCGTAGGGAGGGTTACAGAGTCCATGATGGGGACACACCGACCGACGCGGACAGGGTTGGAGGGGCTCGAGGAGAGAACGGATAGGGAATGGAATACAAGGTGACCGGTAAATTTACGTTGTTCTTCGTTTCGACGCGGTCGCGGTGTATTTGGCGTGGCGGTGCCTCCCGTTCATCGAGGGGAAGGAGTGGCTTTGAAGCTGGCCGCACACGCGTAGGCGGAAGGGTGGCCAAGGAGACGGCTTGAAACGTATCGCACGGCCGAGGCAGTTGCATTTCTCTTAATGAAATTAACGCGGATTGAACGTTCATCGGGAAGGCTCCCGTTAATTGAAACGATACAAAGTCCACGATATATGATATAGTAGTTGAGAGGGCAAACTGCGTAGAGTACAGTAGTGCTTCGGTAACTGGTCGAGATCTTATTTGGCCAGCTATCGAAGCAGCGAAATCCTGAGCATTTCTCTTCTCAGATTGAGATACGAATGCTTGGCACGTACGTATCAGAGCCATTAATGCTATTAGGGAAATTTTCGGAGCTACAGATGTTAAATAGATTTTCAGTAACAAGTTTGGTAATAAAACAAGCGAGTTTCACAAACTACAAATCAGCTAGCCACTTTATTCGACACGAAACTCTAAGACTATGGAAACTGTTTCTGCAGAAGTTTGTATCCTACAACTTGTCGCTTGTCGTTTTATTAATATTCATTTTATTTGAGCTTCGTTAATGTTTACTTAGTAAATCATCGTGCAATTATGTCTGGAGACTCTTTCGAGGTCAGCTTCGAGAACTGCTAGGATTAATCAAAACGATACTATCGAGATTTACGATTTAAGTACTAGAAAAATTTCAGAATAATTATGTTCTGTGGAACATCAATACTTAGAATTCCAACTATTATCGTTTCCACTCGCGCAACCAGACAATGTCCCTAAACCTTTCGGCATTGTTCGCGTCACCGATGCAACCCAGGTTGCATAGTTCGCGGGGCTCATCGAATTATGGCGATTTTCGATTAATGACCGGGTCGTTCCGAGATTACTGAAGGTCCAGAAAGCTGGCAGGCACGCGGAGGTGAATAGCTGCAACGGTCCGTGGGACGTGGCGACTGGTTCCAAGGTTCTCTGTCGATCCATTGTGCGCTCGTGTTCGGCCGAGTGCACGCGTGTATCTCTGGTATTTATGTCAGAGCGGTAGGGACTGACGGTAATTCTAATCGAACGCTGTCCGAGGAAGTATCCTTCGTTCCAATACAGCATTCCACAGCCCCCGTTCCACAGAATCGATCCTCCCCTACACGACTTCCTCTCTACAGCTGTTCAAAAATCGTCCGCACAATTTCAATTTTCTCATAACTCGAAACCACTTGTAAATTTAACAATTAATTTGGTCTAACTATGACATTTCTCTAATTATCTGTTCGCGTTAAGCCGTTCTTCATCTTACAGGTTGAAATTAAACTTGGGACTGTCGTTGAAGTTTCTTTGGACTACACGTAATTCGTGGTTGTCGTATTTGGAGTTTGGTCAGGAAAAACTGGATACCCTTCCCCGAAAATGATTAAACGCGCGCTCGCGTGATTCTCATTACGAGTGCACGGCTACCGTTTCACGTAAAATAAGCCGCTGGTAATTGAAAGTTCCGCAAGTTTCTCGTATTTGCGGGCTCCGTCGAGGCATCTGTCGTTCCTCCACGAGCTTCTTCCTCGTGGTCGAGTCAGGCAATTGGAGTCTCGTGGCGTGTGTATGTAGGACAGCTGAAAAGTTCGGGGCCGCAAAGTTCCAGAGCTCGTGACGCTAATGCACGCGATGGTGGCCCCCGTTTGCCGAAAAATCGAGGAAGCGGAAAGGCCGAAGTTGTTCAGAGAGACATAAAGTGTACTCTGAATAGAAGAAGAGTGGAGGGTGAGGACCTCGATCGTCTAGTCTCTGCATACTAATTAGCTGTTTACGTAGGTGTGCAACGCCCACAAACTTCTTTTGTACGTAATCAGACACATCGGCGATTGCCTCGTTAGTCGTCCCGAGAATCGTTTCTTTCCCGTTTGGCCAGGGCCAATTCAGCGTTTGCATAAATCTTGTAATTACGTCGACCTTTCCTTAACCGTGGGACGACGTTGCCCTCGATTATTCCGTTTTGAGACGAGAGCGAATTACCATAATCTGGAGAAATTATGTGGAAGCCGCGAGACAGAGAGATCTTTCGTTTGGCCGATCGATCCTTGGTATTATACCTAAGCGCGATTTCAGGCTAAACTTCAAAAGGATGCGCCGCGATACGACGTGTCTGTGGAACGGTATCGTCGCTAGTTTGGGTTGAAGGATTGTCTGAGCACTGATGCCACTCGACCAGCAGACTTTATTATCTGCAAACTGAAACTCTTGTCCACTATCTTGCTCCTACTTCAACCTTTTCTTCGTCTCCTTCCTCTTTCTTCGAAATATTCTCGCACTTCCGGCATTCAATGGTCGCTGCTTTAGACGCGAAGATTCTTTGCCGTTGCAAAAGTCCTCTTACGCTTGACGATTCGCGTACATCTCGTTAGAAATGAAAGAGCTCGACAGCTACTTGGCGCCGCGATCGTCGTTTGCCTCGGGGAAACTTACCGAGGGTTTCCATCGACACCATGAAGCGACCTCTTCCCTTCCTCCACCAGTACAAGTGCAATCTCAAACGTTCCTTCATCCCTTCTTGTCGCCCGTTATTCCCTTAAACATCTGGACGAAGGAAGAGTTTTGGTAACGATCGACAGACGAATGTCCATACAAATCTAGACAATCGTTCGGAGACAGGAATGAAAGCGTAAGTCCCGTGATCGACTCGAACGTCCAATCGACGAATTGAAAGGATAATTCGTCGCGAGCGTTACGAACACGGGCACCGAGCGTTATTGTCGGCGTGGCGAGTTATCGGACTGGCTTGAACGAGCGTATCGATCGCCGGCTGCTGTACTCGAGGCAACGGGACGTCAACGTCCACGTCGATGTCTCTCTGTATCGTCGTCGTCGTCATTGTCTTGTCTCGGCCGGCGTCGCCTGAGCGCGGTTGACATACTGCCTGCGTACACAGGGCCCGTGATAAAGTAATCTGAATTAATTGGCCTCTAATTAATTAATGCAAATCACCGACAACTCGCCTCGAGCCGGCAAACTAATGATCATTTACGTTACGGCCAAACACGCAACGTCGTGTTCTCGTTCCTTTGGTCCACCACCACCGAACACCACCCAACCTAGGCGGGTGTAACGACGGGCAGAGGGGTGAGACGCCTCGAGGGCCATCTCATTCCCCTACGTCGATTCTCTCTCTCTCGGTCCTTCTCTTTCTCTTTACCACTACCAACAACAACGTTTTTCTCTTTTTAGGCTGCGGAAAATAGCGCACACGTACGTACGTACGTACGTACGTACGGAATGTTCGGTGGTTGGGCGAAAAGGACGCCGCTAGCACAGGGATGAGCGAGAGAGTGGTGGAAAGGGGTTGAGCTCTTGACATATTGCTACCTAGGCAACTCGACGAAGTGCTCTTCACCTACCCCTTCCCCTGCCGCCGCCTATCTTTGTTTCTTCGTTTCTCGCTCTCCTCTCCGTTCCTGCACAGTCCCTCGACACCATCTTTCTCTCTTGCTTGCTTTTTTTCGCTCGTGCACCCTTTCTCTTTCCTTTCTTGTTCGGTGCACTCTCTGTTCTACGGCCGGGCCGCCAGTCTGCAGCGAGGTTCGGTCGGCGTTGCAAGCATCTCGAGAATAAAAAAAAAGCTGCCTCCCTTTCGCGGATGCACGCACGCCTCTATCTGGACGAACGGGTCGACCGACGACTCGTACACGGACACGCTCGAAAACCATGTGGAATCGTACATTTTCCTGGAAACCCGTACTCCAGGGGTTCGTTTCTCAGTTAAGTTCTCTTATGTTAAAGGACGTCGTCGCGACTCGATGCGTCGACGTCCCTGATTCCCGTCGTCTGTAATCTCGCGATCGAACGATGCAGCTTCTCGAATCGCGCGGACCCGTCCCACTCGGTGTGTAAGTGACGGATATTTTTAACCCACTTTATACTGCACCCTATGTTACTCTGTGCACCGAAAATCACGTTGCAACGATGAAATAATTACGTTCACCGCTCGGCAGCTCTGGAAAGCGTTTTCGACAAAGGGAACGCTCCTTTCATCGGAAACTGTTCACTTATTAAGCAGCGCCAGCAAGAAGGTAAAAATAAATTCACGTTTACCGGCTCGCTTTTAAAAACTGGGACGCCTGGTCTGACGGAGGGACGAAATATCGTCCGTTGCTAAAGAGATCGGGTAAATTGTGTTCCGCGCACCGAATCCTCCACTTCATCGTGTCATCCATTCGTAAAGACTTCTTCGTTTTTTCTACTTCGTCAAACCTGAACGACGCTTCAACCTTTTTTCTTCTTCTCTTTCCTTTTTTTCTTTCTTTTCTTCCTTTTTTTTTTAGAGAGAGACGCATCCGTTTTTCCGCAAGATCGCAGAATTTATTCTATCCTCTTTCGTATGCGCGCCGGGGAAGAATTTTCGAACGTCAACCCCTGCAGTCGGATAAAGGACACATTAAAGTATTATTTACGTAACAGGCTCTCGGCCTGTTAAGGCCGTCATTAACCGTTTTTACGTAATGCGACGCCGACTGCGATGCAATTATGTTATCCCGTGCAAAACTCACGATTCGACCTCGCGAAAATCGCCACCCTTTCTGTTCTCGGCCTATCTGTTTATACAATACGGGAGCCGAATATGCGCTCACTATCTCGTTACGCAATTGATTCAACACGATAATAACAGAGAACGTTGATATAAATCGTGGAATAGAAATAGATCAAACGGTGATTGGAGTTTCAGTGATGCAATCCGGTGACAGTTACTACGTCGTTTCAAGAAGTTGCTTTTTATCGACGTGTCGATATTTTTAGAAATTAATTCAGGGATGTTTTATCGTTAACTCCGTACTATTAAATGTTAAACGCTCGTAGAAATTGAGAAAGAATACGAAGAAGAAATACGATCGAGGGATTCTTTTTTAAAAAACATTGTTCAAGATTTCGTGCCAAAGCTCTCAATGGCTTGATTGCCTCTTGACGAGAAAAACAGCTAGACCGTTTCCGTACGAGGTGCAATCGTAGCTGACTCGCGTCGCCTAACACGGCCAAACACGTTTTCATTTGCAGCAGCGTCCTCGGCTCGCGGATTAGCGGAATATGCGCTCGCGAATCTGCATTGGATTCATCGAACAACGATAATGGACAACAATAATTATGCAAACGCTGTGCGTGGCCGACCGTATATCGCGATATTCACGTCTGAACTGGCGTCTCTGGACCGTTCTCTGTCTAATTCCACTTTTCCTAGCGAAAAAAGAATACCGAAAGGAATTATTAATCGAACTCATTTTCGTCAAATTCTATTTCGATCAAGTATAATAATACTCGATGATACATACACGCAATAATGCTAATGATAATACGTACAAACTTTCAAGGCTGATTACGGATTGAACAAGAAGATTGTACGAGAATTACATCCAGCATAATTCCTGCTATCCCTTCTCTTTATCTTAATCGAACTCATTTTCATCAAGTTCTATTTATCGAGCGAGTGGTATGATAATAATTAACGATGTGCAAGTGCTTGGTCGAAGAATGAGTAGAAATACTCCATGAATATATAAAGTTAGCTGACCGTTGTTTTCCACAAAACAGTATTCCGTATTTATTGTTGTAAAAAGTTCGTTATATTTTTTCAAATCACGAAATTAGTATTGTAGAAAAGAATAAAATTATAATAGAATTAATCGCGAGGGCCAAGGGTCAAGATATGCGATTAAATGCAAATTCTAAGAACTTTGACTTACACCGACTTACACTACGATTTTTAGTCTGTCAATTGTACCGAACGTCACTCGAGGATCGTAGATGTTAAATTATTCGATCGATCAAAAGCTCGAGTGCGTATTTTAATCCCGCGGATTTTACGGCATCGAAGCGGTCGTAATTCAAGGGAGCAGCCCCGTGTCCTTGCGGCACGTTGTTCACGCCATTATAGTTGGTACAATAATACGCGTGAATGGGCATGGAAAGTGTTATCGATGGGAACCGGCATGGGCATTGTTTTACGGTTTGCTTCTAAATGGTCCATCCATCACGCTTTATCTTGATGGAGTATTCTGCCCGCCTATTCATCCTTCAAAACGCTTCGCTACCGCCGCCAACGTCGCGCTAGCCCGCTAATTATTAGCCTTTCGTTCATTGTACAAGGCAGTGAATGGTCGCCAGGCGAAGAATGTGCTTTTCGTCTACGAAGAACCGCTCGATTTCCCTTTTCCTTTCGCCGATTCCTTCACGCGTACTTTCGCGTTTCTAAAGATTCGCCGCTCCAATTACTTCGTAAAGGAAGAAGAGTACGAAGAACGGTGTACATTGTTTCCTGCTACGTGTTTTCGTCGTTATTGAATCGTGGAACGTTTTTTCAACGTTGGCCCAAGACGTTTCGATAATCGTGCCGAGCCCAGGTTCCTCTAGAATCTAGAGATTCTCTAGAAACCTGGATATTTGCAGAAAGTCGCTATACGCTGTCCTCCATCGGCGTCGGATCCGCTTGATTTAATTTAACGTTACTCGAAGCTTCGTCGGATTTGCATAAGAATTTCGCCCGAGGCGATGAAGTCGGAGACTTCGTTAAAGGGGATTTTACAATAATTTCTCCTCCGGCTGCGCGAAGATCGTCGAGTTTTCCAGTTTGCCGCGAAAACTGCCAGCGAATATATCGCCTGTAGTCGGGCTTCTCGCTGCAACTGGGCCCTCTCCACTTGCCCCCTCTGGGCATCGTGTATTTTTAACGCTATTCTCGCCATCTTTTGACAGCGTCTCTCGACAAATACTCCGCGAGCGCGAAAGGGTGTCACCGCGAATCTATTTCGTTGTTCGAGCGATGGACGAGCGCGCGTTTTTCAAGGGTTGCAAATTGAAAGCTCGCACCACCCGCTTACACGTTTCAATTAGCATCGTAACTGGTCGACTTCCTATAGATAATTTCCTATTAATATCCTCGCTACAAGCGGTGACCTGGATCGATCAGTTTCAGGACTCTTTCCCTCTCCTCGCTCTTGCTAGAGCTATCTCCCTTTCGCGCCGCCGTGGATTATTTTAGTTACACACCGCGATCGAACGCTCGATGGGATCGAAAAAGAAACGTTAGGATTTTAGAAGACTCTGGAACTTTTAAAACTCCGATGCTTTTAGACATTTAGCGTCTCGATGATACTTTAACAGCGAAGAGGAGGAGAAGAACGATAGTACGAAAATTATCTCCAGCCAAACCTCGGCAATTCCAACATCTACGATTCGAAAACTTTCATAAGAAGATAACGGTTTTGTAAATTACCTGACGCTTGCCCGTGCAAACTTCTAGATGTCGAAATATTAACTCGCTTGATCTCGATGCAGAGATTGTGTAATGCGGTTTGATTGCAGGTAATATGGGTGTGCATTCTCTGTCGCAAGAAGCAAGAATTGCTGTCGAAGACCGGACAATGGATAACGAAGGCGGGCCTAGCAGCCGGGGACAACGCGATGCTGCGACGGATGCAGGACATGCAGGTGGGTGGTCCTCCGGGACTCGTGGACCAAACTCAGGATAAAAGACCGAAACTCGAGAGAGCGCACAGCGCGGCTGAAAAGGAGAATTTACCATTGTTACTAAGGAGCGGAAGTTTGCTCAGAAGACAGTACTCTCAGCAAGAGCAAGTACGATTTACTTCATTCATTTAGTGTTCGACCGCGGGGATCAGCTTCCCCGTGGCCATTAAATAGCGCTCGTGCACGCACTGTTGCTCTGGATGTACAACAACAACAACAAATAATTAAAAAGCTACTAAACAACCTACAACAACAATTGCAAAACACTTGGCTAAGCGAATTCGGTCGAAGCAAGGCAATGCAATTGGTATATCTCACCGTGTGTCACTGTGCTCATTGTCACTAATCATTGCTGCTGCGTCTTTGAACAATTTATTTTAACGTTGTTAGATGAAATTCGACATACGACGCTCGACATGTTCCATCTTCTTATTTAATTCATCTTAACGTTGATAAAAATCGACAAATAAAATTCGATATATATTTGTTGGAAATTTTGTAAATAATTCACAACAATTCGTAACTCTTGTTATCAGAACACACCACTATTGCCTTTTCTACTCTGTGGCTAGTTCATTTACGAGTAATGTTTCTCTTTTTTGAGACAACGCAATTATGTTTCGAATGACTAGCTGTCGTTGGGTATCGACACATTTTATCGTACATCTTTCACTAACCATACGCAGTCTAAATCGTCGCAAATTCTTCCGAAATTGAATAGCGCCAGACTAACCGTCTTCGACAATCTCTAAAGCGAGTAGTTGCTAACATATGATACATATGACAATACATACGATAGATTGTCCAAAGACACAGTGAAACTGCATATTGTTCACCACATGCTGATTTGATCAAACAAGAACGCAACAAATCGCACTGTTTGCATCCACCACTGCAACCCACACGTGACGAATCGAAACCGGGCCGATTGCGGCACGAAAAAATGGCGGTTTTCTGCTGGGGATTACAGGGCCCAGGGCGTCGACTGCCAACGAGCGATAGCGGAGTGGATATGTCCGTTTCGCCTCACTCGAGAAGTCTACCGACGCCCCACGTAGCTTCGCCGCATCAGATGCAACAACCGCCAAGGCATCCGGACGCGTACGCGGAGGATGACCCGAATCTGTACAGAGGCGAGATCGACGGTCTTATGAAACAACAGAACTACCAGAGACAACGACCGATCTACCCGGTGAGTGAGTGGGACCGCGTTCTCGCGATTGGTTCAGCCTGGATCGAACGTGACGATGACGTTAGATGCTCGAAAGAGGGAAAGAGAGAGCAACTTGGAGAAATTAAACATTCAACAAGTTATGCACAACCCTGTACAAGCTGCGAGCGCGTAGGAGCAGACCGCTAGCGATATTCTTACGTGGGCGGTGCTCGAGGGGATGTTCTCGACGAGCCCAGCCGCACGAACAGATCCAGTGGAACGAAGTTATCGAAGGGGAACCGAAAAATTTCGATGTCTGCTTTATCCTGGTCTATACTACTTCCTCGTGCTTCGCTACTGTTACCAGCTGATTGAGAAACGCGTATCTATCCCGTTCAGGACGGAGCATTATTTTCTTTCACTTTCACCTTCCTTTCTTCATCTCATTTCATCTCATCGCCATCTCCTGCTTCTGCGCTGTCTCACTTGAATATTATATCGTGTTATAATATGAAAATTGACGTCGTCTTGTGACAACTTGGTGTTCGATGGTTTCCGATTTTTCTTGCCTCTGAGAGGATCCGTTCGTTACCTTTTTAGGATCAGAACACGGATCTCGCGATGACATACGGTCAACCAACGGTAGAAGCGGGCCCACCACGAAGCGCTGTGCATCCTACTCAGCAACACTCGGTGCATCAAACGCAAAGCGCGCACCCACCGCAACCGATGGGTGGTCAGGTTGGTCTTCAGCCTCAGAGAAGCTTCAGCAGCAGCGAGGAAGAGCGAAGCACACCCGAGTGTGCTAGCGACGAGCCTGACGAGTCCGAGAAGGGTGAGTCTATGCTCGATTCTTGCTTCTGTTGTTGTTTCTTTTTTACGTCGAGTTTTTTCTTTAATCGACTTCGAGAACGAGATCCGTGCTTTAATCTCGTGGCCGGTATGCAATTATCGCGACAACAATTTTCTTCCACCGTTATTTTCCTCTTAATACAACTATGATCTTTAGCCGAGTAAATTTATAAACGATTTCAGAGTTCGAGTTTAATTAATTTTCTTCCGGTGGAGTCTCTTGAAAATCAACGATTCGTAATATCACTCGCGTCGCGACTCAGGGAAACGCTTTGAACAAAGATTGAGCACGACGACGCGCGAAGGAGGTGACATTTTCCTAACCAATTTCCAATAAACTCAATGATCGTGTTTTTCTTCTATAAATAATAGTCGAGTAATAGCTGAAAACGGAAACAGACGAAGCTTTAATGATTCGAGAAGTATATATCGTTGATGGCGTGGCGGCTAAATCTGACTGGTGGAAGTACGTTCGATCAGCCAGTTCGCTCGGACACGTGCAAAGTTCATTGACAACGATATTGGCCGTTACTCTTTCGGGATGTCACGTCCCCGCGGTGCCAGTCGTATAATTCAACAGCGACGCGGTTAAACGTCAAATCCACCACCGAATTACCGTCAGAGGCTGGTGTGGAGAATCGGTTGCGACGGAGAGTGACATTAGAGAGGGCGAGAGCTGATCGGTAGGGTCAGCTTTGCCCTTGAAACTCGGTGCACGAGGAGAGCACAGGTTTTCCGTGTCAGTGGATAATTGGTTTACGGAGAATGTGTGCACCTGTATCGCGATATTTACAGGCGAGCCGTCGAAGGAAAGTGTAATCGACCGATCCGATGCTCATGCAGTCTAAAAAGCTCTCTACGTACGTACGCGTATTTACAAAGCGATTAACGCTCCACAGCTAGCCAGCTAAGAAAGAAGCGGCTCGTTCCGGACCAGTACGAGGTCGCAATCAATCTGTTCCATCGCGTATACCACAGATATCAATCGATTTTCAGGATCTATCAAATCCTCGAGATGATCCTATTTCTTAAAGACCAATAAAAGAAAAAGCAAAAGAAAGAAGAAAACGATCGATAAAGGGAATGATGCGTAGAGCAGAGATTCTGCGTTGGTTCTCAACTCAAACAGTAGAATTTACCGCAATCCTTAAGGTAATTCTATCCTTTAAATATAAGAAACAGAATTAATGGTGAAAATGATGCGTACAGCGGAGGTTCTTCGTTGGTCCACTGGATAGTGGCAAGCACTGGGAAAAGAATATCGAGGCAAATGAAATATTTGAAATGGGAAAGTAGGTCTACTCGGTGGCAGGCAGATCGGCTCGAATGGAGTGGCAGATGAAAAGCGATACCGCATTATCGTGAAGGCGGTAGGCGCGCGGGGGAAAGCGTAACCGGGTTCCTCCTTGGCTAATGAGTAAATTTAGGTTACCGATGCTGTGCAGATCCCCCGGTTCGGCCTGTTCTAGTGCACGCGTTCCTCCGTGTTCACGAGAGAACACTCGACACCGGCGCTCGCTTTTATGCGACGCATTCGAGCTGGTTTCGAAGAGCGGACAAGCGCCAGCCAGAGGGAAAGAGAATACGCGTATACGTGGCTCACAGTTGATTAGTGACGGGGATCGGTGAACTGTGAACCGATTCATCGAGGTGCGCATCATTGGATGGAGAAAAAAGCTTCGCGTGGGCTACTAACACACACTAGCTACCTGTCCGCCTGCCCCTTTCTTTTTTCTCTTTTTCTTCTCTTCTTTTTTTCTTTCTCTTCACGCTGTTCTTCAACGTTACGCGACTTGATATTTATTCTTCACAGCGTGACGAGACGATGGAAATGAATTTTCTGATTCTTTTGGAAATTCAAAGGACAGTCTTGATATATCGTTGGGTTTAAAGTAGTTTTCGATCGCTACGAAACTCTAACTTCTGTATTCCTCGTGGGAAGAGCTTCCATGGAAATGTGAGGGTTAAGCTCGTTTTTTCCATTCGTGAGAGTATCAGGCGAAGAAATCCTTGCTGGTGAATTTTCTTCCAATTTTTCCAATCCTCTACCCGAGTATCGAGTTGACCAAGGATACGTGTGGACTCCTGATCGGTATCCTGCGGGAATTCTCGGGTTCTGCCCTCGTCGTTGCATTGATTCTTGGCTATCTTACACCCCGCCTAGTTTTCCCCTCTCTTTCCGTTATATCTTTCCACCTTTTTCGTATCACCTTATATACACTCCACTTTTACAGCCTTTTACACTTTACTTCGTTCTTTTATTTTTATACTTTCTTAGAGATCGTTCTTTCCGTTCTGTCTCTGTTTCTCTAGTCCATACTACTATTTCCCTAATGTTTCTTTTACGACAGTTACATTGATTTTGGTACAATGACAATTTTTCCTTGCTTTCTCATCAACTAACGATATATAGTACTCTATCCGAATAAATATTGAGAATCGTCGTTAAGTAATGTTTCCTTCAACTTAGGAATTTTATCAACGATGAGAACCTGTTTTCAACGTCATTCGGTGAGAAAAATTTAACTTCAAAATTCGAGCCACTTTCTCTGGTCCATCGACTCTACGTTCTCTGAACACGAAGTACTTGATATTACCCCGTTTGAAATTTTCCATCTTTTCCATCACCTTCTCCACAGTATCTTTTCCGTAGCCAGTACATTTCGACCATTCTTTTCACCCTCTCTTCCGATTCGCGCATCCCTCGTTCCTTTTTTCCGCATTTTCCCCCTCATCTCCATCCCCTACTCAGCTCACCGCCACCCTCTTCCATCGCTCGCTACGCCCACACGGTCGGCGTGACGTCACGCGGACAACACGTGGGCGAATTCAAACATCTGCCCCTTTGCTATTTTTAGAACTAGTCTTCGCAGCAAAGAGGAGCAGAAAGTACCGGGCAGTCGAAAACAACGCTTCTCTTTGAGGGTTCCATTCACTCGCTGAACCCCTTTGGGATATCGTTCCCGCATTTCAGGACGAGCATTTTCGACAGGGGCATGCACGATCCACGCTCGCGTCAATGCTCGTACGTCGTGCACATAGTTGGATGCTTGGCTTCAATAGATCCTCCACGGTGACCGTGTTTACGCTTCTCGTCGCCAGCTACTCGGGATCGATTTTACCCGAGGCTGGGGTGGAGAATTTGAGCAGCGGTGGAACCGGATTCTCGATGAATATAGAGCTGTAGTCTCTTCAAAAATTGAGGAAGCGGTCCACGAATTTGTTATAAGCTTACGAAGGTACCGTCTTCAATCGTTGTTGATAATGAAGTTGAAAATAGGACAGTGAATGTAACGAGAAACGTAAGGTACATTGCACACGACGAAATTGCGTCAGTTTCTTTTCCGAGTTTCTTCAACGATTGTTGAGAGTTTGTTAACCTTTTAATGGATTCGCTTCTGGCAGCCAGGTTACATTGATATTTAATTCGTCCCGAGGAGTCATAAAAAAATCGTCAGCGTCAGCGTTAGGTAGTCGGAGATTCAGCAAATCTGATATTAAACGCGTCTCTTGTCGGTAGACTCGTGACATTTCTTCCTCGACACTCTGTGTCACGAAGATCTGATGAAATTATGATGAAGAGGTCGGGGTTTTGAAGATCACGCGGAGAGCGTCTTCTAAATCTTGTACGAGTTTTATTAGGGACATTAATTCTGGCGGAATACGCGCTAGAATTAATACCAAAGGGATACTCTTCGTGAAAGCAAATGTTCAGGCCAAGCAAAGGTCGTGAATCGCGAATCCGATTTTCATTATATATAATACGTTTGCATACGAAACATCGAGAGTAAATTCGAACCAAACCGAATGAAGATCGCAGCAAACATGATCAGTATATTTTCGTTGATTTTAATGTCACTTTATGACTAAATAAAAGAATATCAGCATAGGCATAATTGAAGCTACCAACTCGATCATTCGCAGAGAACGCGTTAAATAATTACAAAGCAACAGACCGTTTTCCAACTTTTAACACCCCCTTTGCTATTCAGCTTCCTTCTTCCTTTCAATTTTTAAATGAGTTAAACTATAGCCAGGTCTCTGGTTCACGTTACCGGTGCTGCTTTTACGATAGCACGCCGAACGACTCTTTGTGCATCGACCTTAGGGACCCAAGAACTGCGCTGTCGGGACGCAGACGACCCCCTCTGGCAGTTTCATCGAAATTTAATCCGAAGACATTGCAATTTGATGGTCGACTGGTCGGGACTCGGATTCGAGTTCCCTTTACAGGCTGCGGGTTCGTGACCCCGCATTATCCTCATCCGGAAATGACTATCGGAATTGAAATTACTTTGTTTACCGATAGAACCAAGAAACTTAGTGACTCCTAATCCTCTTCCGGGATTTCCTCCTATTCGCCGCCACGTAATTGAAAATTCGTTTATAAATATTTCCACGATATAATTGGCCCAGTCTTTTTTAAGCGTATCCGTATAAACAAACAAGATCGTAGCTACTCGTAATTCGTAAAAGCTTTCACAAAATCACCGTTTAACACCGGTTACAATAATTTCTCGGACTATCCCTGGCTCAGTCTTAACGAAGCCAGATTAAAGGCTTACAAAACACATTGGTGGAGTTCGAAATGGTTGGGAACAACGTCGGGATAATCAGACTGGTTACTACTGAGCTGTCCATCCGCTCTCAGTATTCATGGAAACGCTGGCTGTCTGAAGCAGTTGAACGTTGCGGAACGACGCGAGAGATTCTGAAATTGTATGTACAAGTGAGACGCGCCGACAGTAATACAGCTATACGCTTAGTGCGTACGCGCTGATGCGGATGGCTGGGCTAGCTGTTATGCAGAGATCGTGCCTATTAAAGTCGTTGTCACTTCTGTATAGCGTTTCGAATTTAGCTATCTTTTTGTTCAAACGTTGACGATCGCCGTGAAGATTTAAGCGGTGACCTGATTCGTTGAATTATTTTTCCCTCGATAGGAAAATGAATTTTAGGGTTAAACTTTGATAGAAATGGGTAAACGGAGAGTCGTAGAAAGACAACGATGATCAAAGGATATTTGTCGTGCAATTAGAACTAAAAAGAGCATCGATGCGTCGATTACACGATCCAGAAGACAGGTCTGTCGCGATGTAATAGTAAGAAAAATCGAAGGCGAATCGCGACGAGTTGAATTTGAATAGATGATGATTAAGGGGATTGGCTCGATAATTAGCGACGAGCGTGTAGGCTCGTTCGCGATGATTTCGTGTGTCGCGTGTGTGGTGGTGTCACGCGCGCGCGCACGCACCCGAGAGAGAAAAGGAAAAGTGACCGGCGTCAGTCGGACGGCGTTGTTGCTCCCATTCGTAGATGCACACAATACAATTAGTGACTAGTGAAATTAGTTTGTAGAAGTTACGAGAGGTAAGTCCGTTTACGCGCGCGCGCTCGCATCTCGCAAGTTTCCCTTTAACGAAGGATTTGCAGAGGGGCGCAGAGAGCTGCTGCACGTCCATCGGATCCCAGGCGGACGAGGAGAAGGGAGAGGCGAAGGATAAATTGTCACGGCCACGCTTTGGCCTCTCATCGAGCCTGCTCCGCCTTTGATTACCTTTCTCCTTTGACAGTTTCCGTCCGGCCCGACACCCATCCACGTTTTCCCCCGTTCATGGCTAAAATTCTATTAAACAGATTTTAATTCGTTTTCAGGAGCAACCTGCGTTCCCGGAGAGAACTCCCGTAGATTAAAACCTTCCCTCCCTATCCGCCCATCGTCCTACGCGTGTTCCATGCTGACGTTATCGACGCATCCACCGGCGACACAGAGAACTCTCGTAGAAGGGGAGAAACGACGTTTAATATATTTAATATACAGTAGAGTTATGGGTCAGGATATGACGCGGATATCGCGACGGCGATGTGGCGACGTTTCGTCGCGAACGGCTGCCAAATGAAAGGACGTTCGTGGCTGCGGAGCTGCAATTATCGTCGAGGTCTCCGATCAGTCGATCTTGAGTTTTCTGTGTCGAGGAATTCACCACTACCTCCCCCTCATCGGTCTCGTTCGTCGTCGGAATAAAGTACACACGGTGCTGCGTTCTAAGTTTAGCGATTTTTCAATGTGGGTGGAACGCGAACCAGATACGGACGCGAATACCCGGGGACCGATGGATCCGGAGGGATGAACTCGGCGTCATCTAACTTTTAAATTAAGACTTCGCGTCATCGTAGCTTCGACTAACGACTGTCTGTGTCTATTTACATCTGCGTCGCGAGTTTTCTATTTATCGTCGATACTATCGCACAGCAGAAGGTATCGCGTTCATGGATAGTCATAGCGTGCCTATCTTGCCTATCTCGAACGTTCTTCAAACACCCTTTGACACTCTGCCTGGTTCGTTCGTTTCACGGTACGAAACGTTTCTTTCGCGCGTAATACTTTGTAGCGGCCGCCGGGGCTGATTATGCAAAGCACGTCTTTTGCGCGGAATACCGATTATCGCTACTCTTTCAACCCTGAACGTTCCCAACCCCCGTCGTAGTATTGCAAAATGGGGCGCGTTTTCGTTCCTACGAGACGTCGAATTAGTTCAAGTACACTTGCCAGCTCGGTAACTAATCGCGACTCGTGAAAAAGAGACGAAGATTCACATTTTATAACTTGTTACATCATAAAATCAAGGTTCGGTACGTTTCACATTTAAATCGAGGACGCGGACCGATACAGATACAGATACGTCGTTTGGTTATATAAGGAGACGACGCCAGGCGCGTCTCGCGTGGCGATCGTATGGCCAATTTGCCAATTTTATGACGCGTGATCCTTTACCTTATTTGCACCGAGCTTGCACGACGAACGAGACCTCGTCGACCCCTTCCTTCCGGCTGGATCCTCCTTTCAGAAACGATCCAGATCGAATTCTCGAGGCCGGGCCGTATCATAATGAAAACGACGACTTACTTCTTGCGTGTAGCGAGAGAACACCAGACTCTGCCTGCAATGTATTACGATTACCATTAGTTTATACAGTGTTCGATTGTTTATACATATAGAGCAGTTCTCATAGCAGTGACCAATCTTTGTTTCTTTTCTTTTCCCTCTCTGTTTGCATCGAAACCGATCTATATATCTAGAGTATAGACACCCAGAATTATTGTTCAGAGATTTACTACCATTCATCCCTGCGTTACCACCAAAACGTAGTTGATACTCTTCGAGGAGATTACTATTGTTATCCACTCTCTCGTTTGAACATGCATCTACACACACTTGAATTCTCCGAGAGCGGGGCGGGGGGGAGGGGAGAGTCAAAATGAGAGAAACGATTTCTAGAATCGTCGTCACGAATTTGAAGAGATAATCGCGACCGCTCTTATTCGTGTTCTGTTCTTTTTTTTTTAAGTTTAGCGATAAGCGAAGCACCGTTACGCATCTGACGCAACATGTGTGATTTAAAGAGAGATCGCCTTTTAGGGGATAAACCGCCGTCCATGGTGGTGACTTCCAGGAGCTCGAGGGAGAAGCCCGGGGACAGAATGAATCGTCAGTTCCTCGCGGTACCTACTAATTTTCTCAAATGCAAATAAGGCAGTTCGTTTTCCGCTATATATATGAATCGAACGCATACATATATATATATTTACCTATATACATATATAATATATTTTATGTATAATATATATATATATATTATATGTATATCTTTGCGTATGCGTGTGCATGTGTGTGTACGTCATCTGCCGACCGGTCGCGAACGTATCGCGTCAGAATTTTCGGAAGATCTGTACGATTCGACCGATGCGTTTCTTTTTAAGTAGAACATCAAGCTATTTCTTTGACAGTTCAATTCGTCATTGGGCTTTTTCGACTAGCCTAACGACGCGCGAAAACGAGCGAACGATTTGCCAAGGGACACGTGTGCGCTCACATGGCGTCATGTTTCTTTCAATCATCGGCGATTGCTCGAAATTGATTTTTCACGAATCTAACGAAACGGAACGTTCGCCCTCCTTTTTTCCAACTTCAGACTTTAACGAAAAGAATCAACAGAGAAATTTTGCGATAGTTCGTGACGGATTAAAACTCGCGTGAACGAGAAGAGGATTCTCGAATGTCTCGACGTGGAAGTGCGATCGGTCGGCAGAGCTGTAACAGATTTTATTTGTTCTACTTTGGACGGCTACGAATCGTGCACAGGTATACAAGTATCTTATCGTTTACACCTCACTCACGCCACGTACACAAATCGCCCACCAAAGAATACTCCCGACATTCTCACATTCTGTTGCTTCGATGTTCGTCTCGAAGACCCACGTTCTCTATCCATACATGCGATACTGTGCAACTACGTCGAAGATTTTATCTCGTGTGCCCCTATATTATTCCGAAACGTTCCACTCCGTGCCCGTGAATTCTCGCACGCTAGCGTTTCCCTCCGACGATTCAGCCTTTCACGATCGAATCATACGTTCATCGAACGACTGTTTCTCAAGGGAATCAATCAGACATCGTCTACGATTCGCCTGAAGCGTGCGGAATTCTGTCTTTCGATGTCTCACCTAAATATACGTAAGTCCCCAGGCAGGAAACATTGTGGTCGCTTTTTCGAGAAACGGCATCGCTATCATGCACGCACACATACGTACACACACATACAACACACACCTTTGCACACACCGAAGCGTGTACAGCGGCGTTCTGGCGGCCGTGCGGCTCCCGGATGACTTCCGGTCCGACCGAGCACCGTTTTCCTCGCACACTTTTCCCCCGAAAGGGTAAGCCTGCACCTATCTTTTGGCTGGTTTTGATTCGACAGGTATACTTAACGAACGCGATACACTAAAATGCACACGTCTTTCCGGAGTGGAAGGAAATTAGGTGGAGAAGGGGAAGGTATAGGTGGAAAATATGGACATGCGGTTAGCTTTCGCTAGGCCTTTGATTATGAACGACGTGACGGTGTTGTAATAGGACGTGTTAGGACGTAGAATTTTCGTGAGTCTGGCAAACTTACCAAGGATTAAGTAAGGGGTTGGAAGTTAAGGAAACAAAGGGATTTCGAAGTAAACGAGAGATAAATGGGGATAAATGATATGGTAGAGAATAGAGTTAAAGATGTGACGGTTAATCGGATAGCAGAGAAAGAGAGCAGAGGAAACGAAAACGTTTTGGATCTACTGTAGGGAAGGGGTACTACCACCATACGGGAGGTCCGATATCAATGTCCAGCGGTGGACGTAGGCACAACGGACCTCACAACGGGCACCACAACATGGCCGCGATGACCATCGAATATAACGGTCATCATCCACCGCGAGAGCCGCGAAAAGAGGAGAGCACTCTCGTGAGACGGAGCTTCCGAAGGAGTGGCGACGAGTGGCGCTCCGACAGTAGGAGGTGCGTGTGTAAAATTGGCGATCGTGCGTTCGTTTCTCCATAGAAATTTTCTATCTCTCGAGTATCCTATAATTTCGATTCTGTTTTTGTTTTTGGCTCGTTTCTTTCGCGCTGTTCGCGTCGGTCGTCCCGGGATTGCCAGTCTCTGGCGATACCTGGATGCAAAATTTCTAACGTGTCTTTTCTTTCATTCTCATGTGTTATTGGATCAAACGATGGATCCTAGATTGTTCAGTAATATAATTATTTCGAGTCACGCGAATTCGCCGTCTCTGGCAAACTCGGGATCAAAGATCGTTACGTAGCGTAGGAGCTCTGTCTCTGAGTTCGAAAGCATTAGACACATGGTAGAGTGCGAAACTGTAAACGGGACACTATACAAACAACACCGTATATATACATTCATGTTAAAGAGAACACTCGCAGACGAACACACAGTTACTACAGACACACACGTTCTCGTATCTCCTGTGTATGTGGCGTGTCCATTAGGTTCACGGAGAGGAGGGGGAAAAAGACAGTGCGATTTCACGGTGGGACCAATGTCGGCGGCCCTCAGGAGGATTGGTCTTGGGAGGCCGATCGGCAAGGTAGCCAAGACAGCGCGACCAAAGACTCCGGAATAGACACCTCTAGCACGTTCACGAGCAGTGAGGACAGCAACAGGGGCGACCTGCCCAAGGTACGGGCCCGTTACTCGACTTTCGCATCGATCGATCACATTCGGCAATATACTTTTGCTTGTCGATCGAACAACACACATATACAGGCTAGAGTTCCATCGGTTTCTCTTGACTCTCGAGTTTCTCTCGAGTACGAAACATGGCCAGGCAGTCGCTTTCGATTAGAAGTATACACTTAGGAAAACGAAAGTAGCCGGTGGATGATCGAGTAAAAGGGGTCTCTGTCGCGCGTGTGTCGACCGTGTTGAGAGAAAAAGAAAAAAGAAAAAAGAAAAGTAAAAGAAGAAACAATTGACACGCTTACAAATTTTACAAGCTCTACTTTTTTTTCCTGCCGCGTGAATCGCGCCGAACTTGTATGAATGGCGCATAGAAAACCGTCGCGGATCTCTGTCGTCCAAAGTGGAATACGGTTTTTTTAATTCTTCCTCGTTCCTTGCTTCTCACATTAGCTTTAGCGAAGAGAGATACATAGAACGATGATTATCTCCGTGGTCTGTTTAGTGCCTGATAATATTTGATTGGTTCATGTACCACTAGTGTAGTAGTTTTAGTAACGTTTCAACTTAACCCTTTCGTTCACGGCCACGCGTTTTAGAGCCCGTCGAATGTTCGATGGCAGATATGATTCTCTTTACGTTTCGTCTTCTTTTCTTTTTCTTTTTTCTTTTTTTTTTGGATAGTTATTTAGTAGCGTACGATAGCACCGTAGATGTAATTTGCCCTAGACGCTTTGTTCGTTGATCTCGTTCGCAAGATGGAAAGTCAACTCGACCACACATAGAATCGAATGCGTAACGAAGGGGTTAATTAATTCGACGTAAGTCAAATGCCGGGCGAGCCGAAGTTTCAGGGAGGGAAAGATCCCGTCTCCACTCGCGCCTTGATGCATCTTACTTCAAACATATACAATTTTCTTTTTTTTTCAATCTCTATATGTTTTTTTCCACTTTCTTTCTTTCTTTCTTTCTTTGTCATTTCATACTACATTAACGTGATACTTTGTATGACGAAGAAACCTCTTTTGCTCGATTCACCCCCAAACTTCGAGCTTGAAGGCTTTCGTGCTTGGATTCGCGTCCTTTTCGTTACGACATTACTTTCCGACGCACCAGTTTCTATATAGTATACAAAATACATATTTATGTATATATATATCTTATATGTCTTATATATAATATATATATATATATAAATCGAGTTCATTAACTGAATACTGGTTGCTACTATCGCGTGCAAAGTCCTTCGGACCTCCTTTTGTCGAGCGTCTTTCTAGCAATCAGCGACACGTGTCACAGAGCGAGAGTATTTGACGAAACACGTCGGGAATGCAACGTTCCTGGCAAACATAGTTGATCGCACCTGATCGCATGAGTCTTGGATTGATCTCACCACTAACAAGCTCTCGGGCCTCGCCCAAAAAACCTCCCCTGCCGTGATATAGCGACATAGAATGTAGGATGCTTTCTTCGCGTACCCCCATTCTCTCTCTTTCTCTCTCTTTCATCGTTTCATTTTTCTTAAACTAGCCACGTATTATATACATATATATATATATATGTTCTTCTCTTGGATCAAACGACGCGACTCAACGGAACGCCAGCAAACCGGATCCCACGTTCTCTCGTCATTTATCGACTTCTCAGCTCATTTATCGATTGCCTTTCTAATCGTTTATCAAAACACATCTCGATCTCCATCCTCCGGATATTCTAGAGAGACGTTTCTGTCCTAGTTATCGATCGTTTCGCGTTCTTCGCTAGTTTCACAGCGCCGTTCCGACGACTCATGTGAAGCGTCGTCTCGCGATACACCCGACTCTCATCCAAACCCTCACATCGCCACTGTTCATTCACCACACGATACATCCCGCTACGATATATCGCTTCGCGTTATTAAACGAGCAGGGGTTCAGAGGCGAGAGAGCGCGACCACGTTTAATCAAGTTTCCACGGGATCACCGTCGAGCCGTTTCGTTTGACGAATTTTCGAAAACGGAACGTCGCTGTTAATTGAAAACTCGTTTCTTTGTCAGCTTGTTTTTCGCGAGAAAAGATTATTCTCTTCGCCGCTGGCCCCTTACAACTTTAAAGCGAAGAATGTTTAAGAAGAGCTTAGATTGCGGATATAATCGCTCCTTTCTTCAGTTTTTCATCTTCATTTGGTAGAACGAAATTGAAACGATAAATTTCTAATGATATACTGCTGGCTGTACGTATTTGAATAGTCTGCATTTATTCGAAAATCCTAAATTTTAGTTCATCTGATATTCCATATTATAAGACACTCACGATGTGAATGATATCGCTATGTTGATACAGTTAATCAGAATTAACTCAGTATAACCAGAGTAAATAAATACACGTAATCATATCGTTTCTATATCGATAAAAGCAAACGCTGATACTGTCAAAAACGCTCGTATTCGGTAATTGCAAAGACAAAAATTCCGTCTGGTTTGATAATCCTAATCTCAAGTATCAGCACGTACCCTAATACTGATAATAACGACCAGCAGCGTAGAATATAACACGATATAAAATCGTCTAAACCATTAAGATTTATCGTCCTCTTATTAAACTCTCAATCAATCGTAAAATGAAGCAAGTTCTACTCTACCATTTCAAGATTAACCGAAGATAAGCGCTGTTTAAAAAATATCAAAGTAATAAAAAGGCTAGAATCATTGCGTGAAAAGTCGAGCAAACAGGGCCGACATCATCGTTCGTCATCGTCGTTCCGGACGGATGGCTTGCAGTATTCAAACGCTGGTTTTCCGATAGCCTCCTTGCCGGGCGTATTTGTCAATTTGCCGGCGTCGGGACGGCCGATGGGCAACCACGGTTCGATTATCCGTTATTGTTATTACACGATCCCGTAAATCGGCTTCGAATTTCGATCCGTGCGCGGCCATTCTTTCGAATCTTTCCCACACTCCGTCTCGGATGTCTCTCGTTCGAATTCGTTCGAATGGAACCGACCGCTTATAAGCCATAGAACACCGCGACGGTTTGCATCGGTTTGCCCGATTAATCGTTCGTTCCCGGATAGAAAGCTTCCGCGAACATGTGAATTAAGGACGATCGTGAGATTCGAATCTCTCCCCGGTGGGTAAAACGATAGACGAGACGTCTCCAATGCTTTCAGTTTAAACGGCACTTCGAGAGAGAAAGACTAATCGACCGTAAGTATTTGGGTACTAGGAAACTCTAATAAATTTTACTTTATTTAGTATCTTAACCTTGCTGGGTTTTTTTATTAAACATTTGCCCGACATATTTAAATATACTACTTTCCAATGCGAATAAACTATTTCAAAATACGAAGAGGAGATATTCAGCGATATACAAAAGCGAAACAAGCGTCAGGAGAAGGGTAGAGTTAAATCATAATACAGATATGGATATAATAAAGTAATTAAATTATGATATATAATATAAATGTACAATAAAGCGACTAGAAAATAAAGGCAGTAGAAAGCATTGAATTTCTGTTAAACAAATACTTACGGCAGGTGTCTTAATGCTTACGGCAACGTACATTGGATTTATAGACGGAAAGTATTTCACGAGACGACTTTACGACAGAGAATTTTCCTCCCAATGAAATAAAGCAGGAAATCTTGTATCGATTTTTAGCACACGTGTAGCAATTGCGGGGAGAGGGGGGCATGTTTCAAAGTTTCTCCCCGGTGAAATGAGGGAAATTATAGCTTCTTAAAGCCCGTCCGGAACACCCTGTACGAGCCGCAATAAAAACGACAATTCAGTGCTCGCCAAGAGGTCGAGGTAATTCTTGAAAAATTCTCGGTGCCGCAACGAGAACGAGGGAATTGCGGCTGTGTCACGGTGCCGGCGTGACCGAGTTCCCGAGGCCCCTTTTTCGACGGCGAAAATATCACTCGATCGTTCTCCTTTAGTTTCTACAATTACCCTGCGTCTTGATCTCGTAAGAGATCTTTGTCTCGAACGGGAACGAACGATTATCCTCGCGGCCAGTTTCGAATCGCGTGCATCTTCAGGCAAGTCGATATAATCACCAGTTTACGGATCATCGTTTGATAAATAGAAGAAGACAGGAAACTGTAGGGGATGGAAAGGCCGTGCTCCAATTATGCGAAGCAAATAAGCAAGATTAAATTCGGTCCGAATAAACGAACGGCAATCGAGCAATTTATCCATCGGCGATTAATCTCGTGTATTTCTTCCGTCGAATCAAGATCGACCTTCTTCCAGGATTGGGCCATTGTCCATTCAAGTCGACGATTCTTCTTTAAAAATCGTTTATGATAAGAAACCGTCGATTAGTTGATAAACGTATACGATGATCAGAATGTCTAGAAATTGCATCATGATCGAAAATAACCATCGTACGAAATTAAATTGTGTATTCCGTAGTTGACACGCGTGGATTCTGTTATTGAACGAACTCCATTCGAGCGGATAATGTTGATGAAACAATATTTGTGAGAGTTTCGCGAGATAATCGTTTGCCATTCTGTCGATATCCCGGCTACATTGAATCAAAGTTACGTACGTTCATGCTACTTTGTTTTATAAATATCGATATATCTTCGTAATCCTGATCATAACCTTTCGTATGATTTTCTTGGAAATAATAGTCTGGGAAGTTGAGATCTGCTAGGAACGTGACGACTGTCAATTCGTGGAGGAATAGGGGATTTCACGAGTCGGTACCGTTCCAAAACGTCCAATTAAAATGGCCGAAAGGATGGCTGGTTGTTGAGAGAGGCGTACCTGTTTCATAATTAATCGAATTGGAGCACGGCCAAAGGATATCCGAAGCAGTGGCGAGTCTCGACGACCTCGTTAAGTCTCGTCGATCAGTTTCGCGGTGTCTTTTGATAAATCCGCGACTTCTCGGCGTCCCGGAAACGAAACACGGATGTAATTGGCTGCGCCCGTGCAGTAGCAGCGATGAAACGAAAACTAGTTCTCGGTGTTAGTTTCTAAGTTGCGCGTATTTTAAATAGAGGCAGAGAAAAGCAAAATGGAAGGGAAAAAATCCTGGATTGAAACTCACATTTCATAATGGGAGAACGAACATATTTTAAGCGACCTCTTTCGGGTTTAACAAGAGTTCTTAACGGAACTTTCGAACGCGCGTTTAACTCCGTTAATGAAATATTTAATTACAACTATTCCATCCGACTCTGTGCCGTGAAATGAAAAGTGGAAAGAAAAGCCCGTGTCGAGTGCATAATCCAAAGTTCCTTAGATCCTTTAATTAGGGCAAACAAAGAGAAAAAAAGACGAAAGAAATAACAAGGAGGAATAAAAGATAAACGTGACACGGTTCAGGCAGCCAATTATATCGGAGTTAAGCAATGTATCGTAATAAATGAAAGCTGAGAGATAAGATTGAAATTAGGATTTAATATAGAACCAATCGTCTCCTGTACGAATGATACTTTACGATATTTGTCTGCGAAATCAAAGTGCCACGACTCACTCACGATCGACACGATCAACTGGAAACCGAAAGGAGGCGACCCCTCTCCCTAAAGTAGATCCACCAGATGAGTCGAGTCGCTCTTCGACAGAGAAACCTCAACTTCAACGGTGTTTTGTTTTTCTTTTACGAAATGCAATCACGTCGCTGTCGCATGCCTGGAACCTTGAGTACCTCGAACATCGGACGTTCGAAGGGACTGATTGTCGCTTTTCTGCTCGTATGCCTGTTGATAAAGCATGTCGCAAAGCATGAACATAGTAACTATTCATACTGTATAGATGTACGATCATTAGATGTACGATAGCGTGCTTTCTCCTTTTGTCGAGCTTGATCGTTTTACCATTCGCTCTTAAACATGTAGATTCACTTCACATACGAACACGTTTTTGTAAATCTGGAGAATACTCGAATGAAATATTTCGATCGTTAAACATTTACGGAATTTGTGTAACACACCCATGCATATTACAATTGAATCGATAACAATATTCGAGTATCCTCTGTGTCGCGCGCATCGCATCGCCCACGAGGGCTACCATCATTCTCTTCAGCTTCTCTTTCATCAGAATGCCCTGCGACAGAAATATCCTGCGACTGATGACGCGATCGATACCGAGTTCCTTTGGTGGCTTGATTAACGCTATACAATCCGGCAGGCGCAGGATATTCTTCCAGGAAGGTCAGCTTGAATCCATCAACGTCACAGTCCGTTTCACGAATTACTTTCATAGCGATCAGTCGAGTCACGCCAGGAATTTGGAAACCAATGCACGATATTACCAGACACGAATCCTCCGGAGATTCCGTTTCGCATCGCATTTGGTTTCCAAGATCTTCGGCGCGAGAAGACACGCGTTCCTTCCACCCACCCTCTTCTCATTTCACGCGAATCCGCGACAGAAGTCTGACAATGAAAAGCAAAGAAAAAACCAAAGAAAAACCGTTCTCCGCGCTTCGTAGCATCCGTTATCCTGGCAAGTGAGCAGAGACGGTCAGAAGATCATTGGCCACATGGTGTTGCGAAAGCAGCCCGGAAGCGGCTCCGCAAGCAGTAGTAGCATACTGGGGCTGAAAGTGGTCGGCGGCAAATTGTTGGAGGATGGCTCTATGGGCGCCGTCATCGAGAAGGTCAAGAAGGGTAGCACGGCTGACATAGAAGGTCAACTGAGACCCGGTAAGAACGATAAATTTAACCTCGGTGCCCTAGAATCCTGTGCCTCCAAAAGCTTTCCTCCTTCCTAGCTTCGACCAACTGTTTCATCGACTCTGTGATTCGTAGAGTATTTCAGAGAAGGACAAAGCGATTCTATATGCATTTTCTGAAAAGAGCTTTGGCACTGTTATTTAATATGTTATTTTGAGCGACAATTCGAACCAAAAGCTTATAGAGAACGATTTAATTTTTCAGTTATACGTTCATTATATCATATTCATTTACTTCGCAAACTCTAAATTACTGGTAGTGCAAATATAGCGAGAAGTGACCATCCTTATCCATAATATGCGAACTATCTCTAGTTCAGGCGGAATTTATCGACGATTAAAGAAGTTACGTAAACGCGAAGTGCTTTAACGTCTCCTCAAACCGAAAGAGCCTTCGTCGGTTCGATCCAACCCGCCACAAACGCAGTTTCATCACCTGAAGCTAGAATCACCGTGTCAGGACTTTTCCTCCACAAAAGCTCCAAATACCATCCCCTTGCATACCCCGATCCATTGGGAAACCTCGGTAGCATTTCCAGCGAGGGGCTCACTGTCCGAAGTAAATAAATCCCCCGTTGTCCATCCCCCCTCCCCCCCGGTCCCGGAGGCGATCCAATAGGAGAACAGACCGGACATTCAACGATTTCAGGTGACGAGGTGATCAAGTGGAACGGCAGGTCCCTCCAGGGCAAAAGCTTCCGTGAAGTTTACGACATCATCGCCGAGTCGAGACAGGAGCCTCAAGTGGAGCTGGTAGTTTCGCGGAATCTATCGTCGACGACGGGTCCGGTGACGATGCCTGCGGGGCTGACACCTACAGCGCCGATGCCGTCAAGGAAGATCGCCGCGCAGATCCAATGGAGACAAAAGCACCCGGAGACGATATCCGGGCCACAGCAACCGCATCACAAAGGTGACTATGTGCTTCAAGCTTCATTCGTTCCCTTCCTTCTTCTTCTTCTTCTTCGTCTATTTCTTCTTCGACTGTGTTTCTTTTCTTTCCTCCTACCTCGTTGGACACACGCTCTCAGGATCTGTTCTCAGGCCGTTCTCTTTTCTTCTTTGCCTCCCTTCTTATCTGGCCCGAATACATATACATGTCTCGTAGAGTATACTGTATACACACACGGTCGCTGACAGATGTTTTTAAAAAGCAGAAAAAAAATGATGATAGCATTTAAAACGCCCCCGGAGCATAACGCGCGTTTAGACGACAAGGTAGAGAAGGTAGACTGTGTATCAAGGAGTAGCTCAGACAGCTACTCGATAGATCACACTTAGGATGTGTTATGGGAGTTTGCGAACGAGTAGTGGTTTGAGAGAGAGAACTTGTACCTCGTTCCACGACGAGTACTCGGTCTCCCGTTATTGTACGAGGTGCTTGTTGAACGATAAAAGATATCAATTTACCCACGATGATCATTACCATTGAATCAATGATGCACACGATGTATAGTTTTACGATGTTGGAATATTAATGAAGTCGGAGAAGTGGTAGATTTGTTACGTAGATCGTTCAGCAAGTCTACTTTTAGTAGTATATTGTGTAGTATAGAGAGTTCTAGAGCTAACTTAGCAAGATACAATTTGCCGTATTTCTCCAGATCGTTGAAATTTTAAGAGAATTTGCAAAAGTCGATAAACCAATCGATACGAGAGCATACGAGAAAATATCGGGTCCCTACCTAAGTCATACCATAGACATAAGTACAGTTAAGCGTATTAAAAACGACGCTATATTGTCACAGATTATATGATTTTTCGTATTCCAGGTCTTAAGAAATGTATTCTATGGGGTAGGCCTCAAAATTTCTTAAATTTCTCGATCCCAAATAATCGGTGTCTTCCCCCTCATCCGTGTTTGTGGTTCTGTATTTCACTCCCTTTGAATCTTTCTGTTTCTTTCTTTTTTGATTCGATAATCTTAGGAAGATTCACTGGGAAATGGTGAAACGAAAGGGTTTTACCATTCTCACCGTAAAGTAGAACAAAAAAAGCAACGATTATCGAGTGCACCGGTATCGAGATCGATGCTTAACGAGATCCATTACGACTGTTATATCGCTTTCTGTATACCATCGATGTTATCGTAGAACGTAGAGAGTAGTGCCAATGCACCCCTTGCTAACACCGCCGTTTTTACGATACATAGTTTTATGGGAGCAACAACTTGAAACAAGTGAATCTTTTGTGTCTTTCTTTTCTTTTTTTTTTTGTATCTCTACCCCTCGTTGACCACGAAGGACCATACATTTAAATCCTTCTGTATATAATGCGCCATTCTACGATTTACCCATTTTATAGACTCTTCGTAAAGCTGCACCGTTTTACGATTCGCGATTTACGATGCAAAAGGTTTATAGAAATGAAGAAAGAAACGCAGGCGTTTATTAACGTTTCGCTTGTGTGACGATATCAATCATCGTGTTTCCGAGATGAATAACACGATTATTAAATTAATGCGTTTTAATCATTCTTTGTCTGTGTAATGTAAAAACGATTGTTTGAATAATTGTTATTGTGAAGCAGTGTTATTTTATAAACCGACGATAGCTAGACGTCTTCAGGAAGAGAACGTACGGAAGAGAACGCAACACTGCCGACGTGTATGCACTTTCCATGCTGCATCGCGGGGCTGCGTATAAACGCATCCGCGAACCATTTTACTGCATCTACCGCTAATCCGCCGGCTGCGTTCGATGCATCTACACAAGGATGCGTTATTTTCGCTATCGGCAGCTCGAGAGAGTATCCTGCACGTGAATTGTGATATCTCCCGAGGAATGGATGTATCTGCCCGCAAATTGCATTACACCCTGCTGATGGAAGGGAAGTTACGGGTTTTCGGCGAATCTTACAGTGATTCGATGGTTAACGCGGTTGCAACCATTCTAAACGTAACCTCCCGGAGTAATCTGTGAATTTCCACGGAATTAAATTTCCCAATTCACAGGATGCGATCACCAGACGATGTATGCACGCACGAACTACCGTCGAATCTCTGTAACCCAGTATAATCTACCCGTTTCCCCTAACCAAGAATAATCCAAATTCGTGGTCGCAAAACGTTTTCCATAGTATAACAATTTATCGAACATCTCGCCGTAAGTTCCTCGAATTTCTTACATTTGCCCGAAACTCGAACGTCACTCAATATTCCCCGGCTACCTCCGCCTGTATTCCAAGATTCGGTGTCCTAGTAAAAGATCGTCGAACCCACGTCCCCGTTCGCCCCAACGTTTTACGAGTTCGTTCGCGAATTTTGCGTACACCTTTCGTACACCGCGATACGAAGCATCCAACTAGCTGCACACGATGCCATCTTCCCTCTTTTTTCCCTTTTTTCTAGCCATTCGCAAATGCTCGTATCACATACGATATATACCTACACTGTTTTATATATGTATATATATATCGTATATTACATAAATAGACCCCTTTAAACACACCACGTAGCCCAAATTCCACCGTTCGAAGTTCTACCAGGTGTATGAAGAAGATCTAAAGTCTAGTCGGCACTGAACAATCACTTGCAGAGTTATACGACGCGAGGCGCGAGAAACCTTCGGTTTTAGTGACCTCGCCGGGCTCGCCGGATCTTCACGCTCAAGGACGCGCCAGGCACCTCCGACACACTTCCGGCAATGCAAACGTCGGAGGTAATCTTCAGGTGAAGCTGAGCTTCGATTCCGTGGCGCTACGGTTGATCGTCACGTTGATCTGTGCGGCTGGGCTCACGCCCAGGAGCAACGGCCAACCCAGAAATCCCTACGCCAAGATCTTCCTGCTTCCGGACAAGAGGTGAGTGAGCTCGATTGGCCCAGAAACTAAGTACGCCTCTACGTATGCTGTATTTTGTCTTGCAGCGACTTGTTTCTTCTTAAATAATTCTATTCCTCCTATCCTACGTTACGAACGAGCGATATTTTATAAGAAAAAACGTTATGTTCCGGCGCTGGAACGAGTTTCTTCGTTTTCTCCGAGAGATTCTCGACGGAGAACGTGTTTCGTTTTTCTCGTTGAATGTCGATAAACGGACGGTGTATAGATTTTTATGGGCCACGAGCGTGCGTTTCAAATCATCGGCGGAAACTTCCATCCTTTTCGTAGAGTAGAATGCAAAAAGAATCGAGCGCACGATGCTCGATGGCGCCGGGCAAAGATTTCGCGAGGGCGTTTATGCACGTCGGGGACAACAGTGCGATCATGTCGAAGTCGAAACTGTCCTGCTTTCGAGATAAATCATTTCCTAAAGAAGCGTTCGCGAGCCAAAAGATAGCCGTTGAACTTGGCCGGGCTGCCAAACGATCTCGCTGCTACACCAGGGTTCCCCAACCACTGTTTCGTTTCCCTCCCTCGAAGTGGCGTTGTCTTGTTAATGCTCGACATCGATCGTCTGGTATCGCCCCATTTGCGCGTCGATTCTACGACCGTATCAAGGACGTGTTCTATCATTCACCCTTCTATCTAATTCGTGTCTCGATGCAGCGAAAAGTCGAAGAGACGAACGAAGACGTTGGCGAACACGAACGATCCAAAGTGGAACCAGACGTTCATCTACGACGGAATCAGGAGGCCAGAGCTGAGGAAAAGGGCGTTGGAAGTAACCGTGTGGGACTACGGGAAGTACGACACGAACGATTTTCTCGGCGAAGCGATACTCGAACTGGCGACAGCTCATCTCGACGAGGAGCCCGAGTGGCATCCGCTGACCGGCCACGGGGAACACCGACATATTGGGTATGTGAATCAGCTCGGTAGACCTTAGGATGTTTCACTTCTTCATGCCTCTGAGATGAGACGCAATCGCTACAACGCATTCGTTCGCTTGTTGCAATGAGAGACTAGGAGAGATATCTTAGAGATTGGTGACTGACGAATACTCTTTGCGCTTCTTAGTCGCTGAATGCAAACAAAAAGTAAACCGAGTCTTCTAGAAAGCTTGTGAGAAGGGCTAGGCCTCTGTAGGCGTGCAGCTATTTTTCCCGAGTATTTAGGCTGAGGGAGAAGGAATCCGTCGACGGTCACGTGCGTTAACCCTTTTCTATATCACGTACGATCGCGGTGTATATACGGACAACGTTTAATTCCCGTAGAATCAACAGAAAGATGATAAAGAAAAAGAAAAAAGAAAAAAAACGAATGAAAAGACGTTGAATAATACGATGCAGCGAAAAGAGCAAGTATTTTCCGAATGACGTCGCGTCGTTCAGCGAATCCGTTCGGCTGATTCTTTTTCACCTAGCGCTAGCGAGAAGAGCGTAGCGTGAGATCTAAATTTCGCGTTGCACAGATACTATCAGGAGCCCGATGACATGGTGATAACTCCGGTGGACTGCCATCTCAGTCCACCGTCGACGACGTCGCGGCTGAGCGACTCTGACACTTCCGAATGCGATATCACGGACTGTGACGTCTCCAGGGAGCAAAGGAGAACAGCTGACGGTGCCAGTATAAGCAGTATCGGCAGTTCCTCCAGGTAAGAGCATCCTTCGAAAATCTCTCTACGTCGCGTCCCGAGAACTCTTCCACCAAACCGCCCCGAAACGATATACAATATAATATAAAACCGGGGGAGAGAGAAGAGCCCGTGCTATTTTCACGGCCGACGCGGCGCAAAAACCTTCTTCAACGACCGCACACCGGCCGGGATAACCGAGAACAGGGACCCGAGTCGAAAGTTGAAAACGTTTTGTAACGAGAAATAATTGTCAACGTCGTCTATCCATCGTCGATCCATCGTGGGAGTATACGCGGATCCACGTAAACACCGTCGATAGTAAGATGCAGATAGAATTAACGCTATGAGCAAGAAGTTTGAGACCGCCTCCTTCTCGTTTTCCTTTCTTTTTGTTTTCCCTAAAGACAGTACGCGTTTAGTTGCATTTACGCGTAGATATTGTTCTTTTATTTGCATGTAGACACATAGTGCGCTTTGGTAATCGTTTTCTCTTTTTTTTTTTTTTTTTTTTGTAGCACCCTCGGTTCGTCAGTCCAGTATATTTATTTGAGAAGAAACATTGTAAAAATGAGCCGATTCTTTTTACAGCGAGATGTTAACTTCTATATCAACGTTATTTTCTTTCTTTCGTTAAAGAAAGAAAAGGAAAGAAAAATATATAGATGGTTCGAGCTACGCAAGAAATGACGACGAAAACGCGAACGATCCATGGGGTGGTTTCAAACTCGTGTTCGATAGTGTGCCTCGCGTTGGCCGCGAGCTGAAGAGGAGACCACAAGATTAATGCGCGTCGGTTCCCGTTAATCGATCCACGGACCATCTTGAACGGGCGACGAAGAATTTGTCGAGAAGCGGAGAGAGAGAGAGAGAAACAGAGAGGGCTGTGTCGTGCAAGGTCCCACGTGGTTGAACCAGTGCAGTTCATCAGGAATTAATGATACTTAACGGGAGTAGCGTGTCGATGTCCTTGGCCAACAGAAATCGCGTTACTAATCTGTTCCTATTCCCGGCTTAAGATCTCGTTTACAGGTCCCGTAACCGACACCGTAACTGTCGGCATAATAGTTATTCCCTCGGTAGCGTGCGACTTGGTCTTAATCGTCAATAAGACGAGCCGACGCCGCTACTCGAGATTAGCCGCAATTCGAACGTTCCTTCCATGCATCGTTGCTCTTTCTTGCATGGTTGCACCTCTTCCGGTTCATTGAGGAGACACACGGGTCAGGCGTGCGTAAGGGATGGTCCAGGATCGATCGTGCGCAATTCCTGTTATTTCGGACGATATCGTGTTTACACACTGATAAATATTTCATCGGTTATTGATATATCGATTCTTCGTTATTCCAATCAAATTCTGTAATTTATCCATAGTTCGACTTTTGGAAAACTTGTGCATGAACTATACTCGTGTTAGAGGGTGTGAATAACGGAGTCTTAAGAGGAGCAGGGTGTTTACGCGGCTTAGATGCTCCAAGTCGGCGGAGGCCGATCTCACCAGGTGAATCTCCGGATGATTGAAAGAGGAGCATTTTTATCTGTTGTGCTTGCGGAAGGCGGCGTCGCCGTGACGTAAAGGCGACGACCACAACGACGAAAGGGAGACAGAGACAGAGACAATGCGGCGGGGGTGAGAGGTGTGTGAATAAAGGTGTAGGTGGGAGGGGGAGGGTTGTGGGAACGAGAAAGAGAATTAGAGAAAGAGAGAGGAGAGAGGCCGTGAGCCAAGTTATAAAACTGGGCAACAAGCCAATTGACATGCCAGTTGGCCTGCAACCACCGCTGGCTGCGGAAGCCAGCCCCTGAGCCTCGTATCCATATTAATATTCCAACGATGACGTCCGATCGTTATTTGTGAGTGCAAAGTGCTTTCTCTCGAATATCTCGGTTTTTTATTTTTCTCCGAGGAAACGAGAAAAAAAGAAAGAAATACGGACTATCGACAAAGTGGCGGAGTTGAAACCGACAGGGGGTGAAAAACGGAAGGGTGAGCAAACTAGGAGAAAAAAGGGTAAAACAAAGAGGATACGAAACGAAGCCCACGGCTACGGACGGTGGTAAACGGCGTGCCTAAACAAATCCACTTTGAACCAGACGCTTAATAAAGTTTTTTGTCGTTTGCACAGAGGGCACGGCCCGCAATTCGTTCAATTTCCTCTGAATTTCGTGGCCACCGGTATCTTTCGAATCCAGTGACTCGCGAGGGTATAGGTCAGGGCCTCTGACGAGTTAATCGACTTCCTTTTAAACTCGCCAGGATCCGTGACTAGCTTCGAATTTGCTGATTTACACCCGCAAAGCTTGGACCATCTACCCTTTTATCCGAGTGTTTGTTTCTTCTACGAGGAAATCCAGTGTTTCGACGTGTGTAACGGTGACGAAGTAACGAATGCATGTGACGCGGAAGTAAAAGCAACATCGAGCGTGCGCTAATTATCGTATAGCGTTGTTTGAATTACTCGTGGCCCTAATTCGAAGACCGCTCAAAGAACCGTTGAAGATCGAAGAACCACGAGGTTACCACTCGTCCGTGCCGTTGCAAGGAGGAAATATCGAAGAAGGAAGGAATCTCTGTGCCTCGCAACTCCCTGCCGCTTTGTCCCTCGTCCGTTTGTGTCTCTCGGTTACCATTCCCGGTTCTAATTGGTCGAACCTTTGTAAATTTATTCCACGGATGATGCTTGGAATTCTCGAGCCACGTTCCCTCGAGAGCGTTCTCTGGTTCTCGTAGAGGAGTAATGCGATTGCCATGCCGGCAGGAAACTCCGCCTGCACGCTCTTTCGTTTTCGTTTGTAATCAATCGCCTTATCTGGTCCGACCCTCTTCGATTCGAGGGTGCTCGGATAATAATATCCGTAAGTTTGCCGGGGACTCGTTGAAAATTGCACGACACAGCGTCGAAAGCCCACGAAGGAAAAGTTGCCGGATCTTCCTCGTCGAAAATTTCGCGGCCGGTTTGTTCAATTTTTCATCGAGCATGCACGTCGCTTCCGCGGCCACCTCGAGGTCGCTACGTCGAGGAATCTGTAGAAACGAATCGGAACGGCGTGCATGCTTCGTTAATCCACGCTGGCCTCAATCTGCGAGTCGCTGACCAATTTTTTCTCCCCTCTTCTTCTCCCTATCCGTTTCATCCCCATTGAGTGGCGATGATACGGCGAGATACGGTCGAGGCGAGCCCGCAGAAAGACACGCGCGCGGCGAATAATTGATACATCCGGCGACATCCGAGGGAGCCGATCGTACGGTGTGCAGATATTTAATAACCTTCAATATCACCTAATAGGATTATCCGAAGGGGTTTCACTGGTTACATTAATAAATCCATCGTCGGTCGAGTCGGCGGCCGCGACGTGTCGTACAGTCAGATTACTCTCTTTTCTTTCACCGCTACGTTCTTTCAGCCCGTTTTCGAGGGCACGGTGTAGATATTCTTTATCTTTTTTTTCTTGTTCAATCAATAATCGAGGAACGTCTATAGTATCCAGTATCGCGTTAACGATGATTCTTCTAACGAGAAACAAAACATTCTAACGAGCCGTAATTTCTCGCGTTGGCGCTAGCCATCCCGTCTATTGATTTTCTTTGTTATTTATCTGTTCTGTTGTTTATTTTTTAGGTTTCATAATATGCCGTCAAATTATAAGCGGTACGGCCATTCAAACTTATATTTCCTCCTCTCTCTCACGAATCACGCAGTCACACACGTTCTTGCATCCTCACCGCTAAGTTAAATAGCGTTCCGAGTGTAGATCAATTATTAACGAACGTGATCGAATATAAGATATTCGCATATGTAGAAACCAACGAACGCAAACTGACGCGATCTCTCGACTCTAGCTGTCGAGCTAGATCGATGAAAACCAACGTAAAGAAATAACAAAAGCAACGTAGCACGATGAGTGCTACGTCAAAGAGATCGCGGCGTTTGTCAGACGTATATTTCCACGTTTCCTCGAAAGAGGCGACTAACGACGCCGTAGTTTCGCGTCATTATCGACGAGAAACGACGGAGATCTAGAAATCCTCCCGGTAACCGTTCACTCTGGACGCACTCACGATGTAAAGTCACTCGAACGTGTCCGTGTGCATCAATGGCAACAGGAGGGTCCGTCTGAAAATCGCTCGGTCGTACTAATTCGTCTTTCCCGTGATAAGCTGCCTTTATTTCTTTGTCTTGAAACGTCTCTCGTTACGTCCAACGTTGTACCGAAATAATATTCGAGCTTTATCAACCTAGCGGAAATTCACGTGGGGATACGCTCGTTAAAACGACTATAACTGATCTTCCAAACATATTCGAGGTCTTTCGCGTGTCGAGCTTCTATGCAAGAGACCAGACGCAGGTCAATTTTCGATAATAGTCGCCGGAGGCTGCTTCCATCCACCCACTTGATGTTCCTGTGTTTGCACGCGGATCGTTCTCTCAGTCGCATGTGCACCGATCGAATGAACTTTATTCGATAGACGAAAGGAATGAAAGAGTTTAGCACGTCGGCATTTAACACGTCGGCGTGCTGTAGATACGCTCGACGAGAAACCGTGTGTATGGTTCGTTTTTCGTCGAACAGCACACGAAACGATTAGACTATATACGAATGAAAAATGAAAGTTAAGAAGAAAGAAAAGCGCAAGAACAAGTAGTTGCGCGCAGAGATTCAGCAGGTCACCGATCATGTAGGCACACGTAGGCGTCATCGTGTCATCGCTTCTTGCATCTGTCCCACGTTTTACGAGACTTAGATTGCGCGAAAGGACATGGCTTTTAGTAACGCTTAGTGCAACGCGATGCATCGGCCGGGGTGGCTCCATTCCCCTGTTCTTTTTATTTGTCCTCTCTCCGGCAAGCTTTACGTCGCGTCAGTGGATATTTGTTGGGCAACGTCCAGTTCGCCGGGGACGTTTCGCGATGCTTATTGGTGTGCCCGTTGCCAGGAACCGGGACGATGACTGTCAGTGGCACCGTTCTCGAAGCGATTCGCGCGCGATCAATCTCCCGGCTACGGTTTTGTACGCATTTGGCTCCGTTGATCAGTCGCGGAACCATTGTTTACAGCAGCCAGGCCAGCCTTTCTTTACCAAGTAGCTTCTTGGCAACCGAATCTGTCCTTCCATTTCGTCGAGGACACCACGGAGAAAACCGTCCAATCTGTGTCCGGCTTTTATTGGCAAATAACTCGTAAGAGATTAGCTTTCGCGCGTGGATCGCGACGTTGTGTATTTGCACTTTGTAGATCGACCGGTTTGTGACCAGTTCTCCGTCCGCAAAATGAGGTAATGAATATTAACTCGAAAGTATAATAATCCTTTCCGGTGATACATTGGCGAACGGATAAAACAATGAAACTTATCGAGAAACGCGAGCCTCCGAAGTAACGCTTGTTGTTCGTAAATTCGTAACTCTTAGTTCTCCAGTTAGCCAGACGCGACGACGAAAGACGCAACGCTGATTGTTTCAAGGCTGAATAATTAGAGCGACTGTCCATATAGTCCGCATATCTGACAGACCATCGTAGGACGTGCAAATATTTAAAAGGAACGAGCTCCTGACGAATTTTAACTATGGATCACGAGATTGCTTTTAATCTACGAGATATCGGGAAAACAATCTTTTTGTGTCCATTTATTATTTCTGCCACGTAGTAGAGTAACCTTGCATTCTGTGTTTTGGTCTGCCGCTTAATCGAGTTCGTTTCGTGCGTGTGTCAGGGGTCGGCAGAAAGACCACGGCACGGTGCAACGCGCAGCGTAGAGAATGCATATTTGATAAAGCATCGCCAATGAGAACCAGCCTGGCCGCATGCACTCTGTAATCTAGCGCGAGATCACAGCACTCGCCTTTCCCCTACGTCCATAATTTAACGTAATCTAAGCGTGACAAGACGATCACTAATTGGCGAAAAAATGAACGCATGCCGGAGCAGCCACTATTCTAGTCCCCCGCCGGAAAGGGAGCTGTGCATCGACGGGGAGCATCGAAGTCGAAGGGACATGTCGCCGCAGGGGCGTAAACGGGCCGCCATCATGATACGGGATCAGCCAGCGTCTATTTCTGGTTACCAGACCTATCGCAAGGTGAGTCCCGCTGCGTCATTTCCACCGATTTTCACCGAATACCTCGACGTTCTTTTTCTGTGAATTTAACGATCGTTCGACGAACGCGTAGTTTACGTACTCGTTGTAGATTGTCGGATGTAGATTTCGCCACTCATCGTTTCTAAAAAATCGCACTGAATCTTACAACTGTGATAATAAGCGGAAGCCGCGAGCGAAGAACGTGACAAGTAATCGGCAACTAACAACAACGAGAATCAAACAAAATCAAGTGACTTTTTAAAACTTGCTGTAAATTCATAATTAACTTTTCAATATACGGAACCGTTTTTCCCTTCTAACAGACACGATTTAAATATTGGAGCCACATTCGTATTTCTGTAAATCGTTCAATTATAAAATCGTAAAAGAAAAAATGCACAATCCACGACCTATAACTTACTAATTTGCTACTATTATTAATTTGTAACTGATCGTAGTACGTATAGACTTAAATACACCTATTCTATCCGACACTTTCGTGGTTCGCGTGCGGCATTATCGATTCGTTTTCGCCTGCGGAACACCTGGACGGCGTAGTTAAATATCTGTAATCCCCAGGACGATATTCATCGAGGAATGATGGGCCACAGGTCGCATAGTGCAGCACCTATGGACTCGCCGAGCCTTCGGTATCGCGGAAGGTCTCAAAGTCCCACCGGTCATCGCTCTCTGTCTCCGCCGGAACATAGATCCATGCTTTACTCGCACGGCTACGTTCCACCCAGGTATGTTGTATGAGTTATCGACGCGAGCCACAAACGAAACCGTGATAGAACAGAAAACGAGAACGTTTCGCTTTACGCATTCCAGATTCAGCTCGAGGTCAGCGACAGCCACTCCCACCGGAAGTCCGAAGAAGAGACAATTGCCTCTGATTCCGACGGCTCTGAAGGAAAGGGCTGTTCAGGATCCCGAGGAACGGGCGAGATTTATGAGACACCGCAATAGGCAGGTGCATACCACGTACAGGAGTACGGGTACGGGAGGTGAGCTCACTTTTCCCATTTTGTTCGCCGGGTTATTAATTTCAAAGTTTTCGAATACCTCGTGATACGAGAACAGTAATGAAACCTCGTGAAAATCCGCGTTCCTAATTGACCTTGTTTCGGTAATTTTTGGCTAGCGTGAATACGCCAGGATGAACTTTGTAATAGGATGTTATTAGAGGGTGGACGTTTGACGTGTAAAATTGACCGTAGTTTTGAAACAGTTTGATAGCAACTATTTTTATTTTCGATTATATTAGAATTTATCTGTGAAGAGGATCGGTATAGGAGTCGTAGGTTGTTGGATATATATTTTAGAATTTACAGCTGGCGAAGTACGTGTATTTCCAATGGGAATAACGTTGATTTTTCAGGTTGGGAAAAACACTATAGCGGACTGTCGGATTCGGATCTGCTCTCGATAGATCAGGATCCGCTATCTTTGCCGCACAGTCACCCTTATCGAATGCACAGACCGCGAAGGGGAAATTTAAGTCCTGACAAAGACGTACTTGGTGATCTTGGTGACTCCGATATGGAGAGTATAGCCTCCGTGACGAGCAGTGCCTTCAGTACGCAATCGGAACGACCACGTGGCTCTAGAGGACTAATGTGAGTATAGCTCAATGTCTATTGTATTTTAATTTTCGAGTCGATGACCTTGCATTTCAAAGTCAGTGTACAAAGCAAGACAAGTTCCATAGAGAAGAAAGTATCCCTTTAGAGGAGACAGCCATCCACTGTACCATTTTTACGTGACATTCGGGTAAATCGCGTTCCTTTCCCTCTATTTTTCCCCTCTTTTCTCGTTTTTTCCCCTTCGGCTCTCGTATTTTTTTCTCCCTTTTTCCTTCCTACTAATCTCATCTCATAGTCCATTCATTCAGAATAGCGTAATCCCGTTTTCTCCTCCAAGTAAATTATCGTTATGCTCGTCGATAGACCATGTACACCGCGCACAGAATGGAACATTTGATGGCTTACCTTCTCATCGACGATAATCCCTGAATTAAATGGACATTGCCGAATGAAACGACACCCCGTAGTTGCACTATCTCATTTCCCCCCGCCTGCTTGATAGGTTTCCCAAAAATCCTGCCGCGCTCTCTTCGAGGAATTCTACTACTTTAGTTGGCTAGACTGCACCTCCTATGCACTGTGTCAATGTCCATTTAATATTGTCCCATTCTAATAAAGCAGGGATTAGTGCGTGGCGTTGGTCGAACGGCTAGGTCTACCTACGTTGAAACACGTCACAATTACATATATGTATGTATGTTGTGTGTATAATCACGAAGAGACTAATCAATCGTCGCACGTCCTACAGACAACCTGCATTTATATATATTTGTTCGGCGAGTGACAAATGCAACAAAATTCTCGGCTCAAATTCTCTCTTTCGGTACCTATCGCATTGCAACAAAAGCTATGTTGTGTATAAAAAAAGAAAAGAAAAATAAAACCATTTTGGGAAAAAACCCCGGCGAAAACGGAACCAAAAAGATAGCAGATATTTTAAGAAAAAGAAGGAAGAAGAGAAACGCGTTCGATCGATCGCGAACGTGCGAGTAGAGTCTTTTTTTTCTTTGATTAAAAAAAAATGAAGAATGGGCTCAAAAAAGAAATCGTTAATGTAACCGCAGAAGCGCTAAAACTCTATATGAAAAACATTGTTTGCAGACCGACAGTTAAAAACGTTTTAATACCCGGTGTCATATCCCCTATGCCCCTGCCCCCTAGGCGCAATAGGCGCAGGCACAGACTTAGGGTACCCTGCAGCGAATGTCACTGTCCGAACAACAATCCCACCAAGCCCAGGAGCAACAACCCCAGCAAGCACAATCCCACCCCGCATCCCCTCGTACGGAGCAAGTCCGCAGTGGTGCGCTCGTTGTACAGAAAGATGCGTACGCCGTTCACGAGGTCGCAGACCGTCGACGAGAACATGCTGAGATATTACAGCCCGGAGACCAGCGAGTACAGCGTCTCCGAGGGGTACTTGCTCAAGCCAGAGGAGCTAACCGGTAGCTCTAAGAATCGTATACCGGAGATATACGTGGAGGATTGCCTTCAGGTCGACTTCAACGATCGCCTCATCGAGAAGTTTCGCGACAGATACTCGTCGCCCTATCAAGTGGACTCCGGTATGCGTAGACGGTCGCGTAGCTGGCAAGATCGTACTGGCAGAACCGCGAAATCTAGGCACCACTTGTTCTCGAGAGGCTTGCACGACTTAACGGACGATCACGGCATTAGGAACCTAGACGTTAGCTTACGGCCGCGTAGATCGTTTTTATTCTCGAAGGCTAGGAGCTTCGACTACGACGTGCTGCACGATACCTACGCTGATCGTTACGGTTTCGGACTAGGCACGGGCATGCTCTCGCGTAGAGCCAAGAGTTTCGAGTACGACACTATATCAAGCAACATATTCAGCGACGACAGCCTGAGAACCGCCCGTCGTAAATTGAAGAAGAACATGGCTATTAACGATGCCGGTTACGGCGACAAGATACCGGCTCTGGGTGATCAGAGTAAATCGTACTTCGACTCGAACAGCGACGACAAGATGCCTAAGATTCTGCTCAATCGAGAGAAGAATTACGATTACATGCTGAAACAGGATCACAAACCATTCTATGGATACGATTCTGAATTTAGTTGCGGCGAGACGGAGATTTATATGCCGCGCTTCGACAAACAGAATATAGATATGGACCTTGCCGGTAAAGGTTACCACTCGTACGATCTGTCGGAGGAAAATTCCTTCAGCAGCGACGATCAAATAGGTCTGCGGAACGTCCTTGGCCGTGAAGATCCCACCAAAAGGAAATACAGAGACTCGACGTTCCAGGAGCACGATTCCGCGTTCGGTCTAGACATATCCAAGAAACGAACGAAGAATCTCGACAGCGATATCTGCGACCCGGCTAACGAGCACATTTACTGCAGCATCGACGAGGCGCTGTCGTCCGCGGGGAAGTACGGCCCGGACAGGGACATTACTTGTTCTTCGATGCACGCTGCCTCGGATTTAGAACACTACGACAATCAGAGAACTAGCGGTCGTTCTCGAAGAAGAAGGAAAAGCAGCGAATCGTATCTGGAGAACGGATACGATGGTTACAACTGGGATATCGAATACGACGAAGGGTTTATCGACAGAGGGAACGTCGACGAGTACGGTCACCGGTTGTACGATTACGAGGATGAAAATATTCCGAGAACCGACGCAGAAATGTACGAGGACGATTACTATAGAAGAAAAGACAGCAGTCGAAGTAGTAGACGTAAGAAAAGATCGTCGCAGTACGTTGATGCTGACTATATCGGTGATTATCGTGACTATCGTTCCGCGGAGGAGTACGATTATCAAGCGCACAGCGGCCCAGAGTGTGTTGGAGCCGACGCTTATCAAGATAATACGCTGCCACGAAGGAGAAAGAGGAGAAGTAGAAGGGGAAGCAGAGAAGTTAGTACGGGAGTCTACGAGAACTTACCGTATCGAGATACGATATCCAGCACGAGGGGCACGCTAACCATACCGAGTTTATCCGATAGCAAGCGAATGATGCTGCAACGAGCAGAATCTACGCCGATATTACGTTCCGACGAGGAACTGAGCTCGTCGGACAGAGCGGAAAGAGCCAGACGTCTGTATCGTCGCAAAAGGAACAGCAGCTGCCCCGAAGCTAGAGAGCTCCGATACTACGATCCTCCACGAAGAAAAGACGAAGAAAGAAGTACGAACTTTATTCTGGATTCGGACGAGGATTTCGGTTCGATGGAGACGGTCGTGTGCGCGGACTGCTTCCGTCAGAAGAACGTAACGGGCACGGTGGTTAGCGATGGTATTAGATCGGGCTACTACGACGGGGAACAGGTCCGCGATGGTTACGTAGACTCAAGATACGACTACGAAAACGTTCAGACTCGCGATTATCGGGAACCATACGAACTGGTTAGGTCGGGATCGCTGCGGTCGTCGTCGCAGTATCGCGGTAGGCGAAAAACTAGTTGTCCGGAGTGTCGAGAATTAGCGATGTCGTACGAATTAGGTAGGTCTGGCTCGTTCTCGCGAAAGAGCGAAGAGAGGAGACCTTCGGTAGAATCGAGACATAGGTACCGTAGACGAAATAGCAGCTGTCCGGAGCCTAGGGATCTCGAGCTACTCGAGAAGAGGCAGCAGCAACAACGTCATCAGCAAGCCCAGCAGCATCCGAGTCAACAACAGCAGCAGGGTAGTAAGAGGAACGTAGCGATCAGCGACACCCTCGAGTACTACGAGTACTCGATGGAGAGCGAGAGCCAGTGCAGCGAGAACTGCGGATTTGGCCCGTGCGATCCGCGTAGGCCTCGTAACCGAGCACCCCACCCCGGTAACGCTAATTCAAGTCTCTTTGATTCCCAAACCGCTACCTCCGACACTACTAAAAACTACCACCCACGGGCCGTCGATCACCACGAAACCTCACGAAACACGAAACTGTCGCGGCGCGACAACTTCACTGATACCGCCGTCACCTCGTCGTCGTCCCCAACGTCGTCGACTCGACGGCGTTCGCGGAAAAAAACCGCCGCCGACGATGCCTCCGCCGCCGTCAACCAACAACGTGACGACGCGCGGGATCGCCGCTCCTCCTCCATGCCCGAAAGCAGCGAGTACAGTCAGTCGGGCTCGTACGAGAAGCCGTCCAGGACCCAGCCAGGCGATAACGAGCACGACGACCATAAAAGGGGACAGTTCACCAGGAGTCTTAGTAATACCGACGCGCCACAGGACGAGAAAGTTGGTAAGTTTCTGCGATCTCTCTTTGGAATTAGATTTAGAGGCATTATTTTTTTTGTAGGAAGATTGTTTTTAGGAATTTTCATTAGGAAAATTGTAGTTTAGAAATTTAGGAAGTGATTAATACAGATATGCCCAAATTATAGTGTAAAATATTTTTCTACATAACGAGGGTTTCTCTTTATTTGAAGTCTAATCGAATGTATTTTGAATGGAAGTAATTTTTTTTTTATTGGACAGCCTAACGATGCTGTGATAATCATCGTTCAACCATCGGTGTATCTGCGTTAATTTCCTAATCCTACTCTTCTAGATTCTTTCTTTTTTTATTATTTCCGTGTTCACGCGACGTTTGTTTATTAGACGGTAGTTTGAGCGATACGGCGATCGGTTTGAACGTGGAGGACTCCTCGAGGAGGGGTCGCAAGAGTTCGCCCGGCAGTAAAAGCGGAAGCGGAAGTAGCAGCGGTGGCGGAAGCGCGGTGCAGTATCAGTCAGGTCTCGGGAAGAAGAGTAACAGCACTAGTCAGCTGTCCGCCACAGGTAACACATCGTCACACTAGTCGTTTCTTCCAATTTCACATTTTAAACGTTGCGTGCGGTGTATTGCTACTTTGTTCGGGAAATTCGATAAGTTCGAGAGCGGTCGCGTGAAGACGTTTTTCTATTTCGCATTCATATTATTCTCGCGCGATTTCTAGACTATCTTCTCTGTCTCTTCTTTCTATCTGGCATCTTAATGTAGTCAGTTTCTTTGTAATATATCGATAGTTCCTCGAATAATAGCATAGCATTAGTTTAGCACCATTAGTGAGTAGACCTACGGTGTGCTCTCGCTATATTTTTCTCGTCATTTTCAAGAAGATTATTTGATTAAACATTTGTACTCTTCGTTCACATCACACGTGACAAGATGTGACGATCGAAAAGCGGATTTTCACGAGTTTCACGGGAGAATCCGCGAAGTAGAGCGAAGGAAGCGGTACAAACGATATCAAGAGCACACGGTAGAAGAGCAAAAAACCCAGTAAACGGGGCAGTATGTACATTCTAATCGTATTCTTGTTTTCTCCGCCATCCCTCCTCATCTCTATCCGCCTCTCTTCGACATGAACACATTCACACTTTACTTCTACCAACCAACTATCTCTCGACGCTGGGGACCATTCACGTCATCGATCTGCACCCACCTGCACGATTTCTCATCGTGGCGGGCTATATCGTCGCTCGCGCGATCGTGTCACGGGACAACACTCGACGCGGATCATCCCGATCGATCGCTGGAAACGATCGCTCTACTATTACGCAAAAACGTTGAAACAAAACACTCAAAAAAAAAAAAAATTATACTACAACTCTGCCACGAGAAAAATTTTTACATACGCACCACGCATATATCGATACTATATATGCAAATTAACACAACAAAATCACAATTCACCGCTCTTCTACTATGAAAACAACATCTACTACTACCATCACTACAACCACTACTTCTACTACTACTTCTACCACTACTTCTACTACTACTACTACTACTACTACTACTTCTACTACTACTACTACTACTACTACTACTACAACCACAACAAAAAAACTATATCACGTCACGCAAAAACCATAACATACCACGTGCGTCTGTTGGTGGTACATGCGTGGGCGACGAAGGACGAAAACGGCGGCTAGGATTCGGGAAGAAGGGCAAGTCCTCCTTTACAGTTCATAGGAGCGAGGAGGTATTGCCGGAGGACACGGCCAGCGGAAGGAGCGGAAGGCAACCGAGTTCCGCAAGCAGCGATGGCGAGGGTAGCGGCGATGGGGACAGGTCCGAACACACTCTGCAAAATATATCATCCCCGTTTTAATTGTTTCTCCCTCTTTGATTTCAATCCCCTATTTTCGTTACGTGGGAGCGTTCGGCACGGTGTCATCGACACGCGAATTTCTTTAACATATATTTATACAGACGTTGTATGAAACAAATACGCGCGTTAGATCTGTCTATTCTTCAGCGGTTAAATTTATTAACGATAATTAGCAGTCCATTCGAGAGGATGTCGTAGCAGCTTTCGGCGAAATGTGAGTACAAGTTACAGAGAGATACAGAGAGGCAAGAAGAACGACAGCAGCGTGATCAGTCTACGACATTTCTATGAACAACAACAACAACCATAAAACACTCAGCACATTCCTCTTTAGACAGAAGTTGTGCTTTAGAGAGGGGAGTGACGCGAAACTGTTCGTGACTATCGTTGGAAAATACTTTCTTCGACATTTTTAATAATCAAACTTCGGATTGCGATTATTTATTATTATTTAATTGTTGGGGAAAGTATTTTCGAGGTTGCACGGTCCTCCAAATAGTCGCGAAACGATTCACAAGTCACTTCCCATAGATCGTAGAGACTGTTCCTACGTAGTAGCGATACGTAACTTTTAGATGAACGTTTGCACGAGTTTCCTGAGCTGTGTAGAGCTCGATGAAGTTGTTCATCCAGTTCTATCGAGAAGAAACAGGTTGTATCTCAAGAACCTTACGTATTAGCTGCTCAAGTATATTTGTTCATGCCGGATTGTCTTATTCGTGACTTTGTAGCTAAAGCGCCGGCCAAAGATTGATGCTGGCAATACGTCGCGTTGTTTATCTGTTTTGTATAGCTTTTCAACTTATAGATGAAACATGTGGTCAACTTGTTGCAAATCTCGATTACGATCGAGACTTACACACGACGGTAGGTAAGTTGACCACCTGATTCGTTGTCGTTTATTTTATTAGAAGCCGCTGTTGATACGTGCTTACTGGTGAAGGTTACTTCACCCACTACGGCTTTTCGTTTCTTGATGTCTTCGAGCGATGCAGTGTTCTCATGCGCATATTTCTACATATACGTGCATATATATACATGGATATACATATATCTCGATATTATTTTTGTTTTTTTTTTTATTTCTTCTTCGTTACAAAGCAAAACAGGTTCGTTGATTGTAGCACACGAGTCTTGTACATTTTGCCTGTCGACACTTATGTACTTCTCGAAAGTTCGGTGAAACGCGAGCAAATGTGAAATACTCGCTTACACCGTAGATGTTCAGAGAGAAACGAACGAGTCTTCGTAGGATTAAACCCTTCTGTACACTTCTGTGTTACACGAACACAACATGCAAATACATCTGTATGAATATACATATATATATATATATATATACATAGCTGCAGCGAATTTTCCTATAGCAGAAGTATAGATGTGACGTTTTGTTGATGATACACTTACAAAAATTTAGCTTGTAACGCTTTTGCGCGCTTCTGATTGCAGGTGCGACCACACAAGAGAGTCAGAGGGCTCTTGAATTTCCGTCTGCTGTTAATCATTGTTCTATCGTATTCTTTCTTCCAGAGAGCAGGAGTTTAACCCCATCGGGGAACGAGATCTTTCGCAGGCCTTGTACCACGGAATCGTCATTGATATCGTGGACTTTGAAAGACCGATTCGAGCATACAGGTCACCGAAGTCTTTTCCCACGAGCTACGTAGTAGTTAACCGAACTGAAAGCACCTTTCCTTTACTTGTCTATCTTCCAAAACCTTCATCGATTTCATTCACATAGTCAGAATTTCATCCAGGTGTACATGTGTATTCTCTCTTATCATTTCCTCGATTTTCGTTATGAGAGAAAATTCGAACGAACGGTGAGCGAAAGAAAGGAAGCGAGGGTACTGTGAGAATGAGCGAACGAAAGGGAGAGAAAGAGAGCTAGATTCGTCGTGATAAAAATAATCGAAAGAGAAACGCACGGCGACCACCTGGAGCTGGATGAAAGAGAAAAGGGCTGCGGCGGACGCGATGCGGGAATCACAATGAAAGATCATAGCTTTAGCGGTTGTTTCTTGTTTGATTTACAACGCAGAGTGCGGTATCGGCGGGATCTTCGTCGGAAGCGGTGTCGCGGAGGCACGCGCCGGTTTATCGAGCCGGAAACGCAACAGCACGCCGAGCAGCATACAGCGTTCCGAGGAGATCGTACCCTATCAACGCTTTGAATCCGGGAAACAGTCGGGATCGTTGGCCAGTGACACAGCCGGAAGTCTCAACTCGATCTCTAGTTCCGAAGGAAGCTCGTAAGTAGTGGCCTCCACCGACCGATTCTGCAGCCGGAACTGCGAGACTCCTTGCTGTCTGTCTCTTTCAAAACTTTTTCTTCTTCTCTGTCTACTCTGTCTTCTACTTTTTCAAAAACTATCTACTATCTTTCCAGCAGGGTTACTTCGTGAGCTTTAAATGTACCGAAAGGAGAATAGATCGGTAATTTCGCTGACTCAGAAATTCCGAGTGTTGGATTAACCCTGCTAATGACTCTCTGACTTCTCTGTCTGACTCTGTCTTTCCGTTTCTACTTTCACCGTGCTCCTCGGATAACCTTTTTATTGTTTACTGCACAGGAGATCGCGATACGTGAAACGTGGATCGTTTTGTCTTTCGACGTGTGATTGAGCTGATGTGTATGCCCAGCATTGATGTTTTGCTCATTCATGCTTTTTACCCCTTCCTTCTTTTTACACCCATATCATTTTCCTTTGTACCGACAAGCGATTCTTTTATCCCTTGGTTGATGTAATTAGTCGTGAAAAAAGGAGGAACTTGGAAGAACCAGATATGGAAGCACATCATAAGAATGTCTCATATTTTCTGTTCCTTAATTCTTCGTTTTAAGTTTCGTTTATTTCGTATTTTATATATCGATGTATTATCAATGTCTCTTGATGCTGTTATCATATTTTCCTTTGTCAATGTTATCGTCGTCTTGGCTTACTGCTTGGCTAAATAATCGTCAAAGCACCACTGTATGTGAACCACGCACACACACTCTGTGTATATATGTGTTTCCATCATTGTAAATCATTTCCCTTGTCCACCTACCACAGATATTTCTATCCATAAAATCCTACATATTCCATCTTAAATATATGACCGTAGAATTATCTATATCTACGAATCCCGAATATTCTGGTAAACGTTATTTTTCAACGATCAAGCGCAGTGTACATATAATATATCCCGACTAATTCTTTACTCCTAAAAAAATTATCAGGATAACACACAAAAAGGTTAATGTAATAGAAATAAAACGACCCCAACGTCCTACACTAAATTCTTTCATTTCATACGATATAGCAACAAGGACGATAAAGCGTTCCAGTAAATAGGGGCAGATTTTAGACAATAAGACAGCAAAAGGTAATCCTGAACCGTAAGTTAAGAACAATTATTCTGGATTAAGTATCAAAGAAGCATGAATAGACATAGTACAATTAGTCGATTCAACAATAATCAGAAACTACACGTAACCGTAAGTGGTAGACGTACTATGACAAAGGAGACAGCTGATTATTGTTGGAGGATATTATACTTGGTATGGTAACTCGCTCATAGAATGGTCTGCATGCACCGACAGCCTGCTACGTTCTCCAACCTTACAGTTTTCTTCGTACACTATATATATTTACTCGCTACACCAACACTATACTCGCAGCGTGAGTTCTTCTTGTCTAAAATTGAATGAGGTGTGCTCTCTCTTTCCGCACTTCCGTCGAAGACTTGCGAGAATCGTCCCTCGCTCCCGCGGAACGATCTCTTAACGATTCGTTTATTTAATCCCTTCCCTTTTACGTTCGATCGTCATCAACTCGATTAAACTAACGAACTGAAGAAAGTATCGATACGAACGATTAATCATAATCTATCGATGAATACATACACACACATATATATATATGTATATCATCGATTTACGATGTTGTGAATCGAACTTCCCTCGAAATTTCCTGTTAGCCCCGTTTGTCCTATATTTTATTTTCAATTTTTACCCTGAATTTTACTGACATACTTCAGAGACCTTCATCGATCATTAAACGTTTGATTTTGGGAACTGCAGTTGGTCTCCCAGTCTACGAATGACAGGCGAAACCGGCCAACTGAGAGATTTCATCGAAGATCTTGGGCCTGGCCAAGTGGTCGGAAGGCAGGCACTTGGTGCTCGCTGCCTTGGCGAGATCCAGCTTTCGCTCACCCAGAAGAAAGGCTACCTTGAAGTGGAGGTCATACGTGCCAAAGATCTTAAACCGAAGCAGGGCACTAAAGCCATTCCAGGTTCGTTGCCAATCCTTGCACTGGTTCTATTTGTGCCGGGGGCCTTTCTAATACTAGAACTACCGATGACTAAGATATAAAACTAAGGCGCAAAAGCAAGCTAATCGTGTATGAAAAAATACGTATATTTCAATAATGCACTAATAAATTCAATATTATACCGATATAAATTTATAAAATTTACTAGCGAAGAAATATATAGCGCAAGAGAAAAGGTAAGTCTTTATCCACGTACTCTACACATTTAAGATCAAAGAAAATCTCTAAAATTTACTCGTGTAAATATATAAAATTTCTCTAAAAAATTACGAATTTTACTGGTTCTAGTATTAGCAACCCTTCCACAATTTTTGAGAACACTGATCCAGTAAATTGAATTACCATCTATCAGTTGTGACTTTTTCCACTATTTTAGCTTCCTACGTGAAAGTTTACTTGGTGAACGGAAAGAAGTGTATCGCGAAAGCGAAAACAATGGCAGCCAGAAAAACGTTGGACCCGTTCTACCAGCAGTCGTTAGCCTTTAGAGAAAATTGCCGGGGTTGTATACTGCAGGTATTTAATTATAAATTACTTTCGTTTTATTTCTGTCAAGATTCTAGTCGGTTTAGAATATCGATTTATCGGTTTTGTGTCTTTTACGTGATTCTAGGTAACAGTGTGGGGTGATTACGGCCGATTAGAAGGGAGAAAAGTGTTCATGGGCATTGCGCAGATCGTGTTGGACGAACTGAACCTCAATGAGATGGTGTTCGGGTGGTATAAGCTGTTTGGCAACATATCCCTGGTCAGTGGACCTCCATCCTTAGCTTTATCCCGTCGATCCTCGGCCACGTCCTTAGAGTCCTTTAAGATTTAAAGAACTCTTCCATCTAGTATTCTCTTTACGTGTAATCCGACGGTGGCTCGAGCTTCTTTTAATTCCCGGCGGAAAGAGTAAGAAAAAAGCCAAAAAAAAAGAAGGTATCGAGTCTATTCTTAATCGCGTTTGTCCATATAACGTATACATTTCCTTTTTCAAAGTGAATCCATATATAATAGTTGTTTGCAAATATTCAAAGATCGTTTAAAGAAGAATAAAACGCGTACATTATAAGTAAAATTGACAAAGATTTTCATGGAGATTTTCCGCGATACATGTCCGTTCCATTGTTCCCCATTGTAAAGATATTCGTGTATTAACGTTCGAAATTCGAGTACGATTTATCGATAGACCGTCGGCTCTGAATACGGTAAAAGAAAAGTCAGTTACGATCGATGTCAGTAACGAGAAGAACTATATAATATAGAGAGAGAAGAGTTTGCGTGGCTATATTGGGCAAGTGAGTTCGTGTTGTTGAACAAAACGAGAAAAGTGTGTTTTATTTGCAAGGTAACCGCGAGAATGGGAAAAGTGTGAAAGGTCGTACGAGAGGACATGTCTTTCTAGAAACACCACTAGCACATCACATATCATGTACGGCATATCAGATGAGCCACTAGTCTTTATGTAGACTAGAAGTAGAGATAGCAGCCATGTTCCTGGAGCGCCAGATAGTTTTAGGTACGCACTGAGATCAACGCATCGTTCCTAAATAATTGATTCGAACGATTTCACATGGATACTTGACCCCATAGTTATTTCATATTCTTCAACCTCCGTAAAAAGTTTGAGAAGCTTAAATTGACTGAAGTATTTTTGGAGTATCCACGTGAAGTCTATGGACGTGTGTTGTTAAAAATTCCCCTTGTGTCTTCGTTTTACACTGAAATTACCCTATTGCCTTCTAAATTCTCTGTCTTGGTGGCCAACTTGTTCCTCGACGGCAACGAAGTGACGATAATTCAATGACGAACACGCGCCAAACATTCTGCCGATCCAGAATCGAAACTTCGTCGCCGTTTCTCTGTCTTTTTATCCGTTTGTTTCTCTGAGCATTCGCCAATTCGTACAACTCTTTCAGCTCGTTTTTTTCGTCTAAATTTTTTACTGCGAAATACCTGTGTCTGTTCTCCTGAAAGTGTCACTTCGCAATCTCTCGCTGTTCTTTCTTTTCCTTTTCTTTTTCCATTATACTCGCAGCCACGAGTATCTGTAGACAACCTGATATTGCTTGATTACGTGTGTTACTTTGTTAATCTGGAATTCTGCACAGTATTGCACTTCTATTTCGCAACCTCTTTCAACAATTTTCATTCCAATGTGGAGGAACCTGCCCGATTTTGTAAAATAAATGTCTCGTTGAAAAAAAAAAAAAGATATGCAAGGTAAGTCTGCCGTATTCGGAGTCCCTTGTTCAAGTTTTCTTCAATGTTTCCTAAAAATATCAAGGATGCCAACGATCCAAAGTGATATACCGAGTGATATCCCAAAAAATGCAACACCTCTTCTCCCAATCTGAATTCTTATTTTTAACTGTGTACATACGACTTGTAGTTATTTCCATCGTTAATCTACTTCTCATTGTTCCTCTTATATGCGATGTTTCTATGGATATTACTGCACCTGGAATCGAACGCTCGACTGATCTGTACCTTTCGTTTCCTTTACAGTGAAAGCAACGCAGAGATACTCGATACAAGATCGATACGAATTTCAACGTGGTGTGCTATGAGAAAGGGGTGCCGAACGGTGTTTCGATGTTCGATGTTGAAGTGAAACGAAGAACGAGAAAAGCAGTGAAGTGGTGAAATTTGTTGACAATGGTAAACGTCGTAACGAACGGTGATGTGACGCGAACATTATGAATCATCGTCACGAACCACTAACGAAATTTTAAGTAATATTACCGTTTCGCGTATTCGCGATAGACATTTCAAATAATATTTGTACATAATTTAGGACGCTCCGAGTGTTGACGCCAGTGACGATTTTCAGAAATACAACAAAAAAAGACAGTCGCATTTAAAGAACAATCAAATGAACAAATTAAAAAGCAAAAAGATATATTGAAAGAAGAAAAACAACAGATAAATATACTTGGAACTCGTTGTCAAAGTTTTTAGCCATCATCGTCAAGAGAGCGAGAGAGAGGGAGAGAGAGAGAGAGAGAGAGAAAGAGAGAGAGAGAAAGGAAGAGAAAGAGAGAGAGAGAGAGCGTATATTATTTATTGTAAATATTATAACAATGATATATATACATATATATGAATTCGCGATACGTATGCGCGTAGGTGTTTACAAAATGATGAACAATTGCCTTGACCGTCGCGTTCTCGTTGTCCCGTTACCCTCGCGATTTCGAGCATCGCGGCACCACCCGCGCTCCATATTGATTTTTACTACCACGATCAAGAAAATAGAGCTCGAGACGAAGAAAACATTTTTGTGTCGCGTTTGATCCGTCGAAATCGGCCGCGAATTCGAAGGCGTCGCGAGGCGAACGGGAACGAGGCCGAGAAATATCATGAATTAGCGAATTGTTGTTGAACGTTAAAGTAGCCCATCTTCAACTATTTTGCGCGAGAGAGTACGTGTGCGTGTGTGCGTGAGAAAGAAGGAGAGAAGTGAAGTGCTAACTATATCGACTGTCGTATATTGTGATTCTGTTAGTTTTTATTTAATTGTCGAAAAACCTCACGAATCGGATGTTTACGCGTAAGGGGACAGCCGTGTACGATTTAGAATCTTTTATTCTCTTTATCAACTTGCACTCGACTTTCAACGGAACGCTCGTTTTTTTAACGTGAATATTTACTGAACGAACCGCCCACGTAATTCTTGCATACAGCGGACACGACGTCCGTGATATTCGCGTCTCGTTTCGTCGCGGGACTCGCCGCGGAAACCGTGTACCGCGCGATACACACTGCTGACGAACCTTTCGGGAAAGGAAGCGTGAAACGACGCTCGACCTCGGGCAACGAACGAGGCGAACGATCGTGAAACTCACAATCGATTTTATATCTCTTAATTCTCATGTTATGTGTTCGATCTTTGTCTGTGCATTTGTCTGGTCACTTGTGAACACAATTCGATGAGCATGCACGTGTACGTAGAAAATATCTATAGCATTAAACACTTGATTAACGAACGTGATTTTCTTTTCGCTGATTGTGCTTGCAACATGTAAATTCTCTTTACAAGGAAAAAAAGAAAAGAAAGGAAAGAAAAGTGGGAATAGAGAAAGAATAACCGGGGAAAAGGACGAGAAAAAGAATCATTGATTACAAAGACAAATAGGAAAAAGGGGAATTACTCGAGTCGAAGATTAGAAATAACCTGCGAATTTAACTGCTTCGAACAAGATACTAATACGCTCTGCTTTTGGATTGCACGTATACATTCAGTAAGAAATACAATTACCTGTGGTCGTCCATTTTTATCACGAGAAATTGAGTTCGTTCCCTTACATCGCTTCACTTCTCGTTTGTTACTCTTTAAAAGGTACTCTCCTTGGATATTGATCGACGTCACTGAAATAAAGTCACCGTTTTTCTTTCGGAGATACCGCAGAATAGCTACTTTGATACCATGCTGGGGTTTAAAATTTGCCAACGAATTAAATTTTTTTTAAATACTAATATCTCCTTTTCTTTATGATGCTCAAATAGAACATTTCAGATATTAAAATTAGAATTTCCAAGTTTTTCTAAGTCAGTGACTTCGACATCGATATCTTGAAATTGTTTACGCTTATAAAATTCGCTGTCACGCTACTGTGCTTTCAATTTTCTCGCGACGATTCTCATTTTCTTCTTGTCATTGCACTCTGCCATATTATCCACTATCGCCACGCGAAATTTCTACAAAATTCTACAGAGTCGAAAGCAAGAGCAGAACAGTGAAACGTAATCACGATATAAGGGCTTAGCTTCGAGAATGAAACAGAGACGAGACGGACGAAATAGTGAGAAACTCGATTATTTTGCGGCGAATTCTATAGATAGGAGGAACCATCTGGTAACCGGGTAATCGATCGACCATTATTACGTGGAGAATGTATAAAAAAAGAGGCGATATCTTATCATATCTATAACATGCTTGAATTAGTGGACAGAACGTGCAGCATGGGAATAAAAAAAAGAAGCTTTTTTACTCGTGGAGATAAAAAAAAAGATACAAACCAAACGTAGAGCTCTATCAGACGCGACGGCGTGTAATGTAAACTATCAAGTGACGAAACGAAGAAAAAAATTACTATTGTAAGACAATTTCTAAATAAAACATTTTGCAAGTGCATGACTTATATTAGTAGGCTCTTGGAACAATGACTACATAATTAATCACACAGCAAAGTATAAACTCTGTATTAGTGGCTAACACTTGATAAGGGGAAAAAATATACAAGACGAATTATGTAATACGTTCAGTTTGTAATCCGCTGGTTACTTGCAGTTGTAAGATCCTTCGCGAAATTTGTTCGACCTTTATGTCGTTGGAATTACTACCATTTTTTTCTTTTATTAATTTATATTTCATTCGTAAATGAAATGATAGCGTATAAAAATTCAATTCGATGAAATTAAAGTAGCTTGAACGTTTTTATTCTCTCCTTTAATATTTGTTATAGCATATTTGTTATGTGGTAAAATTGCACGAAAAAGTTTCGCGAAGATCTTATCGTTGCGATACTATTAACGCTTACGATATAAAATACTGCATATCCTATACAAACGTAGGACCTTTATAATTAGTAGCCGGTTTTAAGAAATTCTAAACGAGAGAAAGAGCAAAAGAGCAAGGGAAAAGAAAACGGGTTTACTTTAATATAATAACATTGATAAAGTAATTCGGAGAACTATGACAAGAACATCGGCAAATTCTCGTAGGAAATTGCGCTAGAAATTTTGAAGGGAGTCAAAAGCGAAAACCAGCTGGCTAGATGTGAAGTATGATAAATCAGATATATTGTGTTTCATTTAACGTAATTTTGATCTAATTTCTACCTTGACTTTCTTCGCAGCATCAATTTGTTATTTGCTATTTTTTATTTGAGTATCTTTTAAATTATTTTATTAAAAAATATGTTCAATAAAAGAAAAGAAAATTCTATTTTCTCTAAACTAAAATGTGATAAGCGCATAACTTATTTACCATTTGCTTTGAAAATCGTCAAGTGTTGCTGAAGAAAAACAATGCAAGTGGACGAACAACGCGAAGGGAGCCAAGGTGAAGCTTGTTAATTTTCACACTCTTGCCATGCCCATTTGTACATAGGCATGCTCAATCTTAGGATCGAACACGCATCGTGAATCACATATATATTATATATACACATATACATATAAATAGTATTAACTACGGAAACGAACAAATTAATATCCAACTTTGTACCTATATACTTACAAATTAACTTAAACGAAAACGAAAAAGAGGGTTGGAAGGGAGATAAAAAAAAAGAAAAGAAATACTTTCGAACAAATATAATCGAGTCGAATAAAAAACAATGGCTGATACGAGATAGAAGGGGGCGTCATATTGAGAAAAAAAAAAGAGAAAATAAATTAAATGCAAAGTGAGATAGAATGAGTAAATAATAAGAATTACACGGAATGCAGAAAATCTGAGAGCCAAGGGGTACCACTTTTGTCAAATTTAGAGAGCCAATTTAGGTTTACGATTATGATATAGGATATGCGAGGAAGAACGAGTGCGAGAACAGAAAGAAAGAAAGAAAGAAAGGAGAAGCAGGGAAACAAGACAAAAAACAGAGGGACATTGTCAACGATTTCTTTACAATGAAATTCATTACTTACTTAAAAAATTCGTAGAGACGATCCAGCGTAGCATAGAAGTGTTTCTGTAATCGCGTCGAACGGTATCTCGATCGATCGCGTGCCTCGAATTCGTCACATTTACACTGAATTTCGGCAAAGTCGTGCACAAACGAACATGTAATAATCGCACTGAATAAGATCGTTTCGACGGAACTCAGGAATACTTAAATAGACATTTGTCAAATGCCTCAATCACGCGACTTCCGGATACATACCTCTGATTCACGTAGTCTGCCGCGAGTGTCGCTCGCGACGTAATCGACGCACGCTATTGATCGTACGATCACGCGGACACCGATTCTCGAATATCGATGAGGCAAACTTCATACCGTTCGAATAGCGCGCGTTTTACCGCCCGAAACGGTTTCTAATTTATCTGTACGAGATGAAATCTGTCCGGATTTATTTCGAAAAGGAACACGGAGGAGTACGGGCGAGAGAGCGAGGAAGAAAGAAAGGCAGAGAGCGAGGAAGAGAGAAAGGTAGAGAGCGAGGAAGAGAGAAAGGCGGAGAGCTAGGACGAGAGAAAGGCAGAGAGCAAGGACGAGAGAAAGGCAGAGAGCGTGGGATATCACGAGAAAAAAAGGTGCGTCATTTTCGTTAAAAAAAGATGAGAGAGAGAGAAAGAGAGAGAGAGAGAGAGAACAAAAAAAAGGATAAAGAGATACAAAGGCGAAAAGAATTTAAACAATACGATTAGACAACGTTCCGTGGGAAAACAAAAAGAACTCGGCCGGGAACTCCTCCGACGATTTCTTTTTCTTTCGTCCCCGGTGAAATGTCTGGGATCGATACGGAATCGGGTACAGATCCCTCACGTGAAACCGTTTTTAATCCTAGTTCTGTATATATCACTGGTTCGGCCAACCGGTAATAAAAAAAGAAAAAAAATTTTCGAAATGCAGCACTGCTACGATTCGAGGAGTTCATGGCGGGATCTACGCGGAATGAATTAATATAAAGCGTTAGTGACTGTATCCAGTATAATATATCTGATAAAAGATACCCCTGATGCCAGACATGGCGTGTGACAATAAAGTGATTCAATGATCTCGTCGCATTTCAATCGCAGCCACCTTTTACGATACACAGGCCCACACTTATATATATACACACACATACACACACATATATATACATATATATACACATATGCAGCATACATACACACACACGCGCGCGCGCGCGCGCACACACACACACACACACACACGAGACACTGCATATAGACATGTATATTTTAAACGCAAAACGAGAACGTTTTTTTTGTAAAGTACGAGACGACACCGCCGGAATTCAACGATCACGATGTGTGAAAGAAAGTATCTCATCGTTTTCCGATTAACTCGTTATTCCGCTGTTAATTGATAATGTCAGTAATATTTTTAACAAAATAAAGCTACCTTATTCAAAGCTGAGAGAACGACTCCTTTAAAAATACCTATCGTTCTTGAAATTTCCATTCTGATATGTTCTTTTCTAAGATTCTTTTTTGTTTTAATTCTCTCTCCCTCTTCCCTTCTAAATCCCATTTTCTGTTAATATAAAGCAACACTCAAAACTATATTTAGAAAGACATTGAGTTATAAAATTTGAATTTGTATTTAAAGATTCCATGCACAATTTGTTTTACCTGTTTATTAGCGCGTTATATCGGTATTAGTGATTACGTGTCCGTTAGCGATTACGATAAAAATACACAAAATGTGTTGAACAAAAAGAATAACTATATAATAAGAGCAATAATTATATGTACCAAGTTAGACCTGACATCTTACGGAATTTCTGCGTAGTATCGGTACTAGCGAATGAAGTGAAATGAGATATGCCTTGACACTTGCAATTCAATAAAGAATAAAAATCCATTGACTAAATGCAGGATAAATCTGACATTATGTTGTATTGTATTGTACTGTAGTTATTGAACAAAATGACAACATCAGCCTTTAAGTGATGAGTTTATTGGTTAAGTACAGAGGTTATGTACAATTTATCACAGACGAAGTACAGAATAGACATGCAATGCCTTTTCGTGTCCTACGTTTTGGGGATCACTCTTTACCATTTTCGTGTCACATGCGACGTTATTGATTCAGTATAGTACTGGTTTGAATTAAAATTAAAGTCTTATATGGAATTATAAATAAAACATAAAACGTCCTATAATCCCAAGGAAGTATGGAATTTTATACTCTTACAATATTTCAGTAAGTATTACAAATTATCGAAATAATGAAATATTGTATATCTATTATGTACATTGCACTTATACATTACATAGTATTAAAATAATACATAACTGTACGATAATAGTTAAATAATGTAATCAATTAATACTTCCAATTAAATTAAAAAATAGAAGTTTCAAATTGTAATTTCACATATCTCAAACATGTAAATGTGAATTTTCGAACGTTTTAAATTTTCATCTTTGTATTCTCGAATTGATTATTAATTACATATTATCAAGTATAGCTAGTCTGACTCAGAAACTCGCAACATAATTTATCGATAATCCAAAAAGTTAAATTACGTTCAATGAAAGCAGTACTTATTGAAAACAGTAAAAGATAAAAATGAAAATAGAAAAAAGATCATCGAAATCTTGTTTCACAAATATACTAAAACTAAGGCTTAAAACTAACTTCGCCACTTAAAATTAAGTCTTCAAATTCAGGCTTAAGAGTAAAATTGAAAAACTAAAACTTGAAACAATGAATAAGTTCTTCGTTGTCCCTAAAATTAACTTAATCTAGAATTACAACTAAAACCTATCTGAAAGTATAGCTGAACTAAAGGTAGATACTAGATAGATATTAATCTAAGGTGCATTATTACATTCGAGAAAAATTTTAAAACTAAAACTGTAAACACTTTGTCAAATTAATTATTCTATTTAGTAATTTAATATTTAAAAGGATTATATGAAAAGTTTTCATCTTTTCGTTCTAAATTCAAAACAGTGCATCTTTGTAGAAAAGGCGATCACAATAAACTTAGCCTACACATATTTATCCTGAAATCTCAATTAAAATTAAAACGCGCGTATCCCACGATGCCCATGTGATATCCCGCCCCACGACGGGTGCTAATAATTTACTAAGGTATATCTTTCTTATCTTTAATTGAAGCTAAGACGCACTCATCTCACGATGTCTTTGCGATATCCATTTGAAAAAGAATATTGGATGGCTTAAACTAGACTATATTAGCGTAGTTTTTAGCTTGATATTGATTAATCAACTGATTAATTTTTGGAAAACAATGCCAATTATCAGATCTCACCACGGGGAGGTGACTACGCACGAGATCCGCCCATGAGTTATTTAACATTTGGAGTTTGGGCATTTTGTAAACGCACCTCTACTTAACAAAACGCGATTATTCATTATCGCAACGCTAACTGTTTCGACCACTCGCGGAGAGACGCGATCGCGAGGAAGCACGCCAACGGGAGTCGTAAATTCCCGTTACGATTAGATAATCGATGCCACGAAATGATCGATCCCCTATTTCGATTAGGATAATAGAGGTGGTTAATTGAATATGACACTGAGATAAGAAGTTATAACTCGTAGTTTATTCCAACAACTTTGTGAAGAAGATAGTTACGCTGTATGTATAAGATAAGTGAGTGACTGATCTTCGGGTGTAAACCCGGTCGAAGGATGTTGACTGTTCGAAAGATGGAAAATCAGTGAGGTTCGGTGATGATGCTGTGCCGGAGGAAAGCTAAGGATGGGTGTGTCTAGCGCACGGGACCATCGGATTTGTTGGTGACGATTTTGGCTAAGAGAGTGAGGGAAATAGGCTTCGTTGTTAATTGGTTATTTGCTATGGTAGTGGGTGAGGAAGGATCCTAACCGCCCTCGAGATAAAGTCACTAGTGGGAGGCCTCATACGTGAGAAAAGGCAACTTTCCCGTGTCAACCCGTGGTGGGCAATAAACTTTAGGAAACAATGCAGCGAAAGAATATCTGTTCGGTCTGAAGGACTTTGATTAGGAAATTCCTGAGATTTATGGAGGGTACTTGAGACTATTGAGATCTACAGACAACGATCTACAGTGAGATCCGTTATAATGAGACGTGATAAAGTGCACGCGTACCGAGCGAAAATTCAAAGTCGATTTTTGTCGAAAACAAAGCCTCAAACGAAAAATTTTTATTCTATATTTTCTACTTCTTTGTTCGCGTAGAATCACCCCCTTTCCGCTTGTACCAACACCCTGTATAATTGATATTTGTGAATTTTATATATTTTTATACAGTTTCAACATATGCTATAATCTTCATTTTTGCGACATGAATCCTGCTTTTTATTGACAATATATTTCATAGTACAGTATATGGAGTAATGTTGTTGCTCTTTAATTTAGTAACCGCACAGTTATAAGCAATATGTCTTTCAATCTTCGCGCACTCGCACGTTTCTATCCGGACGCATTAAATGACAGAGACCGGTCAAAGTTGCTAACAAAATCGAGTGACTTCGGTAACTCGATGTCGAGGACCGTCTTAATAGCGCGCCCACGATATCCCAGAAACTCTGTATTTACTTTGTGATTTCAAAAACAAAAAAGAGAGAGGTTAAGATAGTGTTCGTTTACTGAATAACAATTTGCGTGAATCTGATAATTACTCTGTCGAAATATTAAAATAATTAACATTTTAATTTGAAACAATTATCTGGATTACTGTAAACTCCGGGGATGAAACACCTTACGCCAGGAAGAAAATTTATTCGACAACGATAAGGAAGATGTTCGTTTTCACATCGTCGTTTCTGCTACTTTTAGCCAGAGTTTATCAAGCTGTATTTTCTCTGCGATATTTATCCTCTTGTTGAGTAACTCATGATATTTCACTTTTTTCCTGTTTGTATAAAAACATGGTTATCAGGCTATCGTTAGTCTTCGTAAAACATCGTCTCTGAATTTCTTTCATAAAAATTTCTAGTAGCATAATACGCAGTATAGTAGGATAGACTTTTTTAATAGGTGGAAATATCGATTAGTGGAATCGAGGTGATACTTCCGTAGTGAACAACTTGATTTAACTTCAGAAACTGCTGGGAAAAGCAGGGACACACACAGAATATTAAATTACCGTGAGAACGGATTAAACGCGAATCTCGCGCGCTATGATGCATCAGCCTCTACATCGTGCCAATGTAATTCTCCGCTAAAATACATTAAAAGGAAAGTTTCTGGACTCTAGCTAGAAAAATGTGAAATTTCTCGAATAAAATATGAGTCGCATCTGGAGCTGATCTTTTATGAAGTGCGAACACGTGCTGCTGAAATTAACATAAGATAATAAATCTTTGATAAAGTCTTGAATCGCTCAACGATAATCATTTTCTTCCCTTACCATAGGAAAAGATGAAAAGTACCTATATCTACGTTAGGAATTTAATAAAACAATGATGAAAACTCCGAATTAACTCGGTTCACGTATAACATTTGTGCTTCGTGTTTTTCTCGTTTATCTTCAAACTACGTAGTTGCACATACCATTCGCCCAAAATGGTTTTATCGTGGACATCACGAGACAAAATTGTCTCGTTATCACGCATTCCTACGTTTAACGAGATTTATCGAGCAGTAAATTTATCGCTGAAGCTGGTTGTTTGACGAGAGGCCGAAAATGCTTGGAAAATTCGGTGAAAATGTTAAGGTTTCACGATTAAAAGCACGAATAACAGGGTTATAAAATATCGATTTACGAAGATTACAACCGGCAACCATTATGTCGAGAAAGATTCAATTACGGATCGACCTGAATCGATGTAGGTACAGACGTTTGCTCGCCTTGTAACCAGCTTACATTGTCCCAGATATCTACGTGTAATCCGTTCTCTTTTCCTGAATTTCTTTCATACTCTCAATTGTTCACTTTGTTACGTTTCTTCGTGATACCTTTGTACGCTCGTATGAATGGAATTCTTAAACTTTGGGAATCTTCTAATTCAAACTCTATTTTTAGTATCGTAGCAAGTATATAAGAATCAAAAAAAGATCTTTTACTCGATTAATTCCGTCAAATTTTTTTTCATTTTTAAGCTAATCCTCCACTAATAATTAATATGGCTTGGAAAATCGATCAATGACAAGTAAAAGATCAAAGACATGGGATTATCGGTTCTCTCGCGAAACACTAATATTCTGCAACGAGCTATAATAAACTTTCGAAGTAGTTTCAGAGCGGAATTTCGACGGTTTCCTCGGACGTTAACTAAGATTCCTCAAATTTGGAGTTGCCAAAGAAGCATAGGTAGCGGTATAGGGCCATAACAGGCAACACGTGCACTTTACGGATTATTGCGTACACGAAAACTCCGCTTTCTAAGAACTCTGTCCGAGGATTCCATTAAAACATTTGTCGCGTTCACCAAGCCGTGAATACAATTTGCGCCTCGAACTTTCGTCGAATTTATTAATACGAGCGAAAAGTGGGCCACAGAAGTTAGAATTTTGCGTGCCATGCTACCGCGAAAAGATTGGTTGAATTACGACCGAACCTAGAAAACATTCAACAAACTATTCGCGATACAGTTGTTTCGTAACAAAAATGTAGGTTTTATGTTTCATTGAATCATTTGAACAGGTTTTGTCTATAGTGAAAATCCTATGACAATCAATTCTACATCAAAAGTGTCCTTTCATTTGATTTTGAAATTAAACATCTTTGTTACCGTCTTGGATACATAAAAAATGTTAAGAATATTAATTATGCAGTCTAATATTAATTAACTAAAATGTTATTCATTTTTTACAAAGCATTGTGAATTTATCATCTATTTTAAGAAGACTTATATTTCCAAATCTATCACACTATTTACTCTCTTCGCCAACTGTTTCATATTAAAATACTTTAGAATATCTAAAAAAAATCAGAAAGTCACCAAAAATTGACTTGTGTATCTTTTTCCATATGCTCTTTAATTATTTACTTGTGCGTTTCTATTATGCACAATTCTAATTATTTTCGTTAATTGTTTCGAAAGCTTTCTGTTTCACTCAGCGCATATTTTCCGTTTCTTATGTAACATACAATGTTCTGTGTGAACTATCGGACGTTCGCGGGGAGACGCGATCTCGAAGAAGCGCGCCAACAGGAGTCGTAAATTCCCGTTACGATTTGACTAATCGACGCCACGAATCGTTCGATCCCTTATTTCTTATGGGATAATAAGGGTAGTTGATTGAATATAACGCTGCTGTTAACAGGTTACTATATATTTTGAATGATCTAACAACTTCAGTGTGATACAAGATGGAGAATTTGAAATGACAACTACGAACGAGTACGACCTGAGACTCCTTTCGTGTTGACGACAATGATGATATATCTTATGTCGATTGACTGTTTTCGACTTGTAGATTCTTGCTGTTCCTTGCACTGTCCTCTGACTCGAGTTGATGTAGACTGACTGATAAACTTTAACTGTTACTTGAATGTTACTGGGGAACAAGTCTGGAGCGCAAGTAGAAGAAGTTGAGTTGACCCTCCTGATGCCGTAAAAGAAGTGAAGTTCGTTCTTATGTGATTACGGAGGAAAGCTCGGTAAGGGTGTGCCCTTTGAACGAAGAACGTGGATTCGTTGCTCACACTTTTCGTCAGGAAAGTGAGGGTAACGATCCGCGATGCCGATTGGTTATGACCAACGTTAGGAATGGAGATAGGAGGAAGAGGCCTCCTACTAACGTGGCTCATGGGCGACATTGTTTATGGGAAAAACCAGTTTTTCCGTTAGACAACTATTCGTTTTTCTCATTAGGTGCTACCTGCTTTCTACGTAATTTATAAGAACGTGCAATAGACCTAAGGACTGTTTTAAGTACCAGCTATAAATCGAAAATACTTGCAGGATTAAAGGTTCCTGCGTGCTAATAAGATTCGGTCTGTGGTGGGGCCTTAGGTTTATCGAGGGTCTGTCTAATGGTGCTTGGGCCTTGACGGTCAGACAATGAAGGACATCGCGACGTAACACTGTGAAAAAGTTACAATGAAAGACGGAACATTTCCGTTTCATGAAGCACAGACGTCTGTTTGCTAAAGCCTCGCTTAACCATTGCTCGATGCACTGAGGTGCATCAGCTGTTTATCCAGGTTTCTGCAAGTGTACTGGAATATCCGCAATCTCTCGAGAAAGTGATTAGAAATTTTATGCAAATATTGATTGTGTTTAAGAGTTTCAGAGGAAAAATGCTACGAATGAAATAACTTTTAATTTGAGAAAATTACTGGTAAAATGAAATTCTGACATGTTTTTAAATGTTAAGATACATTACTATAAACGTTTCGAAATTTAAAGTAAATTCTTTCAGATAAACGTGAATGTTATCTGATGTTTGAAGAAAAATGCGTTCGTAACATTTTTCCATCAAGCTTTATTTAATACACTAGTTCTCGTAAATTTGAGAACAACTTCTTTCTTTTTTCATTAATTTATTAATATAGGGCACCTATACAATACAAAAATTATTCATTAATAGAATGAAACGTTGAAGAAAATATTTGTATTGATTTAATTAACGTAGTTGGTTATTCCGTTCAATGTCGAGATAAGGCATCGAATTATTTTCGCCAAAAATATCGCGGTCAGGTCGAGATAAGAGGGAAACGTGTGCGTCGATTTTCCTGGCAGAGACGATAATATCGATTTAATCGAGACGGCTTGCGAGCGAGGAAAAAGTACCGACACGCGGGCCAAAAATGAAAAGTCTAGGCCAAAAAGTCCAGGCCCGATTAATCCGTACATGGTGTAATGTCCGTGCTACTGCACCTATTAAGCGTGCAAAGTGCGTCTATTAACGTCGATATCGCCGTTGAACACGCACCATGACGCTGTTCATGTAAGCTGATTATACAAAATGTACGCGCCAGACTGCGCAACCGCTCCATGTACTCCTCAGGCGTATCTACCATTAACCATTGCCGTTTTAACCATCGCTGATTAATTGGGTTAATTGTAGAAAGTTTAAAACTTCTTTGCGCCTTCTATTTTTGAGTTAAACGACGGGTAATATATTACTGGACATATTTTTAATTTATGACATAATTTGTGTAACGCGATAGTGATAGTCAGTCGTAATAAGGGTTGATTTTCGAGACTCGTTTGTTCATGTACAATTATCCTAAAAATCAAAGGATATCGAAGGGTAAATTATTGAACAGTTTACTTTCTATTATTTCGTCAAAAAAGGATCCAACTCGAGCTCGAGTTCTGGAAAAGTATTTTTGCTCTTTCTTAAAAACCTGGTACCATGTTTAAAAATACGATTTCTACATACAGGAACTCATTGGAATCAGTCAAGGCGACGCGTCGCGAATTTTGAAAATCCTTTTTGAAGCCCACCGTACATGTATACATGTACATACGTGTATGTTGCAACATCTGTGTGCCCATACGTACGCTGTTTAGAAACACATACAAACATACATTAGTGCGCTCGTATATACGTGGATCTGTTTCATGTATAGATGGAATGGTATAGATGGAATGGTATAGATGGAATGGTCTGGCCCGTGAATAAAACGAAGATCATACGTGTGCAAGGAAGAAATTCGAAGTACGACGTTCATGCTTTGGTCATGCACGACGTTGCATAGGTTTATGCTTCCATTGCAACGTTACATGATCCACTGGTGATCGTGCAGACTCACGAGGATCTGGAAGAAAAGAACGTCACGTTCGCGATGCGATGTCGTTCTCATGATTTGTTTTACGATTCTAGTGCCGCAGACGTGCAGTAATGGTTCTACGACTAGAGAAATCTTTAGTTAAGGAAGCAGGAAACTTTCTTTGCATTTCAAACCTTTATAATGTCTTTTACATTTTATTTCATTTGCGTATCACTGTGCTATTGTATCTCGTTGCTATATCATTGTTCTGATACCAAGTAGTCTATTTATAACAGAGATTTATACTTAACTGTTACATCAAAAAGAAAAATTATGATCAATGACAATTTTTTATTCTTTTAGTCAGGTAAACTTCTGTTTATAGATGGTCGATCTTCGACAAATATGGAAATATATCTATGCAACGCTGAATATTTGCTTAGAAATATTTGCAATGTTTGTATAAAAATGTCTATAAACTACTATTCGTGTACAATCTACCATTAATTTATCACAACGTTCCTCTTATTGTAGAACCGACGACAGTATTCTCGTATGCAATAATTTCACGGTTCTCGATTGATTCTATTATTTATCCTTCGTTGCCTCGAATCGAACGATATTTTTTCACCCACGCCGCGATGCCACGTGTTAGCCGGGATTTTTCTGGCCGCACGGATAAACGAAACGTGACTACCGTGCATCGTAGTTGTATTTTTCTCTCCGTTTCGTTTTAACTCTGGTCCCAACAGCGTCATACGCGAAGTCGCGTACACCGAGCTGCTCCAGTTACACGCGACAGAATCTAGAAACACGAAACGAGTTCCTGTTGCAAGTGCCATCGCGGAGAGCTCGGTAAACAGCCAAGCCACAGGCATATTGCACTGGTGCGTTCGTCTGCGAAAGCCACACCTGCGGATTGCACCGTACAACTGTGATCTTTCACAGTGAAATTTAGTTGAAATCGTAAAAAACATTTTGTTCGTGAAATATCAAATATCTTGTTGTAAAAACGATATTTTTAAGAATTTTCTCTCGCGCGGTTGCTTTAAAACTAGGTTTCTCCCTTTTTTAATTTGGTGAAAATCTAAAATTACAGACGAACAATCATATACGGTAGTTCACGAAAGTGTTCCAACATTTATAGAGCATTGTGTGAATACAGCAGATGTTTTATTTTACAAGACATTTTGAAATCTCACTATGAACATCATGATTGTTACTGTAAAATTTAAAAGTAATTTGTATGAATAATAGAATTTATAGGATACTTATTGCGATTGTTTGCAAATATTGTCATAATATTTTGTAGGACACCGGACATATTCGTAAAATCTTTTTTAAAATGTCCTTCGCATACTCGTTAGATTTATTTTTAAAGATTCGAAGATTTGCTAGATAATACTCGAAGCTTTGAACGACTTCGATCCATTCTAAACCCTATTGATATAAGCTTCGGTACGGTAACGTAACAGGCTGAATATATCTCGCAGAAACGGCACGGCAGACTTTCGTTTTTATCTGCAATCGAATGAAAGGCAGTAGTGGAATTTTTCGTCGTTTACTGCTCTGTGTTCGAGCATGTAATTGTCCCGTAGGCACTATTTACTTTAATACTCATAAGACTGGAAATTTATCGCGGGCCATTAGCGTGGAAACGCGTTCCCCGCGATGCTAAATCAAGAAAGTAATTCCAAAAACGACGTGGATGTAACAACTTTTTACTCGCTTCTAACGGCTCTACTTTAGTAGTAGTTACAGCATTCTGTCTTCTTTTCAGAGGAATTAATCGCCTTAAAAATTAATTACTGTCGTCCCGCAATAGCAAGAGTAATTAATTATTTAACGTTGAAATCCACGAAACTCCAACAGCGTTATTAATTCGTTTTCTCCTACTCTCGCTTTCGCGATAAACTTTCTACTGTCTCGTACAGATATCGTTCGATCATTAAACGATATATTTTCCTCTTAATTATTCTATTGCTTTCGATTAATCTCTTGGAATTCGAGCTAAGCAAGTTACGCGATCGATCGTTGTTCCGTCATTGGTTCCACGTTTTGCCGTTCTCGAGCCAGTTACTTTTCCCTTTACCGAGCAGACTGTTCACCGCGATCGCTCATTTCTACAATCCCATTCTCACTTACCAGCATCTGGGTTCTCCACCCTTGCCTTAATCAACAACACAGAATCTACCAAATAAATCAATACGACAAGATCACCAAACAACCTCCTTCCATAAGAATAATTCACAATGAACTATCCAACGAAAAAAGAAGAGAAGTCCTTTAGAATACAGCGTCTCGACCTTAGTCGGGTCCAATAACCTCGACAAAAGGGAAAAGTTGTATCCTTCACGCTCGTCTGGCGGCTTGAATTTTCAAACATACCTTCTGTAGAGAGTACTCGGAAGAGGATCCAGCTTGTTGGCACGTGCCACTTAAAAGGATAAATTTCGCGGCAGTCGAAACTGTGAATCGGAAGAAAAAGACACGGACAAAAAGAAGCGGATCCTCCGCGAGCGGACCAACTTGAAATCCGCGGCACGTGCGACCCTTCCAGGTCCTTGGGATCTTCCACTTCGTACAGACAGCCGAGAAAGAAAAAGGATCGATCGGAACAAGTCCCCACCTACAGGCAACATCCCCTTCCCCCCTTAACGACGTATGAAATCGCGATCAAAAGAAAATTTTCTCCCACTGTATTTCTAGGTTATGTTTCCTCGAGAATAACTCGTTTTCTTTTCTCCAGAGAATAAAGATCGATCTGAGTTTGCAATATGGAAATGTTTATCGAGGGAGAAATTTATACAGTCGTGAGCGTCACTGTCTTCCGGGAAATATTTCACATGGTTTCTTGCTGTAATTAAGCGATGAGATATCGTAGGATGGAAAGTGTAGGTTACAGAAGGAGGCGATTTTGCAATTTTGTTGGATTTTTCGATACGTCAATGAAAAACAGATCTTTTGTTTTAACAAGGGAAAATGTTGGTCTTGACGTTATGAAAGGAGATCGGAGAAGAGAAGTCTTGGAGACTTTTAAACTGTTCAGTACTTCCGGCACGTATGCGGAGTCTTCAGTAGTATTTGATCGTATATGGTCGGACATATTGTACCTAACGCAAGAGGCAGATTTGTTGAGTGCATTAGAGCGAGATCAAGAGTGCAATATCCAGCAGGAATGAACACATTACGTGTTTCTATAGTTTTATTTCTTATACAAAGATGTATTTTTGTTTTGTAAAAATTATACAAGAGTAAATTATTTTCCAAAGGCAATATTTCTTTTTGTCTTGCTTCGAAGTACAAGATAGACGAGAAGACAGGAAATACGGACTTGAAAGAAAATATCAACTCAAAGTTTTACGCGTATTAAATAAATATTGATTTAGGAAAATCAGGGAATTTAAGAAGCGTCTTAGAATCTGTGATACGTGCATCAATCTTTTCACGAAACTTCGAATAGGATTTGACAATGGGAACAAGATCGTGTGTGTCATACGTGATTTACAATTGAGATATTGTCGAGAAGTTTTGCTGCGATCGAAGGTTTAAAGTTTTCGCTCTCATAGAAAAGTCTCTAGATATTCCTATTTTTATCAGTTAGTTGAAGTTCCAGTTTCGCGATTTCTCATATATTTCAAGTTGGGTCAGTTTGACTCGAATGTAGAATTATGGTTGGTTAATAGCCAAAGTCACGTTAGATTACAGGTCCTGAAGTTCTTGAATGGGTTGTGAAAGGAGATGCCAGCAGGCTTTCATCGATGAATTAAGTACAGTCCTTTAGCTAATGCTGAAGTTGAGACGTGGCATACACGATTACTATTAAAGGATGAATATAGAAATTAACGTGATAGGAAAAGCAATATGCGTGTGTCGAAACTTGTTTGGAATACTCTCCTTGCTACGAAATCGATATTATCTTGCGTAACGTTCACATCAGCTTACCGATACTTCCTAATAACTTCTAATTAAATCATATTGTATTATTGTTTTCCATTTTGTTCACTTACATCAATTGAAATTGAAAAAATAATCGTTCTCTGCTTATACATTTTACTCTGAAGAATAAGTCAGAGTGAAATAAATAATTATAGCAATTTTGGATAAATAAGTATTTACGGATAAAGTTACTTGTATTCTATCATTTTTTCCTCGTATTCGCGCCTCTGCCGATCATAAAAATTTTGTTTTCGTGTTGGAATAAATGAGACGAAAATTCGCAATTTCTGTTCTTTAGAGATGTTTACCAGTACGTAGACAGGAATCAGCGCGTTGCTTTCTGAAGCTGAAAGGGGGAGTAGAGAAAAGGACGGGAGGTAAAAACGTTTCTCGTGGTTGAAGCTTAAGCTCTCGATACCACTCCGTGCTCGATTCCAAGAAGCGAGAAAAAGGAAACAGTTTAGAAGATTCGACGCGGCCTCTCCTCTTTCCCTTTTCCGCTTCACAATGTTAAGATCGTCCTCGCGTAAAAAAGCAACGTCGATACGTATATCTTTCTGCCCTTCATCGTAATTTTCCAGTCGATGGAGCACGATTCTGGACGACTTATTCTAAAATCGCCGGAATCATCTACCAAATAACGCTCTAATTCTAGCGATTTGTCCTTCGAAAATCGCTTCGAACAATCTCGAATATTTAAATAACAATCGTTATCATTATCGTTATTATTTAACGAAAGATTTTATTCTTGATGTACTGAAATAATTTCATAAACATCTTGGGGTATCTTAAAAATAATTCTCTTAATATCGCCATTTTATTATTTACGCTATGAGAATGTTCTTTTAGCCTTCGTTTGTTCATAACCGAACATTTTTTCCATTCGTCGAAGAATTCTAAAGATCTCGAGGCCGTTTTGGCACTAGTTACAAGAATTTTCAATAAAGAAACTTTCAATCGAAACGTCAGAACTTGGTGCCAAGAAGAGTGTCGACGTTAAAATTCCAGCTTCTTAGATCGATCCACCGGTGGAACGTCCCCGAGAACTCGAGTAATGAATTCTAATCGTTCGTCCCCCTTCTTGCCGTCCAAAGAAATATCGAAATCCCTTAAGAACGCAGCCTGACAACTTGAAAACACGAAACTTTTTAATTCCCTTCCCTTCCGATAATTACCATTCCTCTTGAGGAAAACGTGTTCTTGCGTGATAACGGCGAGAATAGCGAGCTCGTGATTCTTCATTTTATTCAATCAAGCTTTGTAGGCTCTTCTTTCGTTGCGATTAACCTTTCTGTTTCACTATTCTCTCGCCAGAATTTATCCGAATCCGCACTAATTTTGTTTTCAGAAACTTTGAATAGTTCGTATCTTTAAATATTATATAAACTTTCTGTATATTTTGACATCTTCAAATTCTCCATAGATGCATAAAAATTCGCAATTTATTAATTATGAAAATAATCGATTTAGCCTTGGCTCGGTATCACATCACAAGGAACGATCTTCGCAAACCTTAATTAGATAAATACATATTCCCATCATCTAAGTACTTTTCCGTACTTTATAAACTCTATCTTTGCGTTTTTCAAGTTTCCAGTATAAAGATCCTAGGATCTTCCAAGTCTTTTTACTCGAATCAGACTACCTCGTTTGTAGTTCATCTATTTGATCGCTTTCATTTTGAGTAACATATTGCAACGAAATCGTTTAGCACGGATGTGTTAAGTAAATCGTAAAGTTCGTGAAAATATAGAGAGGGAGTAAATACGATCGGAATTAACCCGAGGTCACGAGGGGTTGACCTCGTACATCGAGGCAAAGAACTTGGCCACACCATTGGCATTACGAGATTGCACGTGAAAGGGATGATCCTGGAGTCGGGGGTGATTTCAGGGTGGCGTGAGCGAGACCTTTGATTGTTTTCCGATATCGTGGCCAACCGACTTCGAATATCGGGCCTCTGACAGAAGGGAAAAATAACAAACGACCAATTAACGTTCCCGACGTAGCTTCGTTTCGAAGCTCGTTTCCACGCCGTGATACGAAACATTTGATCAAACCCTTCGAGTTCGACTACGGTCGAAACCACCGCATCGAGAGGATCAATTACGATTGTTAATTATCTATTAAATGGAATCCATTCGCGTGTTCGTCACTCGTCGAGTCGCTTTCGTATTGAATTTCCATTTCAACCCCTTTTTTGCTCTTCGCTAAGAAAATAGCATGGAAGCCCAGTTTTTTTTGGAATTGTTTTTCCTCCACGTTCGAGGGGGAAGACCACTCTGTCGTTTTTCTTTGGTTTTTACATAAATTGCACGGGCGGGGCAACATTTTAATATCAACGACGATATAAAATTCGAAAATGATTCTCTCACGGTTCTGGGGTCGTTCAGCTCGGTTGTCGAATAAAAATTTCTCAGCAAAGCTGAACCTTAAAGGAACGCGAGAATCACAAGAGATCGGCATGATGTATGTAGACCAGATATCCTTGCAAGTGTGTAGACGTCGTAATTTCCGGGGCTCAGGAAAGATTCGGCCCTGTAATAACACGACCTTCCCGACCATCCACCGTTTGCCTGACGTTCGCCGCAACTTTATCGCGCTCGATTTTCCTTCCGACGTTCACAGAACGTTCGCGATAATAGATTATAGCTCCGTTCTTCTTCTTTTTTAACCGGAGGTCGCCTATCTGTTTCAGAAATCAAGTACATTTTAATTATTATGCTGGCAAAGTCGATTTAAAAGTTGAAGAAAAAGTTTGCTGGCGAACGAAGATTTCCTGCCGTGGTATTATTATCTCGATAAAGAGGTTTAAGAAAGAAATGAATTTATGCGAGTGAATTTAGATGCACGTTTAATTCAACGACGAAAAGACTGGCTGGGAAGTTTCTTCAACGAGCTATACAGGGCGTCGTTCAATTTTATGCTGTTCAGTTAACCAGGCTGGTCCGTTGATCTCGTAAACGTCGGCGTATCCATTCGAATTTGCATTTCAAGTCGCAGGCACTTCTTATCCTGGCTACCACGCCGCAACTTGATAGAATAAACTGGCGGCTTGCTTTTCCGCATACTCGTCTACGTCCTCCAATTCACGGTACACCGGGTGTTCAATGTGAATTTTGCATTTTCTTCGTGTATTAACACGTAGTAACGATATTTGTTAATCCTTCGAAAATTTATTCAAAGGTTTCTGCATTGAATTACCTTGTAAAGCTTTTAGAGTCAATTGTCGATGAGTGCACCTTGTCTCGGTCGATGTTATCACAGTGAAAAGGAAGAAACAACACGATTAGTAAAGCAGTAGTCTAAAATAGTTGGAATTTCGATTCTCCCGGATCTGAGAAAAGAAAACACTGAATGATATATATTAGGTTGTCCGAAAAGTGTCTTTCTTTCGCAAACGTATTTTTTATTCGCAACAGTGCACTTTCATACAAACGTGAAACCAGGTCTGTATCTCAGCAGAACAAAATGGATCGTACGTAATTTCCTCATAAAACGAAAGAAACTTTTCGGACAACCTAATACATGTGTCTTACTTTTAAACACTGTGTACCTATTAACCGATGTAATCTTCAGGATCTTTCCAACTGTTTTAGATAACCTGATTCCTTGAGCATCTTGTTCATTAGAGCCCTAGAGTAGCATGGTATTCGCGGAATGGAATTGAATTGGAAATCACCTTGTTCCAAACGACTAAAGAAATCAGTTTTAGTGGAATTCGAGGCATTAACGTAGCCCAGATTTTCCAAGCCCTGCTTTTTAATTATACTTTCATTGTCTTCCATTATTTAAATTGTTTGGAAATTAAATCGTAGAAACAGAAGGAATCATGATCGAACATATCGAAAGTATCGTGAGATATCGCGTATCGAACGAGTTTATCAAAGTAATCGTATCATCGGGTTGTTAAATATCGAAAACACGAGGCTGTTCAAACGAATCTTCTAACTCAATCGCTTCTTGCAACTGATGGCCACCTGTTGCACAAAAATGTGCGTGTATCGTGCATTTGCATACCTCCTTTGTCTCGTTCATCACCCTCTGCTAACCATTCTTTTTTCCTTCGTTGGCGAGCAAGCCATGAATTTGTCGAGTCTCATAGACAACATTCACACGTGTTCATCTTAAAAAAAGAATATCGAACTCTATAAAATTGTTCGAATTTAGAACATTCTCTCCGTTGTATTACATTTTCACGTAGTTTATTCGAATTCTCCAGCAAGTGTCTTTCAAATTCTTTGACTTTTTATTAGTTTGCAAATTAATCCACAAATCTAAACAAAGAAGGTTTTGTATCGTAGATCGCAAACCACGTTCTCTCGACAGTGTACGGGTCTGATAGGAACGAGATATTTGAAGCTTTCATAGCCAGGGTCTTACAGTTAATACCGGCTCGAGGTTTCCTGCTGTAAGCCGTCTGCTTCCGAGAGACGGTTCTGACATTTTGCCAACACGGCTGCTTCATCAGGAATAACAGAACTAACAGACACACGAAGACTTTCCCTTGTTATCCTAATCAAAATACCATAAACTATAACACCGCAGAATTCCACGAGAAGCAATCTATAATTCCGAAATCTGCAATACATTTTATTCCTTCAAACTCTTGAAAGAATTCATTGGGGTGAATATTTGACGAATATTTATGTAGAGATACTTGGATAATCGATGAAAAATGATCTGCTAAAAGGGACAGGAATTTTTTTTAAATCTTTCACAGGGATCCTTCGAGGTTTCTCTCGGTTGCTTTGAAGGGATAAAAGACGAATATCGTGGATCGTCCCTATTCCGTCGCCAGTTCCTTCCGTTTCGAGAATACGGCTCCAGGATAAGAACGCGACGTTCGTATCGCGGCGAAACGGCGACGTATATTGCGTCGTTCTTTCGATACTCGAACGTATCGACCCCCGCGTGAGACGTAAAAATTTATAATTCCACGGGGACGCCATGTATCCGGATCCCATGACGTTTATTAAATCCTTTATCGAGAGAGTTATCCCCGGATAGCGATGATATTCCACCTGCTGTTATATAATATGTCTACCGTTATGTAGCATATCTAAGCAAGTGGTAGAGGATTTCTTTTTTATGCACCAGGAGAAAGTGTTTTACATCGTCTGAGATAGAATTACGCTTTGTAAATGAGGTTGGGCATGCTGGATTTCACAAGTATACTTCTGAAACACGAGTATACAAGTGGCGCGTTTGTGGATCCTTTCTGAAAAGTTTTACAAAGTTTCAGAACTCTTTATTTGCACTGAACAAAGATTGTTACGAAGCAAACAGTTTATAAATCGAGTCTCTCAAAAACCGAATAGATCAACTCCGCCTCTTCTCAATTTACTTAATTTTACTCTGCTAGTACACGACCAATGCTAACGATAGTCAGTTTTAAAATTACGTGCTTCTAGTATCATCACTTTTCTATCATACTTCGTCCATCTATTGAGCACCCACATGTCCAGTGCCAGGTTAATTAAACTTATTGGAACATATTTGCCCATATATTACGATTTCTTAATATCGCACGTGTACGATATCTAAATTTTCTCGAAAGATCACATTTACCACGTTGTCCTAATTTATTTCCCAGGTATATCACGGATTAGAGAATTTTCAGCCGGTCACGGTCCCTCGCTACCGGCTTATCCGGCAAAGTCGCGAATTAATGAATCGATCAACGGGGCAGCAACTCGTTAAGCGATCGCCGTGGCGAAACGCGTACGCTTAATTAACTAACTTAATGGATCGACGTGAAATTATCATCCCCGTTGGATCGCAAACAAACGGGAGAACCTGCTGTTCCTGTTTATCGATCACGCGTGTCGCTGACTTTCGTCCCTTTAAATTATTGCCCGCCGATAATTCTGCCCTCGTTTTTCCACCTTTTCCGCCCTCTCGATTTTATCGACTCTCTGCCTTTGACATCTACACCAACCAATGTTTCCAGTTATTTCCCTAGCAACTTTTCTCTTCCTAAATTAACCAAACGAAAAGCACGAATCCATAACTTTAATCGCCTTTAATTAGATTTAAAAGATAAAAGTAGGTCGAGGCTGATGATCGTCTAATTACTCGCGTTGCGTTCTCAGGTTCATCTTGAAGAGCACCACGAAATTCAACAAGCTTCCTCCCTTCGGCTATTAGATTCTACCGCCAGCTCCCGCATAATTTGCTCCAGTTAATTTATCGCGTGGAACACGATGTATATTAAACGCTGGTTGAAAATGAAGTTCTATCGGGCAATGTGGATCGGGAATCAAAGAAAATCGGTTGAAAATAGCGCTTTGTCAAATGGAATTTCCAGGATACAATAGTCGATATAGAATTGCGAACGTGGTGGGCAGAGCAACTCGAAATTGCCTCCGTTAATCTCTCGATTTTTCGAGGGCGTAGGGAGCAAGAAACAATGAGGAATGAAATTAAAAGAGGGACGCGAAGCTCGAATCTTTCTCCTCGCGATTTTCGATGAAACGAGCTCCTGGCATTGATCCACCGGCGTTCCCTTTCCGATAGGTTGCTTCAATTTATAGCCATTCCAGGCACAAAAGCATCGTCGAATTATCTCCGCCGCTGGAACCAGCTCGCTCCATCTATGTATATCCGCTTCGGTTGCACCTATAGATAGTTTCTGTGTGTGTACTCTTGATACGATCTCGCGAGAAAGATATTTCGACCGATTCTTCGCCTTTAGCTTCGAATCTGTCGATGAGTTCTCTCGGTATATACATCTTCAAGTTTGATTCCCGCATCGCTGAATTTTTTCACTTATTATCGTCGCTTCTGCAGAATCGTCTTTTAATTCGGTGTAGAAACCAGGCGGTACTGCAACGATCTTGTACATTTCTTTTGTCTTTAAACGTTTGTAAACTTCTTTTTATGCTATTTATCTGCGACTTTATTCGAAGCTGGAAGTTTCAGAAAAATATAACGGAAAACGCCTTGCAGTAGCTGATGATGTAAAGTGTTTTCTTCGTGAATTTTTATAACGTAGTTAAATGTAGTAGAATTAAAGAAATACCAACTACGGTTCCAAGAGAAGTTTGTAATAATTGTAACGTCTTTATCGTTTCATTAGAGCGTTTCATCGTTAAACATAAATACAATAATTGGTACTGTGATTTGATATTCTATTAAGAAATCATTTATAGAAAGTTTGAATTTTTCAAACAATTAATACTATGAACATATTCGATATTATCGCATAAATGAATCGCAAATGATCCAGAGAGCATAATAGGATTTGAATACAGAACAAGCCACGTTATGAACTCACATAATAATCGAAACTGTGTCAACTGCTCGAATTTATTAGCAGAAATTACTCGGTAATCCACATCGTGTGTCATAATAGCGAATGCCTACGTTTATCGTCATCCATACAGACTCTCGTCAGTACACGAATCGCCGTTTAACCGAATCCTCGCTTCACCGACGATAATGAAATTTACATCGAGGCTATGTAACATAACGCGACATAATCTGGTGTTTGAATGGAAAACGCGGATGCTTGCGTGCCGATTCGCGATGGATCGATATGTACAGCCGCAGTTCGTTTTCCTCCGCGTCTTTTCTCACTTTTCCCTTCCCTCGCCCTCTTCGATATATCTTTCCAATAATACTGTTAATTTTCTCCCTTCGTCTCTTCGTGCGTCCGATAAAACGCAATCAGATACTTTTTTTTTCTTTTTGGTCGTTTTCAACGTGAATCAGATGCCTCGATCCGAATTCAATTAGCTTAATCTTTTGATACATTCATTTCATTTCCCTCTACGATTATGGAATTTTCCAATCTTTGAATTGAGGCTTCTGTTTTTACACTTTTAAGGATAACACAGTTTAAAACTAAATCGTTTATAACTTGAAAAATAATCATCGAACGATACTTTTGCACAATCTTCTCACACGTTCATTCTATTTCCCTTTACGATTATAGAACTTGCCAACTCTTTTACCGAGAATTTTTTTCACAGTTTTCAAAATAATACAGCGTGAAATTGAAAAGTCGTTTATCACTTGAGAAATACGTCTCAAACGATACTTTTGTCATATTAGATAAATACTGTCCATTTTTTAATATCCTGTATAGTATAGTAGAACTCTGCTCATATGAATCTATGAAGTGAATTCTAACTTAATAATTGGAGTTTCCTAACTACGGATATTTAATCGCAGTATAATAGGAGTTTACATTTTATACGAGGAAATGATTTAATGTAATCAAGTGTTTACTAAAATTCCGTTGAAATATAAATGGAGTTCGTATAAACGAAGTTTTGCTGCAATTCAAAAGAGGCCACTTGTTACTGTTAAGAATAATTCAACGTTACTCAATCATTTTATTTTGACGTTTTTCGTTCCAAGTCACACGAATTCGTCGAATTCATTAAAACACAGGAAACAGCATGTTTCTCCATGAAATACTAAACATGTTTAAATGTCACATTCGTGTTTTCTATTTATTGCGTCCAAGTGAAAAATTAATATACCATATGTCGTATGTATTTATCTCGCTTTCCATTTTTTTTTTTTTTTTTAAATATACTTGTACCATTTTCCCACTGTGCTATACTATTTACGAAATGACTCGACAATAAAATCTTCCTGCTACCTATCGCCTCGTTATCCCAGGACATTGACATATGCCTGTCGAAACTCTGTGAAATCAATCGCGGAACGATCCCAATACTTTTCACAGGTTCAACCTGCTATAAGATCGTCCGTCGATAAGCTTATCGTGACTAAGTAAATCACAGTCTCTTAGGAAAGTTTCGAGAGGATTCCATTCTTTCTCTTGATCCTTCTTTTTCGTGACAGACTCTTTATTATCCTTCTTTTAACCAGTACTGATTTTTTACCGATCGACGATCTCCACTTTTCACGGGCGAACTGTAAGACTCTTCCATATTTTTGGAAGATACGTTTCCTTCGATGGATGAAAACGAAGAAAGAACGATGCAATAGCTTCATAACGAACGTCGGGCACAAGATGCTGAAACAGACGAGCCGAGGAAGTGGAACGAGAGGAAAAGATAAAAGGACAGCGACAAACGATCCTCCTGTAGATGTAATTTACAGAGGCGAGAAGGAAATAAATGTTCCTCCGAGAGATGGAGAAAAATTCTGACGATAAAAGTACCCTCTAATCGTTAATCAACTGGTTGGACGATGTTTATTCGATGAAATCTTCAGTTGTTACGATGGAGAGCTAGTTAAAGGGGAATTTGGTGAAACAGGTCAATAATTGTGTCTATTTCGGGCAATATTCAACGTGAGTATCGCGAAGCGACATGAGAAATGAGTGTTCGGAAGAGGAACAGGGATGAAAGGAAGTATTATTAAGGGTAATTTTTGCTGACGTTGTGTCTTCGAATGAATCTTTAAACGGGGAAAACATCTACTAAAGGAATACGAAGGGTACAAGTTTCCAGACAAGTTATCAAATGTAAAGTAGAACATACACGGGAATTTTGCAAGTTCACAAGGATTTGACAATCGCGTGAAATCTACATTCGTAAAAATCTTTCTACATATCACTTACAAAATTTATAATAAAATACAGAAGCTTATAATAGGGAATAAAATATGTTGTATAGAAAATTGGGTACAGACCCAAGCCGAGTTTTGAATGTTCTTCAGTTGCTTTGCGTCGTATTGTATCCTGTATATTATCCTTATCGTTATATTTTGAAATTGTTCTACTATACCTAATCACAGACCTTCTCGGTATTGAAGCTATCACTCTTATAAATCGCTTGCAACTGTTTGCAAGATTCTGTTCATTCTTTAAAAGAGAATCCATCAAAAATTCCTATAATAATTCGATAAAATCGTAAGAAGAACATTCCGTTTACCCTTAATCGAACTTTTCCTACGTTAAACCAAGCGTATCACAAAATCTTCGAATATTCCAAGTGCACAATGAAGGCGCAGGCTCCCTCGTCGGTCTAAGCGATATCCATACGAGGAATTCGTCTCATGAATTCACATAGAATTTTACCAAGCTAGAGCCATCCCAATTCCTAATCTCGATATAGACACACCGAATTCAGGGATCGCTCGAGACCAGACGACGACACCGAACTTTTATTTGGCTAGACTGGATGGCGCCCTGGCTCCGAGTTCTGACCGAAAGGGAGTCAGCCAGGGGCAGAATTATGTACGCTAGAGGGAGAAGAACGGAACAACGGAAGCGAACGAGAAAGGGATCAACCGGGACAGATAAAACATTTATCGTGTGTTGGGGTGAGCAATCGGCGGCGATAAATGCACACGCGCCAACCAACTGAAACCGTGGTCGCACCAATGAATCACTCGAGATAAGACTGTCGCGAGGTTGGTTTCCAAAATTTTGCGGATTAGTAAAAAGTTAGAGAGATTATAGAATAAAGGAGAGAATTAAATTTATTTCTGAAAGAATCTCTTAAATTGCTGAAGAATATGGGTTTTAGGTATCGGCATATATTTTTAATCGCACGTTTTTACAAAGTTTGACCATTTTGAATCTCCAAACGCTTGGTTAGAGATTTTTCGATCGGAGTAAAATTTTATTTCGTGTCGAAGATTTGGCCAATTTTCCTCCAAACGAGATATTTTCCTTTAAAAGAAATACTCTGTACGAAAACTATCGCTTAGCATACGAAACCATATTTGCAGTGAAAGTTGTACGACCACGATACTTTCCTTCCAAGATATCTTCAAATATTAATATCTCCCTTCCCTCTAAGAAGAATAAAAAAAGAAGAGAAGCAAGAAACAGCGAGCCCTCTCTACCAAGAAAATAATATCCACGGCACCGAAGAAAAATTCTTCCCCCAAAATTTTCGCCACATTTATCCCTCTATACTAACAAACAAAATCGATCGTGAAAAGGAACGCTTGGATCGTCTCTTAGCTTCGCGATACCGAAAGGAACATCGGAAGCTACATTAGCCCTGTTCGGCAGCCGCGGCATCGTGATCGTGTCATTGTCTGCGGTCAGATCGAGTGGTGATGGGGAAGGGAAGAAATAGAAGCAAAGTGGGAAAGTGAAAGAGGGAGACGCAAAGTCTGGCAGGGGCGCAAACTCGTTTTGAGGAGAGGGTTAGCTCGGGAGCGGCCAAGAGGGGACGAAGACGAGCTAGGGGCTGGAAGGGCGCTCAGATGCGGCTCAGGTGGGGGTGAGTCGAGATTGGCTTTTCGCGAGCGTGAAACTCAGTAGTACGCTACCACCCACGCATGTAGTACGCACGTTCGCTCCACGTGTGCCCCGAACGAGAACGATCCTCGATTTTACGCGACCTGCGAGAATCGGATAGTGTCCCTTTATCACCCTGGTGCCAGGTCGAGCGATTTCGAGCGGTTTCAAGAGGGTACATCGACGAAATCCAGTGATCTGCAATTTGAAGATTCATAAATAATCAATCGATCATTTAAACGGATCGAGAAGAGCGTAGATCGGGCAGGAACAAGAAAAGATACAAGAAGATAGAAGCTTGAAGTTGCACGAGTTTGTAGAGAAAGAAGAATAGAGGAAGAATCTCGAACGTGATAATAGGTTCGTATTATTTGAAATTAAGTATTCGTATCTGCATCGAGGAAACGTTGGACGTCGTAAGGTTTGGAAGAAGAACGCCTGGCACCGGGAGGATCGAATGAAAACGCGGAATAGGATGCGAAGGGTTCGTATTCGATGAAGATCGAGCTTACGCGCAGTAAAAGAGATGGAACGAGAAGCTGCACGATTATTTTGCTGATCGACGCGTCAGCGTTCCTTTCGCGGCAGAAATCTAAGATGAAAATCCGCTCGGCGGGACGAGACATTTTTTCAAGTGGCGCGCTGACGACGCTGCCTCTGCGACTCGCAGCTGAGAATCCTGATCGTTAGCACCTTTAAGAGACCGTTCCTGAAGATCGAGAATCAGCCATCGTCTTCGACAAACTCGTAAGCTTTTATTATTTTTCTATCTTTCAATTTTATTAAATATTTATAAAGCTTGCCCGTGTCTTTTTCGTTAGTTGGCTTGTGAATTAATCTCGTTTGGGGTGGTATAATATTTATAGTAGATGTTTGAGAGCGATCTCAAAGGGACGAAAATAGGGGATGCTTCCTTTATAAGGATTCACGAAGCTGCGAACCTCTAGTTAAAAGAGGTAACGTTCTGCAGATTAACAGGCCACAACGTTTAGTAGCTTGCCAGGTTTCGACTTTCCGTGGCCAGCATTGTTTGGTACCGGGGAAACCATTGAAAACCAATGACAATTAGCGAAATTCACCGTCCAGACCTCTAAGTTACTTCTGAATCGACAAAGAGAAAATCGAGTAGTTTCCAATTAAACCAAGCTAAACGAATTGTTCTTTTAAATGGTATCTAATTTTGTATGCAATAATCGAAAGAAACTAATAATTCTATACTTTGCTTATAATTTAGACTTAATTACTGTTTAATGATAGAAAATATGTAATCCTAAATATTAGAAGTAGAGTTACATAGTGCATCTGAAGCGACTATTTACTCTTCAAAAGATCAGTTTTATCGTTTTCTACTCTTTTCCACCATCGGTCTGAAATATTTTCTGCGACTACGTTTCACTAAGCAATTCTCTACGAGCTACAGATACGGAAATGTCGTTACACCGTAACAGTGTTGGCTAATGTTCCAAGTTGAACATTTTTGAAACGATTTTCTACGTCCAAAGGGTATCTCGTTACTTTGATATATCATTCAAAATTATTTACAATCGTATTTTAATCTTTCTTGCACGTTATTATTTCACATTCCTATTTTGCTCGTAATAGAACTGTGTTCATCGAGAAACTCTTAACTTTCGAAAGATGTACGTTGATAATCGAACTCGTTTGAGTTGAAATTGATGTATTCTACTTTTTCGAGCGATCGTTCTTATCAATTCAGTGTGAGAAACACGCGTTCTCGTACAGAAGCTAATCTTATTATTGCATTCGAAGCATGGCTCGACGCGTAATCTTTCAGTAACAAGGCAAACATACGAACGTCCACGAGCCTGCCAGTTTCGTCTATTAATTAATTCTCAACCACTGATACACGGCGAACGGAGATTACCATAGAATGCAGATTTTGGAGATCTGGTTCCATGCAAATTGTGTTTCATCTGATGGCTAGTGGGACAATAGAGAGGATATTATCCCCGATAACATTTACGCAAACATTATAACAGATCATGTTACAATGTAAACCTACAGATTACCATAAAACGTTTCAACCTTTGTAACTCGACTTTCTCGATCCAATTGTATTTTTCACTACTTGAGACATTTTCTAAGTTTAAGGAAAATATGAGGGAATAATTACTGATATCCGTAATTTTTCGTTTCAAAAAATCCATTAAATGTTTTCCTGAAACACGAACCCTTTGAGATTCGAATGTTTTCAGACTATGGGAAAATTTTGTTTTGTAGCAATTAATATAACTTCTTACTTTGTAGAATTGCTTTCGATGTTTCATGCATTTTTTCATATTATGTACACTCTGTACGTTCTTATGTTCTCAAGTTTTCGAATTTCGTAAGCTTGTAATCAAATAATAATTGAAACGTACATTTCTTGACGTTTTTACAAAGATAATATACTCCAATAAAAAAAAGATTAATTACATTTAACAAAATTAAAAATAGTAGTTAACGGCACAAACGATAATAAACAACTTGCCAAAGTATGATATTGTGCACATGTAGAAGGTGAAAGGTCCTTTTGTTTCTTAAAATGAAAGCAGGACAGAACCTAAGAATTCGAGAACTACAGCCCTCCTTAGTCCTTTTGTTGCCACCTGACTGATACATCCGCCCTTAATGCTTACGCGACACATAGGTGCCATTTGTTTACGTTTGTATTTATAAAACGTACATATCAAAATGGCCAGGATATTCTTCGCATATATCACGTATTTGCGGCTGGCAGTAGAAAGCTTAAGAAATTTACAAGGAATCCTATCATCTGGCAATGAAAGGGGCAGGATGGAGGAAGGGGCGTTATCGTACAAGTAACGCAGAATCGTTTATTTCAACGGCACAGAAAAAAGAGCATCAAACGATGTTAAAGTACAATCTCACTGCCAACTTTGGTCCGTGCAAAATTACATAACTATCTGCGTGCCATGTAATACCGGCGAATATTAGGAGCGTGGAACGCCAAGGAGCCATGGCGTTACTCTTTTCAGGAATGTAATCAAACGGAATGACGAGAACGTCAGACGCAGAAGACGGTGCTGGAAACATTGGCATGACGAGTCGACTTGTTTCAACATCCTCACGAAGCTCGTCGATCTTGCAAGTTAAATTAAAAGTAGGGAACTCAGTTCCGCGAATATTAATAGTTCTAATCCGAAAGCTGCAAGAGAAATTTATCCGTAAGATAAATTTTCCTCGGAGAGTCGAGCAACGAAAGAAAGGGAAGAGTTCTATGCTTCGTTCCTGTAACTCTGTCTTTTTTCCTTTAATCGAGTTACGACTGCAAATGTTACTCCCCTAGTCGCACTTCCTCCGGCTAAAGCTCACCATCTGGCCAACTTCTTTTAAGTAAGAAGTTGAAGTTAAGGGAAATTGCTCGAGTAAGAACTTGCCACTTTTTTTTTTACGAAAGCCTGCGAGCGACAATTCGAGTTCCTCGGAATTAATTCGAGCTTCTTCGCACTGTGCTTCACACGTGTCCACTTTCGTGTTAGGTGGAAAGATTCGATAGAGAAGTGGTATTATCATGGAAGTTTTTATATCTAAGGTAACTAGGAGCGAGATTGAATTCTAGTAGAGAAGTTTGTTAGGAGAAATCTATTTTTATACGTTTAAACATATCACCGTTTCTACTCATAAAGATTTAGAAATTCATTAAAAAGATCCTCCAGATAAATAAAGGTCTTATGCGCTTATCTCGTTTCCAGAAAAAATGCACTCGAACTGAGTAGTTCCAGCTGAGCTCTTTAATTAATTAAATAATCTCTTAAGTAATTCTTTATGGAATCACGAAATTTTTTCTATATTTCACCGACACAGCTGAATGGCTCAGAATTTCTAGACGATTTTTAAAAATAATTTATGTCGATTCATGTTTCCTGGATAACGTTATACTCTCCCACACTTGTTGATAAAAGCTCTGGGGGAAAGAAACTGGATTCTCATAATAGCCGAAGGGTCAAGGATAGCCATGCGCAAAGAAACGAAAAAGGGCACGTTTTTGCCCTCCCATTGGCGACCATTTAATACAAAAAAAAAAAGTGAAAGAAACCTGAAATCAAGGCTGAAACGCCGTGCGACAGTATGTGGGCTGCATTATAAAATGGCGGGTCGAGATACGAGCAACGGATATTGAGGACTATTTGAGGGATGTGCCCTTTTACGAGCTCGATCAAATGTATCGGATGTCCCTTTCTTCTCGTCCTCGACCGCCTAGATTACTAATGCATTCGACAATCTACGCTGAACATTTCTATCTCTCTTCACGAACGAGTTTCACCCTATTGTTACGGCGAAATAAATTTCTACTACTTGCTTGACCTATAGCACTGCGTCTTAGTGACGTAAACAGGTGACGATCTTCTTTATGGTATGCAGAACAGTCTTGCACAAACGAATTAGTTACTAATGGAATTCATTTACAAATTATTCGAATTAATACGTTTTTCTGGAAAATATAGTAACAGGTTCGATATTAAAGCAAATTTAAGTTCGCAAGTAAATTCTAGGAAGTTCGAATCATTCGATTATCTTATCCAACGCAACATTCTAAGATTGTAAGAAAGAAATCTGTAGCCTTGTAACTTTGAACGTTTGACGATCTGTGAATCTTGACTTTCTACGAAGTGGTATCTCGAATTTTATATTAATTTCTTAAAAAAAAAGATTGTACTAAGAAGTTCGCCTTAGGAAACTCGAGACTTGAAATTCGTTCTCGTAGAAGTGAACAATAGCTTCTTTCCTCTGTTTCGACTCAAAGGAGGCGAGGACGAGGCTTCCCACGCAGACTTCTTTCGTGATGCCAATCGAACACCTCTTGAAAAAGATCCACGCTGTTCGTAGAATTTCGTAATTGCTGCAGTTAGAATTGTGCCTTGATTAAACAGACATTTATTCTAATTCCAGGGAAAGTTTCAGAATAACAATAGCATCAGTAATTAGAGAGGCAAGCTTAACGAAGCCAGATAAGAAATGATTCTTGGTAATTTCAATTTTTAAAAGCAATATAATCGGATCTCACGTAAATAAACGACTATTCTTATAGTCCTAGGATTTCCTTAATATTCATTTGAAGATAATGGAAAAGAAATTGTCTTGTACGTCACTTAGATTCCTTTTGTCGCATCGTTGCGTGTGAAATGTCCGCGTAAAGTCATATCGTGGTTATGGTTCGGATTAAAGAAATATGGGGGATCGATCGCGTAAAAATTATGGCTCCCGCGGGTGGCTCGATCTCGTAAAATTTTTTCCCCGTCGTTTCTTGCAGCGCGACACTGCTAAGCTCCGTGTCTACGAGCGTGTAAGACAACGCCGTGCCATATTTTACAAGAAGGGAATCGATACTGTCCGTGGAACTTAACTTCGAAGCGCTGGATCTTTGCGGGTTGAAACACTTTTAAATTACAATATACAGGATCCAGAGAAAATTGTATTCTTAAGTTCTCTTTTAATCTTTTCCCATATAATTTCAAAGTGATATAAAAACGATGCAATAATCGCCCTTTATACTTGAAGCAAACGAAGTAAAATTATTAAAAAGTATTCAATTATTTTTATATAAATTTATAATTGGACATAAAAATCTCATTAATTATGCTTTACGTTTCGTTCCGGTGAATGGAGCTCATATTCTTCTCTCAGCTTCTTTATTTAAATTTCAAATTGTTGTCTCTGTCATCGTTGCACTTTTTTAAAGTATGGGTCTCGTATCTCACAACAATGATCTCTAAAATCTAGCAAATATCAATCCCGACAGGCAAGGAAATTAAGACCGAATCGTCGTTCGTCACTCGTCAGAGATTTCGAAATTGAAATTGAACGGGGCTCACGAAAGAGCATCGATACAGAAACGTGGAAGCGGGAATTTTGTCCGGCCGAAATAAAAAACAAATAAGCTCACGGGTCGTTTGTTTGCTCTCCTTTACGCCGGGCCGCGTCACTGATGCAAATTCCCGCGATATTCGCTCGAAAATAGGCTGTCAGGAAGCGGAGACCGGTCCACGTGTCACGATGTCCACGCATGACCGATCAGCGTGGACCGTGAAATAAATATGAAAAGTTGTAGCCTGATTTATGACCGGCGAACGGTCCGCCGTTGATTTATGATGCTGCGCCGGAAAGCGTCGGCTTTATTTTCTATCTGCCACGACGGCGTCCTCCTCTCCTACGAAATCGTCAGTCATCGATGGGACAGCTTCGCGTTTTCTTTTGAATTTATGCTTTTTCCGCCGTCGGTGACTTTATACTGGAATTTTGAGAGATTTATTTCGAACATCGTGAAATAACGTTGTCTATGATACGCTGCGCGACACCAATCTCAGTTAGTTAGAATGTTGGAATATTTTAAAGACACTCTATGAGTCTTGTTTAATAAGCTTGTTTAATTTTATAAATGTTTGAATTTCTTTTTCTTTTTTTTTTTTTACAGGTTTTAAAATAACGCCACATTTCCCATATTCGAACTTTTATTTTTCCTGTGTAGCTTTCAAATTTGACACGTTTAAAACTAAGTTTATTGCTCATTTATTATTCCGAACATCCAAATGGAAAAATAAAATTAATTTCAATATAAAATTTCATTGCTATTATGCTTCTGCAGCAGGCATGTCTAAGCTAATGAGTTTTCTTGCAAACCCTATAAACATAAATAGTAATCTTTCTATTCGGTAAATAGTAATCGTACTGGTCGCAATGACTCGTTGTAATTAAACTCTAAACACGATTGTTTCTTCTCAGAAGCAAGCAGCAATTCGGAGCAAGTAAACAGCAGTGATTGCTTCTTCCGAGAGCAAGTAGTAATTCAGTTAATATCCCCGACATAAGGAGAACGAGGATCCCACTCGAGCTCCCCCTTGTAATTTCCCATCAGCGATGCTCGAAAGTTTATTTGCTCTACGAGCGGTTCTCTCTTGACGTTTCGGCTGCTGCTGTGTTAGGCATTGACAAGAGCGTGGGTCGACCTTCTTGACAATGGTCCGCCGAATAGTAATCAAGCTACTTAACAGCGTTTCACTTGCCACTATAACAAAACATTGGTATCTGTCTCCACGAATTTTTTGCCATTGTTTTCCGAGCTATCGTCATTTTTTCCGGTAGTTTCTATCACTAATTTCAGGATCTGGATACCATGCCTTATGTAAAGTTCTTTTAATCAGATAGATAAATTTGTTACATATTTTTAGATGCTAATATTTATCGTTACTCAAACGCTCTTCCTCTATTCGTTTCTTTCAATTTCGTCGTCAATTGAATTTCTATTAGTACAAGTGTTGGAATTTTTAAATTGGAGAATATAAATAGAATCGAAATAGAAGAATCTCTGTGTAGTTTTGAACAATAAATATCATTACTGTCATGAAGGAAGCATTTCTCTTCTAGATAAGAACAAATCCTGTGTATCACTTCCTATGCTTATCTCATTTCTAGAAGAAAATACACTTATTCTACTTTTCGCCTCTTCAAGTCCAAATTTTATCAATCGAATATTCAATTCCTTGCAACTCTTCAAACATAAAAATATCTTGAAATCTCAGTCGATGGCACGATATCGACGTCAATTAAGCTCAAACCCGTCGTCTTCTCAACTATGTGGGTCGATGCGGATTTTTCAGCGTATTCCACGGTAAGGCTGTCCATTGTAGTTCCTCGTATACAGCTTCGGGGCTCGAAGGATTTGCAGGATGTGCCGGTACAACGGTGGTGAACCTCTATACACCTATCGCCGACGGATTCTCGGGTCGGATTTGTGTTCACGGAACTGGGAAAGCCGGATGAAAAAGGACGAGGAAAATGGAAGCAACCGTGATAAGATCGAGAAATCGCTGCCACATATTCTCTCACCCTCTATTTGGATGCGCTCTATATGCCTAATCGTATGCAAATCGCGGCTGTGACTCGCCGTTAGCCGAATACGGACGTCGATGCTCCGAATCGATAGAGTCTACTCAACGATATAAATGGGTAAACAAGCTCCGGGAGCCCGCTGGAGAATGATGAAATCGGTATTTGCATGTAAATGCCCGAACGTCTTTATCCGATGCTAAGGCTCCCGTGATTTTAGCAGAAGTCTAGTGAAATAGGAGCATATTTGTCAGACATCAATGATTTTTACGAAGAAGGGGAAACTCTACTTGTTTATACCAAATCTTATTCCAACCTTTAAATTATTGTAATGAATAATTGTAATTTTGATTATATAGCAATTTAAAAATGATTTTAGGGGAATGTGGAATTATTAAGTGAAATAGGAACTTATTTATCGAACACCAGCAAATAAATTGATAGGAGAATTTTTGTGGGAAAGGAGAAATTCTGTTTGTTTATAGCGTATTTTATTCTAATCTTTGGATTATGCTTTTGATTTAGTAGAAGCTCTAAATTATGGATTATAGATCTGACTCACAGTAAAGCTCGATTTGAATAATTGTAATTTTGTTTACATAACAATTCAAAAATGATTTTAGGGGAATGCGAAGTTAAGTAAAATGAAAACGAATTTGTCAGACATAAGTAAGTTAATGGACTGATTTTTCTGCATTTCTTTAATCAAAACGTCGAGCATTTCTTCATTTTTCAAAATATTATCCTTTAAATGAAGTTATTCGGGTCACTACAAAATAATGACCGGCAATGAGTATCTTAAATTGAATGAAGAGAGACGAAGATGGAGCGAAGAAAATGATAGAACTTGAATTATTCAGTTTCTAAATAGTATACAAGGTATTTTAACAAACGAAGAATGGTAGTTTTGTGAAACACAAGGAATTTCATTTGGTTGCAGCGTATTTTATTTTAATCTGTCAGTAACATAGATTACAGATCCGATTTAATTAAAACAGTTTCTATTCGTAATAAAATTTAGATTGAATTCTAGTTTCACTTTCAAATATAAATTACACATAATGTTTCAATATTACGTCGGCTGACATGATGTTACAATAATGAAGAAGTTACAGTGACTTAAGTAGCTACTGTGGCAAGAGTTTAAGAGATCGATCATCTTATGAAATTGTAATGTGATTTATACTTGGGGCCAGGAATTTAATTTTCGTTCTACAAATATTCTTAAAGAATCACGAAGGTGTAAAAAGTAACAGAATCTATCATCCCATAGTGGTCATCTAATGGAACGTTGAACAAAGAATTGCTTGTCCGAGAGAACTGACCCATACGTTGCAAGTACTTGTCGCGTTAACGCTAGAATTACCAACCTGTAATCTAAACAGATTATACATAAACAATTACAATTAAATTAATATAACGTAGATAATTAATTACACGTTATTGCTAATCTGCGAATTTGTGCGTCTATTCATTTAATATGACATACATATGACATGATTACAGAATTTAATTTAATTTAAATCTCTGTAATATTTAGATCTTTCCTTACATTCTATTTCCTTAGTTGTGCACTGGACAAAAACATGGATCTGCATAAGAGAATCCACAATTTAATCACAGATCCCTACCTCAATAATACTAAAACTCAAATTTGCCATAAGTACTGTAAGTTTGTAATTCATCATTTTGACAAGTACTAGTGTTTTTGCAGTCAGAATAATAGAAGTATATAATCCAAACAATGAAATAACGAATTTACATCAACGATTACGTAATAGCAGACATCAATTTCATCGTGCAAACGTACACGAAGTGTTGGTAACATGTACTCGAAAATTTGGACTACAACTGGCGAATGCAGTAACGAGCCGGGCTTGGGCCTAATTAACTGTCGGATGAATAATTGAAGTAGGTTAAAATACACGCGCAGTTTGATCGATTATTTAAACTGTGGGACTGTGTTGGCCAGGCAAAAGGGGAATATTGCACAGCGAGAGATTGAATGGATTTTAATATTAAAATTGGAGAATTCGTTTATCGAGCACGTAGCGCCGGATTTAACGTCTGAGACCCTTCACAGGGATAAGAGACTCTCGTTAGCTCGTCTATTTTGTTGCTCCTGTCGAGTTTCGCATTAAAAAGAATCGCATTAAAATAACCGAATCGAGTCAAACGATGCGCTCCATCCGTTGAAACGTTCAACAGGTATTGCGTGCATCGTTTGATAAATGATTTACGAACCCCGAGCTTGCTCTTTTCGCTCGTTTTGGTAAGAAATGGTCTTAGAATTGAGCGTGGAGAACGCGCCACGTCCATTTATGTTTATTTTCGTGACTTTGATTCAGTACGAGATTAATGCTGGAATAATATTTTTAGGAAGTTAGTTCCTCTGTCGTGAGTGTTTTCACAAGTGGATTAAACACGAACTGAAAGTAATAGTAATTGTAGTATAGCAATATCGTGCGATTTCTTTTTATTTTCATCTATTTCAAAAGTGCCACAACTCGAAATAATTCAGTCCTTTGTTAGAAAAACATCAAAACCATCAAAGGAGAATTTAAAAACTGGATAATTACAGCAATAGTATTTGGTCAATGTTTCAAAGAGGCTATTCCCCTCCGTTCAGTAAATAATTTTTTGTAAGCTTCTAAAAAGTTCCCGTTTTACCTGCAAAATTTGTTCGAATTATGTCACTTGTGACATAAACATTAGAAATTTGTACGCTTACCCAACGAATGGATTAGGCAACGCGCAAGGATATTACGCGCAGCATATTGTTCCAACCAACAATTCTATGAACAGTTGTGTCATCAAATTTTACGATTCAGCTTTAATATCAAATTTCATGGAAACGATAACCGTCTAGCCGCCCACTCCGCTCATTATTTCAAAATAATATAACGATGTCTCATAAAAATCGTCATAAAAAACGAGCATCGTGTCAAGCGTAGTAACGAGATTAATTTTTCAAAACGCACGGATTCCTGTCGACGGCTGTCGTCGACGACAAAAATGAGAAGGGATCGAGGCACGAAGAGAAGAAAGGAGAGAGAAAAAAGCTCCGTGGGGACGTGGAGCCCTTCCAAGGCCCTCGTTGTTTCGAGATTTCGCTGCGGAGATACGCCAATTATCAGACAATGAGATTCTGAAGCGTCTTTTGGGAATCTTAGCCCTTCACTTGCTCTGCTTGTGTTCCGTTCGTACGCGTTCCTGTGGTTGGCATTTATTGGTCGCTTTGACGAGACTCGCAGCCTCTCGATCGCAGGTATTTCCCCAGGATCCACTACGATCCATTACACAAATGGACGAAATTACATTTTCAGGTAAGTGTAAAGCGTCTGGGAAATCATGTACGACTGCGTACCATCTTCTTAACTTTCACGAAAGCACCAACGATAAATGAGCCTCTCGCAAGCTTAAGTAATCAGCTCTACCTTTTCTCAGCTTCTCAATTCTATTACACAAGTGCGCGGTTGATGTTCAGTTCTCAAGAAACAACTGGTTTGTTTCTATAAATTCACTAATTTCAATAAGATAGCATACATAATGGATACTACGTTTCGAGGTAAATTTAAGATTGTTCCATAGTTTTCAATTCGCGAGATTGATTAATCTAGCTTCTGGTCACTTTGCATTTTAAATAACGCGATAGGCGAGAGTGGTATTGGCCTTGTTCGAGGTAGAAGCAGTCTAATGGGCTCTGCGAATTTTACGTATTTTATGATTTATGAACATTACGATCTTCCAAGTGAGTTGTCTTACGGATTATATACATGCTATTTCGTCCACGAGTTTCTAAGCTTTTTATTGCCTCAAAAACTATTTGTTGCGTTTATTATGTAACTTGGTACAATCGATGTATCGATCGTAAAGTAAACAGTTGGTGCGGGCCGAGTTTTGTGTAACTTTGCAGCCTTCTTTTGTATCTTTTCGAGGGATTATTTCAATGAGGAAACGCGCGCAACGATCAACCCGTATTCGATTAGTTTGCAGTGGCGTGGCTCTGGGTAAACGAGCATGGACTCGAGCTAGAATCGAACTAGACTGTGTCTCGATCGGTGACGGATTTTCCGGACCATCGATATTTCCTTTCGTGTCCCGCCCCGTCGAAACGATCGATACGCCGCAACGTGATACGAAGTTTCGTCGGCCACTCTAATCCGAAAACCGGTCCCGCGATGGGACCAGCTGATAATCCAACTTCGACCAGTTGACAATCGCGCGT